>NC_138941.1:47422125-48103791 GCF_965226115.1 Aulonocara stuartgranti | reverse complement strand
GGGGGGGGGAGCCGACTTGTTGGTTATCTGAATAACCACAGTTTTCTGCACACATTATGTGTTGCTAGCGGAATGGAGATCACTGGATGCACTGGATGTCATCTGGTAGCCATCTAAAAAAAAAAGAGTGAAGTTATTCTGTGTTGTGTATTCAAAAAAAAAAATAGAACAGTAGATACAGTACGACACCAGGAATCTGTAGTTTTGTTGGCAGATTAAATAATTGTATAAATAACATTTTTTTAAATGACATTTTGTATGTGTTGATGCAAAACGCATCCAATTATTATTTTCCATGTTGGACTGCCTGATCAAAGTACAAGCACACCTAAAAACACACAGCTTTCACTTCATTTTTACAGAGAAATTAAGTTGATGGTTTCCTTGATGGTTCTTTACCTCTTCCACGTCTTCCACGTCTCCAGTTCCTTAAAAATCGAAGTCGACTTGATGTTGAGTTTCCAGCACTTGTGCTCTAAAAAAACAAAACAAAAAGCAAATCAAACAATATTAACAAGAAGCAAATTAGCTGTGATTAACAAGAAAGGAAAGAAAAAAGGAACATGAAGCCCATGACAGGGAAACTTGTTCTTACCCCTGTCCTACTTCTGGACGGTTGTGACCATGATGCCATTGCTGACCGCACCTGATAAATGAAATGTCAAATGTTAGAACACTAAAATAGAAGTCACAGAAATTTGATAAATTTGTTCTTATTGCCAAGCCAAACACTATACGTAAACTATCTTGTATTGTTTTTGCACTATGGTGATGTTCATTATATTTTTTTGTGTGTGTTCTTGTGTGGAATATGAGCATATGCACATAACTGTTATTTATTAAATGGTCCCGTCTGCTACTTGTCTACTTCTATCCTCAAGTCTGAGTAGCCATTTAAACGGGCTTACAGAGAAACCATGACATGGCACTGAAAGTGGAAGTGGATTTTAGTGCAGTATTATTAGAATTTATATTTCTGTTCTTAAAATTGAGCTGTACGTACCTTACCGTCCAGCAGTGTTCCAAACACCAAAATAAAGAAGCCCTTTTTTTAAAAACAGAGTAACATGAGTTATCAAGGATTTAGTGATTAAAGATGCTACTATCATGGTATACAGATAGGGGAAAAAATGAATTTGTACCTGTAGTGAATTGAAGAATGCAAATGCAATATGGATTCCTTCATTTGGTGGATCAGCCAGAATTCCAGCTCCCAAACCCCAAGTTATGCCAAAAAATGGTGTGAGCACAGCCAAGCTTTTGGCAATAACCACTAAGACGTGCTTTTCCTCTGCTTGTGCAGCAGTTGTTCCAACCCTTCTCCTTATGATTTTGTACAAAACCACAACCAGGATAATGAGGTTTATCACCACTATTAAAAGTGCAGGAATCACAAATGCCAGCAGAGCTTTGGACTTTTCCCAGTTGAGCCAGCATATGGTATCTTCTCGAATGTATCCGTTGTCAGGTGCAGTTGCAGCTATAGTTACTGTTGCAATGATGAGAGGAGCTCCGTAGCCTAGAAAAAATCCAATGGCCAGCATAGATGCTTTAGACAAACCCCCACCAAAAACATTAGTTGTACGGTAGAGCAGCAGCATAGCTGAGGCCAGCATCCAGAAGAACAGGGCTAGGTAGAAAAAATGGATAAAAAAGGTAGCTGCAGTGCATGCTGGGGGGTTTTTAACTTCTGCATCTGAAATGGCCGCTCCAATGATAAACCAAATGTTTGCAATCAGGAGGGAAACGGCGATGTTAACAATGGCAACATGACGCAAGTAAGAGGTTTCATTCTTTCTTATTTTTCTCCAAATGAGGCCTTCAATGATGAGACATATGACCAAGGATCCCATCGAAATGCCAACTCCAATGTAGGTTATAATGTCCAAATAGAGTTTCTTCGGACTGTTCGGTGACATGAGGATGGAGAATGAGGTCAGGTGGTTGCAGTTGCAGGTGACAGTTTCTGTTTCATTTATGTTTAACACTAACTCGCAGCCCTTGCCGTCCCATCCTCCCAGACCATCAAAGAGGCTGAAGTTCCAGAAGACACATTCAGGGTTTCCCAGTGTACCATTTAAAATATCATATGTGAAAGAGATATTATTGATTTGGCCAGTGGACTGAACAAGTACAACCCTGCCGTTTATGGACTTGAGCGATGAATTGGCCTCATCTCTTGCAGGTAGTACGTTATCTAACGAGTTAAATACTATCATAGTGATTGTTTTGTTATCTCCATTAGACTCTGGTATTTGTATTGTCACTGAAGAATTAAATTCAGCATTGAAAGTGTCTGTGAATGTAGTTCTGTTTAACTGAATAAAGCCTGTCATAATCTCAAAAGTTGCATTGACAAGACGAGAGGTTATTTTTTCAAGGGAGTCCAAAAATGATGAGCTAACACTTTTAACATCAGTGTTGTTTAAGATGCTTTTGGTGTCATTGTTATTGAGAATGTTCCATGTTTGCTTTGTTCCATTGATGGTGAGAACCCCTGCTGTTATCAAGACATTCTATAGTAAAGAGAAAAGAATGATTTTAGATTAAAAACATTAACTGTTCAGAATGTGAAAACGTCTGCAATCTAATCAACATACCTCCATTGAATCTCTGCTAATTGAGATATCGAGGGATGAAGATTTGTTGGCGACATTGCTGAGTATTCTCACAATAGCTTTAATGTTGGGAGGAGATGTAATCACTTCTTCAGTAAAATTGACAATGACGTTCTTGAGCTCTTCCAAAAATACTGGCAATGTAGCGGCAGTCAAGAACTGTGAGATTTGAACAGAGGAAAGAACAATGTTACATGTTAACTCCACTTAATAATTTTATATATTCTACTTATTTTACTTTCTTCTAGTTTTCCTGCTGGTTTAAGCACAAGTGATGCATATGAGGCTTCTGATGCATTTTTCTCATTCCCTTTTTAAGGAGAACACTGGACCACACACACAGGACCACTGTGCATCAACAGTACAGATATTCATTCATTACATACAGCCAATATACTGATATAGAATTATTATTACACATAATTATTTGCTAGTCTTGGTACCCGGGAATCAGTCTGCCAGGGCCTCTGCTCCCATTTGACGTGCGACACCCATTGCAGCTGACCCCCAATGGCACCTCCTACAGGACTGCGGGCCTACAGGAGGATGGGCCCATGTCCCTTTTGCAGGCTGTGTCTGGCACACTATGTGCAGAGGTGTCCAGTGACCAAATGATTTTACTATTTCGTGGCTGACTGTGGACTTTAGGAGGACCATGAAACCACCACAACATAAATACCTCAGAGAGAACACTGACAATAAAGTGGAGTGGGTTAAAAACACAACTGCACTTTACAGGAAGGGCCAGAGTTTTCTCTATTTTCTGAGGCAGATGAGGTCTTTTAACATCTGTTGGATAATACTCTATGAATCTGTTGTGGGCAGTGCTTTCCTCTGTGATGTTGCATGCTGTACCCATTTTAGGTGGTGTTGGGGAGTAGGATGTTATCTAAGATAAGTTCAATACAGGACAATACCTCCCACCAACTCCATCACAGTTGCCAAATTAGGGTTTGGCTCAGACCATTACTACATCTGACCTCTGTGTATTTTATACATATGTACACACACACACACACACACACACACTTAATGATGTGCATACATTATTATAGTTCCTATTCTTGTAATTCTCTTGTTTCTTGCATTTTGCACAAGACTGTTGCTTGAAGCTTGCACACAAGAATTTCACTCGCATGTGCTGTACCAGTGTACCAGTATATTGTGATGTGACAATAAAAGTAATTTGATTTGACTTGCATTGTGTTGCCTTAATTGAATCAATGATCAATCTGTTGTTGGAAACAACCAGAGCGCTAGGTTACCTGGGACTGGTCAAGCAGCTCCTGAACTGGCAACAGGATGCAGTTGTATTCAACATCGTCAAAATTCCCATTTTTCTTACACACTGCAGTTATTTCTCCCACCTTGTTTGGTTGTGAACAGGGCACTGCAGCTTTGTAGCCTTCATATCCTTGGCCAAATGTGTCATTTATACAGATAGTTTCTATAAAGAGAGAGAAAAAATACCTCAGCAGTTTTAACATGTATTTTTCAGTTTGCAGTTATTAATGCATAATCACATTCATACTTGTGAATATCTGAATGTATTAACTAATACTCACTTTCTGAGGATAACTCTAGTGTTATTGTATTTGTAAAAATCTTGTTTTTTAACTGACAGATGAATGTTTTTTTTCCTTTTTCACAGTCTTGAAGTGTAGTATAATTATGGCGAATCAAATCGCCAGTGCCTAAACAACAACAGTAAACGTAAGTTAAAAAAAAATCAGGATTGAAAAGTTACAAAATAATATTAATCAATAATATAAAAAAATATCAATCAAATATAATAATATTAATCAAGTTAAATATATTTTAGTTTGTTTATTTTTGTGTCATGCTTACCTGCTGTAGGAAAGTCCGGAAACTCAACCTGATACCCACCACTCACACTGCACTCCAGATTCACACTTCCTCCAGGACATTGCACATACTGTCTGATTGGTGTGACTGTGATTGTGGGTTTTGTTTTCAGACTGAATGATGTTGCAGATTTCTGACGAAAAAATGCTTTGTGGTCTGTGCGCATGAGCCGACATTCATAAACTCCTGTAGTTAAAATTGAATTGTTCAAATTAAACCAACAAATGAGGCATAAAATATTTGCAATAACAATAACAACATTTTTTAATGCTCGTGGGTTTCCTCCCTCATACATTGAAACATTTCAACAAAACTAGCCTAAAACAATAACGTCTCCCAAATATTCATCCGTTAAATAAAGGACAGTTTGTACGTTTGCTGTCAAATTAGTTACTCACCTCCAGTTACAATATTTCTTTGCCTCCTGACTGCCACAATATTTCTTAGCCACAATTCTCCAAATATTTTAAAACTTTTTAGCTCTGAAAATTTTACATTTTCCAAAATAGCTCATACATTCAGAAAGACAATGGTGAACGCAATAACTAACCCAAAACCTTTAAGTTTTGTTTAAAGACACGTTTTGTCAACTAAGTCATTTTTACCAAAGCCACTCGTTCCTTTGACATTGTGTAAAATGGGGTGGTCAAATGTTTTAGACATTTCACTGAGTGAGTTCCTTATCTTATGATTTCCTGAAAGCCTTTTCCATGTTTTCAACTAAATGCACATAATTTGAAACTTTCGCTGCAATTTGTCTTTTATAAGCCCTGACTGATGCCCTGACAATGATTGTGTTACACTGTAAGATGAATTTTACACAGCCAATCAGAATTTTGCTGTTGCTCTAGCCTGGGTATTAATAGAAAACTGTGATGAAGGAGTTACATTTTAATTTTATTAAAATTAAAATATTATTACATTTTTAAAATAAAATATTACAATACAATTAATTGAAAAAAAAATGTATTCCTATTAAATGTATCAACCCATTTCTTACCATCGTCAGCGCTAATAAACCTGTACACAGTTAAGGTTGATTTTCCATCCTTAATTGGATTAATTCTGTGTTCTCCATCTTCAGATATGAGCACCGTATTACGTCTCCACTCTGCTGCTGAGACAGTGCCAAAATCCCCTGGTGGAGGGCCACATGTTACAGTCACTGTTTCCTCATAAAATCCATCATTTGGCAAAAATGTCAGGGGACCCGAGGCTTTAAGAAATGAACACAAATGTCATACATTTGTTAAACAACTATCTGGACCAACAGATATTCACAACATTTGAAAGCATAAATGTAAAAAACTACCTTACCCTCAAATATTACAGGGTATAATTTTGCCAGGTTGTTAGATATTTTTAAATTTATTGTCTGAATGTCTGGTGTATTAGAAAGGGGAGCACTGACTTGATATTGGACAATGGTACTTCCACTCCTGCAACAGAGAACAGAATTCCTTTAAAAAAACGTAACCACAAAAGAGTTGCCAACTCTTAAGTTCTCACATGCTATGTTCACTCACACAGGCCAAACAAGTTTAATCTCAAATAACAAAAACATCAAATGCCTTTAATAATGGCAAAAAAAAAAATTACAGTAAATTGCAAATAATTAACAATTAATTTTTTCTCTACTGGGTAAAGGCTAAATGTCAGACTATTTCCAGATTATATGTTTTTAGAATGAGTAGTAGAGACAGTTTTACTGCATGTTGAGTTTTCCCTCAGTCACATTAATTTACAATTTAACAGATGGAAATGTTTACAGTGAAGTCTTCGTTGTGATGAGGCAGGATAGGTTAAGAAATTTCATCACATAAAAGTAACCTACGTTTACTGTTTTAATATCTTTTTATTCTTTCCTCCTAGTTTGTTAAATAAAATATATTGTACACTTCATGGCTGAAGGTAATAAACAGAATCAGTGACAAAGCGCAGCCTTTAGCCAGCACTCTTCATCTTGCTGAAAGCAAACCAAGCATTCAGTCCATTTGTTAGTGAAGTCAGATATCTTGCATCAACAGGTCGATATTCATGGGCCACAATGGCCAACAGTGGGCCAAAGATGTCACGGTACTGGGTCTGGGACCCAATGTTTTCTGTTTTTTTATTTAGTTCTTGGTTTTGTTGTTTTTCATGGTTTTGATTGTCGCTCTTGTTTCCTGCTTATGTTATTTATAGTTTGTAATGTTTAGGTTTCTGTCTCTGTGCCACTCCTGTCTTCCTTGTGTCACATCTAGTCAAGTTATGTTTTCATGTCTGTGCTTCTCCTTGTTTCACTGTCAAATCCGTATTTCTGTGCCTCTCTCGTGTTTCCCCTTACTTTGACGGTCTCATGTCCTATGCTAGTGTTTTCAGTTTTGCTTCCTCCCTGTCTCGTTATGTGTGATTACTCCCAGCTGTGCTCTCCTCCTGTGTCTAATTCCCTCATTATCCCTCTGTGTATTTACGCCCTTTATCTTCTGCTGTTTGCTGGTGGGTTGTCTGTGTATCACTCACTGCAGGTCTAAGGGTCCCATGGTCCATAGTTTGAGTTTCAGTTGTTTAGTTTCATTTTGCTTGTTTCTAGTTTCCTCTCTGTTTAGGTCATATTAGTTTAGTCATTGCATTCCTGTATTTTTATTCGCTCTGCTCCAGTTAAAGGAATGTTTTCAGTTTAAGTTTGTTGTCAGTGTCTGCATTTGGGTCCACACTCTCTCCACTCCACACGTCTGTCATAGCCGACGTGACAAAAGAACATCCAGAGGACTTCATTTAAAGGCTTTTTGTAGGTTATGAAATGTTTAACATGATCAGTTTCCGACTCGCCCTGTGGGCAGTCTTGACCCTTCAAGCTCAGGTCCTCTGCCAGATGCCTGCAGGCTTGAGGGTCCTTTGCAGGATCTTTGATGTTCCAAGGACTGCCCACTTCTAGATGTAGACCTCAGATGTCGTTGCGGGGATCAGCTGTACCCTTTTGCTCAGTTTAGGAATCGCTGCCCCGAGGGCTCTGATTACCGCTGGGACCCATGTTGCATTCACCCTCCACAGCATTCTCATTAAAAGTAAGGCTCCATTTAAAAATAACAGAAAATAAAATGTGAAAATTGTGGCCTTCAAATGAAGTGCCTAACTTCAGAAAAATTCAATAAAAAAATTATTTTAAAATGAATGGGGACACTTTCGCAGATAATAAATCTCATCTTGAATCTTAACAACTGAAGAGTAGTGTCAGTAGGATCTTTTGACCCAGCATTTTGAGTTTTAGTTTATTTTGAGCCTTAATAAACAGCTCGTTTTTTGTTATTCCACGTCACGTTGCACATTCTGTTTTGGTCTGCTTTTGAGTCCTTCTCCACAATACATGCAGTCTGCCTCAGTCAGACTGTGACAGAATGACCTGACCATATAATGGACTCAGCAGACGGGAGGCAGCTTTCACTCAGCTGGAGGAAGAGCTCCACTGGAAGTCGTGGCATGCTGCCAACTACAAGCGGGACCCAGCTGGCTCTCGGAGGTCCCCGGAGCTGACAAAAGCACCCACCTGTTGCTCCGCCTGTACCCAAGGCTTGCCCGCTTCAGGTGGGAGTCCTCTGTGTAACTTCAGGTGCTCTCCAGGATGCATAGGGCTACTTTACTCATACTGGAGAAAGTTATCTCAGGGTGCTTTTGGAATAAAAAAAAATGCACCATGACAGTTTCTAAGGGCCCAGGTATATAAAGCTTGTTGTACTTCTTTCCTCTTTTCTGTACTTCTTTCTTCATCATACCTTTCTGTAATTTCAATAGTTAGATGACTTCTCTCTAGTCTACTTTGATCTTAGTCTCTTCCTCTCCATGGAGTGGTCTGTGTATTGTAGCCAAGTATCTCAAAAGGTCACTCAAGGACTCAAGGGCCTGGTAGGTTTTTAGTGATTGTCACACTAGGGATTATACCTAATGATGTAGTAGACTTTCCCTTCATGTAGTCCTAAAATTCAGCCACAGAGGGTGTAGGTTTTCAACTTGGGCATAATTCTTTCTTTCAGGTCACCTGCTTCTGAATTCAGTGCCTTCAACACACCAGTTGCTCTTGGAGGTTGTTAACTAATCTCATTGGGTTAGGATGATAATATCCCCCCATAACTAGTTCACACTAAAATATAAGTTTTGTGAAAGGACTTTGCAAAAACAGGTGGAATGTTTCAATAACCATACTATAAAAGGAGTAGAAGAGGAAGAAAAAAAAAACCTTGTTAGGAATAGTTAAGTTAATAAAAAAAGACATTGTGAGTTACCGGAAATTAATTAATTTTGTTTCTATTCCTTGGTTTGTTCCTTGGTTTGTTCCTTCACGTCTGATCTGTTTGAGACAATGACAAAACACAAGAAATAAATATCCCATACAGTTAGTAGATTGAGAACACAAGAAAACTAAATGACACAGAAAAACATCAAATAAAGACTTACAGCGTCTCTAACAGCAATGTGAAATTCATTGGTTTCCTGATTGTATTCTTCCTTGAATTCAACATCCATAGTTATGTTAAATCTCTCTGTTATCAGTGTAGTTGTTGTTGTCGTTGATGTTGTTGTCGTTGATGTTGTTGTCGTCGATGTTGTGTTTGTTGTTGGTATTGTCGCTGATGTTGTTGTTGTTGGTGTTGTCGTCGATGTTGTGCTTGTTGCTTGTGTTGTCGCTGCTATTGTGCTTGTTGTTGGTGTTGTCGTTGATGTTGTTGTTGGTGTTGTCGCTGATATTGTGCTTGTTGTTGGTGTTGTCGTCGATGTTGTGTTTGTTGTTTGTGTTGTCGCTGCTATTGTGCTTGTTGTTGTTGTAGTCGTTGATGTTGTTGTTGTCGCTGATATTGTGCTTGTTGTTGGTGTTGTCATTGATGTTGTTGTTGATGTTGGTGTTGTCGTTGATGTTGTGTTTGTTGTTTGTGTTGTCGTTGATGTTGTTGTTGTCACTGATATTGTGCTTGTTGTTGGTATTGACGATGTAGTTGTACTAGTTGGACATGGATTAAAAGCTGTGGAGAATGAATTAAAATCCACAGAAAAAGAAGGAAATTAACGCCAAAGTCCAAAACAAATTAATTTATTCAAGACATATTTGAATACATTCTGTGAGTATATAACCACACTCTGGTCACGTAAAAATTATTTGCTAAATCCTTACTTGCGATTGGTTCACAGAACTCTCCACCGGGAGGAAGCCCTTTGATGCATTCACAGGTGCGCGAGGTGACATTACTGCATGCACCGTAAAGGCCACACTTGTCACATGACCAGGCAAACTGGTCCTCACATTGACACTGCAGTCCTCCAGTGGAGTTTGGATAGCACCCTGATAAAGACATTTAAGACAATCACCAAACACAGCTCACAAATCATGCACCAGAGTATGAACACATTTAAATGTGACTGAGCACAAAATTCTTACATGTGGTGAAGTTCAAGTCTTCTATTATTAAAGACCCAGTGATTGTTTGGGGGAAAGTCACATTTTCCACATAGCCTCTAAACAGATCAATGAAATTTGGGGGCAGACTGGATATTGGGAAGAGCAAGTTCAAGTCTATATAAAACTCCACTGGCTCTGTAGAGGAGACAAGAAGAAAATCATCACAAAACTCTTTCACAATTATGAGAAACAACATGAGAACAAGCACATCATTTATCTAACATGTTTTTGCTTCTATTGAGACATGCAAGACCAGAAGTAGTAGGGAAGTAAAGGGCCACACCTCTTAATTTTTTAATTTAGATTTTTTTTCAGCTCCATTTTCACAGGTGTAAAAACAGTATCTAGCCATGCAGTCCACCTTTTTCAAACATTTATTAAAGGATGGATCTTTCTAACGAGTTCACTAACTCACTAACTACTGGCATCAGCTTAAATACATGAGTTTCCTTGGCTGGGCAGCTGCAGCTGCTCTAAACAAACATAAATGATTAAATTTTGAAAACAACATTGACTGTGATGCAAATGTTTATTATAATGATGAATTATATTCTAAATGTTATTCAAGAAGAAATGTAATAGTATTTGCATATTGCATTTAAATAGTAGAAGCATTTATATAAATCTTGTTGAAATTGGAAATTATTTAAAAACATTAAATCATCGGTTTCAAGTGACCTAGTAAACCTAGTCAGATTACCAAAGACAGTACTATCCTTATTGACAAAATTGATTTGCTCATTTTTCAATAACAAGTGGATTTCTTTTGACTTATTGAAGTTATCATCTCCCTATTTTTTGGATTATACAGGATTCAGATGTTAAGTGTTCATTTAGTGTGAGTGAACCACCTTAAAAATAGTAAGGCTAAGAACACAAGAAAGAATTACGGCATTGAAGACATATAAATAAATCAAAATTGGGATGACGTATATATTTGTAGCACCCCACCCGTGATACTGAGTCTAAATCCACTTACCTCAGTTTGGACCCCCTAGGCGGGGTGTTAGGTTCGTTACAACCTAGATACCACAAAAGGTTCTGGTATAGACAGGAATCAGGGAAACTATCAGTAAACCTTTGCCTGCAAGTTAGACTTAACCAGTAGTAAAAGAATCAACCCCAGACAACTCTTTAACACAAACCAAACGTTTACTGAATGTAAGGGCAGGAAAAAAGTAATGTACAACACACCCTTTTCTTAACTCAACTCAAATAATGTCCAGCTTCATAAACAAATGAAACATGCTGTGTAAATGAAATAATTCCCTTTGAAATTATGTTAAACAACACAAATTATTTTATCACCTCTTGGTAAGTGACTCACTAATATACACTCAAAAATATGCTATATAATCCACTAGACACACAATATTCACACATGGGCCCCACACACACTCACATTCACACTTGTTGCAGGCCTGTTTGCTGCTCACGGCGGACGATGGAGAAAAATCCTCTTCTCCCCAGTAAGAGCACGAAAGTCCAACTTACAGTTCAGTTGCTCGGTAGGTTGCCGTTCACCAGTCCCAAACTAAATCCACTCTCCGCTCTCCCTGTGGACCGGATGCTGTCTCTGCTACAGCGCGTTAGCCAGTCACTGTCCAGCTCTCCGACAGTCCATAGCGGCTGCCTCCGTGGCGCAGCCAAGGAGTCCGGGCTAGCCTTTAGCCTCGGCAGTCATAGCTGGAAACACAGTTTTACACGGTGGTGCGACCGTTGAAACAAAAAGTCACTTCACCCACACTCTGTTGCGAAGCTCTCACACAGGTTAGCTTTCTAGTCATACACTCTTTTGTGCTAGGTAACCTCAGTAAAACTAGCTGAGTCTCTCACTTTGGTTCAGCTAACCTCATGCATCTCTCCATGCCGTTCTCCTCTCTTCCTCCATTGCAACAGATACCAGGTCCCGTTTCATGCTACCTTTACCGGCCTCCAGAAAATTAGAACTCTGAACAATATTTTAACTCTCTTCAGAGTTACATACCATAAAATAATACTTTATGATTAACATAACAGTTTCATTGCTCTAATTACCTGTATTTACCTTGTGACATATTACAGGGAAAATTACATTCAGGGTACAGTTACATCACATAAAATTAACTGTGAACACCTTATGTTACTGTGGCGTTTAAGTCCATGGGAATTATGAGTATCTACTCCCAAATTCCCATCCGGGCTACACCCTCCCCCTTCTAAATCTGTTTGATGCCCCTATCAAACCCCACAGATTTATAAACACAAAAATCTGTGCTTTGTTAGTCCAGCTCTAATTTAACACAGGAAGGGCATAGTGCTAGTGGGTGACACCATGAAGTCTGGCAAGTGTGATCTCGTGAATGTCTATAAGTGCCACTTCCCACCAAAACCCCACGGCTCAAAATCACTACAGGGTGATCTGATGATTGCCCGAGTTCATCATAACTCAGTCTCACCACAGGCCTCTTTAGTCTCTGTGGGCGGCCCACTGGATGCTCCTCTCCTTCCAGCGACATCCCACTCTCTTCGGTTCTCTCCTTAGGGCCAGTCACTGTAACTTCCTCAGGGTCTAGCTGGAGATCTGGAGGGTTATGATCATCTGGATTTCTTTCAACATCTGCCAAATCAGTGGTTGAACTCTCAAGATCCAACACATTTGGCTTTTGACCTCGGTCCCTCAGAAGCTGTTCTGACAGTGACAGAAGGTTTTCACAATCCATGTATGGGAATTGTGTCAGGCATGCATCTTCGGATTCTGACTCTGAAGAAGATATTGCATCTCCCTGATTGTCAACTGGTGTAGCCTTGGCGAGTCCCCTTTGGGATCGAGTGACAGGTCTATCAAACAACTCTGATTCACTATCATTTGGAAGTCTCACTAGATACCCTATGGGTAATAAGTGGTTACGATGCACCGTTTTCTCCACCCCCAGTCCCTTCTCGGGTTTCACTCTGTATACTGGTAGACGGGGAATTTTGTCAAGCACAACATAGGGTGCAGTTCTCCACTTATTCTTCAACTTGTGCTTTCCAGTGACACCAAAATGCTTTCTTGTTTCTCTGATGACTTTTGTCAGCAGCCTCTGTCGCTAAGCGGTAAGCTTGTTGCAAATCAGCTTTCAGCTTAGCTATGTACTGGTGATGTGTCAGACTGCTGTGTGTCTGGTCGTTGGTTCCGAAACAGATGTCCACAGGCAGCCGGGCCTCCCTGCCAAACATAAGCAGGTAGGGTGAGTACCCAGTTGCTTCGTTCTGCGTACAATTGTACGTGTGTACCAAATGACTGATGGACTGATTCCACGCCTGTTTCTTCTTGGGATCCAAGGTTCCCAGCATGGACAGTAACGTCCGGTTAAATCTCTCTGGCTGTGGATCTCCCTGGGGATGATAAGGCGTTGTCGGGGATTTCCGGATTCCCAACACTCTCAGAAGGTCGTGGATCAGCTTACTCTCGAAATCACGTCCCTGGTCGGAATGTATCCGGGCCGGAAGTCCATAATGCACAAAGTACCGCTCACAGAGAATCTTGGCTACTGTGGAGGCTTTTTGGTCTTTAGCTGGAAAAGCTTGTGCATATCTGGTAAAGTGATCAGTCACTACCAGAACGTTAGCATATCCCTGAGAGTCTGGCTCTAGGGATAGGAAATCGATACACACGAGATCTAGTGGCCCACTACTGGTGATCTGGTTGAATGGTGCAGCTCGTTCAATGGTGCAGCTTCTGTGCTTTACGTGCAACACATCTCCCACAATTCCTGATGTACTGCTCAACTTCTGCACTCATCCTAGGCCAGTAGAATCGGTCTCGTATGAGCTTCACAGTCTTGTCCACCCCCAGGTGACCTGACTCATCATGAAGCGATCTAAGCACCATGGTAACATGCTCTCGGGGTAGTACAAGCTGATGTATTTCCTTTCCAGGTTGTCTCTGTACTTTCCTGTAGAGTACTCCATCAGTGATTACCAACTTGTTTGCCTCTCTTTGAAGCAACATGGCTTCTGCCTTGGAGTCTTTGTCGAAAGTACAGGAAATCGCTCCATTCATGGATTTCTTTACAGGAGCGATCACTGGATCATTGTTTGGGGCTTTGATAAGCTCGGCTTTGCTTATCTGGGTCAAACACCCATAGTCAAGATGAGTGGGGAAAACAAAACACTCTGGGAGTGCCTCAGGGGAAACCCCGAAAGATTCAGCAAAGCTGACTGCCACTCCTCCTGCTGACTTTCTACAGGAGATCTGTATGTGGCAAGAGCAGCTAACCACCGATGCCCGGTGGCATTGAGCTTGGCTGTGGTGAGGATATATGTGAGGGGATTGTTATCCGTCCTCACCGTGAACTGTGCTCCGTACAGGTAGTCGTGAAACTTGTCAACTACAGCCCACTTCAACGCCAAAAACTCAAGCTGGTGCACGGGGTAGTTTTTCTCTGATGAGCTAAGCTTTCGGCTAGCAAAGGCAACTTGTCGCAGCCCTTCTGGGTGTTCTTTGTTGAGCACAGCACCCAACCCCTGAAGGCTAGCATCAATGTGCAACACATATGGCTTGGTTGGGTCTGCGAATCAGAATCAGAATACTTTATTGATCCCTGGGGGAATATTTTTTTATTTTATTTACAGTGCTCCATTATAAACCAACATTAAGACAAGACAGACAATACACTAACTAAGAATAGTACAATATAATGCACCAGAACAGGTGCATTTGTAAGAGAATGTATAATGTTCTGGAAAGCTTCTGTACATGCAGCATCCCACCTGTCCCCAAACGGTTCATTTACCCGATGGTAGGTCTTTTCTGGGACTCTGACAGCTCTCTTTCCTTTCTGAGTTGGTGGGTAACCTTTACAGAGTTCGGTTAACGGCTTGACAATGATGGAGTAGTCCTTTATGAAGCGACGGTAATACCCACAGAAACCTAGGAAAGACTGCAGTGATGGGAGATCGGTGGGTTGCTTCCAGCGAGCTACCGCCTCAACTTTGCTTGGGTCAGTGGCAATCCCTTTCTCTGACACTATGTGTCCAACATATGTCACCTGTGGCCTGCAGAACTGACATTGGTCAATGGACAATTTAGGCCAGTCTCTTCCAGTCTGTCAAGAACTTTGATTAGTCTCTGCTCATGTTCTTCCAAAGTTCTTCCGAACATGATCAAATGATCAAGGTACACTATGACCTCAATCATGTGCATGTCTCCCACTGCTTTCTCCATTACTCTTTGAAAGGTCGCGGGAGCTCCTGTTATCCCCTGGGGCATCCTCTCAAATCGAAAGAATCCCAAAGGACATATGAAAGCGGTCTTCTCCTTGTCCTCTTCTGCCATGGGAATTTGGTAGTATCCACTACGCAAATCCAAGACAGAGAACCACCTGCTGCCAGACAAACAGTCCAACGCCACGCCAATGCGAGGAACTGTGTATTGGTCAGGGACAGTTCGGCGATTCAGGGTCCGATAGTCCACACACATGCGCAACTGCCCCGTTTTCTTTCGTGCCAAAACGATGGGGGAAGCATAGGGGCCTGATTATTTAAGACCTTGTATGTGAGGAGCAGGATTTTGAATTCAATTCTGGACTTAACAGGAAGCCAATGAAGGGAAGCCAAAACAGGAGAAATATGCTCTCTCTTTCTAGTCCCTGTCAGGAAAAAAATTATATAATAATGGATTGGATTTATATAGCGCTTTTCTAGGCGCCCAAAGCGCTTTACAATACCACTATTCATTCACTCTCACATTCATACACTGGTGGAGGCAAGCTATAGTTGTAGCCACAGCTGCCCTGGGGCAGACTGACAGAAGCGAGGCTGCCATATCCCGCCATCGGCCCCTCTGGCCAACACCAGTAGGCAAGTAGGGTAAAGTGTCTTGCCCAAGGACACAACGACCAGGACAGAGAGCCCTAGGATCAAACCGGCGACCTTCCGGTTACAGATGCGATTCCCAACCCCCTGAGCCACGGTCGCCCCAGAGCCACTAAGCCTCTGTTTCCATTCAGCTGGTATAGGAGAGTCCCCAAAATTAAACAAAGATGGGTCAAGCTTAGTAGAAGCTTTTGTGTTTGGGCCGGGGACATCAGTCACTACACGCAGGTGTGCAACCACAGTGCCCATGGGAATGGCAGTGACTTTTAGTGACTGGTTGCGCATGAGCACCAGGAACTTGTCTCTATCAAGCATTTTGGAGAACAGTACGGTTGGCTGCACAAGCACACTTGGGGGAAGGGCATGTGAAGCTGCCCGTTCTGTGATGAGGATGCTGTCTCCAATAGTGTGGATGTCTTTGATTTTACAGACAGCTATATGTTCTTTCCCAGCTGGAATGACCAGTGGGCCAGGACCAGTCCACTTAACGTTAGCTACTGGACTGTCATCATCCTTGGCAGACTCAGACATAATAGTCGGTAGATTCTGAGGCTGCTGAACATTCACTTTGGCAGAGCAAACATTCTCCACTCTCACTTTCTTTCCAGTTGCAGAAATGGGTCTGATTTTATGAACATTGGTGCCCACCAAGACAGGTCTGGTATCTGAGCACCGAGGGTCTGGGCACACCAAAGCGAGGACTGGGATAGTCTCAACTTTCTCTCGTGTTTCTTCAGGGAATTCCAATTCAATTTGAATGTACCCCCTGTAAGGATAGCTGGTCTCTGATTCACTTAATCCCCAAATATCTAGGCCCATAACAGAGCGTAAAGGCACATGAGACAAGTGTTTTGAATACCAGCAGTCAAAAATGATGGTCACCTGAGAGCCACTGTCTAAGAGAGCAATGCAAGGTACACCATCTACCTTCACACCAAATGTGGAGGGTGGCCCTACCAGTCCTTCAGGGAAACTAGGCGTCCTGACATTGACAACACTCCGGTTAACACCTACATTGGTGGTGGTCGGTTCTTTGGCAGGACTGGGAGTTTTATTACTTTCTCCCTGCTTCCGTTGAGCCTGAATGAATTTCTGTATCACTTTAGGGTCGTTTTCTGGAGCCTTACACTTGGTAGAGATGTGCCCATCCTCCCCGCAGCGATAACAGAAAAAGTGACTGGGATCTTTGAGTGTTCTTGCTCCCCGCTGAAGGTGCGTGGGAGAACCATGGTGCCTGGGGGAGGGCACCGCAACCCCTGTGCTGGGGTTGACTGACATGACAGAGATCTGCTTTCTTAGCTTCACCGCTTCTTTCTGTAACGCTTGGAGGTTTTTGTCTTCTCCCAAGCCGTCTGCTTCAGCATTCTCTGTGGATGCTGCCCCAGGTGAATGGACACCTGGCACCCCTGCAGCAGTGGTGAGCTCATTGACTTGGGTTTTCAGACCTTGTATCTCAAGTCTGAGATTTTCCACGTGTGCCCCTGTGGGTACAGTAGTGCTTTTGACATGCACGACTTTGTTGAGGTTAAGTCTGCGCTGAGAAGCTTCATGCTCCTCTTCAATGCGGACCTCATTTAACAGCTGCAGAAAGGTAGGGGGATTATCTTTTCGTTCCCTTAAACGCAAACTTAACAGCATCAGGTCAGACCCTGTTGCACCTTTAATGAGCTGATCAAGACGTGCTTTATCTATGAGGGCAGGAGACAGACCTCCCTTTTTGACCACCTTGCTCAGAGATCTCTCCATTCTTCTCAGGAACTCAGAAAGTTTCTCCCCTCTGTGTTGACATAGCATTCGGAAGGCAAAATAGAGTTCCTCTCCTGTTTCTGGTGTGTCAAAAGTATTCTCAATCACATCAATGTATTCTTGAGGTGTTGCTTCAGGGTTACTAAATCGTACAGCCTGTAAAATCTCCAACGCGGGACCCTTTACACTTTCCATTATCCTGATTTTCTTCTCTCTGTCAGGCCTTCCTCTATATTCCTCTATATTCTATATGTATTCCTCTATCATCAGTCGAGCCTGTAGTATCCAGTTCTCCAACTGCTCCTCTCCTGGGGGAGTGGGAACAATCCCTGAGAAGGTGCGCAACCTCCTGTAGCTGCTATTGTCACTGGCAGGTTTAGAGGTATTTTGCAGAAGGTCTCCAACAGCTCTGATGATTGCTTCAGGAGTGGAGGCCTGAAGTATGGCGGCAGGTCCCAAATCAGTTTGAGGTGCCTGCCAGTCATCTGCAACCAGCTGGTCAACTGAACCATCATCCTCCTCTAAGTGGCTAATGATTCTCCTTGGTGAATTGCTGCCATCAGCTAGAATGTCCAGAGGAATGGCTTTAGTATTTACCTTTTCTCTGCATTCACACAGTACGGTCAAACACTAGCTCTGAGGATCATACATACGTCCTCTAACCTTCACACGTCCAAGAACTTTAATGGATTGCAGAGTTCTTTCTATGACTTCAATCTCTGTGTCCTCGGGAACATCTTTAAGTAGTATGGCATGCGAAGGGTTAAGGCCTTCTCCTTTGCACCAGTGCCGTAACTGAGCCATTTCTTGGTGCTGGGTGTGTGAATCTTACTGTATGTGTATAGTGTAACACAATACCAAACACAAACTGATTTTGCTCTGCTGTAATTTACTATAATTTCAAATCACTCTCTATTTGAGGGTTGTCTGGGTCACAAGTTAATACTAATTACTACCAGTCTTGATCCCAGCGGTGCCTCCATTTTATGTAGCACCCCACCCGTGATACTGAGTCTAAATCCACTTACCGTATTTTCACGACCATAAGGCGCACTTAAAAGTCTTAGATTTTCTTCAAAAAGTGCGGCGCGCCCTATAGCGCGGTGCGCCCTATGTGTTGTAAGGAGGACGTAGTAGAGAACACCATGAGAACGTTAAAGGGTGAAGTGTGGGCGTTGATCGTATATACCGGGACAATCGCACATACCTGTATAAAAGAACAGGTATGTGCATTATGCAGGACATCGTTGTTTTAACAACCCTGAAAATGGCAAAGAGACACGCTTACGAAGCACAGTTTAAACTGAAGGCCATCAGCTACGCGGAGGAACATGGAAATTGAGCAGCGGCGAGAGAATTTAAGATTAACAAATCGATGGTTCGCAAATGGAGGAAGCTGGAAAACAAGCTCCGGCAGGTCAAGAAAACGCAGCTGAGTTTCCGCGGACATAAGGCGAGGTGGCCCGAGTTGGAGGAAAGACTCGAGCGGTGGATCATCGAGCAAAGAGCGAGCGGGAGAAGCGTTTCGACGGTCACCATTCGGCTAAAAGCAGTTTCACTAGCTGAAGAGATGAACATTGAACATTTCCAAGGAGGTCCGTCTTGGTGCTTTCGTTTTATGAAACGGTGCCATTTTTCCATCCGGACCAGGACTACGGTAGCGCAGCAACTTCCAGCGGATTATAAGGAAAAGCTGGCCATCTTCCGCTCCTACTGCAGCAAACACATCGGCGACAAAAACATCCAGCCCAGCCACATCACAAACATGGACGAGGTCCCGCTCACTTTTGACATCCCGGTGAGTCACACTGTGGAGAAGAAGGGGACCAGCACGGTAGCGATACGCACAACGGGGTATGAAAAGTCTTCTTTTACTGTTGTGCTTGGCTGCCATGCTAATGGACAGAAACTGCCGCCTATGGTGATTTTTAAGCGAAAGACTTTGCCTAAAGAGAAGTTTCCAGCAGAAATCATCATTAAGGCAAATGAAAAGGGCTGGATGGATGAGGAAATGATGAAAGAGTGGCTGAGGGAGGTGTATGTAAGGAGACCAGGTGGTTTTTTCCACGCAGTTTCACCAAGAGTGGAAGGCAGCGCCGGGCGAGTTACGCCACAATTTGCCAATGGATTGTAGATGCTTGGGCTAACATGTCTGCTGGCACTGTTGTTCGAGCTTTCGCAAAAGCCGGCATCGTTTCCAAGGAGCCGCACGGCACGGAAAGTGACTCTGACAGTGAAGACAGTGAACCTGGCATGTTTGATGGAGATTTAGCGCAGCTGTTCAATTCAGACACAGAGGATGAGGACTTCGATGGGTTTGATTGATGATAAAAATGTGAGTACCAAACTTTGTTTTGCTCCTGCTTTATTTTTAAATATGCACACTTGTATGCTTGTGTGTTGTTGATGATGACGATTACCAGTAATAGAAATGTGAGTAAGGTACCGAATTCAGGTTTGCTCCCACTTTATTTTTAAATACGCATACGGTACTTGTATGCGCCCTATGGTCCAGTGCGCCTTATGTGTGTGTTAAATACAGTAAGGGCACACATAACTGAGACTGCGCCTTTTAGCACAGTGCACCTTATGGTCGTGAAAATACGGTACCTCAGTTTGGACCCCCTAGGCGGGGTGTTAGGTTCGTTACAGCCTAGATACCACAAAAGGTTCTGGTATAGACAGGAATCAGGGAAACTATCAGTAAACCTTTGCCTGCAAGTTAGACTTAACCAGTAGTAAAAGAATCAACCCCAGACAACTCTTTAACACAAACCAAACGTTTACTGAATATAAGGGCAGGAAAAAAGTAATGTACAACACACCCTTTTCTAACTCAACTCAAATAATGTCCAGCTTCATAAACAAATGAAACATGCTGTGTAAATGAAATAATTCCCTTTGAAATTATGTTAAACAACACAAATTATTTTATCACCTCTTGGTAAGTGACTCACTAATATACACTCAAAAATATTCTATATAATCCACTAGATACACAATATTCACACATGGGCCCCACACACACTCACATTCACACTTGTTGCAGGCCTGTTTGCTGCTCACGGCGGACGATGGAGAAAAATCCTCTTCTCCCCAGTAAGAGCACGAAAGTCCAACTTACAGTTCAGTTGCTCGGTAGGTTGCCGTTCACCAGTCCCAAACTAAATCCACTCTCCGCTCTCCCTGCGGACCGGATGCTGTCTCTGCTACAGCGCGTTAGCCAGTCACTGTCCAGCTCTCCGACAGTCCATAGCGGCTGCCTCCGTGGCGCAGCCAAGCAGTCCGGGCTAGCCTTTAGCCTCGGCAGTCGTAGCTGGAAACACAGTTTTACACGGTGGTGCGACCGTTGAAACAAAAAGTCACTTCACCCACACTCTCACACAGGTTAGCTTTCTAGTCCGACACTCTTTTGTGCTAGGTAACCTCAGTAAAACTAGCTGAGTCTCTCACTTTGGTTCAGCTAACCTCGTGCATCTCTCCATGCCGTTCTCCTCTCTTCCTCCATTGCAACAGATACCAGGTCTCGTTTCATGCTACCTTCACCGGCCTCCAGAAAATTAGAACTCTGAACAATATTTTAACTCTCTTCAGAGTTACATACCATAAAATAATACTTTATGATTAACATAACAGTTTCATTGCTCTAATTACCTGTATTTACCTTGTGACATATTACAGGGCAAATTACATTCAGGGTACAGTTACATCACATAAAATTAACTGTGAACACCTTATGTTACTGTGGCGTTTAAGTCCATGGGAATTATGAGTATCTACTCCCAAATTCCCATCCGGGCTACATATTGATGACCCAAGACAAACATAAAATGAAAAAGTGAAAAGGTTTTCTTGAAGATATCAATAAATATTTTGTAAGAATAACTCCAAAGTTGGCTGGTAAAACTATGATCTTTTTTCTGTGTCTGCTGCACCCTGGAATTGCTTTCAGTGAACAGCTTGAAGATAATCGCTTAACATTAATACTAGTGGTGCAACAGATAACAGTTAATTCGTAATCCGAACCGATCCCACTCCACGGTTCGGCACGCACGTGATCCGAAGATTCAAAAAAGAAGAAAAAAAAGTATGTGTATGGTGGGCGTGGTGGGTCTGCCAAGTGATAGTTATGGCCAGCGCTAGCGGTCCAAGTGGAGGAGTAGAGGAGTTTGCGGTATTTAAGCAGCTCTTTGCTGCCCAGTCCGACCAGGCTAAAGCTATTACAAAAGCTACTGGGGTGTTTAGCTGCAGACGGGAGGCTGTATTCCGTTGTGCAAAACAAGGGGTTTAAACTATGATGAACGTCCTTGAGCCATCCTATGATATCCTGTTTGCGTCCACTATAGTGGCAAGATCGTTTCAAGCATGTATGAGCAGGAAGAAATTTAAGTTGTGGCTGAACTGTCCCAGTCATCTTCTGTTGCCCTAACAACTACAAATGGGTGTAGCAACGGAAAGCTACGTGACCGTGACTGCTCATTATATCACAGCGGTGTCATGATCTGGCTGTGTGGCAGGCAGGAAATAGGACCCAAACGCAAACTCACGGGAAAACAGGACTGAACTCAAAATGCAGCTTTATTGCTGACAAGATGACAAAAGATAACGGCGATACAAAATAACATGAAACTAAACTGGGAAGTACTAAGGAACAGACTTACGAGGAAACACACGGAGGGGCACACAGTCATGAGGGAGAACGCGACACAGAACTGAGGGAGACGCAGACATAAATACACAGAGGGTTAACGAGGGAAGTGGGAGCACACGGGGAACACAGGTGACACTGATAATCATAACAAGACACGGCAGGAGTGAACACCCCACTGGCGGGAGACGGGCAAAGTAAAACATGAAGTACAGAGGTTCAGACAGGAGGAGAGAGAGCACGGGGAAAACATAGAATAAACACAAAGAGAGACGAGGGCTCATGAATACACAGAGGGGCACACAGGGGGTAAGAGTCACGAAGGGAAAACACTTAGGGAACAACACACCAGGGCAACTCAGGAAACATGGCCTAAATAAGGAACAAAATACAAAAATACATGAAAACTAAGAATACTGGGCCAACATGGCCCAGGACCATGACAAGCGGAGTGCAATATAATGAGCAGTGTGTATTATTGTAGGGTCTACCTTACAATATAAAGCGCCTTGAGGCGACTGTTGTTGTGATTTGGCGATTTATAAATAAAATTGAATTGAATTGAATGGTAGATACAAAGCCTTATACTGTCCTATATTGAACCATAATTGCTGTTTTTTAAATAATTGCATGGAATGAGTCTTGAGTTGAATGTTTTGAACAGGCAAAAAAGACTTCAATAAGTAAATGTTAATTTTTTAAATTTCTTTTGTTTTTACTAATGTGAAAATTGATCCAATCCGTGACTTAAAACCGTGATCCAATCCGAACCGTGACATTTTTGATCCGTTGCAGCACTAATTAACACTACTACTACTACTACTACAACTAATAATAATATAGTCCTGCTGCAGTCGATTTCAGAACTTGGTGCAGCAGCTCTACAGGTCATTTGAGAGTGCCTCCCAGATGACCAAAATCCTCACTATTTTGCTAAGGGAGAGACACTTCAGACACACTAAAACAATAAGCTTATTTCTGCTTATATCTGCAATCTAATTTGTTCAGTCACTACACAGAGATCATGACAGTGTCACGGTTAGAACCTGATTCAAATGCTTAAAGATCAGCTCTTTTAACCACAGCAGGTAGCTGAAAAAGTTCAACTCTACAAGAACATCGAGTTGATCCAGACCTTGTTAAAAAGATCGGCACAGCTAAAAAAAAATAAAAATAAAAAAGACAGAGAAGATATAAAGGGGACAGAACATGGAGAATATTTAAGGTCATAGATACCCAGGTATAGCAGAACTGAAAGATGTAGTAGTGACAGTCAAAAGAGCTTCACCATAAAAACACTATAAGAATTCCAAAGGATTTGCTCCTGACTCAGAAAGACATTAACTAGGACTAGTTTGTGAAAACAACAGAACATTCATACAGTATTTAGAGAGTTGAAGGATGGGACTCTGTTAGAATTACAAGACTTGGAAAGAACTAAGAAAACTTCAAGTTGCAGTGTTAATCAGATATTTCAGGAATGTGGTTTCCCTTAAACAGACAAATACAAATGACAATGAATCCACATTTTTGCACAGATTTTTGGCCTGTGAGCCCCTGAATGGCCCACTGAATGACCAAATGAAAGACCCACTGACGGCCCACTGAACTGAATTTGGTGGTGAAAAATGTTTGTTATGTTAATTTAAGAGCTGTTAACACTGACTGGTCAGTTTTGACCGGGGACTCTAAAGTAAGGGGATGGGGTGCACAAAACCGGACGGTTAAATAGCGGTGTAGTTACAACGACGGTGATGCAGTTTTTTACATTTTAAAGTGCAAGTGATGATCAAGAGCTCAAAGACATTTATACTTTTCATTTCGTACGTCATACCATATGGTGAAGTAGGAATTGTTGCTTCTGTTGTTGTGACTGTGAAAACAGAAAAAAGCAGTAGTTCAGATTTCAGTATACTTTTCTAATGCAGCCAAATAAATAGCTGTGTTGGTACAACAAAAGTCATTCATGTTTTAGATTTTACAGTGCAACTGATAATCTGGAGCTCACACAAGGACATTTATTCTTCACGTTACATTTCGAAAGCCATACCGGTTGTTGCTGTAGTAAAGGGTGGGGTTGATGGTGTTATAACTATGGAAACAGCAGCAATTTAGATTTTAGCATACTTTTTTATCTTTCAAAATCATATTTTCCAATGCAGCCACAAAATCTAATGTACATCATCCGTGCAACATTACATATTATGTCTGTTGCAACTTATATATTATGTTTTGAATATCAGGTGTTTGCTTTAAGGACATGCAGCAGAACACTTCAATTGTTGTGGTTACATATTATCCCCGTATAAGCTTTGGTCAGTAAAGGTAGCTTAAATTTATATTTGAAGCTATATAAATTATTAACACAAATTGAATTGTTGAAAGATTGTTTAAGTACAGTTTGTAAGTAAAATGACTACACATCTTTGTAATGAAATTTACTGGGGAAAAAAATACTTTAAAGAATGAACAAAGAAGCAAGAAGGATGTTCACATACCAGGAGTTGTTGTTGGACATGAAGAAACATCTATGGAGGAAAATTATGACTTTAAAATGTTCATTTTCTAGTGAA
Organism: Aulonocara stuartgranti; assembly: GCF_965226115.1. NCBI lineage: Eukaryota > Metazoa > Chordata > Actinopteri > Cichliformes > Cichlidae > Aulonocara > Aulonocara stuartgranti. Next base: position 48,079,071 of record NC_138941.1, on the reverse strand, counting down.
TGATAAAAATGATTAATGGCAAAGAAGAACAAAACAAATGAAAGACAGACAAAAGAAAAAAGAACACACCCTCATTTCTAACAACAAAAGGTTCACGCTGAAGCAGATGTTTAATAAATGATTCTAAGTAACCATAATTCTATGTTGTGCTGGTCAGACACATTTATTAATGTTTTTGGTGAAAGCACTTATCTTTTGCAACAGCTGGAAGATTTCAGTGCTTACTTGTGATTAGTTTACAGAACTCTCCCTTAGAAGGAAGGAAATGTGAAGGGATTTCTATGTTAAGAATAAAATAGAAAATGTATTAAAGTGATTTTAGAGTTTAGACTGGGAGGGTTGAGAGAATGATAGGTTGTGCCTCGACATTGGATGATTTAATGTAAACAACATCATTTAATATGTAGATCTGTATTGGTGTAACTCCTTTCCAGGCAACTAAAACTGACACAGTTATATAAACAAATGTATGGATCTAGGTTGGAGCTTCCATTAACAGCTGTGGATGGCAGGACTCAACCTGCCAGGCTCCTCAGGTTCAACTATTTGTTAGAGTGCCTGGGTCATCGATCCAGTGGTTTGTGGTTTTGGTTCTTTGATTTTATTTATTTCATTATATTCTAGCTTTTCCTTATGGGTTAAAGGATTATTCTTAGTTTAGGTTCTTTGTGTGGGTTTTGTTAGAGTTTTAGTGTTCTGGTTTGTGATCTGTGATCCCCGTGCGTCTCTGTGTTATGTTTCCTGTTTTACTTTGAAGGTCCATGTCTGCTTCCCTTGTCTCGTTAGCCCTGATTTGCCACAGCTGTTTCCCTCCTGTTTCCCATTCCCTGATTGCTCCCTCTGTGTATTTAAGCCCTGTGTTTTCATCTGTCTGTGTCACGATCTCCCTTATCTACTCTCATCTTGCTGTGTGTTCAGCCAGCCAGCCAGCCAGCCAGCCAGCCATTAAGACACTCATGTCTTAATGTTTTGAAATAACCTCAGACCTATAATTACAATTGGATGGGAACAATCAGTAATGAAGCTTGGGCACAGAGTTTATTAAATAAAATTTGTGCAAGATCAATTAATTGCACTATTATTTAACTCTTTGTTGTCTGCAGTCTGGTTTTGCTTTTAGTGGACAGCTTGGAGATACTTGCCTAATAAGAAAGTAATGCCATCCCACAGTCCTGTGTACACCCTCAAAACAACCCTTTTGCCCTTCTCATCATGACTATGTGGTCATGGTGAAAATTAATAAAGTTGGAGTCAACACTATGCATTTAGCAGTACTGCTCAAGAGAAGTGAGAATCAATAGAGTAACTTTTTTCAGGTGTCATGAGATTTAAAAGTAAGCTCAACAAATGTAAGCAAATACAAAATTTGTCTGTGCAGTTTGGATCGTAGGGTATCTTGCTACGGTAAATATACCATTTCTCTGTTTCCTATGACGAGAAAAAAAACCTTAATATGCAAAAAATAGAGAGAAAGACCAAAGAGAGGACTGGAACGGAGAAGTTAAAGCTAAAGTCCTTTTGTCATACTGTAAAAAGACAAAAACAAACAAACCAAAGTTTAATCATTATTTTTGGTTGGTTAATTTGCACTTTTGCGGTGCGTGTGCTGCAGAGCAAGGAGTTAGAAACTGGCCCGTGACAGAAGCTTACTTTCGATTGGTTCACAGAACTCTCCACCAGGAGGAAGCCCTTTGATGCATTCACAGGTTTGGGAGGTGACATTACTGCATGCACCGTATCGGCCACACTTCTCACATGACCAGGCAAACTGGTCCTCACACTGACACTGCAGTCCTCCAGTGGAGTTTGGATAGCACCCTGATAAACACATTTAAGACAATCACCAAACACAGCTCACAAATCATGCACCAGAGTATGAACACATTTAAATGTGACTGAGCACAAAATTCTTACATGTGGTGAAGTTCAAGTCTTCTAGTATTAAAGACTCGGTGATGTTTTGGGGGAAGGACACATTTTCCACATAGCCTCTAAACAGATCAATGAAATTTGAGGGCAGACTGGATATTGGGAAGAGCAAGTTCAAGTCTATATAAAACTCCACTGGCTCTGTAGAGGAGACAAGAAGAAAATCATCACAAAACTCTTTCACAATTATGAGAAACAACATTTACATAAATTGTTTATGAACAAGCACAACATTTATCTAACATGTATGTTTTTGCTTCTATTGAGACATACAAGACCAGAAGTAGTAGGGAAGTAAAGGGCCACACCTCTTAATTTTTTAATTTAAATTTTTTTTCAGCTCCATTTTCACAGGTGTAAAAACAGTATCTAGCCATGCAGTCCACCTATTTCAAACATTTATGAAAGGATGGATCTTTCTAATGAGCTCACTAACTCACTAACTACTGAGGTCCAAACCTCCTCTGGCATCAGCTTAAATACATGAGTTTTCTTGGCTGGGCAGCTGCAGCTGATCCAATCAAACATAAATTATTAAATTTTGAAAACAACATTGATTTTGATGCAAATGTTTATTATAATGATGAATAATATTCTAAATGTTATTCAAGAAGAAATGTAATAGTATTTGCATATTGCATTTAAATAGTAGAAGCATTTATATAAATCTTGTTGAAATTGGAAATTATTTAAAAACATTAAATCATCGGTTTCAAGTGACCTAGTAAACCTAGTCAGATTACCAAAGACAGTACTATCCTTATTGACAAAATTGATTTTCCGAATGCTCATTTTTCAATAACAAGTGGATTTCTTTTGACTTATTGAAGTTATCATCTCCCTATTTTTTGGATTATACATGATTCAGATGTCAAGTGTTCATTTAGTGTGAGTGAACCACCTTAAAAATAGTAAGGCTAAGAACACAAGAAAGAATTACGGCATTGAAGACATATAAATAAATCAAAATTGGGATGACGTATATATTGATGACCCAAGTCAAACATAAAATGAAAATGTGAAAAAGTTTTCTTGAAGATATCAATAAATATTTTGTAAGAATAACTCCAAAGTTGGCTGGTAAAACTATGATCTTTTTTCTGTCTGCTGCACCCTGGAATTGCTTTCAGTGAACAGCTTGAAGATAATCGCTTAACATTAATACTAGTGGTGCAACAGATCACGGTTGATCCGTAATCCGAACCGATCCCACTCTACAGTTCGGCACGCACGTGATCCGAAGATTCGAAAAAGAAGAAAAAAAGTACGTGTATGGTGGGCGTGGTGGGTCTGCCAAGTGATAGATATGGCCAGCGCTAGCGGTCTAAGTGGAGGAGCAGAGGAGTTTGCGGTATTTAAGCAGCCCTTTGCTGCCCATTCGACCAGGCAAAAGCTATTACAAAAGCTATTGGGGTGTTTAGCTGCAGACGGGAGGCCATATTTCATTGTGCAAAACAAGGGGTTTAAACTATGATGAACCTGCTTGAGCCACGCTATGATATCCTGTTTGCGTCCACTTTAGTGGCAAGATCGTTTCAAGCATGTATGAGCAGGAAGAGATTTAAGTTGTGGCTGAACTGTCCCAGGCATCTTCTATTGCCCTAACTACTACAAATAGGTGTAGCAACGGAAAGCTACGTGACCGTGACTGCTCATTATATCACAGCGGAGTGCAATATAATGAGCAGTGTGTATTATTGTAGGGTCTACCTTACAATATAAAGTGCCTTGAGGCGACTGTTGTTGTGATTTGGCGATTTATAAATAAAATTGAATTGAATTGAGTGGTAGATACAAAGCCTTATACTGTCCTATATTGAACCATAATTGCTTTTTTTAAATAATTGCATGGAATGAGTCTTGAGTTGAATGTTTTGAACAGGCAAAAAAGACTTCAATAAGTAAATGTTAATTTTTTTTAATTTTTTTGTTTTTACTGATGCAAAAATTGAGCCAATCCGTGACTTAAAACCGTGATCCAATCCGAACCGTGACATTTTTGATCAGTTGCAGCACTAATTAACACTACTACTACTACTACAACTAATAATAATATAGTCCTGCTGCAGTCGATTTCAGAACTTGGTGCAGCAGCTCTACAGGTCATTTGAGAGTGCCTCCCAGATGACCAAAATCCTCACTATTTTGCTAAGGGAGAGACACTTCAGACACGCTAAAACAATAACATCGAGTTGATCCAGACCTTGTTAAAAAGATAGGCACAGCTAAAAAAAAAAAAAAAAAAAAAGACAGAGAAGATATAAAGGGGACAGAACATGGAGAATATTTAAGGTCATAGATACCCAGGTATAGCAGAACTGAAAGATGTAGTAGTGACAGTCAAAAGAGCTTCACCATAAAAACACTATAAGAATTCCAAAGGATTTGCTCCTGACTCAGAAAGACATTAACTAGGACTAGTTTGTGAAAACAACAGAACATTCATACAGTATTTAGAGAGTTGAAGGATGGGACTCTGTTAGAATTACAAGACTTGGAAAGAACTAAGAAAACTTCAAGTTGCAGTGTTAATCAGATATTTCAGGAATGTGGTTTCCCTTAAACAGACAAATACAAATGACAATGAATCCACATTTTTGCACAGATTTTTGGCCTGTGAGCCCCTGAATGGCCCACTGAATGACCAAATGAAAGACCCACTGACGGCCCACTGAACTGAATTTGGTGGTGAAAAATGTTTGTTATGTTAATTACTGTTAACACTGACTGGTCAGTTCTGACCGGGGACACTAAAGTAAGGGGATGGGGTGCACAAAACCGGACGGTTAAATAGCGGTGTAGTTACAACAGCGGTGATGCAGTTTTTTACATTTTAAAGTGCAAGTGATGATCAAGAGCTCAAAGACATTTATACTTTTCATTTGATACGTCATACCATATGGTGAAGTAGGAATTGTTGTTTCTGTTGTTGTGACTGTGAAAACAGAAAAAAGCAGTAGTTCAGATTTCAGTATACTTTTCTAATGCAGCCAAATAAATACAGTGGGGCAAAAAAGTATTTAGTCAGCCACCGATTGTGCAAGTTCCCCCACCTAAAATGATGACAGAGGTCAATAATTTGCACCAGAGGTACACTTCAACTGTGAGAGACAGAATGTGAAAAGAAAATCCATGAATCCACATGGTAGGATTTGTAAAGAATTTATTCGTAAATCAGGGTGGAAAATAAGTATTTGGTCAATAACAAAAATACAACTCAATACTTTGTAACATAACCTTTGTTGGCAATAACAGAGGTCAAACGTTTACTATAGGTCTTTACCAGGTTTGCACACACAGTAGCTGGTATTTTGGCCCATTCCTCCATGCAGATCTTCTCGAGAGCAGTGATGTTTTGGGGCTGTCGCCGAGCAACACGGACTTTCAACTCCGCCACAGATTTTCTATGGGGTTGAGGTCTGGAGACTGGCTAGGCCACTCCAGGACTTTCAAATGCTTCTTACGGAGCCACTCCTTTGTTGCCCGGGCGGTGTGTTTTGGATCATTGTCATGTTGGAAGACCCAGCCTTGTTTCATCTTCAAAGTTCTCACTGATGGAAGGAGGTTTTGGCTCAAAATCTCACGATACATGGCCCCATTCATTCTGTCCTTAACACGGATCAGTCGTCCTGTCCCCTTGGCAGAAAAACAGCCCCATAGCATGATGTTTCCACCCCCATGCTTCACAGTAGGTATGGTGTTCTTGGGATGCAACTCAGTATTCTTCTTCCTCCAAACACGACGAGTTGAGTTTATACCAAAAAGTTCTACTTTGGTTTCATCTGACCACATGACATTCTCCCAATCCTCTGCTGTATCATCCATGTGCTCTCTGGCAAACTTCAGACGGGCCTGGACATGCACTGGCTTCAGCAGCGGAACACGTCTGGCACTGCGGGATTTGATTCCCTGCCGTTGTAGTGTGTTACTGATGGTGACCTTTGTTACTTTGGTCCCAGCTCTCTGCAGGTCATTCACCAGGTCCCCCCGTGTGGTTCTGGGATCTTTGCTCACCGTTCTCATGATCATTTTGACCCCACGGGATGAGATCTTGCGTGGAGCCCCAGATCGAGGGAGATTGTCAGTGGTCTTGTATGTCTTCCATTTTCTGATGATTGCTCCCACAGTTGATTTTTTCACACCAAGCTGCTTGCCTATTGTAGATTCACTCTTCCCAGTCTGGTGCAGGTCTACAATACTTTTCCTGGTGTCCTTCGAAAGCTCTTTGGTCTTGGCCATGGCAGAGTTTGGAGTCTGACCGTTTGAGGCTGTGGACAGGTGTCTTTTATACAGATGATGAGTTCAAACAGGTGCCATTCATACAGGTAACGAGTGGGGGACAGAAAAGCTTCTTACAGAAGACGTTACAGGTCTGTGAGAGCCAGAGATTTTCCATGTTTGAGGTGACCAAATACTTATTTTCCACCCTAATTTACGAATAAATTCTTTACAAATCCTACCATGTGAATTCATGGATTTTTTTTTCACATTCTGTCTCTCACAGTTGAAGTGTACCTCTGGTGCAAATTACTGACCTCTGTCATCATTTTAAGTGGGGGAACTTGCACAATCGGTGGCTGACTAAATACTTTTTTGCCCCACTGTAGCTGTGTTGGTACAACAAAAGTCATTCATGTTTTAGATTTTACAGTGCAACTGATAATCTGGAGCTCACACAAGGACATTTATTCTTCATGTTACATTTCAAAGGCCTTACCGGTTGTTGCTGTAGTAAAGGGTGGGGTTGATGGTGTTATAACTATGGAAACAGCAGCAATTTAGATTTTAGCATATTTTTTTATCTTTCAAAATCATATTTTCCAATGCAGCCACAAAATCTAATGTACATCATCCGTGCAACATTACATATTATGTCTGTTGCAACTTATGTATTGTGTTTTGAATATCAGGTGTTTGCTTTAAGGACATGCAGCAGAACACTTCAAGTGTTGTGGTTACATATTATCCCCGTATAAGCTTTGGTCAGTAAAGGTAGTTTAAATTTATATTTGAATAGATAAATGATTAACACAAATAGAATTGTTGACAGATTTTAGGTTAATAAGTACAGTGACTACACATTTGTTAATGACGTTTACTGCAAAAAAATACTTTAAAGAAGCAAGAAGAATGTTCTCATACCAGGAGTTGTTGTTGGACATGAAGAAACATCTGTGGAGGAAAATTATGGTTTTAAAATTTTCATTTTCTAGTGAATGACAAAAATGAATAACAGCAAAGATGAAAACCAGAAATAGATAAAAAAAAAAAAGGAAACAAGAACACAAATACACCCTTATTTCTAACAACAGGTTTATATTAGAGTTAAAATGTTATAGGTTACCATTTCAAAAGCTAAAATGGCTTGGCTTGCTCCCTATGTAACCTACGCATATGAGCACGTGCATGAACTTCATAAAGGGAACAAGCAGCCTTGAGAAGAACAGACTGCACTCAATAAAGGAAGCCACCTGGCATCACAAGATAACGACAACATCATGGGAGGCTGCATTCACATCGTATGACAACGCTTGCACAACATGCTTTGTAACCATATATTGTGTCTTAGCTAACATAGCAACAAGCTTCATGAATATTCATGAGTATAAACAATAAAAGCAGCTTGCAGAGGGAAGCAAGTTGAAGTGGTTTGGAGACAACGGCTTCCCTTGCGGTGAGTGAAAATTTGAGCTCTGTGTGACCTCGTTCCTGGGTGAGTTTCTTTTTATCCAGCAGTATCAGGGGTAAAACTGTGACATTAAATTGGTCCTTCGAGCCGGATTCTAGTTCATCGGGGAGGAGAACGATGGGCTGAAGTCTCACGTCAGCCAGGAATACTTATCAAAAGACCAAGGGCACAAGATTTTCTGCCAGGCCGGTTGAATAGCATCTGCCTTCCCCCCAGCGGGCACGGATGTATGGATTCAAGACTGAGACCACGCGGTAACAACTTCACGTAAGTACAAAGGGGACAGCCCTGTAAACCGTGTTCCGTATATGCAGAGTAGTTTGGAACTACTGTACGTCTCTCTGGGAGAGCCAACGAAAGAAGTGTTTGTTGCTTTGTAAGGTAAAGCCGCGACCGTGAAGCCCGGTGTCCGGGACACCACCTGGCTGTCGTCACGGATGACTAGAAGTCTTTCAGAGAAAGCCACGAGCCGGGATTGTGAGGTCCGGGACTCTGTGCGGCCATCGTCTGGGACGTCAGGGAAAGTGAAATTGTGGCTGCCGTCAGCAGCAGTTATGCAATTTAAGACAATTTTATGGTTCAAGTTACAATGAATAAGTGAAATACTTTATTGTTAATATATGTGTGTGATGTAATGTATGTTGTTGGCTGGAAATACATTTACAAGGGTTACAGAATGTTTCCGGGGTGGAACCAATGTTTAGTCTGTTGTTTGGGGTGACAATATTTTCAGTTACACGCCACACTCGGTAGAGCGCAGCATGCTTTTCGTCTCTCTCTGGTGGTGGTAGAAACATGTAGACGTATGCAACGGAGCGTTCGACTATGGGAAAGAGTGACACTACAAGAAGCGTTTCATTTAACCCCTGCAAGTTAATGCGGCCAATGAGGTATGCAATTTGTATATGTTGTGATAGAAAATAAGATGTTTGTTTGTGATAGAGCGAGCGAGTTTATGGTAACCACGTGTATATGTTAGCATTTTGTGAAGGTAAATTGTAAGCATTTGTGTTGTTTAATGATGTACCTTATTGTTTATTCTCTATGAGAACAATGTACGGCGGAAATTGATTATTTTATGTTGTTGTACAGTTCTCACGGCATCGTTACGGCATCTCTGGTGGCATCGTTGGTGGCGCCCGTGTGCAATAAATGCCAGTAAATCAAGAACGCCTTGTGTTCGTTTTTCAACTTGGAGGGAGTTACAGTGAGAACTCAGTCTGCTCGGCATGAGGCGAGGAGACGAGTAGCGGTGTCGTCATCCACTGAGCAAGAAGAAATTCTTCGCACGCTAGCATCAGACAGATAAGACTATGCATACGCCAGTTAACCTAAGTAGCAAACAGTTGAAGTTTACATGGACGATCCTTTAAGTGATGCATTTAAAACAAGTTAAATGTTAAGAAGTGGGTCAACTTTGACGACTGTTTAACGGAACACTGTAAGAACTGAAAGTAATCTGGTGCTCTGCATATCTCCTTTCTAAGTTCATGGTTCTGTCTAATAAGATTTTTTATAGGTGAAGTCATTTTACCTATTCGTGTTATTTGGATGCTAGAAGTGTTGTAGAATTAAGTGCTGCGTCGTATGTGTTGTTGGTTTAGGAACAAAGTTCACCATATTTATACGACTCAAGATGGTATTCATTCAGATATTTTATTAAGGTTTAAGGTGTTGTAAAATCTTGAAGGTATTATCCATTCTTGATGTTTTGGACAAGTTCACCTAAAGACAAGGTTAAGCTTGTAGCTATTAATATTTCAGGCAATTGAGCTGGTCTGTTGTTAAACCGCATGTCTGTTAAAGGTATAGCTAGAATTTATTTTGTGCCAAGTAATAAGTAAACATCGCAGAATGGATCAAACAACTGAATATGAAACTAAGAACGGCGACTTACTTGAGGATAGTAGTGCCACAAATGTACAGCAGTCATGTGAAGAAGAGCCACGAAGAAGTCAAAGACCTCGAAAGCTTACTGAAAAGGCTCAGCAACTGCATGATGATAAGTCAAAAAAACTTCAGCATCGTTTCACTACAACTTATGATAAATGGAAAGCAAACGCCAAGCAAGCTAAGAAAATGATAAAGGGAGCCCCCTCTGTTGAGGTTGTGAAGGATTTGATGTGTAAGTTAAGTTGTGCATCAGCAGATGTGAAACACGCATATGAAGATTTGCGCAAATGTGCTTCCCCAGACAGTGAGATCCGTCGTAGGGCAGACACCTGTGACGCGGTATCCAAAATAATCTTGGACAATGCAACCACTTACCTTCAGAATAAAGATAACGAAGACGTTCAGATAGAGGATTTAGTCTGGCCTGAGTCTAGTTCAGTGTTTTCATCTTCAGCTTCTCAAGGCATAAGTAAGGGCTCTCAAAGAAGTCTAAGCTCTGCAAGCAGTTCCAGCATAAAGTCACAAAAGTCAAGCCTTTCCTCCATTAAGAGACAAGAGGCCGTAGCAGAGCTAGCTGCTACACAAGCTGCACTAAAGGTCCTGCAAGAGATAGAATGTGAGCAACAAGAACTTGAAAGTCTTGAAGAAGAAAATCGAAAGAAGATTGCATTACAAGAGGAAGAAAATGTGGCAAGAAAGAAAGCACTGGAAGAGAAACGCAGACAAATAGAGCGCTTACAGACTGTTAAGGAGCTAAGTGCGGCGAAGGCACGACTCCAAGTTTATGAACAAGACATAAGCTCGGATGAGGAAATAACAGAGTTACTTCATAACCACGCAGCTCAACAACATAGATCTCCAGGAGTTGTAAGGAGTCCACGTGAGCATCCCGTGATACACCAAGCAGATAGTATCACAGTCCTCGCTGAAGCAATAGCAGAGTCTATTAATGTAAGCCGTCTCCCAACACCTGAACCATCTATCTTCATGGGTGATCCACTAAGGTATAGCGATTGGAAGATGTCATTTCAAACCCTGATAGGTAGGAAAAACATTCCAGTAGGGGAAAGAGTCTATTACCTTCGTAAATATGTTGGCGGACCTGCAAAAAAGGCCATTGAAAGCTACTTCCTATTAGGAACGGATACAGCTTACAACTCAGCATGGGACATCCTGGAAGAAAGGTTTGGAAGTTCATTTGTGATAGCTAAAGCTTTCAAGGATAAGCTTGCCGCATGGCCCAAAATCGGACCCAAAGACAGTGTTGAGCTGAGGGATTTTTCAGACTTCCTTAGAGGCTGCCAGGCTGCAATGTCCCAGATTAAGGGTCTGGAAGTATTGAACGACTGTGATGAAAATCAAAAACTTCTAACAAAACTGCCAGATTGGCTGGTGGCCAGTTGGAACAGGAAGGTGACCGAGGTAGAAGAAACTTGTAATGTGTTTCCTACTTTCAGTCAGTTCGTGGAATTCATCACAAAGGAAGCAAAAATAGCTTGCAACCCAGTGACTTCTCTTCATGCCCTGAAGTTTAATGATGGTGAAAAGGTAAAGATAACAAAGGCACGAAACATTGGTGCAAAGGTGCTTGCGAGCAACTCTGAAGAGAATGCAGAACGTAAGAAATGCACTTTTTGTGAAAGATGCAATCATGGCATACAGACATGCTGGAAGTTCAGGGAAAGACCAGTTGAGGAACGCGTTAAGTTTATTCAGACAAGGAAGTTGTGCTTTGGATGTTTACAACCAGGACATCTCTCAAGGACCTGCAAAAGAAGGAGTCTTTGTGAGACATGTAAGGAAAAACACCCAACATGTTTACATGAAGACCGTGAAAGAGCAACCAGAAGAGAGAAAGGCAGTGATGAGCATGGGGAGAGTGTAAAAAACTCGAAATATGCTAAGTCAACGGAAGGAACAGAGAGCAAACATACTCCTGAACCATCAAATGAAGCCATGTCAAACAGAGTAGTGCAAGGTATGGACAGCATGTACTCCTCTACGGTTGTCCCAGTTTGGCTATCTACATCAAGTAACCCAGAGAATGAAATTCTTGTATATGCACTACTTGACAACCAAAGCGATACCACATTCATTATGCAAGATAAGGCAGAAGCTCTGGAAATGAAAGGGGAGGCTGTGCAGTTAAAACTCTCCACACTTTCATCCAGAAATACAATCATCCCGAGTCAAAGGTTAGTTGGACTGCAGGTGAGAGGTTTCTATTCATCAAAGAAGATTTCTCTCCCTGTAACCTATTCAAGAGAGTTCATCCCTGCCAATCTAAGTCACATTCCTACACCAAGAACGGCAAGAGCTTGGACACACCTAGAGCATCTTGCAGAGGAGATCGCTCCATTGATTGAGTGCGATGTAGGGCTTCTCATAGGATACAACTGTCCACAGGCTTTGCTGCCCCGAGAGGTCGTCCCAGGTAAAGACAATGAGCCATTTGCTCAAAGGACAGATCTTGGATGGAGCATAGTCGGTTGTGTTAGCCCATGTGTCGACTATGGTGATGCTATAGGAAGCAGTCACAAGATTGTCATGAAGTCAGTGAAACCTCACCTCCAGACATCTAAGAAGCTCACAAACGAAGTGAAATATATATGTCGAACCCAAGTCAAGGAGTTCATTTCACCGCCAGATGTGCTGAGGATGCTTGAGTCTGACTTCAGTGAGAGAAGAGTAGAGGATGCTAATCTATCTCAGGAAGACTTGCGTTTCCTAACCATCATGGAAGAAGGAATCAAAATCAAGGCGGATGGTCACTGTGAAATGCCGCTCCCCTTCAAGAAAGATCGACCAAATCTCCCAGACAATAAGACGTGTGCAGTCCATAGGCTTCGATGTTTGAAAGGAAGATTTGAAAAGAACAAACAATATCAAAGGGACTACACGACCTTTATGAGTGAAATCATAACAAATGGGGATGCAGAAAAGGTCCCAAGAGGAGAAATTAACAACAGTCCTGTGTGGTACATTCCTCATCACGGGGTGTATCACCCACACAAGCCAGGAAAAATACGGGTTGTATTCGACTGCTCAGCAAGATTTGAAGGCGTGTCACTGAATGATCACCTTCTTACCGGACCAGAATTAACGAACAGCCTGATAGGTGTTCTCTGTCGCTTTCGCAAGGGACAAGTTGCCATAATGTGCGATATCGAGCGTATGTTCCATCAGTTTCACGTCAAAGCAGAGGACCAGGACTACTTGAGATTTCTCTGGTGGGACGATGGAAACTTCCAGGCTCAACCATCAGTCTATCGCATGCGAGTGCATCTATTTGGAGCTGCCTCTTCCCCTGGTTGTGCAAACTTTGGGTTGAAACATGTTGCTGCCCAAGGACATGGTCACTACAGTGAAACGACCATTCAGTTCATTGAACGAAACTTTTACGTGGACGATGGGCTCACAAGTGTCGCAACCAAGGATGAAGCCATTAAGTTAGTAAAGGAAGCAAGGCAACTCTGCAGTGCTGGCAAACTGCGAATTCACAAATTCATTTCTAACGATCATGAGGTACTTGCATCCATTCCAGAGAGTGAACGTGCAGATTCAGTACGAAACCGCAACTTGGTTCTTGGTGAGTCCCAAATTGAGAGAGCTCTGGGAATCAAATGGTGCATTGTTGCAGACCAGTTCCATTTCAGAGTGATTGTGGATGAACGCCCACTTTCCAGAAGAGGAGTCTTATCAACTGTGGCATCCATCTATGACCCTCTCGGCTTTGTGGCACCATTTGTTCTGGTTGGAAAGCAAATACTCCAACAGATGTGTCAAGACAAGGTTGGATGGGATGAACCACTGTCAGAAGAGCTCAAACCACGGTGGGAGTCTTGGCTATTGGATTTAAGGAACCTGGCTAATGAATTCTGGACCAGATGGAAAGGGGAATACTTGCTGAATCTTCAGCAGAGAGGAAAATGGTACAAGGCACGGAGAAATGCTAAGATCAACGACATTGTGGTGCTGATGGACAATAGTCTACCCAGAAATGAGTGGAAGTTGGCCAAGGTAACCAAGGTGTACCCTAGTGAGGATGGAATCATTAGGAAACTCGAGCTGCTAATCAGTGATGCGACATTGGATGACCAAGGAAAAAGAGTTAACAAGCCAGTGTATCTTGAAAGACCTATCCACAAAACAGTTACCCTACTTGAAGCTGAATAGTTCAGAATTCTTGTCTCTGTGATCTATGTGACTAAGGGACTGTATACACTTGCCTTTACAACGAGGTTCAGTTGAAAAATCATTAATGATTTGGTGGGAGTGTGGCTGCCGTCAGCAGCAGTTATGCAATTTAAGACAATTTTATGGTTCAAGTTACAATGAATAAGTGAAATACTTTATTGTTAATATATGTGTGTGATGTAATGTATGTTGTTGGCTGGAAATACATTTACAAGGGTTACAGAATGTTTCCGGGGTGGAACCAATGTTTAGTCTGTTGTTTGGGGTGACAATATTTTCAGTTACACGCCACACTCGGTAGAGCGCAGCATGCTTTTCGTCTCTCTCTGGTGGTGGTAGAAACATGTAGACGTATGCAACGGAGCGTTCGACTATGGGAAAGAGTGACACTACAAGAAGCGTTTCATTTAACCCCTGCAAGTTAATGCGGCCAATGAGGTATGCAATTTGTATATGTTGTGATAGAAAATAAGATGTTTGTTTGTGATAGAGCGAGCGAGTTTATGGTAACCACGTGTATATGTTAGCATTTTGTGAAGGTAAATTGTAAGCATTTGTGTTGTTTAATGATGTACCTTATTGTTTATTCTCTATGAGAACAATGTACGGCGGAAATTGATTATTTTATGTTGTTGTACAGTTCTCACGGCATCGTTACGGCATCTCTGGTGGCATCGTTGGTGGCGCCCGTGTGCAATAAATGCCAGTAAATCAAGAACGCCTTGTGTTCGTTTTTCAACTTGGAGGGAGTTACAGAAATAAAAGTGAATAACGTTGTGTGTGCTCATGTGAGTGAGTGTGAAACAGGCACATTGTCTGTGGCACCAATTATTGTCAAAATGCAAAATCAGGCGAGTAAGACTGCCTCAGGGGGGGATGAGAAATTTATGGAAAAACACTCCCCAGGGAGCACACAAAGTGAAAATATGTTGGTAAAAAATTTAGTAAAACAGAAAAATAAATACCAAAGTAGATATCATAGAAACCTGATTGTATTATGTGAGATTATTACACTGTCTTAGCCCATGTTATACCTCTGATTTAAGCTTATGAAATTATTATATAGGTTTAGGTCTGTGAAGGTTCTCAGTCATCCAGGTCATCGTAGTCAAATGAGTTTGCAAAGAAAAGCATCTGGACTTCTTTAAGTTGCTTGAAGACGTTTCACCTCTCATCCGAGAAGCTTCTTCAGTTCTAAGGTCAAATGGTGGAGAGTCCCAGATATAAACCTAGTGGGAGTGACCCCCCACAGAGGGACAAAAGGACCCCCTGATGATCCTCTAATCGCCTGAGCCAAGGTGTGAAACTGGGTGTGGGTCCCAATCAGCCAGAGTTTCGGGTGAGTTCATTGTGAAACCTGGCCCCACCTTATCATGCGAATTCCTGAGATCAGATGGCCCAGGATGTGAGTGGGCGTTAAGGCGTCTGGGAAGGGATCTCAAAACTGGATCAAAAAAGTCATTCTGAAAAACTCAATGAATTCTGAAAAGGCTGGTATTGTGATAGCAATAAACAAGTTTTTTTTAAAGAAATTGTTACTTTTCTCTATGTTTTATGAAATCTGGGAGTGGTTTTATTATTCTTTAGTGAAACAAGCAAAAAAAAAAAAAAAAAGAGCTCTCCAGTGAGAAGAAGCCCTTTTATGTACCTACAGGTTTGTGAGGTGATATTACTGCAGAGTGCAAGATATTTAAAAGTAGAATAGGAGGCAGAGCCTTCAGTTTTCAGACTCCTCCTCGGGGAAACCATGGAACCAGCTCACTTTTTGAATAAAAAAAAATACACTCATGTCTTAATGTTTTGAAATAATCTCAGACCTATAATTATAATTGGATGGGAACAATCAGTAATGAAGCTTGGGCACAGAGTTTATTAAATAAAATTTGTGCAAGATCAATTAATTGCACTATTATTTAACTCTTTGTTGTCTGCAGTCTGGTTTTGCTTTTAGTGGACAGCTTGGAGATACTTGCCTAATAAGAAAGTAATGCCATCCCACATTCCTGTGTACACCCTCAAAACAACCCTTTTGCCCTTCTCATCATGACTATGTGGTCATGGTGGAAATTAATAAAGTTGGAGTCAACACTATGCATTTAGCAGAACTGCTCAAGGAAAGTGAGAATCAATAGAGTAACCTTTTTCAGGTGTCATGAGATTTAAAAATAAGCTCAACAAATGTAAGCAAATACAAAATTTGTCTGTGCAGTTTGGATCGTAGGGTATCTTGCTACGGTAAATATACCATTTCTCTGTTTCCTATGAAGAGGAAAAAAACCTTAATATGCAAAAAATAGAGAGAAAGACCTAAGAGAGGACTGGAACGGAGAAGTTAAAGCTAAAGTCCTTTTGTCATACTGTAAAAAGACAAAAACAAACAAACCAAAGTTTAATCATTATCTTTGGTTGGTTAATTTGCACTTTTGCGGTGCGTGTGCTGCAGAGCAAGGAGTTAGAAACTCGCCATGACAGAAGCTTACTTTCGATTGGTTCACAGAACTCTCCACCAGGAGGAAGCCCTTTGATGCATTCACAGGTTTGGGAGGTGACATTACTGCATGCACCGTATCGGCCACACTTCTCACATGACCAGGCAAACTGGTCCTCACACCGGCACTGCAGTCCTCCAGTGGAGTTTGGATAGCACCCTTTTTAAGACAACACAAAACACAATTCATAAGGCATACAGGATCACATGAACACTATTACACATGACTGATTACAAAGTTTAAATTAACATCAAGTCCTTACATGTGGTGAAGGTCAGGTTTTTCAGTGTTAAAGACTCAGTGATGACTGGGGTTAGGGAGACATTTCTCACAATGTGTCTGAGTACATCACTGAAATCTGGGGCCACACTGGATGCTGGGATGTGTAATTCAAGGACTATATCAAAGTCTATTGGTGCTGTGAAGCAGAAAAAGGGGGGAATCCATCACATATACATAACACAAAGATAGGAGATGATATTTACAAGAAAATGCTAACAAAAGCTGTCACTTATATGGCCCCTGTTTATTACATAGACACAATTTTGATGATGTATCTGCTCCCCACTTCCACACTGTTCTAATCTGGCACTGTCAAACCTTATTTACTACCACTTAAACTGAAAGTTGAAATACAGCTAATTGAGTCACAAGTCACATGTGATTCTAGATCATTTAAAGAGCTGTATTGTTGAAACAAAAGTGATTTTTTTTTTTTTTTTTAGATTTAATAGTGCAAGTCATAATCTGGAGCTCACACAAAGACCTTCATTCTTCACTATACATTTCCAATGTCTTACTGTATGTTGGTGTAGGTGATGTTGTTGATGGTGTTGTGACTATGGAAACAGGGAACGAAGCTATTTCTATTCTTCAAATTATTTTTTTCAAATGCAACCATAATATGTAATTTACATCATCCTTGCAAAATTACATATTATGTCTTTAATATCAAGTATTTGCTTTAAAGAGATGAAGCAAACACATCAAGTGCTGGGGTTATATGTTTTCACCGTATAAGCTTTGGTCAGTAAAGGTAGCTTAAATTTATATTTGAAGCTATATAAATTATTAACACAAATTGAATTGTTGAAAGATTGTTTAAGTACAGTTTGTAAGTAAAATGACTACACATCTTTGTAATGAAATTTACTGGGGAAAAAATACTTTAAAGAATGAACAAAGAAGCAAGAAGGATGTTCACATACCAGGAGTTGTTGTTGGACATGAAGCAACATCTATGGAGGAAAATTATGACTTTAAAATGTTCATTTTCTAGTGAATGATAAAAATGATTAATGGCAAAGAAGAAAAAAACAAATGAAAGACAGACAAAAGAAAAAAGAACACACCCTCATTTCTAACAATGACAAAAGACAAAAGACAAACAAACCAAAGTTTAATCATTATTTTTGGTTGGTTAATTTGCACTTTTGCGGTGCGTGTGCTGCAGAGCAAGGAGTTAGAAACTGGCCCGTGATAGAGGCTTACTTGCGATTGGTTCACAGAACTCTCCACCAGGAGGAAGCCCTTTGATGCATTCACAGGTTTGGGAGGTGACATTATTGCATGCACCGTATTGGCCACACTTCTCACATGACCAGGCAAACTGGTCCTCACATTGACACTGCTGTCCTCCAGTGGAGTTTGGATAGCACCCTGATAAACACATTTAAGACAATCACCAAACACAGCTCATAAATCATGCACCAGAGTATGAACACATTTAAATGTGACTGAGCACAAAATTCTTACATGTGGTGAAGTTCAAGTCTTCTATTATTAAAGACTCGGTGATGTTTTGGGGGAAGGACACATTTTCCACATAGCCTCTAAACAGATCAATGAAATTTGAGGGCAGACTGGATATTGGGAAGAGCAAGTTCAAGTCTATATTAAACTCCACTGGCTCTGTAGAGGAGACAAGAAGAAAATCATCACAAAACTCTTTCACAATTATGAGAAACAACATTTACATAAATTGTTTATGAACAAGCACAACATTTATCTAACATGTATGTTTTTGCTTCTATTGAGACATACAAGACCAGAAGTAGTAGGGAAGTAAAGGGCCACACCTCTTAATTTTTTAATTTAGATTTTTTTTCAGCTCCATTTTCACAGGTGTAAAAACAGTATCTAGCCATGCAGTCCACCTTTTTCAAACATTTATGAAAGGATGGATCTTTCTAACGAGCTCACTAACTCACTAACTACTGAGGTCCAAACCTCCTCTGGCATCAGCTTAAAGACATGAGTTTCCTTGGCTGGGCAGCTGCAGCTGATCCAATCAAACATAAATTATTAAATTTTGAAAAACACATTGATTTTGATGCAAATGTTTATTATAATGATGAATTATATTCTAAATGTTATTCAATAAGAAATGTAATAGTATTTGCATATTGCATTTAAATAGTAGAAGCATTTATATAAATCTTGTTGAAATTGGAAATTATTTAAAAACATTAAATCATCGGTTTCAAGTGACCTAGTAAACCTAGTCAGATTACCAAAGACAGTACTTTCCTGTACTATCCAGTTAATCTGATCAGACCTCTTAATGAAAAACTATTCTTTAATATATGTCACTTAAAGAAAATACAGATGCATATGACACAAAAACACATTAACATGCAGGTTTTTCCATATTGAGCAGTTTTGTAACCTAAAAAGATGACACCAGTGTTAAAAAAAATACTTTGTATACTTTGTTTTTTCCTAATAAAATGAAATCCTTACAACTAAGTTCTGCTAAGTATTTTCAGGAAATTAAAATTACACCATAGCGCCACATAATTATATGAAAAATGCATGGTAAAGTTAAGAGAGTTTTTAGTCAGAGGCTATATTATAAAATGTAACTGATGATGGTGTTTTTGTCTTGTTATCAAACATGTTAAAAAAACAAACAAACATGAAACTTGAAGAATTTTTAACAAAATGCCTTCATTTGCTCACCAGGCAACTGTGAGTGGCAACCTAAAAGTGGAAAAAGACAAAACTAGTTTAGAGAAGATATCTTGTGCTTGTGAGAAAGCAAACATATGAAACGTTGCAGTGAATTCTTAAATCAAAACATTTTTGACAAAAAATGCTGATCTTTGTTAATAATTATTCCATAAAAAATAATATCATTGTGGCGGGGGTGTGGTATTTGGCCTGCTGCGGGGGAGAAAGCGTCACAGCGAGCTCATGGGGCGGCACGGAGGCGGGGAGAACAGGTACATAAATTGACTGTGTCTGCTTTCTGACAGTGACAGCTGGCTGGGAAGGTGTGGCAGCGAGACAGAGTGCCTTTGTCCGGAGCCTAGGGTCGAAACCACAGTATTATTTGTCACACAATAAAGCGCCTGTGCTCTGACAACTGCTGCGTCGAGTTTATGTGCTCCACCTTGGCGGTCCAACGCTACAATCATTTATGGTTGTTTTAGGTCACTCTGTTCAGTATTGTAGTAATAATTATGTTAATCATATTCTGATAACCTCAGCTGAACAATTATTTTATGTTTTATATTATAGATTTGTTAATAAAAAAGTGTTATTGTGACAGATTTACAGCGAGATTTACACACTCAGGTAATCAAACAGAGCTCTCTTCTCAAAGCAATTCACAGATGATGTGTGATTTGTAGTATCAGTGTAACGGGTTAATATAGTAAAGGATCATAAACCAAATGTTTCCTAAACCTAATCTAAATATGCTTTGGTGTCAAACAGTCAACATCATTTATAAAGAGAAAAAGTTATTATTTATTATTTTGAATTGTAAGCTCAAAAGTATTTGTACCACCTCCAGGTTCACTGTTGTATCATATTAGCAGCGTGGTATCGACAATACTGATCCGATACCAATACTTTGTACAAAAACTTAGTGTTTTATTATTTTATTAATGATAAACTGCATATTTACCCCAAACAGATTCAAAAACATTAATATTCCCAGATGTCTTCACACTGTGAACATTTCCGATGATTTCAGATTTTAAACTGTTTAAATGTACTTTTATAAATACGATCTTAGATATTTATCACAGTATTGACAGAAAAATGTTTCAAATAGTTTACATTTATAGCTCTAATTAATCTTAATTAAACTAGCTAATGAGAAAAAAATAACTGAAGAAAAATCTTTGTTTCTCACCTTTGCAAAAAAGTATGATAATCACATTGAACCAGCACACAAGTTGTTGGAGAGCCATTGCTGACTACACCTCTTTCACGCTTTCTTAGACTTTCCTAAAAAATATGCTCCTCGCATGACGTTCTTCACCATAATGATTATCAGCTTTATGAGTAAAAGAACCAAGTCATACACAATGCTCTTCCTGCTGTCTCTTAGTGTGGTTAAAGAATGCATTCACTGTAATGTTGTGAAGGCAGTTGGACCACATTTCTCCACATGACTCCCTGACAGACTGTAATATGTTAAGCTATGATTCAGCTATGATTTTTTTGTTATTATTTGTGTTTCTGTTGTTTTGTTATTATTATGCAGGTTTAGTTTAGTTTTATTGTCAGTGGTTTTGGCAACTTGTATTGGATAGTCATGGTCCCAGCAATTTCTGGGGTCCACCTCCAATCTTAGTTTCACGCATTGCTCTCTCTCTGCCCGGGTAGTTGCTGGCTGGCTGTTGTCACTACGTACCACCGCCGGCAGGTAAAGCTTCGGGTTTTTCCAGGCTGTAGTTGTTATACCTGTTTCTTGCCTCCTAATGGCTTAATGATAGAACTATAAAGATAATATTCCAGAAACAACTTTTTTCTGAATATAAATATGAGACATGGTCAATACAAAGTCAATAGCACACAGTCTATGCATATTTTGACAGAAACCAAGAAAGGCCGGTGCCAGCATCAGTGTTTGTAGGGCTGGTGTGCAGTGACAACAGGTCTTGTGCCAATAGTTGATTTCCTTGTTGGACTATAATCTGTGAAACATATGCCAAACATATCTATCAGGAATGATATGAAGCAATTTTGAGCCACAAACATTATTCCTGTCACAAGCTGCAATCAGTTATTGGCAAAGTGACTTTTATACAGTACATCCTTCATGTATCCATCTAAAGAGTGTCAGTGACATTAACATGTCTTTTAAGAGCACTCTGGTCATGAGGACAGCAGAAATATAAACAACAAATATAACAGTTTTGCAAAGATATTTTAGATATTTTAGATATTTTAGAGGCCAACTATAGATATTATACATAAGAACATTATAGTAACCTATTGGCCAGTGTTTGGTATGCCAGATGGACTTGTTTTCCTTAGGTCTAGAGTTTGCAAGTGCAGTCAGAAGAGTCATTATTTGACACGAAACCAGCCAACTGTGGGTGGCTGTGGCTCAGGTGGTGAAGCAGATCGGCTACTGATTGGTGGTTCAATTCCTGGCTCCCCCAGTCTGCATGCCAAATATCCTTGGGCAAGATACTAACCCCAAATTGCCGATGCTTTCATCGGAGTGTGAGTGTGTGTGAATGGGTGAGTGAGGCATGTTGTATACAGTGCTTTGAATACTCCTCTAGAGTATAAAAGCGCTATATAAGAATCAGTGGCACCCAAGGCACCTGATGGAGCTGACATTAGGAGCTCATCCCAAGACAGTGTGGTGGCTGAGCTGACTTGTATAAGATCTATTCTTGAGCAGGTAGTGCATGACATTAACCCAAGTCCGCCAGCACTTATCTTTATATTTTTACATGCTGTAGTGCCATTTTTGGGAGCATTTCAAGTTGCTATACATCAATACAACCATTATAGCCCAAATTTTAGTAATATGTCTGCATTAAGTCCATAGAAACTACATAAATTGCATAAAGTGCAATAAACTACAAAAAAATTGAAAATCGTTTTTGGTTTTATTTAGATATATTTCTACTTGGAGAAATTTAAGAGGTTTATTGCTCAAAACTGTAAATACAAAACAGTTGTACAAAATAGTTTCCAACAAAAGGAAATTTATTTTGAGTATCTTCATAGTTTCATTTTTGAGATACACCAGTTTTATATACTGCAGGAAAAATGAAAATAAATGTTGTAATGCAAATTTTTAAAAAAAACACAGCATGTGCATCAAAATAAACTATTTCCAGCAGTGCAATTTGAGTTCTAAGCATCCCAGGAAATATACAGAAAAGAATATAAAGCCAAACATGACTTTTAAAGCATGCTTGAGGCCTAGTAAAATCCCTCAATGAAATGGGATGTCCCCAAAATCATTTTTAGGGTGTCAGATAATGTGTCAGGACTCATTAGATATGTCAAAGAAACTGTTTAACAAACTGTTGATATATTCACTATGGTATTTAAGATCCAATGCACAGCTTTCTTACGTGTCAGGAACTGGTATCACCCTACGAAACAGTCTAGCCCATGCAGAGTGTGCACAAATAATTGTTAGTCAAGTAGCTGTGAAATTTGCATATTATATTTACACTAGTTACATTTAATCATATCAGGACTAGAGAAAAGTTAGAAACTCAGGAATTCATATACACCTTTCCTTTGTTTGTGATGTTTGGGAAGACATGTACATTTTTATCATTTGTAAAAATGATTAGAAAAGTCCCATCAATGACCACCTTAACCTAAAACACACTGAACTTTTCAGGCAAAAATAGCCTGACTGTTTAATCAGGCGTTGTTTGTGTTTCTTTGTTAATCCCTCATGGGTGACACAGTTTCGCTCTGCATGTTGAAACTTGGCATGCTCTTGTTGGAGGAGGGCGCTTTTCACCCCTCATTCTCTTGTTCCAAAGCAGTTGTAGGATGAAAGGGCAGAGCACGTCGTACACCCTTGTTGTCTTCCTCAGCATCTAATACAAGGATCTTTCTGAACCCTTTGGGTTATTACTGTGGTTCTGAAATCTTCTTGTCATGACTAGCTAATGATGATTTATTTTGACAATTTATAAAATACAATTTCAAGAAACAGCTGATCAGCACTGTGTCAGTTCACTTTTTCATGGCACGATCATATTCTGCTCTCTCATCAAAGCCACAGGTGTCTCAGAGACATGCACAAAATGTCCTTAGGCATAAATACCATGAAGTATATGCTAATGGAAACTTCCATCAAGTAACACATAAACAAGAACTTGACATTTGTTTTTCTGCCAGCTAAGTTGGCAGATCTGCCAATGACTAGTTTTTGTTTTACATCAGTGTTTTTGGAAACCTGCTGAACAACATAAGCTTAGACATTATCATTCTTAAAACATGACATTTCTTGCCTCCATTTCCTTGTTGGGATCCATGGGTTTTTTTCTTTCTGCCACCCTCTCTCTTTTTTCTTTTTTCCCGCTTCACTCCGCACGCGAGTCTTGTGCTTTGCGCTGAGCAGAGGGGTGAGGGGCAGTAGTTACACTCACAGTAGCAAAGGAACAGAGCAGGACGGAAAGAGAGAGAAAGAGAGCCAGGGACAACAAGAGACAACATCGTCACATTAGTAAGGTGTGGTATTATTATTATTATTATTATTATTATAGTAATCATCCACAACTATTTTCAGTTGCGCATGATAA
Organism: Aulonocara stuartgranti; assembly: GCF_965226115.1. Taxonomy (NCBI): domain Eukaryota; kingdom Metazoa; phylum Chordata; class Actinopteri; order Cichliformes; family Cichlidae; genus Aulonocara; species Aulonocara stuartgranti. The sequence goes on along the minus strand of NC_138941.1, from coordinate 48,055,348 downwards.
AATATTCAGAAAATGTATTCATGCAGTGATTCTTCTTTTTGTTTCGCATATTTTAATTTATATTTTATTATTTTGTGGTTTGCAGTGTTTTGTGTTGTTTCACTTTAAATTTCTTTAAAAGCAAAAAGCCTAAAATTTAAATAGTTAAAAGTTGAAATGTAAATAGTTGTTTTTATATGTTATAATTTATTTATTACATTTTATGTAAAGTGAATAAATAAAAGTATATTTACGGTGGCCCCTAGAGACAAAGCACGTACAAACTCCAAAACACAACGGAAGTGCTCTAGGATGCTAGGGGCAGTGTTGAGCTTTTGTTAGCTAGTGGCTACACAAGCCAGGAAGTACCAACGACCGGATTTGGTGTGTGGTAGTAAGAGGTAAATGAAGATTTCTTTTTAATTACTTGAATATATATGAGTGCTTGTGTATAAATACACAAACAATACACACATGCTTTCAATTGTATATTTAAGTGATCTAGTAGCTCTGTTTTGGAAGTTTAGTTAACGCTAGCAATGTTTTTTGGAGTTTGTACGTGCTTTATGTTTATATATTTATATATAAACATATATAAATAAAACCACAGGTTTTTTTTACATTAGTAATTCCTTTTGTGCATAATTTTATATTGTTGTTGATAATAAATTAATTAAAGCAACAAAACAACCTGAAGAGCCAAAAGAGCTGGTTCTCTAAAAAGAGCCGGAATTGCCATTGCTAACAAGCACTACCGTCATACAAAATAAATGCAGTTTACCCCTTCTGCCTCAGTGCTATTTACAAACGAACACTACAATACTATATACCAAAGCTAGTTATGCTCAGAAGACACACAGATGCGTGCACACACACACACACACACACACACACACACACACACACACACACACAGGGTTAAACACTAAAGGGTTTGCTGCCAGTTGCTGCAAGAGTAATGACTAGTGATGTGCGAATCAGGAACGAATCGTTCAATACTCGAGAATCACTTTACTGACTCATGAATCATTATTCACAAGCCCAACTGACTCATTCACTGACTCATCCCTGTTACTGTTAGCAAACTAATTTCATTAGTAGAAATATGTCTAGCTTAAAATTATGTTTATTAAATTTTTTGCACTCTCTGGGCAACTGACTCAGTGACTCAAATAACACGATTCATTTTGGTGAGTGACTCATTCAAGCTTGATTCAGCAAAAAGAATAGAATTTACCATCACTAGTAATGACTGATGCTGGAGGAAGTTTTTTCAATGGCCAATGAGCAGCGACCAGGAGACCAGGGACCAGCAGAGTCTTAAAAGAGAGAACACAAGCAGAAATAATTTACAGACATAATGAGACACTCCTCTATGATTAAATATGGCTAGGGTCATATTTGGGATATTTGGGAGTCCTGTAACTCTTTGTCTGCAAAATATGGTATATATCGGTCAATGTCATACAAGTTATTTTGTAAAAGTAATCTATACTGTGAAAACTAACCTGAAGCTAGAAAGCCTGAGACATAGAGGGAATGACACACCGGAGAGACGCCAAAGTAATGCAGACGAACCGACAAGGAATAAAGGGAACCACAGACTATATATACCCACATGACGAAATGGCAGACAGGCAGGGAACACAGCTGACGCTAATCAGACGAGACTGGGAGGAAGCAAAACAGAAAACATGAACATAGAAGCAAAAACACTAGACACAACACAAGGCATGCCTGGGTCGTTGACCCAAGGTTTTTGAGTTTATTATTTATTATTTCCAGTCTTTGGTTTCTTTGAGTTCTGTCTTATGGTTTATGTCTCCGTCTTCTCTAGTTGCTCTGTCTCCCCTGTCAGCTGTATCCCCTTGTCTCTGTGTATCCTTAGTTGTTATATCCCCGTGTCCAGTCAGTGTCTGTGTCTGCCCTGTTCCCACGTCTCTGTTCCCTCTGTTGTAGTGCCTGCATGTGAGTCTGTGTCTTTTGTTCAGTCTGTGTTATGTTTCCTGTTTTACTTTGAAAGTCCATGTCTGATGTTAATGTGTTTGGTTTTGCTTCCCCTTGTCTCGTTAGGTCTGATTTGCCCCAGCTGTGTTTCCCTCCTGTTACCCATTCCCTGATTGCTCCCTCTGTGTATTTGAGCCCTGTGTTTTTTTGTGTCCGTTTACCGATCTACCGTTTACCTAGCTGTGTGTTCTCTCAGTCCTCCGGTTTAAGTTTATTTTGATTTTTTCCAGTTATGTTATATTTTGAGTTTTACATTAAAGCTGTTTTGAGTTCATGACTGTCTACGGAGTCTGCACCTTGGGTCCTATTCCTGTCTGCACACAGCCACTCATAACACATAGAGCACTAAAACACTGGATATTAATAAACACAAAACATGGCCAGATACTCCAGACCGTGGCAAATAGAGGAGACACAGAAAAGAGGTCCAGCATTTACGTTACTGACTGTTTTAAACTGACAGCACGAGGAGTTCTTCATTAAAGTGGACTACCAATTTAATGAAGAACCAGACCAGAAGGACCCAAGGTCCTGCCGCAATTTTTGCTGTAAGTTAAATGTGCTTGTAAGCTAAACTGTAACTAACATCCTTCAATCAATCAATCAATCAAAATGTATTTATACAGCACATATTAAAACAACAGTGTTGACCATAGTGCTTCACAGTCAATCCTTAGCTAGCTATCTAAGATGAGGACTCAGCTGTGGGGAAACTCGTTTTGTGAAGTTCGTTTAACTAATCTGTGGAGGTGAATCAATTTATCCAGACTAAAGAAATCAGGAGAAATGCACCGGGCTGCTCAGTCACTAACTAACTACAGTTACCGTACTTTTATTACGAGTATTATGCTGTAAGAGCAACAGGCTAGACACCCCTTCAGCTCTTGTGCATAAGTAATTATTAAATATGTACAAACAGCAGCATTTTCTATATCTCTTGCCACATCTGTAACGACAGTAACACCAACTTAAATAAAAGTTTTCAATTTAGTAACCCCTTATTAATCAATATTAAAATAACACAGCCCAATATTTATTCACTGAAACCAACTACTGCCACTTGGCAGGTACGCAAAAATGTATGTTTAATTTATAGCACTGACTCTGTACAATTGTCTTTTTTACTGAGTTTGTTTCATGTATTCAGATTTTTTTTAAAAAAACTGTCAGAATGATTTTTAATGCGGTATTGTTCAAAAAGTTGCATATGCAGTATTCTGTACAATCCTGTGAGAGTAATAATTTTAATAATATTTGTTGTCCAATACTTGGGCAGCAGCTCAAACAATGCTGATAATATCTCCATATGTTGTTGAATACCACCACGCAGGAGCAGACTGAACCAGGACTGAAACCCACTCCATCGTCTCAGCTTTGGAGATCTCCATTTAAAAAGCACCAACAACTCAAAAGTAAATATTATGTTGGAAACTTGCTAGTATATTGTGGGCGACCGTGGCTCAGGGGGTTGGGAATCGCATCTGTTGCCGGTTCGATCCCTGGGCTCTCTGTCCTGGTCGTTGTGTCCTTGGGCAAGACACTTTACCCTACTTGCCTACTGGTGTTGGCCAGAGGGGCCGATGGCGCGATATGGCAGCCTCGCTTCTGTCAGTCTGCCCCAGGGCAGCTGTGGCTACAACTGTAGCTTGCCTCCACCAGTGTATGAATGTGAGAGTGAATGAATAGTGGTATTGTAAAGCGCTTTGGGTGCCTAGAAAAGCGCTATATAAATCCAATCCATTATTATTATATTAGGCTTTTCTTTTTCTTAATAAATAGCTAATAAAATTTATATTTCACAGTTTGTGATTATTCTGTTCTCTTTGTGATTACAGGAGCTTTGTCACTATATAGCATTAACAGTAGTGGAACATTCAAGTGGAACAATAAGGCATTTGCATATTTTCTCCACTTGAAAAAATAAATCCGTTGAGCATCTTTCCTGGCCTTCAGAAAACAATTTTGATTGCTAAAGTACCGAATGGAACAGGCAAAAAAAAAAAATTACCAAAAAAAGTGTGTCAAATATTCACCACAGCATCAGGATCTGCAGCTACTGGGAGCATCGTGTGAGCGCGTGGCTCTCTTTGTGTTTTAGAGAATAACATGCAGGGGGTGTCCAAGTTCATGGGCTGCAGCCTCCTGAGGCTGCATTGGTAGGCCAATTACGTCACAGCGACGCAACGAAGGCTGTCCAAATTCGTAGCGTCCTCCGAATGCAGCCGACAAATGCGTCCTCCTTTTCCCCAAATTTGAAGGATGGGTCGGGTGTGTCCTACCATATTCCAGAATTCATAGCACAGCCCAGCCAAACTCCAGTTTCCAACAATGGTGGCCGCTACTCAGTTTTAATATTACTCTTTCTGGGTCACAAAATAAACTTTTAACATATTTCCAGGCGAGGTGTGGGTGTGTAAACTTCAAATATCTGCTCAGTTTATCAAGACATCACATATTTGCAAAAGTGCTCCAACGTTTTCGGAGACATCAGTCACCCACCAGCTCGATAGCTAGCCGGGGGGGTTCAATGGTGACTTGAGCCAGCGAGAATGGCAAACCTCCGGCACATCATTTTCAGGTCACCGCGGTCTTTCGCTACTCAGGTAGAACATGATATATATACTTAACTTACTTTATACTTTATTGATCCCCTTGAGGAAATTCCTCTCTGCATTTAACCCATTCACTCAGTGAAGGCAGAATGCTACAAGCATAGCTCTAAAGAATGTAGCATCATGGGCAGTGTAGTCCGTGTTGCAGGGAGAATGCACTGCCATACACGTTATGGGTCTGTGAGCGAGGAGGGAGAAAAAGGAGAGTGGAAAGGTACGAGTTGTCATCGAGGAAAAACGGGAGCTGGAAGCATGTAAATATAATAATAACCACTGCAGCCAAGAAGAGTGCCTGACGAGCCCAGTTGTAAGTAAGCTATTAAGACTCGACTGTACACCGTGTTCGTGTTTTCCTCCGAAAACAATAAGTTCCGTTGGAGCAGTCTTTCAACGCCTCTCTCTGTCTCTCGCAAGAAAAGTTGACCCACGCAACAAAGTAAAGCTATTTTTCGGCTACGAGCCGACAGGGACCCCGCCGTATTAGTCAGAGGTCCCTTTACTACAGTTCGGAGTCGCGGACCTTCAGTAATAGTAATAAATCACACAGCAATAGTACATTCACGTTGTTGTAAAAAGCATGATAATATATTAAGTAATCCAAAGTATTCAGAATACGTTACTCTCATTGAGTAACGTAACAGAATACGTTACAGAATACATTTTAGGAATGTATTTTGTATTCTGTAATGGAATACATTTTAAAAGTAACCTTCCCAACACTGGACACCTTCACAGGGACACCACCTGGCTTTGTTACCTACTCCTCCCCAGGAACTGACAGTGACTTCAACGTTGTGTTGCTCCATGTGTGTAGAAAACCCAAATATCACAAATGACATATAATTAAATGGAAACGACTGCTTTACTGTCAGTGTTGGGACTAACGCTTTATTAAGTAACACGTTACAGTAACTACGTTATTATTGTGGTAACGAGCACAGTAACTAGTTATTATGCCAAAATCAGGAACACATTAATCGTTACTGGGATTTAGATAGGGTCGTTATTCGTTACTTTGTGTGGTGGCTATCGCGGAGCTTCCACAGATTCAATAACATTAGCAAGTGTTGGAGGCCAGCAGGTGGATGAGGGAAAGGGGAGGAGGAGAGACCCGAGGCGGCCGCTGGTCCGAGTGTCAGGTGTTAAGGCATGGCAAAATTATGCAAGAATATACAACAATAAGTGCGCAAAAAAAATAAAAGCATATTTAATTTATTTTGAGAAGCCAGAAGAGAGTGACTATAACATGAAAGTGCTAGTTAGTATAACAATTTTTTGGTCAGGAAAGAAAAAAGGATTGGGTAAAAGTAAGATGTATGAGAAATTATTAAGAAATTATTATTATACAGCATAAAATATACAGAATTAAAAAAATACCAGCGATTGGTAAGAATTAATGATATTATTAAAGCTAAATTAATTATTTTCATGAGATTAATTTTGGGATCATGCACTATAATACATTCAGATGGAATTAAAACCGCAAGATTTAGAGACAGATTTCCTTCTACAACTAAGTGGTAGCCAAGCTTATAAAGTGGTTAACACCAAAACTTTCTTTAACAAAAGTTGTTTGATATTTAAAATTAGCTTATAATGACTACATGTAGAAAATGTTAAATATTTTTTTAGCAACCAAGATTCGCTGATGCACTGATGTTGCAAGTGCAATGTTTAACTCATGTTTACATCAGAAATCAAATCTGCTCACTCTTTAGAATAAGTAAACTTAACACTTTTCTTCTAAAACAGTTCAAACATACATTCATAATGTATTAGTAACTACAAATATGTACTATTTGACATGTGATAATCATACATTCAAATCAAAATCAAAGATGAATAAAAAATTTAAAACGTTATAATTATGATTCCAACATTTATCACGCCATTCAAAAACTAGTGTAGCAATCACATATTTATTTATTTTGGGTTTTTTTTGTTTTTTAAATCAAGCCAGATTCTTCTAGGATTCAATATTATGTAAGATATAAATAAAACCCATCAAAGTTGAATTTATTGCAAATAGGGAAAAAGGTGAGAGTGGGGCTGACTTCTTGTTGGTTATCTGAATCACCACAGATTTCTGCATAGATTACGTGTTGCTAGCTGAATGCACATCACTGGATGCACTGGAGGTCATGTTGTAGCCATCTAAAAAAAACCAAACAAACAAAAAAAAGCAAAACAATAATAGAACAGTTATTCTGTGTTGTATGAATTTAAAAAAAAAATACAACAGTAGGAACAGTACTACACCAGGAAGCTGTAGTTTCGGTGGCAGTTAAAATAATTGTATGAATAAAAATGTTTAAAAAATGACATTTTGTATCTGTTGATGCGCCACCCATCTAATTATTATTTTCCTGGTTGGACTGCCTGATCAAAGTACAAGCACACCTAAAAACACACAGTTTTCACTTCATTTTTATATGGAACCTTAATTGATTAATTTCCTTGATGGTTCTTTACCTCTTCCACGTCTCCAGTTCCTTAGAAATCGAAGTCCACTTGATGTTGAATTTCCAGCACTTGTGCTCTAAAAAAAACAAAATAAAAATAAATCATACAATATTAACAAGAAGCAAATTATCGGTGATTCATAAGAAAGGAAAAAAACAAGGAACATGAAGCCCATGACTAGGAAACCTGTTCTTACCCCTGTCCTACTTCTGGAGGATTGTGACCATGATGCTATTGCTGACCGCACCTGATAAATGAAATGTCAAATGTTAGATTACTAAAATGGAAGTCACATAAATTTGTTCTTAAAATTTAATTTATTCATGTGGCCAAGCCAAACACTACAAGCAAACCATCTTGTATTTTTGCACTTCTGTGAAGATGTTCATTGTGCTGTTTTGTGTGCTTGTATGGAATGCGACCACATACACGTAACTGTTAGTTATTGAAGTGTGGGCCTGTCTCCTACTTTCATGCTCAAGTCTGAGTAGTCATTTGAATGGACTTACAGAGAAACCAAGAAGTCTCAAGAAATGTAAAGGCGGAAGTTTGACTTGACAAAGGACGATTTTAGTGTAATATTATTACAATTTATAGTCTTTTGTCAGTAAAGATCAGGAGACAAATACTACATTTCTTTCCAGTACACACTTGGTTGTTAAACCAAATTGATATCATTTACCTTTAATTTTTAAGTAATTCAGGAATAATCATATATTCATTCGTAAACATCATTCATATATAAATTATTATTTTTCCTTGAAATAACCTGCACTAAAATTGAGCTGTACGTACCTTTCCGTCCAGCAGTGTTCCAAATACCAAAATAAAGAAACCCTTTTTAAAAACAGAGTAACATGAGTTATCAAGGATTTAGTGATTAAAGATGCTACTATCATGGTATACAGATAGGGGAAAAATGAATTTGTACCTGTAGCGAATTGAAGAATGCAAATGCAATATGGATTCCTTCATTTCTTGGATCAGCCATAATTCCAGCTCCCAAACCCCAAGTTATGCCAAAAAATGGTGTGAGCACAGCCAAGCTTTTGGCAATAACCACTAAGACGTGCTTTTCCTCTGCTTGTGCAGCAGTTGTTCCAACCCTTCTCCTTATGATTTTGTACAAAACCACAACCAGGATAATGAGGTTTATCACCACTATTAAAAGTGCAGGAATCACAAATGCCAGCAGAGCTTTGGACTTATCCCAGTTGAGCCAGCATATGGTATTTTCTCGAATGTATCCGTTGTCAGGTGCAGTTGCAGCTATAGTTACTGTTGCAATGATGAGAGGAGCTCCGTAGCCTAGAAAAAATCCAATGGCCAGCATAGATGCTTTAGACAAACCCCCACCAAAAACATTAGTTGTACGGTAGAGCAGCAGCATAGCTGAGGCCAGCATCCAGAAGAACAGGGCTAGGTAGAAAAAATGGATAAAAAAGGTAGCTGCAGTGCATGCTGGGGGGTTTTTAACTTCTGCATCTGAAATGGCCGCTCCAATTATAAACCAAATGTTTGCAATCAGGAGGGAAACGGCGATGTTAACAATGGCAACATGACGCAAGTAAGAGGTTTCATTCTTTCTTATTTTTCTCCAAATGAGGCCTTCAATGATGAGACATATGACCAAGGATCCCATCGAAATGCCAACTCCAATGTAGGTTATAATGTCCAAATAGAGTTTCTTCGGACTGTTCGGTGACATGAGGATGGAGAATGAGGTCAGGTGGTTGCAGTTGCAGGTGACAGTTTCTGTTTCATTTATGTTTAACACTAACTTGCAGCCCTTGCCGTCCCATCCTCCCAGACCATCAAAGAGGCTGAAGTTCCAGAAGACACATTCAGGGTTTCCCAGTGTACCATTTAAAATATCATATGTGAAAGAGATATTATTGATTTGGCCAGTGGACTGAACAAGTACAACCCTGCCGTTTATGGACTTGAGCGATGAATTGGCCTCATCTCTTGCAGGTAGTACGTTATCTAAGGAGTTAAATACTATCATAGTGATTGTTTTGTTATCTCCATTAGACTCTGGTATTTGTATTGTCACTGAAGAATTAAATTCAGCATTGAAAGTGTCTGTGAATGTAGTTCTGTTTAACTGAATAAAGCCTGTCATAATGTCAAAAGTTGCATTGACAAGACGAGATGTTATTATTTCAAGGGAGTCCAAAAATGATGAGCTAACACTTTTAACATCAGTGTTGTTTGAGATGCTTTTGGTGTCATTGTTATTGAGAATGTTCCATGTTTGCTTTGTTCCATTGATGGTGAGAACCCCTGCTGTTATCAAGACATTCTATAGTAAAGAGAAAAGAATGATTTTAGATTAAAAACATTAACTGTTCAGAATGTGAAAACGTCTGCAATCTAATCAACATACCTCCATTGAATCTCTGCTAATTGAGATATTGAGGGATGAAGATTTGTTGGCGACATTGCTGAGTATTCTCACAATAGCTTTAATGTTGGGAGGAGATGTAATCACTTCTTCAGTAAAATTGACAGTGACGTTCTTGAGCTCTTCCAAAAATACTGGCAATGTAGCGGCAGTCAAGAACTGTGAGATTTGAACAGAGGAAAGAACAATGTTACATGTTAACTCCACTTAATAATTTTATATATTCTACTTATTTTACTTTCTTCTAGTTTTCCTGCAGGTTTAAGCACAAGTGATGCACTTGCTTTAAAATCACATATGAGGCTTCTGATGCATTTTTCTCATTCCCTTTTTAAGGAGAACACTGGACCACACACACAGGACCACTGTGCATCAACAGTACAGATATTCATTCATTACATACAGCCAATATACTGATATATAATTATTATTACACATAATTATTTGCTAGTCTTGGTACCCGGGAATCAGTCTGCCAGGGCCTCTGCTCCCATTTGACGTGCGACACCCATTGCAGCTGACCCCCAATGGCACCTCCTACAGGACTGTGGGCCTACAGGAGGATGGGCCCATGTCCCTTTTGCAGGCTGTGTCTGGCACACTATGTGCAGAGGTGTCCAGTGACCATATGATTTTTCTATTTCATGGCTGAGTTTCTACTGTACCCAGTCTCTTCCACAAAGTGAGAAAGATCAAAGAATTGACTGTGGACTTTAGGAGGACCATGATATCACCACAACATAAATACCTCAGAGAGAACACTGACAATAAAGTGGAGTGGGTTAAAAACACAACTGCACTTTACAGGAAGGGCCAGAGTTTTCTCTATTTTCTGAGGCAGATGAGGTCTTTTAACATCTGTTGGATAATACTCTATGAATCTGTTGTGGGCAGTGCTTTCCTCTGTGATGTTGCATGGTGTACCCATTTTAGGTGGTGTTGGGGAGTATGGGGAGTAGGATGTTATCTAAGGTAAGTTCAATACAGGACAATACCTCCCACCAACTCCATCACAGTTGCCAAATTAGGGTTTGGCTCAGACCATTACTACATCTGACCTCTGTATATTTTATACATATGTACACACACACACACACACACACACACACACACACACACACACACACACACACACACTTAATGATGTGCATACATTATTATAGTTGTACATATATTTATTCTTATAATTCTTATAATTCTCATATTCCTATTCTTGTAATTCTCTTGTTTCTTGCATTTTGCACAAGACTGTTGCTTGAAGCTTGCACACAAGAATTTCACTCGCATGTGCTGTACCAGTGTACCAGTATATTGTGATGTGACAATAAAAGTAATTTGATTTGACTTGCATTGTGTTGCCTTAATTGAATCAATGATTCATTATCTGTTGTTGGAAACAACCAGAGAGCTAGGTTACCTGGGACTGGTCAAGCAGCTCCTGAACTGGCAACAGGATGCAGTTCTCTTCAACATCGCCAAATTTCCTATTTTCCTTACACACTGCAGTTATTTCTCCCACCTTGTTTGGTTCACAGGGCACTGCAGCTTTGTAACCTATATCTCCTTGGCCAAATGTGTCATCTGTACAGTAAGCACCTATGCAGAGAGAGAACAAATACATCATCAGTTTTAATATGTATTTTTCATTTTGTATGTATGAATGCATGTTCATGATCATACTTGTGAATATCTGAATGTATTAAGTAATACTCACTCTGTGAGGATAACTGTAGTGTTATTCTATTTGCATATGAAGGTTGGTTTTTTAACTGACAGATGACTGTCTTTTCCCCTTGTTGACAACCTTGAGGTGTAGGATAATTATAGGTAATGGAAGTACCAGTGCCTAAACAACAACAATAAAGGTAAGTTAAAAATATCCTAGAGAGTAGAACAATAGCAAGACCGAAAAGTTACAAAATAATATTAATTGCATTAAATATGCTTTTGTGAAAAATGCTGTGATATAAAATGTTTCTCAGTAACAGATTTGCCTTTTGTTGATTTTTGTGTTTTTGTGTCAGGCTTACCTGCTGCAGAAATGTCCCGAAACTGAACCTCATACCCATCATTCACACTGCACTCCAGAGCCACACTTCCTCCAGAACATTGCACATACTGTCTGATTGGTGAGACTGTGATTGTGGGTTTTGTTTTCAGACTGAATGATGTTGCAGATTTCTGACGAAAAAATGCTTTGTCATTTGTGCGCATCAGCCGACATTCATAAACTCCTGTAATTAAAAGTGAAAATTTCAAATTAAACCAACAAAAGAGGTATAAAATATTTGTAATAACAACAACAATAACATTTTTGGAATACTCCTGGTTTTCCGCCCTCATACACTGAAACTTTACTTTTTAGCAATCCAACCCTAATTTTTCTGGGAATAACCAACTGCGATTGTTTAAAAATATAGCTTAAATGCTTAAAAGCAGAACATATTACATTCTGTATTAAAATGAAAGGACTCTTTACAATGTATTGTGAGGGAAAAGAAACTGGACTGCACAGAACTAAAAAGTAGAATATCAGCTCATTAATAATAAAATAGTACAGTAAAAAAAAAACAACCTAATATTCTGTTTGGCCACAAATTGTCATAAACTGCACACCCGTTATAATGTGCTTGCAAACCCAAGAGGGGAAACTGTTTGTCTGCCCCCAACCAATGGCGGTACTCTTTTGCATCACTAAACTATTATTTGAGAAGTGAGCCATAGAAACTGGGAAAAACTGTATATCAGAATATTAGTGTACCTACAGTGGGGCAAAAAAGTATTTAGTCAGCCACCGATTGTGCAAGTTCCCCCACTTAAAATGATGACAGAGGTCAGTAATTTGCACCAGAGGTACACTTCAACTGTGAGAGACAGAATGTGAAAAAAAAATCCATGAATCCACATGGTAGGATTTGTAAAGAATTTATTCGTAAATCAGGGTGGAAAATAAGTATTTGGTCACCTCAAACATGGAAAATCTCTGGCTCTCACAGACCTGTAACGTCTTCTGTAAGAAGCTTTTCTGTCCCCCACTCGTTACCTGTATGAATGGCACCTGTTTGAACTCATCATCTGTATAAAAGACACCTGTCCACAGCCTCAAACAGTCAGACTCCAAACTCCGCCATGGCCAAGACCAAAGAGCTTTGGAAGGACACCAGGAAAAGTATTGTAGACCTGCACCAGACTGGGAAGAGTGAATCTACAATAGGCAAGCAGCTTGGTGTGAAAAAATCAACTGTGGGAGCAATCATCAGAAAATGGAAGACATATAAGACCACTGATAATCTCCCTCGATCTGGGGCTCCACGCAAGATCTCATCCCATGGGGTCAAAATGATCATGAGAACGGTGAGCAAAGATCCCAGAACCACACGGGGGGACCTGGTGAATGACCTGCAGAGAGCTGGGACCAAAGTAACAAAGGTCACCATCAGTAACACACTACAACAGCAGGGAATCAAATCCCGCAGTGCCAGACGTGTTCCGCTGCTGAAGCCAGTGCATGTCCAGGCCCGTCTGAAGTTTGCCAGAGAGCACATGGATGATACAGCAGAGGATTGGGAGAATGCCATGTGGTCAGATGAAACCAAAGTAGAACTTTTTGGTATAAACTCAACTCATCGTGTTTGGAGGAAGAAGAATACTGAGTTGCATCCCAAGAACACCATACCTACTGTGAAGCATGGGGGTGGAAACATCATGCTATGGGGCTGTTTTTCTGCCAAGGGGACAGGACGACTGATCCGTGTTAAGGACAGAATGAATGGGGCCATGTATCGTGAGATTTTGAGCCAAAACCTCCTTCCATCAGTGAAGGAGGTTCACTGATGGAAGATGAAACGAGGCTGGGTCTTCCAACATGACAATGATCCAAAACACACCGCCCGGGCAACAAAGGAGTGGCTCCGTAAGAAGCATTTGAAAGTCCTGGAGTGGCCTAGCCAGTCTCCAGACCTCAACCCCATAGAAAATCTGTGGCGGGAGTTGAAAGTCCGTGTTGCTCGGCGACAGCCCCAAAACATCACTGCTCTCGAGAAGATCTGCATGGAGGAATGGGCCAAAATACCAGCTACTGTGTGTGCAAACCTGGTAAAGACCTATAGTAAACGTTTGACCTCTGTTATTGCCAACAAAGGTTATGTTACAAAGTATTGAGTTGTATTTTTGTTATTGACCAAATACTTATTTTCCACCCTGATTTACGAATAAATTCTTTACAAATCCTACCATGTGGATTCATGTTTTTTTTTTTCACATTCTGTCTCTCACAGTTGAAGTGTACCTCTGGTGCAAATTACTGACCTCTGTCATCATTTTAGGTGGGGGAACTTGCACAATCGGTGGCTGACTAAATACTTTTTTGCCCCACTGTATAAATGTCACGTCCCTTTGTTTAGATGCTATTGTGGTCCTTAAATCACTGGTTAAAATGCATATACTGCTCACATGAAGTGTAACAGCTCAGCAAAGGAAAACATTTTTTTGGCTTTTGTACCATATTTCTTTTGTATGATCTGTGTTGTGGATTTTTTGGATGACATGTATACCTATACACTATATATCTATCTGCACTGAACATATATACTGTATACAGAGTCTTCCGCACCCTACATTTTGCTCTCATCAGAGTTTATTGCGGTGGTTCAGTAACATGGCAGAATTCTTCTGCACTGTATTTCTGTGAGAGACTTAGGCACAACCATTGGATACCTCTTCAATACATAAAATAATTGTAGTGGTATATTTACTACACTAAGACAGACTGCACTATAATTATTTTTGGGTGAAACTTTCGCTGCAATTTGTCTTTTATAAGCAGGTCAGACTGATTGATGCACTGACAATGCTTGCGTTGCACTGTAAGATGAATTTTACCCAGCCAATCAGAATTTTGCTGTTGCTCTGGCCTGAGTACTAAGAGAAAACTGTGATGCAGAACTTTAATTTAAATTTTAATTAAACAAATTCTATTAAAATGTATTCCTATTGAATGCAGCAACCCATTTCTTACCATCGTCAGCGCTAATAAACCTGGACACAGTTAAGGTTGATTTTCCATCCTTAAATGAAATTCTGTGTCCTCCATCTTCAGATATGAGCACCGTATTACGTCTCCACTCTGCTGCTGAGACAGTGCCAAAATCCCCTGGTGGAGGGCCACATGTTACAGTCACTGTTTCCTCATAAAATCCATCATTTGGCGAAAATGTCAGGGGACCCGAGGCTTTAAGGACAAAAATGTCGCACAATTATTAAACAACTATCTGTACCAACAGATATTCACAACATTTGAAAGCATAAATGTAAAAAACTACCTTACCCTCAAATATTACAGGATATAATTTTGCCAGGTTGTTAGATATTTTTAATTTTAGTGCCTGAAAGTCTGGTGTAATAGAAGAGGGACCACTGACTTGATATTGGGCAATGGTACTTCCACTCCTGCAACAGAGAACAGAATTCCTTTAAAAGAATGTAACCACAAAAGAGTTGCCAACTCTTAAGTTCTCACATGCTATGTGTTCACTCACACAGGCCAAACAAGTTTAATCTCAAATAACAAAAACATTAAATGCCTTTAGTTATGGGAAAAAAATAAAATAAAAATAAATTACAGTAAATTGCAAATAATTAACAATTATTTTTTTCTCTACTGGGTAAAGGCTAAATGTCAGACTATTTCCAGATTATATGTTTTTAGAATGAGTAGTAGAGACAGTTTTACTGCATGTTGAGTTTTCCCTCAGTCACATTAATTTACAACTTAACAGATGGAAATGTTTACAGTAATGTCTTAATTGTGATGAAAGTAATGAACAGAATCATTGACAAACTGCAGCTTTTGCAAAGTCCAGAACCCACCAGGAATGAATTTGACATCTTGCCGGCAATGCAAACCAACCATTTGTTTGTGAGGCCAGATATCTTGCAACAATGGGTCCATATTCATGAGCCACAATGGCCAACAATGGGCCACAGAACACCCTGAGGACTGCAGTTAAAGGCCTTCTCTAGGTCCTGAAATGTTGAACATATAAATTCCTCACTCGACCTGCGAGCAGTCTTTATCCTTCAAGCTCAGATCCTGGCAGCTTGAGGGCCATGCACAGGGGATCTTTGCTGTTGCTAGGACTGCGCACTTCTGGATATAGGTGTCAGATGTTTTTCCTGGGATCTGCTGGACCCTTTTCCCCATTTTAGGAATCACTGCCCCGGGTGCTGTGATTACCACTGGGACCCATGTTGCGTTTAGATTCCACAACATTCTTATTTAAAGTAAGGCTCCATTTTAAAACAAAAGAAAATAATAAAATTTGAAAATTTTGTCCTTCAAATTAAGTGGCTAACCTCAGAAAAATTAAATGAATTGGGAAAGAATTTAAATTTCCCCTTTTGTGTTTCACATCCTGACTAAACAGTCTCAACCAGTTTTGCAGATAATAAATCTCATCTTAAGTCTTAATAACTATAGAGTAGCAGGGGCTCACTTTCTCCCCCCTCTTTTAATCAACTTCCCTACTAACTAAGCTCTCGCTTTTGCTGCCAGGATTTTAAACCTGGGCACATTCTCATTTGCCTATTTCAAGCCTGGACCGATATTTAGTTTTGATTAAGTTCACTGTGCAGAAAACTCACATTTGTGTGTGGTGCCACACATGGTTAAGATGGATAGGGTGACTTTACTCATAATGGAGGAAGTTATCTCAGGGTGCATTTGGAATAAAAAATGGCAGTTTCTAAGGCCCCAGGTATGTAAAGGTTGTTCTACTTCTTTACTCTTTTGTGTACTTCTTTCTTCAATTCAATTCATTCAGTGCCTTCAACACATCAGTTGTTCTTGGAGGTTGGTAACTAATCTCATAGGGTGGGGATGATGATATTCCCCCCATAACACTTTTGCATAACGTTTTTGCAAAGTCCGTTTTTGTGAACGGACTTTGCAAAAACAAGTGGAATGTTTCAATAACCATACCATAAAAGGAGTGAAGAAAAAACCTTGTTAGGAATTGTGTAGTAATAAAAAAAGACACTGTGAGTTACCGGAATTTAATTAATTTTGCTTGTATTCCTTGATTCAGTCCTTCTTCTGTGATCTGTTTGAGACAGTGGCAAAAACAGGGAATAAATATTAGTAGAAGGAGAAAAAGAGAAAACTAAATAACAAAGAAAAAAAGGCAAAGACTTACGGTTTTGCTAACAGTTTTGTGAAAGTCATTGGTTTCTTGATTGTATTCTTCCTTGAATTCAACATCCATAGTTATTTCAAATGTCTGTGTCATTGGTGTAGTTGTTGTGGTTGTTGTTGTTGTGGTTGTTGTTGTTGTTGTTGTTGTGTTTGGCATTGTTGTTGTTGTTATGTTTGGCATTGTTGTTGTTGTTGGTGGTGTTGGCATTGTTGTAGTTGTCACTGATGGTAATGTAGTTGTATTTGGTGTTATACATGGATTGAAAGCTGTGGAGAATAAATTAAGATCCAAGAAAAAAGAAGGAAATTAACACCAGAGAATTCCAACAGAAATAAATGTATTAAAGATATATTTGAATACATCATATTCAGGTCACATAAAAATTATTTACTGAATTCTTACTTGAGATTGGTTCACAAATTTCTCCACCAGGAGGAAGCTTGTTGATGCACCCACAGGTTTCTGAGGTGACATTACTGCATGCACCATATTCGTCACACTTGTCACATGACCAAGCAAACTGGTCCTCACACTGACACTGCTGCCCTCCCGTAGAGACTGGAGAGCACCCTTTTCAAGACAGTTAAAAGAATGACAAAACAAAGCTCATTCATATAGCACTATATAAAAATAGCGCAAAAATCACATAAATAAGATCAAGTCCTTACATGTGGTGAAGTTCAAGTCTTTTACTGTTAAAAACTCAATTTGAGGAGAGATGACATTTTTCATAACGTCTCTGAGTACAACAGTGATATTTGGGGGCACATTGGTTGCTGAGATGTGCAATTCAACTGCTATATAGAAGACCACTGGTGCTGTGAAGGAGAAAATGAGTGAATGCATCACATGAACCTGTCACAATGATGGGACACAATAAAATGTTGACAACAAGCTCCCATATCAAAAAAAAAAAAAGCAATTTCCACATGGTCAAAATCCTGTTGGCAGCAATCTACAATTAAATTTACCCCAGCTCTCAGTTACACGAGTCACTTGGCAAACAGATTCATTTTTAGATAATTTAAATAGCTGTATTGTTACAACAAAAGAGATTCGATTTATTTAGATTTTACAGTGCAAGTGATAATCTGGAGCATTGTACATTTCAAATATCATACCATTTGTTGATGTAGGTGTTGTTGTTGATGGTGTTGTGACTGTAAAAAAAGAAGAAAAAAAAAGCAGCAGTTCAGGTTTCACCATACTTTTAAAATTGTATATTTTTTCTTTTCCCACGCAGCCTGAGAATCTAACGTACATGCTGCAACACTACATATTATATCTTAAACCCAAGTGTTTGCTTTATGGACATGAAACAGAACACTTAAAATCTTTTCAATCAACATATGAGCAGACATGTTGACACACATATTTATTGACAGTTGAAGTGATTTGGTCTGATATTAACACTGTGTGAGCTTTGACACAAAAGCATTTTAAATTTATACAGTCCTGATCAAAATTTTAAGACCACTTTAAAAATGGCAAAAAATCATATTTTGCATGGTTGGGTCTTAACAATGTTCTTCAACGTGCAACAAGAAGAAATGGAAATGAGACAATTCATTTTTTGAGCATGCAATTTATTGAAAACAATGCTTACACTGAAACAGGCTGTTTAACAGCTGATCAAAAGAACAAAAATCAGAGTTTCAAACATGATCTCAGTAATGAGTAGCTCCACTGTTATTGTCGATCACTTCAAAAATTTATTGCAGAATCCTTGATGCAAGCTTTTCCAGGAGGTGAGTGGAAACATTTCTCCAAGTGGTGAAGACAGCCGCTCAATGGACATCTACTGTCTGGAATTGTTGTCCATCTTTTAAACTTCCCTTGCCATCCATGCCCAAAGGTTCTCAATTGGAGGATCTAGATCAGGGGATCACGTAGGATGGTCCAAAAAAGACTGATGTTATTCTCCGGAAAGAAGTCCCTTGCCCTTGTGTACTGTAGCGTTGTCCAGTCGTTACCACACAGACAAGGGCCTCAGTCATCAGGGATGCTCTCTGCAACATCTGGACATAGCCAGGGGCTATGTTTGACACCCCTGCACCTCCTGAGGCTCCATTGTTCCACTGAAGAAAAAGAGCACCCCAGACTATTATGGTGTCACCACCACTGTGGTGCATAGAAAACATCTGAAGTGGCATCTGCTTGGATTTTTTCTCATCAGAGAATAAAACTTTCTTCCACCTTTCAATGTCCAGTGTTTGGTGCTCTCTTGCAAAGTCCAAACAGTCAGTTCTGTGGCGTTCCAGGACAAAAGGCCTTTGAAGATGTTTTTTTATATTTGAAGACCTTCAGTCTCAGATGCCATCTGATGGTTATGGGTTTGCAGTTGGTACCAGTAACGGCCTGAATTTGAGTCGCGGATCGTCCAGTGTCTTGAGGGACAGCCAATTGGATCCTGTGGCTCACTGCAGGAGAAATTGTTTGTTTCTTCCACTCAACTTTTTTGTTCCATAACCCTCAGAATCATTTAAGAAATTCCAAATGACTGTCCCACCTCAGCAGTGATGGTGCACTGCCAGAGACCCTGCTTATAGTGTTTAGCAACCCGAGCATGTTGAAAAAGGGAAACATTTTTTGCCTTTCCCATCAGAACTTAATGACAGTGTGACAGAAAATGACAGTGAATCCACATTTTTGCAAAGATCTGGCATTTTAAAGGCAAGTGGTCCTAAACTTTTCTTAAGTTGTAAAACAGCCTGTTTCAGTTTAAGCGTTGTTTTCAATAAATTCACGTTCAAAAAATGTATTTGTGTCACTTCCGTTTCTTCTTGTTGCGTGTTGAAGATCTACCTGAAATCTTGTTAAGATCCATCCATGCAAAATGTGATTTTTTTGAGATTTTTCAAGTGGTCCTAAACTTTTGATTGGGACTGTACATGAATATATAAAAAATTAAAAAAAACAAAAAAACAAAATCAAATAAAATGCAAGTGATGATCAGGCGCTCACAAAAACATTTATGCTTTACATTTCATATGTTGTAGTAGGCATTGTTATTACTGGTGTTGTGACTGTGAAAACAGAAAAAAGCAGCAGTTCAGATTTCAGCACACTTTTTTGTGTTGTAGATTAATATTTTTAAATGCAGCCACAGAATCTAATTTAAATTACCCTTGCAATGTACATATTATGTCTTTAATATCAAGTGTTTGCTTTAAGGACAGGAGTGCTGTGCTTACATATCATCACCATATAAGCCTTGGTGAAATTGTTGAAAGACTTTAGGTTAGTAAATACAGTGACTACAAATTTTTTAGTGATATTTACTGCAAAACAATACTTTAAAGAAGGAACAAGGAAAGCAAGAATTGTTCACATACCTGGAGTTGTTGTTGGACATGGAGAAATATCTGTGGAGGAAATTCAGGGTTTGAAAATGTTTATTTTTTAGTATATGACAAAAATGATTAACAGCAAAGAAGACAAAAAAACCCCACAAATGACAAAGACAAAAAAAAACAAATACAAGAACACACCGTTATTTTTAACAACAGAAAGTTTACACTGATGTTTAATAGATGATTCTAAGTAACCGTAGCTATATATTGATGAGCACATCCTGGCCAGATACATTTAATAAGGTCGTTGGTGACAGCACTTTTCTGTAGCAACAGCGAGAAGATTTCAGTGCTTACTTGTGATTGGTTTACGAAACTCTCCATTAGAAGGACGGAAATATCATCGAATTTTATGTAAAGAATAACATGAAGATGTAATGAAGGGATTTTAGAGTTTAGAGTGGGCGAGTAGGGATAGATATAGATAGAATAATGTGGTGTGGCTTGACATTGGGTGAGTCTATTTAAGAAATTGGATGCATTCCACTTTGCAATAAGTGAAATTCACCACGGACCATGATGGACCTTTTGTGCATTTCCACAAAAGGTATTTAAGGTATTTATTTAATCAGCAACACTGCTCTTATCATCTTAATTCCCATAGAAGCAGTAATATTTTATTAACAGCAGCAAAGTAAGCTCAACAAATATAAGCAAACACAAATTTTGTCTGTGCAGTTTGGATCATAGGGTATCTTGCTATTGCAAATGTACCGTTTCTCTATTTTCTATGGAGAGTAAACAGGAACCTTAATATGCAATAAACAATATAGAGAAAAACATAAGATAGAGAGGACTGCAGAGAAGAAGTTGAAGCTGAAGTTTTGTTTTTTTGCCATACTGTAAAAAGAGTTTAAAAAACAAAACAGGATAATAATTATTTTTGGTTGGTTGTTGCAATATTGGGGGTGTCTGTGCTGCAGAGCATGGAGTTAGAAACTGGCCCGTGACAGAGGCTTACTTGCGATTGGTTCACAGAACTCTCCACCAGGCGGAAGCCCTTTGATGCATTCACAGGTGTGCGAGGTGACATTATTG
The DNA here is from genome assembly GCF_965226115.1 of Aulonocara stuartgranti. NCBI lineage: Eukaryota > Metazoa > Chordata > Actinopteri > Cichliformes > Cichlidae > Aulonocara > Aulonocara stuartgranti. The sequence goes on along the minus strand of NC_138941.1, from coordinate 48,034,296 downwards.
CATGCACCGTATTGGCCACACTTCTCACATGACCAGGCAAACTGGTCCTCACATTGACACTGCTGTCCTCCAGTGGAGTTTGGATAGCACCCTGATAAACACATTTAAGACAATCACCAAACACAGCTCATAAATCATGCACCAGAGTATGAACACATTCAAATGTGACTGAGCACAAAATTCTTACATGTGGTGAAGTTCAAGTCTTCTATTATTAAAGACCCAGTGATGTTTTGGGGAAAGGACACATTTCTCACATAGCCTCTGAATAGATCAATGAAATTTGGGGGCAGACTGGATATTGGGAAGAGCAAGTTCAAGTCTATATAAAACTCCACTGGCTCTGTAGAGGAGACAAGAAGAAAATCATCACAAAACTCTTTCACAAATATGAGAAACAACATTTACATAAATTGTTTATGAACAAACACCCCATCTAAGATGTTTCTACTTCTTTTGAGATGCACAGGATCAGAAGAAGTACAGAAGTGAAGGGCCACACCTCTTAATTTTTTAATTCAGATTTTTTTCAGCTCCATTTTCACAGGTGTAAAAAAATAAAACAAAAGAGCATCTAGCCATGCAGTCCACCTTTTTCAAACATTTATGAAAGGATGGATCATTCTAAAGAGCTCACTAACTCAATAACTACTGAGGTCCAAACCTCCTCTGGCATCAGCTTAAAGACATGAGTGTCCTTGGCTGGGCAGCTGCAGCTGCTCCAATCGAACATAAATTAGTTAATTTTAAAAAACAACATTGATTTTGATGCAAATGTTTATTATAATGATGAATAATATTCTAAATGTTATTCAAGAAGAAATTTAATAGTATTTACATATTGCATTTAAATAGTAGAAGCATTCATATAAATCTTGTTGAAATTGGAAATTATTTAAAAACATTAACTCATCGGTTTCAATTGACCTAGTAAACCTAGTCAGATTACCAAAGAAAGTATAACCCTTATTAACAAAATGGTTTTTCCAAATGCTCATTTTTCAATAACAAGTGGATTAATTTTAAGTGATGGAAGTTATCATATTCCTGTTTTTTGGATTATACATAATTCAGATGTCAAGTGTTCATTTAATGTGAGTGAACCACCTTAAAAATGAGTCACAAGAAAGAATTATGGCATTGAAGACTGATCAAATAAATGAAATTTAGGATGATGTATCCATATTGATGACCCATGTCAAGCATATAATGTATAATTAGGAAATGCTGGTTGAAAGAAAAAAAAATTTTAAACTATTTTTTAAAATAGTGAGAATGTCAGAGTATTGAATATTAAAAAGTCTTGAAGATATCAAAAAATCTTTTGTAAGAATAAGTACAAAGTGGACAGCTCAGATTTACTTGCTTAATACTAATAATAATAATAATAATAATAATAATAATATAGTCCTGCTGCAGTTGATTTAAGAACTTGGTCCAGCAGCTCTACACCAAGTAGAGCTTGGTGAGTAATTTCCAAAATGCTCACTATTTTGCTAAAAGAGAGACTCTACTGACACACTAAAATAATAAGCTTATTTCTGCTAATATCCACAATCTAATTTGTTCAGTCACTACACAGAGTTCATGACAACAACTCATGGTTAAAACCTGGATCGAATGCTTAAAGGAACAAATGCTTTGACCACATCAGGTAGCAATTCCTAAAAAAACGTCAACTCTACAAGAACATCGGAGTTGATCCAGATCCACTTAAAATGATGGGCACAGCTGAAAACAAAAGACAGAGAAGATATGAAGGGGACAGAACACAGAGTAGTTTTAGTGTCCGGCCATAGATACTCAGGGATAGCAGAATGGTAAACTGAATATGTAATGGCGACAGCCAAAACAGCTTTGAATTTTTTGTTCCATAACCCTCAGGATCATTTAAGAAATTTCAAATGACTGTCTTACTACGGCCCATCTCAGCAGCGATGGTGCGCCGTGAGAGATCCTGCTTATGCAGTTAAACAACCCGACTACGTTAAACAAAAGAAACCTTTTTTGTCTTTGGCCATCGGAATTACAGTGTGACTACCTGACAGAAAATGACAATGAATCCAGCAGTAAAACAGCCCGTTTCAGTTTTTTTCAATAAATTGCATGCTCAAAAAATGATTTATCTTATTCCTATAAAGGAGTTCGAGTCTCCAGAGGGAAAATCCTGGGGTTCGAGTCCCCAGGCCTGTGTTTTTGTTTCTGTCCAGCGACCGCTCACTGTTTGTGTCCAGGCTTTATTAAATGAAAACATCCATAACACTCCCATTCTGTCTTGTTGCATTTTGAAGCTCCACTTGGAACCTTGTTAATATCCATCCATGCAAAATATGATTTTTTGACTTTTTGCAGGTGGTCTTAAACTTTTGATTGGGACTGCATATGAATATATAAAGTATTAACAGAGATTAAAGTTATTAACAAAATCACATAAATAGGGTGTAGTTGCAGATCATTTAAATACGGATGTCGTTACAACAACAGTCATGCAGTTTTTCAGAATTTAAAGTGCAAGTGATGATCAGGCGCTCACACAAAAACATTTATGCTTTACATTTCATACTTCATACCATATGTTGTAGTAGGCATTGTTATTACTGGTGTTGTGACTGTGAAAACAGAAAAAAGCAGCAGTTCAGATTTCAGCACACTTTTCTTATATTTCAACCTTCTCTTTTCTAAATGCAGCCATATAAACAGCTGTGTTGGTACAACAAAAGTGATTCGTGTTTTAGATTTTACAGTGCAAGTGATAATCTGGAGCTCACATACATACATTCATTCTTCACTTTACATTTCAAACACCATACCGTTTGTTGCTGTAGTTTCTGGTGTTGATGGTGTTATGGCTATAAAACAGGGAAAAAAGCAGCAGTTTAGATTTCAGCATACTTTTTTGTGTTGTAGATTAATATTTTTAAATGCAGCCACAGAATCTAATTTAAATTATCCTTGCAACGTACATATTATGTCTTTAATATCAAGTGTTTGCTTTAAGGACAGGAAGCAGAACACAACAAGTGCTGTGGTTATATATTATCACCACATAAGCTTTGGTGATATTTATATTTGACTATATAAATTATTAACAATTAGTGTTAATTAATTTATAATAATGTATAATTATAAGTAATTATTTATAATAAATAATTTGTGTTAATTAATTATTAACACAAATGACATTGTTGAAAGACTTTAGGTTAGTAAATACAGTGACTGCAAATTTTGTAAAGATATTTACTGCAAAACAATACTTTAAAGAAGGAACAAGGAAAGCAAGAATTGTTCACATACCTGGAGTTGTTGTTGGACATGGAGAAATATCTGTGGAGGAAATTCAGGGTTTGAAAATGTTTATTTTTTAGTATATGACAAAAATGATTAACAGCAAAGAAGACCACAAATCAAAAATGAAAAACGGAGAAAAAAGGAAAAAAGATCAAGAACACGCCGTTATTTTTAACAACAGAAAGTTTACACTGAAGCCTATGTTTGATAGATGATCCTTTGTAACCATAGCTATATGTTGATGAACACCTGCTGGTCAGATACATTTATTAAGGTCTTTGGCGAAAGCACTTTTCTGTAGCAACAGCTAGATTTCAGTGCTTACTTGTGATTGGTTTACGAAACTCTCCATTAGAAGGACGGAAATATCATCGAATTTTATGTAAAGAATAGCATAAAAATGTAATGAAGGGATTTTAGAGTTTAGTCTGGGCGAGTAGGGATAGATATAGAAAGAATGATATGATGATGATTTTAAGTAAACAATGTGACTGGATGTGTACATCTGTATTGGTGTATTTGTAGGTGGTATTCCTTTGAGACCTACTTTTAGGCCACTAAAGCTGACCCAGTTAATTAAACTAATGCACCAATCTCAGGGGGAGTGTGGCTGACAGGACTCAACCTGCAAGGCTACTCAGTTTAAAATGTTTGAATGGGTCATTCTGAAAAGCTCATGAATTCTAGAAAGGGTGGTATTGTGATCGTAATAAACAAGTCTACTTAAGAAATTGTATCTCTTCTCTATGTTTCATGATATCTGGGAGTGGTAATATCACAAAGTGGATGCATTCAGCTACAAGTAGTTCATTTGTGATCAGGTCACAGAACTCTCCAGTGAGAGGAAGCCCTTTTATGTACCTGCAGGTTTGTGAGGAGACATTATTGCAGAGTGCAAGATTTTTAAAAGGAGAATGGGAGGCAGGATCTTCAGTTTTCAGACTCCTCCTCAGTGGAAGCATAGAACCAGCTCCAAGATTGGATTTGGGAGGCACTCTCTCTCTAACTTTAAAATATTCCTTTTTGACAGTTAGGAATAGTTGTTTTGAAATGGCCTTAGAATATTTTAAATTGGATGGGAATAATCAGGAACACTATTAATTACGTTTGGTTAAGAAGTTTATTAAATTAAATTTGTATGAGATAAATTCATTAAAGTGTTGGTTAATTCTTTCTTGTTGCCAGTCTGGAATTGTTTGTGGTGGAAGGTTTGGAGATACTCCTTAAAAACAAGAAAGTAAAGCCATCCCACAGGCCCGTGTACACCCTCAGAAACAACCCTTTTGTCCGTCCCATCATGGCTATGTGGCCATGGTGAGAATTAAGTCAACACAAGGCGTTTAGCAGTATTGCTGAAGAGAAATGGGAGTCAATGGGGTTATTTTGTTTAGGTGTCATGAAATTTTAAGTAAGCTCAACAAATATAAGCAAACACAAATTTTGTCTGTGCAGTTTGGATCATGGAGTATCTTGCTATTGCAAATGTACCGTTTCTCTATTTTCTATGGAGAGTAAACAGGAACCTTAATATGCAATAAACAATATAGAGAAAAACATAAGATAGAGAGGACTGGAGAGAAGAAGTTGAAGCTGAAGTTTTGTTTTTTTGCCATACTGTAAAAGGAGTTTAAAAAACAAAACAGGATAATAATTATTTTTGGTTGGTTTACATTATTGGGGGTGTCTGTGCTGCAGAGCAAGGAGTTAGAAACTGGCTGTGACAGAGGCTTACTTGCAATTGGTTCACAGAACTCTCCACCAGGAGGAAGCCCTTTGATGCATTCACAGGTTTGGGAGGTGACATTACTGCATGCACCGTATCGGCCACACTTCTCACATGACCAGGCAAACTGGTCCTCACACTGACACTGCAGTCCTCCAGTGGAGTTTGGATAGCACCCTGATAAAGACATTTAAGACAATCACCAAACACAGCTCATAAATCATGCACCAGAGTATGAACACATTTAAATGTGACTGAGCACAAAATTCTTACATGTGGTGAAGTTCAAGTCTTCTATTATTAAAGACCCAGTGATGTTTTGGGGAAAGGACACATTTCTCACATAGCCTCTGAATAGATCAATGAAATTTGGGGGCAGACTGGATATTGGGAAGAGCAAGTTCAAGTCTATATTAAACTCCACTGGCTCTGTAGAGGGGACAAGGAGAAAATCATCACAAAACTTTCACAATTATGAGAAACAACATTTACATAAATTGTTTATGAACAAACACCCCATCTAAGATGTTTCTACTTCTTTTGAGACGTACAGGACTAAAAGAAGTACAGAAGTGAAGGGCCACATCTCTTAATTTTTTATTTTAGATTTTTTTCAGCTCCATTGTGACAGGTGTATAAAAGAGCACCTAGCCATGCAGTCACCTTTTTCAAACATTTATGAAAGAATGGATCATTCTAAAGAGCTCACTAAGGGTACGTCCACACTAGCCCGGACAGGTTTGAAAACTGCGTTTTCATCTGAAAATGCTCTAATCTACGTGCTACAGCTTTAAGCAGCTGCGCGCGTTCCCGCGGACGGCAATCACTTTCTGGCAGACAATTGCTTTTTGGCACAGCACCTGAAGCAAAGGGGGCAAAACAATCACATGAGTGCTGCTGTTTGACTGAGGAAGAATAAAGTAGTCATGGTAAGCCAATCACATGACCACTTTAAGATGACAAAGCAACAAGGTGATATATACCAGTTTTTAAATTGTGTTGATAGGCCACGTAAAACCAGAGTCATGATAAACAATATATACGCAGAGTTTTTTCCTCAATAGTTTCATCATGTTTACTGTCCAAGGACAGCGCAGCAAGCACTCTCTGCTTATGAGCAAAAAATTAAAAAAAAACTAAACAAAAAACAGACCTTTCATGTTGGTGAAAAAATGCACCATGTCGACCAATCAAAAAATGATATGAAAACATGACATTTGGTTGTTTAGGAAGAGGGGGAGGTTTTAGGAGTGACAGCGAGAGAGAAAGAGAGAGAGAGAGATTTTTGTGATGTGAGAGATGTGTGACGTTTAGCGTGTTTGGAGCGTGTAGTTAATGTGTTGTCTTGTGTATTTAGTGTGTGTTGTGGATAGGTTGGTGTTGTGTGTCAGACCAATGAGGCGACTGCTGTCTCCAGGTAGAAACAGGAGTGATACACCTGCTGCTGTCAGACCTGCAGGTATCAGGCTGTGATGTTCTCCTTTATAGTCGACAGAAATGATTTTTTGGGAGTCGCACAAATAATTTGTGTGGCATCTTATTGAATGCAGGACACCTGATTGTTATGTAAATAGCTTTAAATGTTTTTGTTTTTTTTAAGGGTGAAAGTTGAATGGCTGCAAATAATTTTGTTGTTTGCAAAACTTGTGCATATGATTTTAAAATTGACAATTTATATTTGCATTTAAAGTTATGAAATATGATTCATTAAAAATGTTTGTGGTTGTTACAGTAAAAAATATAACTTTTTCTACTTGGATGTTATGTTTTTTGTCTGATTTTAGATCAATTGTGTTAATACAGTATGTCAAAATGAAAACAAAACTGTAAATTCAGACACGTGAGGTTGTGCTGAAAAGGATGATACCAAACAAGGCAAAGTAAATCGTTTTTAAAAGTGAACTGTAGAGGTAAAATCAAAAGTTGTTAAAAATGTCCAATTATACCCTGGACCCCAGAGGGTTAAACTTTTTTTTTAAGTAAAACAATAGTTACTTTTCAAGTAATTAATTTATTTTAGAATCTTGTAACTCAGTTACTTTTTTAAAGAAGTAACTAGTAACTATGATTAATTACTTTTTCAAAGTAACTTGCCCAACACTGGTTGGGACTGAAAAACTCAGAAAAACAAAGCAGTAGTTCAGATTTCAGCATACCTTTCTTATATTTCAAATTTCTCTTTTCTAATGCAGCCAAATAAATAGCTGTGTTGGTACAAAAAAAAGGGATTCATGTCTTAGATTTTACAGAGGAACTGATGATCTGGAGCTCACACACAGACATTCATTCTTTACTTTACATTTCAAACGCCATACCGGTTGTTGCTGTGGTTAATGTTGTTGATGGTGTTATGACTATAAAAACAGGAAAAAAGCAGCAGTTTAGATTTCAGCATACTGTTTTACATTTCAAACTAAGAACACTGAAAGTGTTGTTGTTATATATTACGGAAGTGTAGAGCTGCCACCCAGGCAAAAGAAAAATAGAGGTATATCACATTATAACTAGAGATGGCACGATACCACTTTTTTATGTCAGATACCGATACCGATATCATAAATTTGGATATCTGCCGATACCGATATGAATCCGATATAGTGTTTTTTAATCAACAAAACAGTTTTTTTTAAATATCTTGCTGCATTTTGTATAAGTTCATACTCAAGTTTAAAACAACAACTACACTAAAGCTATTCTGTTATACCTGTATGCAAAAAAAAATTTCATAGTTCAGCAATACTGATCAATCTAATAAACTTAAATCTACACCATCCTCCCTATTCTGGTATTTTAAAGAGTACTTAGCGTAAATATTAAGCAACCTAACTAATAGGGTTCCAACTCCCAGCAACAACAAAAATAAATAAATAAAAAATAGGGAACCACCCCTCACGCTCCACCTCATGATGCTTAATCGACGTAATCAACCTTAATTTGATGCAGTGTGAAAAAAAATGCACAGAAATCAATTATTTTTCAAGAAATATTAAATAGATTCAACATCTTTCTTCAACAAAATTGCAGTCTGCACAGATGGTACCTTCCCAAAGGAAAAAGTACTATAGCTTACATATTCGTACTATAGCTTATATATTAGTTAGGTATATATATATATTAGACTTAATAGTTACTATATACAGTAATGGACTTCTATTCATTTTACATCAAATTAAAACTTTGGGTGTCAGATAATTATTTATTAAAAGCTCGACATTTTAAATGAGAATAAGAAAGAAAAGTATGTCTTTGTGCTCCCTTTTCCCTGTTCATGCCCTATCGGCCCCCCTGGCTAAACTTTGCTAGATCCGCCCCTGCTCAGTTACCAGCGTCAGCTACGTAGAAAAAGATCCTGGTGTAGAAAGTAATATTAAATAAATTCTAACAACAGCTTATCAAGCTTAAATGTGCTGCTGTTGTTTATCCGCTGGTTTCCTCTTTCTGGTGCAAAGTGGGCCAAAAACAAACAAGAGAGACGGACTTGCGACAGAAAAGCTGATCAGCTGATCATTAAGCAGTTTCATGATTGAAGTAGCAGCCAGAAGAGGCAGTCGCTCCATATATCGTTTGTTAAGCTTAACGCAGGAATGCTTTACAAACATTCAGAGATGGACTTACACACTTGCTTTACTTCTCTCGGGGATAACTTTGTCGGAGATGAAATGCCGGGTTGCTAGCGAAGCTCCACATGCTATCCAGACCACCACAGGTCCCGCATGCCACAGCTGCTCTATCACGTGATGCATACTGCTCCGACGTGCTAACGTTCTGAGGTGAGTTACGGCGTGTTGCAAGTTTTGTGAGGTGCTTTCGTGATATTTAATGGATCGGATTACATTTTTTATTTTTCTCCGATATCCGATCCAGTAATTTAGGTCAGTATCGGACCGATACGTAATATCGGATCGGTCCATCTCTAATTATAACGTGAAAAGTTTATTGTTCTAACAATATACTTTTCATGGTTGTACAATATACTATCACTACTATCACGTTATAACAAAAAACTTTTATGTTCATACAATATAAATATTATATTTCACGAACATGATAATTATGTATATTGTATTTGCATGATAGTATATTGTTCAAACATGAAGAGTGTAATGTTACAACAGTAAACTTTTCACGTTATGACGTGATATAGGCTCGATTTTTCTTTTCCCTGGGTGGCAGCTCTACACTTCCGTAAAATACAGTGACTACACATTTTTTTTGTAATGATATTTACGGCAAAACAATACTTCAAAGAAGGAACAATGACGCAAGAAGAATGTTCACATACCAGGAGTTGTTGTTGGACATGAAGAAACATCTGTAGAGGGAAATTATACTTTTAAAATGTTCATTTTCTAGTGAATGACAAAAAATAATTAACAGCAAAGAAGAAAATCCAAAAACACATGAAAAAGAGACAAAGGAAACAAGAACACACCATTATTTCTAACTATAGAGAGTTTACAGTGAAGCATATGTTTAATAAGTGATTCTAAGTAACCATAACTATATGTTGATGAACACACGCTGGTCAGATACATTCATTAAGGTCTTTGGTGAAAGCACTTTTCTGTAGCAACAGCTAGAAGATTTCAGTGCTTACCTGTGATTGGCTCACAGAACTCTCCAGTAGAAGGAAGTCCTTTTATGCACCCACATATTGGGGAGATGACATCACTACAGGCACCGTATACTTCACACTTGTCACATGACCAAGCAAACTGGTCCTCACACTGACACTGCTGCCCTCCAGTGGAGTTTGGATAGCACCCTTTTTAAGACAACACACACAGTTCATAAGTCATGCGGGATCAAATGAACACTATTACATATGACTGAGTACAAACGTCAATTAAGATCAAGTCCTTACATGTGGTGAAGGTCAGGTTTTTCAGTGTTAAAGACTCAGTGATGGTTTGGGTTAGGGAGACATTTCTCACAATGTGTCTGAGTACATCACTGAAATCTGGGGCCACACTGGATGCTGGGATGTGTAATTCAAGGACTATATCAAAGTCCATTGGTGCTGTGAAGGAAAAAAGGGGAAAATTCATCACATAGACCTGTTACAATGATGGGAGATGTCATTTAATATAAGATATTGTGTTAAGCAGTGTATATGTCAGATTATCAAGGAGTTTAGCTTTGTTTTCCAATAATTTACTCCAGTCAGCTCTCCTCATTCGTTACATGAGACAACCTAATATATAAATAATTAGTGGTGCAACGGATCAAAAATCTCACGGTTCGGATCGGATGAAGGTTTTAAGTCACAGATCGGATTTTTGGATCAGCAAAAAAAGAAAAAACACAAAAGTTTAACATTTACGTATTGAAGTATTTTTTGCCTGTTAAAAACATTCAACTCAAGACTCATTCCACGCAATTATATAAAAAAATTAGGGCAGTACAGTCTTTGTATCACTCAATTCTATTCAATTCCATTTTATTTATAAAGCGCCAAATCACAACAACAGTCGCCTCAAGGCGCTTTATATTGTTAAGGTAGACCCTACGTGCACGTTAGCATATGCTACTTCCGGTGCGGAAACTCCTGTGGGGAGCTTTGTTTCCGGTGTCCTATTCACGCCTGGTTTATGTCTTGGGCATTTACCCAATATATCTGTAAATGATGTTCATCGACTTGTCGATATTTTCCCCCGCGCCTCAGAGCAAAAGAGAAAAGGGATTCAAATGTTATATTTCTCAGCTGTCCCTCGTTTATCGCGGGTGTTATGTTCTAAAAATAACCAGCGATAGGTGAAATCAAGTAGCCAATTTTATTTTTTGACGGTGCAAAACGTTTCGTGGACATCGTGGACATACAGTACTGCACTTCAGAGTCACACTGCTAGCAATCGATGCAGCGATTCTGTACTGTACAGGAGAGACGTCACGGAGGAGACCATCTGCAGCGATCAGGACGCAGGACACGCAGCGAACCGTGTTATAGTGAGGGACCACTGTAATTTTGAAGGTAATTCACAACATACCCTTCATAAATACTAATGTATAGAAACCGTTACCAGCAATCATTCATTTTTTGTGTGGCTTTTTTTCACGGCTTGTTGACATGCTGTGTAGGTGTGTACTTGACTAGCTGATCTCGACATAACGGGGAAACATCTGGTTTGACTATTCTTCAGCTGTAGTTTGAATGCTGAACATTTGCCTGTTTAAATCATAAGACCAGTCACTATACAGAGATGTGCTTCTGAATGTGGATGATGTGTCTTCTGCTGCAGTAATGCAGTTCTGCTTGTGTTGAGTGATGTAAACAGCTGATCGATCTAAACTCTTTAAACGTCAAAATTGATCATTAGATTTTTTATGACACACAGTGGTGAGTGTTCCCACCTTCTGCTCTTTGTAACTTAACACGATCTTTCCGTTTTCGAGTTTTGGACATGATTTTGGAGTATATCTTAGTAGCGATTGACCGCAAAGTAAAGCTACCAGAAATGTACAACCCTACATCCGGTCTCAAACCAGGAACTTAGCATTTTCTCGTGCACAGGGTCTATAATACATACCGCTCATTATATCGCACTTCCGTTGCTCTGGAGGTCTGAACGATCTTGCCACTAAAGTGGACGCGAACGGGATATCATTGCGTGGCTCAAGAACGTGCATCATAGTTTAAACCCCTTGTTTTGCACAATGAAATACGGCCTCCCGTCTGCAGCTAAACACCCCAGTAGCTTTTGTAATAGCTTTAGTCCGGTCGGATTGGGCAGCAAAGCGCTGCTTAAATACCGCAAACTCCTCTGCTTCTCCACTTGGACCACTAGCGCTGGCCATAACTATCACTTAACAGACCCACCACACCACCATACACATACTTTTTTTCTTCTTTTTCGAATCTTCGGATCACGTGCGTGCCGAACCGTGGAGTGGGATCGGTTCAGATTATGGATCAACCGTAATCGGTTGCACCACTACAAATAATTGATTCATGAACGAACTGTAATGCTTATCTTTCGTAAGTTTTATTACTACATAATTGGTCGAACTTTATCCCTGCAATAAATAAATGAATAAATGCATAAATAACCAAGATGTTTGTCATACCAGGAGTTGTTGTTGGACATGGAGAGATACCTGTGAATGAAGATAAAATTTTAAATATTTCATTTTCTTCTCCCTGTAAAACGGTAATTTCAGTCATAATCAGCACCAGATTTAAAACATATTAAATATGGACACAAGCATTTTGCCACACATTATACTCAGTACTGGTCAGAATGCAATCAGTTATGTAAAAAATAAGTTGGTTTAAGTTAAAAACATTATAAAGAATAACAAAAAATAAACCATGATGATGATTCTAATAACAACCCTTTCACTAAAAGTCTGGCTGGAAACATCCTTGAAAGATATAATTGTGGGAGAATGGGTGGCAGCTATACACAAGAGCCACTAAAGAATGTCTGGCTTATATAATATATACACAGTTATAAAGAGAAAAATTAAAAGAACGATTTCTGGATTAAAAAGAGATTACGTTAAAATGACTGTTCATGTGAGAATGTACTAAAGATAGAGTATAACCATATATGACTGAATGTTGAAGTGGTGGAATTTCTATGTGAAGAATAACATAAAAAATGTAATGTAGTGATTTTAGAGTTTAGACTGGGAGGATGGAGATAGATATAGAGAGACGGATAGGGTGTGGCTGGACATTGGATGATTTTATGTAACCAACATGATTGGATGTCTAGATGGGGGGAGACAGAGGAGGAAGGTGAGTAGGCACTTGGCAGAGCATAAAAAACAGAGCACCCAGAGACACTCTTTTGTATTCCCTGCATCTCCTCTAAGATGAGCAGTTCAGAGGATTGGATTTGAAAATTATTCTATTTCTTCAGCTACAAGCTGCTTACTTGTGATTGGTTCACAGAACTCTCCACCAGGAGGAAGCCCTTTGATGCATTCACAGGTTTGGGAGGTGACATTATTGCATGCACCGTATAGGCCACATTTGTCACATGACCAGGCAAACTGGTCCTCACATTGACACTGCAGTCCTCCAGTGGAGTTTGGATAGCACCCTGATTAAGACATTTAAGAGAATGACCAAACACAGCTCATAAATCATGCACCAGAGTATGAACACATTTAAATGTGACTGAGCACAAAATTCTTACATGTGGAGAAGTTCAAGTCTTCTAGTATTAAAGACTCAGTGATGGTTTGGGGGAAGGACACATTTCTCACATAGCCTCTGAATAGATCAATGAAATTTGGGGGCAGACTGGATATTGGGAAGAGCAAGTTCAAGTCTATAATAAACTTCACTGGCTCTGTAGAGGAGACAAGGAGAAAATCACAAAACTCTTTCACAATTACGAGAAACAATTTCACATATTTTTTTTATTTTTATATCACATTTATCTCTATGTCTCTACTTCTATTGAGACTTTACAAGTTAACGACTATTGAAAAAGCTGTCATGTTACAGTAATCTGTGGTAAATAGACATTCGTGCTTTAACCTCCCAAGACCCGAACTCTTTCGTGGCATGCATTTTTAATTTCTCTTTGCTATTTTGGCTGATTGGGACCTGATGAATTTAAAAACAAAGAACTATGTGATTTTTTTTAACCTGATTTTTGTTTCTGAGAAAAATGAGATCCACATATGAGGACATTCGGTTTAAATTTCGATAGAACAGTGGCAGTATAACGTCCTTGTAAGTGGATATCAGGCCCTTGTAGAGCAAAATTTAGTAATTTGGTCTAGACAACCCAAAATGTGATGTCCACATATCTGGACGCCAGGTCCTAGGAGGTTAAATTAAATGTGTTATAACATATGGTGATGTCTCTCATACACAACATATTTGTCACTACAGCTATAGAATTTTTGAAACATATTTCATAGCAAACTTCTGTAAATTTAAAAAAAAATCAAACATATGCACACACTTCTTGTTTTTTCTAAAGTGAATGAAGATTGGTGCCATACAATTATCCCACCCTGTTAAATTTAAAGTAAAAGCAATAATTAGAAGAAAATGGATTTTTTTCATACCGGGAGGGTTTGTTGGACTTGGAGAAATACCTGTAAACCAAGATAAAACATTTAATTATTTATTTTTAATACCCAGGAAAACAACACAATAACGGTTTACATACATCATCTTAAGAATTTGCTATTTGGACAGAAGTACAGGCCCATATCTCTTGATTAAAAAAAAAAATAGCATATAGCATCTATTGTTAAAATTGTTAAAAATAGCATCTATGAAAGAATGGATCTTTCTAAAGAGCTCACTAACTCACTAACTACAGAAGTCCAAACCTTCTCTGGCATGAGCTCAAACACATGAGTTTCCTTGGCTGGGCAGCTGCAGCTGATCCAATTGAACATAAATGATTTAATTTTGAAAACAACAGTGATTTTGATGCAAATTTTTATTATAATGATACAAACCATTCTGAACATTATTCCAACAATCAATTTAACAATATAAATTTGGAGGTTATTTATATCTTGCATTTAAATAGTAGAAGTATTATTATTATTGTTAAAACTGAAAATTATTTAAAAACATCAACTCATCAGTTTGAAGTGATAGCCATGAGTGAGCCTTTAGTAACAAATAGAAAATGCAGATTTTTTGTTAGGAATTATGACTCTTTTATTATGACAAAGAAATTGGTGTGATGTTTTATGGTGGTGGTGTACAGAAAGATTTTCAGTGTAAGGAAATGTAGGTCTATCAGTATTTTTGGGAAAATATACACCGTAATTGTCGGGCTATAAGCCACTACTTTTTGCACAAGCTTTGAACCCTGTGGCTTTTAGTCAGGTGCGGCTTTTCTATGGATTGTCCATGATTTTTGTGATATCGTAAGAGGATTTGTTTTGTTTTTTCCGCTGTTGTACGGCACTACGTTGCCTGGCAGAAGGATCGGGATTCAAGAGTGGTATGTTGGTCACATGTCCGTCCACCAGGCAACGTAGTGCCGTACGAAGTAGTGCGAAAAACAAACTTCAAAGTAGCGCTACGCGTTCAGCGGGAGGCGTGGATGACGAGCGGCGATAAACTTGCGAAAAGCAAGTTATGCTCAACTCCACCAGTGGAATCTGACAGCGTGGAAATGTGTGAAAACATCCATGATCACCAACAGATTTCTATGTATTCTGTATGACTTAAAGCAGTTATGACATGATATGATTTCTCACCCAATAAAGGAATATTTAATATATCAGTCTACTCTTCATTCTATCAGCAACAGTTATCACAGCTCGTACATTTGCTTTTTCCACATATACGTAAGCATTGGGCCAATTACTGCTGTAATAGCTAATAATGATTAATATAATAACTATAATATTGGCCATATTATATTTACATTACCAAAGTGAGATGACTTTAGTCTCATGAACAACATTAGCTAATTGTTATTTACTAGCTAATCTTAAATGACTGTTCAGTACAGAAATTAAGCCCAAAAATCATGTTTTACAGTCCTGTGGTCTCAGCCTCAGATACTTATCAAATCACACAGAGCTCATGTAGAAACAAATGAACAAAATATGTTCTCCTTCATTTCTGTCAAACAAAGCTGTATGAAACGTTTCCAGCTGTTAGTATCATGGTTGCTAGGCAACCTGGGCAGCGCGACGGAGGCTAGACTGTCCCATTTCACAAGCCTACAAGCCTCGCACTTTCAGCCTTAGCGGTCTTTGAGGACCATTAAGGCTGCGTACTTTAAGGCTGCAGACCCAGAATTGGGATACAGCCATGGGGAGACAACACAAATGAACCAGCAACAAGCAGAAGGAAACACTTATATACACACACAGAGGGAACACACAGGCAGGGTAGACTAGACACAGAACAGAGGGAGCACAGAGTAACATGAGGGGGCAAAGGGAACAAAACCTAGGACCTAGAAATACAAAACCAAAACACCGACAGTAATAATGTGGGAAACATGTAATAAACAATTCAATTCACTGGGTCACAGACCCAAGAACATGACAATATCATTGTTAGGTTTTTCTCTGTACAGTATGTATTATTGTAGGGTCTACCTTACAATATAAAGCGCCTTGAGGTGACTGTTGTTGTGATTTGGCGCTGTAGAAATAAAATAGAATTGAATTGAACTTGGGAGTCCCTCCCAGCTGACCAAAATCATTCCTATTTTGCTATTTTGGATGGGCCCGTGGCTGGATTGGTAAAGGGCAGAGAGCTCCAGTCCGACTCAGATGCCAGCAAGGTGGAGGTGGAGTACTGGTTTGGGCTGGTATCATCAAAGATGAGCTTGTGGGGCCTTTTCGGGTTGAGGATGGAGTGAAGCTCAACTCCCAGTCCTACTGCCAGTTTCTGGAAGACACCTTCTTCGAGCAGTGGTACAGGAAGAAGTCTGCATCCTTCAAGAAAAACATGATTTTCATGCAGGACAATGCTCCATCACACGCGTCTAAGTACTCCACAGCGTGGCTGGCAAGAAAGGGTATAAAAGAAGAAAAACTAATGACATGGCCACCTTGTTCACCTGATCTGAACCCCATTGAGAACCTGTGGTCCATCATCAAATGTGAGATTTACAAGGAGGGAAAACAGTACACCTCTCTGAACAGTGTCTGGGAGGCTGTGGTTGCTGCTGCACGCAATGTTGATGGTGAACAGATCAAAACACTGACAGAATCCATGGATGGCAGGCTTTTGAGTGTCCTTGCAAAGAAAGGTGGCTATATTGGTCACTGATTTGTTTTTGTTTTGTTTTTGAATGTCAGAAATGTATATTTGTGAATGTGGAGATGTTATATTGGTTTCACTGGTAAAAATAAATAATTGAAATGGGTATTTATTTGTTTTTTGTTAAGTTGCCTAATAATTATGCACAGTAATAGTCACCTGCACACACAGATATCCCCCTAAAATAGCTAAAACTAAAAACAAACTAAAAACTACTTCCAAAAACATTCAGCTTTGATATTAATGAGTTTTTTGGGTTCATTGAGAACATGGTTGTTGTTCAATAATAAAATTATTCCTCAAAAATGCAACTTGCCTAATAATTCTGCACTCCCTGTATCTGTAATCTTGTAAGTTCTTTAACCCTTTAAGACCTACCATAGAACCAAGTCCCCCAGAGCTTATATTATATTTTTACATGCTGTAGTGCCATTTTTGGGAGCATTTCAAGTTGCTATACTTAAATACAACCACTATAACCCAAATTTTAATAATATGTATGCATTAAGTGCATAGTAACTACATAAATTGCAAAAAAGTGCAATAAACTACAAAAAATTGAAAATCGTTTTTGTTTTTTTAACATATATTTCTAGTTAGAGAAATTTAAGAGGCTTCATAGTTTTACTTTTGAAATACACCAATTTTTATATACTGCAGGAAAAAACGAAAATAAATATTATAATGCAAATTTGCAAAAAAAAACAGCATATGCATCAATTTAAACTATTTCCAGAAGTGTAATTTGAGTTGTAAGCATCCCAGAAATGATACAGAAGGGTCATAAAGTCAAACATAACTTTTAAAAACATCAGTATAGGCTCATAAGGCCCTGAAGGTAAAGAACTACATTTCTGCGAAAATGACGTCACTTCCGGTTTCATGCAGGTAATAGTGGACATGCAATAGTTCGCGCTGACGTCTATTCCAACGTAGGAAGTGTTATGAACAGCTGATCGGATCGGCAAAGCGTGTTTCTGGAATATTATTTTTTTGTTGCTGCAAGTGCTTTTTATGCAATTTTTGCAAAGCTACATGTGGAAGGAAACCGTGACCGAGGACAAGCTGATGGCATAAGATGCAAGTACAACTCCTCCGGTTTCATGTGCAAAAAAATTATTGCGCTAGCTTACATGGTTGCAGTGCTACAGTGATTTAAAAATAGTTACGCAAAACAGAGCGTGCCCACTCCGACCGGCTTTAAAGGGTTAAACTTTACTGTATTTCTCTTTAGATCAAAGCTGCATTTTTAGAGAAAGGTTCAACATTTCCCCAATCAAATATTCCTCAGTAGTGATGTGTCATTCACTTTGTAGTGAATCAGAAGAACCAACTCCCATCAAGTGAGAGTCACCTCACCACTTTTTGTTTTTAAAAAGGTTTCTTGTGTTGCCACAGTATTGATTGATTGATTGATTGACTGATCATACTTTATTCATCCCGAGGGAAATTGGGTTAAGGCTGCCAACCGTGCCAGCGCCGTGTTACCCTTCCGACCATTACATACATTACACAAACATCACATGGGGAAGACAGGTCAGAGGGGTATAACATGGAAAAAGCACAACATGAGGAAAGATAAGGAGAAAAAAAATAACTCCCCCCAGACTGAGCTGCAATAGGGAGATCAGTTTGAGAACAGAAAAAAACACCTCTGCACATAGCACATGAAAAAAAACTCTTAATACACCAAAGAAACACATGACAAGCAACAGGGATGGGTAAAGGGTGAGAGACAGCCGATTTAGTCAGTACATCCGGGCCTGCAGCCTATGCGCTGGTCTCCTTGATCCACCGTCAGCATCGGAGGGTAATAAGCGTCGAAGGCGTTTGGGGGGTAGGGGGGATGAGTGTACATCTGCATGTGTATATATGTCTGTGTGCATGTGTGTGTGTGTCCAGAGTTCAGCTGAGACAGTGTCCTTCGCCCTGCCAGGCTAAGTAAACAGTCTTCCAGCCAACCCAGGTGGCCTTGCATAGAATGGGAAGAACACTCTAAACACAGTCGTGTTCTTGTTTGGCTCCAGCCTTGAGGCCGCAGCTGGCACCGAGGGGGTATCCGCATGAAGTGATGGTGTTTTTTACTTTAGTGCGAACAACTCATATGAATTTCAAAGCTTTTCTAACAGTCCAACACTGGTCTCTCAATCTCCCGTTGGAGAGCCGTGAGATTCTCCATGATGTTATCAACCTTAAGCTCCGTGATGTTGTCATTCTTGTGCTCAAAGAGCCTATTCTGAGAACTTACGACCACAGTGAGCTGCTCCAAGATTGAATCCAATGTACACTCAGAGGTCTTGTTCTGCGTATTCACAGCAGCCGTAAGCTTCTCCAAGATCTTGTAATTGCTGCACTCAATGAGCCCATTTTGAGAAACTCACGCCTCGTCCCATCGTTTCAATCCCAGTGGGCAGCCTTGTGGGGGTTTGAACAGCCGGTTCCGCTTTCTTAATTCTTCGATAAGTCAGGGCCAAACCAGCTCCGATCAGCAAGAACCCTGTTATCATGGTTCCGAATAGGTAGATATCTTCAGCACTCAGGCTCACCCGAGCCCAAACTTCTCGTTGAGAAAGGGGTGTCAATTGCATTCAGGGACCAGATGATCAAATCCATAATTCCTCTTTTAGGTTTTAGAGAACAGACTGTGAGAGAATGTTCCAGGGAAAAGTAATACAAAAAACACGAGACTAGACAAGGACATAAGAGGCTAAGCAGGGAGAGGAGGAAGAGGAGAAAAGTGCGACTGCCTTTGTCAAGAGCAAGAGTCTTCCCACACAAAATAATTTGTGCTAAATGTAAGCGCAGATATGATCTGTGAAAAAAAGTCAAGATTGTGTGTTTTGTGGTCTAAGGTTTTGTGCCCAGGGTTTCTCATTGTCTCACACATTTGCCGAGCCTTAGCAAGCACATGAATGAGAGGCGGAGGCGATTAAAGTTTATATTAACAGGTTATTAATCAAAAGAATATCTCACCTGAACAGATGACAGCAGCATCCTGACCATGTTCACATCTGTTTGATCCAAATCCACTGTGCTGACACTCAGTTAGAGAACTTTCATTTCCTGAACAGGTGACATTGTCAAGCCAGATCTGTCCAGTTCCTGCACCAAAGTGAGCTGATTGAGGAACTTCCAGTGCCGACCCACAGTTTAACTGTCTGCAAACCACCTGAGCATCATTTAAGTCCCAGCCATCATCACAGACTGTTCCCCAGCTGTTATTGTGATAAACTTCAACTCTGCCAGAACATCGACTTGATCCAGATCCAGTTAATCTGATTGGACCTTTTAATGAAAAACATGTGACACAAACGATGTTTTAATATATGTCTCTTAAAGAAAGCAAAGATACATATCACACAAAAATACATTAACATGCAGTATGTTCCATGCCAAAAAGTGATGTCACCTGAACAGATGACACCAGCATCATAATAATGTATATTGTAGTAGTTGTAGTAGTAGTAGTAGTAGTAGGGATTTCCCCATCCAGGGTGTTGACATTCAGTTAGAGAACTTTCATTTCCTGAACAGCTCACACCACTGAGCCAGATCTGTCCAGTTCCTGCACCAAAGTAAGCTGATCGAGGAGCTTGTAGTGCAGACCCACAGTTTAACTGTCTGCAAACCACCTCGGCATCATTTAAGTCCCAGTTATAATCAGAGACTGTTCCCCAGACATTATCATGATAAACTTCAACTCTGCCAGAACATCGGCTCGATCCAGAACCAGCCAACCTGATCAGATCTAAAAGGGAAAGAACATGAAAAACAGTTAAATACAGCCTTACATCAAAAAAGACTATCTTGCAATATCATGTTGATCCAGCAGTTTTCACACCTGAACAGATGACAGCAGCATCCTGACCATGTTCACATCTGTTTGATCCAAATCCACTGTGCTGACACTCAGTCAAAGAACTTTCATTTCCTGAACAGGTCACATGATCAAGCCAAATCTGTCCAGTTCCTGCACCAAAGTGAGCTGAATGAGGAACTTCCAGTGCCGACCCACAGTTTAACTGTCTGCAAACCACCTCAGCATCATTTAAGTCCCAGCCATCATCACAGACTGTTCCCCAGCTGTTATTGTGATAAACTTCAACTCTTCCAGAACATCGAGTTGATCCAGATCCAGTTAAAATGATGGACACAGCTGAAAACAAAACACAGAGAAGATATGAAGGGGACCAAACAAACAATACTTTAAGTTTCCAGCCATAGATTCCAAGTTATAGCAGAACGGTAAACTGAAAGGTGTAATACTGTCAGTCCACACAGCTTTAACACTAATAAAACAGTCTATAAAAAGTCCAATGGATTCACTCCTGATCTACAAAGACATTCAGCTCCCAAATTTGTATTATGACAGAGTTTGTGAGGACTGCAGAACATCCACATTAAGAAAGTTGAAGCAGGAGACTTTGTTTGAATTGTTTCAATTACAAGACCTGAAAAGAACTAAGAAAACTTCAAGTTGCAGACTTTATCAAATCTTTCAGGGGTATGGTCTCCCTTAATCATGCACACACACACTCACACACAGACACACACTCACGCACAGACACACACACACACACACACAAGCCCGGTCAGCAATCTTAGTGAGGACCTTCATTGACATAATGCTTTCCCTTGCCCAGGGGTCAGCAACCTTTAACACCCAAAGAGCCACTTGGACCCAGTTTTCACGCAAAAGAAAACACTGGGAGCCGCAAATACTTTTTGACATCTAAAATGAAGATAACACTGTATATATTGATTTTTTTTTACCTTTATGCTTTGTGTGAACAACTAAAGTAAGTAAGTAAAGTTTATTTATTAAGCACTTTTCACAGACAGGCAGTCACAAAGCGCTGTACACAAATATTAAAATAAACAATACAATCAATAGACATTATACACAATGTAAAAGATCAAATGTAAATAATGTAAAGAATATAAAATACGTAGATCAACAAAAGGCTTGTTTGAACAGAAAAGTTAAACTGCTTTTTAAAAGAATCCACAGAGCAACTAAGGTGCGTTACTTATGAAATCCATGAAGTGCTAATGAGAAAATTACATTTTATTTATGTAATTAACACATTTTGAACTCTTAAAGAAATATAACAAAAGGAAAGACACCCAGCTGAACTAAAATGATCCATGTAGCAAACAAAAACTGTTGTGAGCCGCCACCCTTATATCGCCTTTGGGCTTTTGGAGCCTTGACCTGACTTTTAAAAAATAATTGGAAAAAAAGAACTATGCTGCTAAAAGATGAAAAATGGATATTTGCATAATTCTGCCTAAATATGTATTTTACCTGGTTAATGTGTGTGGCGGGGGGGCTGCAGCGCCGCTGCATGGGAGTCGGACGCACCTGAGCGGCACCCGCAATCACGCCTCGCCACCTCAAAGTCTGTGCTCTCTCTGCTGTTGCTTTGGTGTGTGTCGGGCTGTGAGCTGAAAAGCTACAGCCGGCTGTATGCGTACAACAACCGTGTGTGAAAAGTGGTCGATAAAGAGATGCTGAAAAGCATGTTGATGGAAACATCGTCGGGTCTGCCGTGATATGTATACAATAAGACTTATGGTCCCGAACCTCTGCGCACAGCGCCTGCAAATCGGGGCTGCATGAAGTCACTTTCATCTTCACGCAGGACTGTAAGCTGTCATCTGTGAGGCATGAGCGGTGTTTGTTTTTAACATAGTTCACGGTGGAGAACAGCTAACGACATAATAAGGATCAGAAGATCCATAATTGGCCTACCTGGGGTTGAAAGTCTCGATAAATGCACAGCGTTTCGGCGGGTATACTGGCTTCCGCGAGTGTGACGCTTATTTTGAGCGATGAAAAAAATAATAAGATATAATTTTATTTTTATATTTCAAAATCACAATAATCTTCCAATTTAGAACTACAAGTTAAAAAAAGAACTAAACACAAATAAAATACACTTCAGCTAAATACTTCTAATTGTCACGGTTCTGGGTCCGTTGGACCCAGTATTTTGAGTTTATTGTGTTTTGATTTAAGTTTTCATCAGGGATTGTGTTCTTGTTCTCTTGTCGTGTTATGGTGATGATTATGATTTCTATTATTAGAGTTCCATGTTTCTGTTTATCTGGGTTTACGATGTGAGTTTAGTTTCATATGTCATTTCCTGTCTGTCTCTCAGTGTCAGGTCTGCGTCTTGGTGTGGTGTTCTCATTTCCTGTTTTATTGTGAAGGTCTGGGTCTCATGTGAGTGTGTTCAGTTTTACCTTTGTCTCGTCTTGTTGATTATTCCCAGCTGTGTCCACCACCTGTGTGTAATTCCCCTGTGGTTCTCTGTGTATTTAAGTCATGTCTTCCGTCATTGTTGTTGCTGGTCCGTCTGTGTATTCCACCCTGTCTCATCTGTGTATCTACCATGTCACATCCGTGTGCTCTCCCTGCTGTCCATCGTCATTCTCCTCTGCTCGTTCTCATTCAGGTTTGTGCTTTGTAGTTTAGTTGTTTCCCAGTATAGTTTAGTTCCAGCTCCATTTGCCGTTTGTATTTACTTTCATGTTCAATAAACCACCTTTACACCTTCACGACTGCCTGCACTTGGATCCTCCTTCATTTCCTCCACACGGCTCACCTCACTCGCCGTGACAGTACGGACCAGCCAGATATGGATCCAGCGGCATTCACCCCACCCACGGAGCTTCGGGACCTCATCACGAACTCCGCTTCACAAATAATCAACCTGTGGCTAGAGCATGAGGGAGAAGCATTCCTCCACGTTCTGGAAGCCAGACTGCAACAGCTGCTCACGGATTATCCCTGGCTATTGGACTCACTACACCCACTCGTGCAAGACTTCATCCTTCACGAACTTCACCTACACCCACCAGCCGCTATCGCTTCCCAACCCAGCCGGACGCCGGAGGTTTTGCCCGGCCCGCCGGAGGTTTTGCCCGGCCCGCCGGAGGTTTTGCCCGGCCCGCTGGAGGTTTTGCCCGGGAGGAAGCGACGATCGCGCCGTCGGCGCGTCGCCCCACAGCTGGAGAATAGGACTTCAGAACTGCCGGCTGTGGTGAGTGGAAAAGACGCTCTGTCTGTTTCACCAGTTCATATGACTGTTTATACCGGGGCTGTGTTCGTTGACTCAGCTGCTCAGCCGGTAGCTCGGTTAGCTGCCCAGCAGTCACTAACCCAGTCAGCCACTCAATCATCACCTCCATTACAGTCACAGTCAGACCCAGTAGACGCCATGTTACAGTCCATAGCCCAGTCAATAGCCCAGTTGGCAAGAGATTCATCAGCCTTATCAGTTCAGCCAGCCACTCCACCTGTTACTACTTTGCTACCTGTAGCTCAGTTGCCACCAGTTCAGCAGCCTGTCCACTCACTTACCCAGCCTTTATCCTCACAGCCTCATTACAAGCAGGGAACACACTTCACACAGACTTTAACTGGTTCATTTAAACTGGCCATCTCAGAGACAGTTGCTCCCTCTAGGGCCTCCCCAGAGGTAGGGTGCCAGTCACCAGCCACCTCTGGACCCCTAGAGGTCGAGATGCTAGCACCAGTGGCTTCATTAGAGGACTTTACTGAGCAGTCTCAGCCGTCGTCCCCTGCTGAGAGCTCCAGTGAGTCCGCCCCTCTACCCCTGTCCTCCGCTGGAGGACCAGAGGGACCCATTCAGCCGTCAATCTCAGCTGGGGGGCCCGAGGAGCCCGTCCAGCCTCAAGTTTCGTCTGCTGGGGGTTCGGGAGAACCCAGCCAGCCTCATGTTTTGTCTGCTGGGGGTTCGGGAGAACCCAGCCAGCCTCATGTTTCGTCTGCTGGGGGTTCTGGAGAACCCAGCCAGCCTCATGCTTCGTCTGCTGGAGGGCCCGAGGAGCCCGTCCAGCCTCATGTTTCGTCTGCTGGGGGTTCTGGAGAACCCAGCCAGCCTCAAGTGTCTTCTGCTGGGGGTTTAGGAGAACCCAGCCAGCCTCATGCTTCGTCTGCTGGAGGGCCCGAGGAGCCCGTCCAGCCTCATGCCACGTCTGCTGGAGGGCCCGAGGAGCCCGTCCAGCCTCATGCCACGTCTGCTGGAGGGCCCGAGGAGCCCACCCAGCACCACGCCTCGTTAGCTGAGGGTCCTGGAGGACCCAGCCAGCACATCCTCACATCTGCTGATGGTCCTGGAGGACCCAGCCAGCACGTCCTCACACCTGCTGACGGTCCTGGAGGACCCAGCCAGCACATCTCTACATCATCACCTGCAGCATTCACGCCACCGCCTACAGCATTCACATCACCGCCATTCGCATCACCGCCTGCAGCGTCGCTGCCGTCAGGTTCCGCAGCCGTCCCGCTGCCGTCAGGTTCCGCAGCCGTCCCGCTGCCGTCAGGTTCCGCAGCCGTCCCGCTGCCGTCAGGTTCCGCAGCCGTCCCGCTGCCGTCATCCATGCCTGGTCCAGCCTCCGCTTCAGCCTCTGTCTCGTCTGGTCCAGCCTCCGCTTCAGCCTCTGTCCCGTCTGGTCCAGCCTCTGTCTCGTCTGGTCCAGCCTCCGCTTCAGCCTCTGTCTCGTCTGGTCCAGCCTCCGCTTCAGCCTCTGTCTCGTCTGGTCCTCCCTCCACGCCTTCATCCACGCTTGGTCCTCCCTCCGCGTCTTCATCCACGCTTGGTCCTGCCTCCGTGTCTTCATCCACGCTTGATCCAGCTTCAGCCTCCGCTTCAGCTTCAGCTTCGCCTGGTCCAGCCTCGGCTTCGCCTTCGTCTGATCCTGCGGTTGCCACACCGCCGTCGGGGCCAGCTCGACCCGTTCTGCCTCGCCTCTGCCGGCCGTTTTCCGGGTCTCTAAGAAGGCATCATGGCCTTCGGGGATGGCCTCCGGAAAGGGTTCGTCGCCGCCGCTGGCATCGCGGCCGTCCTCCGGACCTGCTCGGTGGCCGCCACTACCTTCCAAGTGGTCGGCCTCCAGAACTGTTTGCCCGTCGCCGCCGTTGCCGTGTGCACGGTCGGCCCCCAGAACTGTTTGCCCGTCGCCGCCGTTGCCGTGTGCACGGTCGGCCCCCAGAACTGTTTGCCCGTCGCCGCCGTTGCCGTGTGCTCGGTCGGCCCCCAGAACTGTTTGCCCGTCGCCGCCGTTGCTGTGTGCATGGTCGGCCCCCTGACTGTGTTGTGGACTGGTGAACATTCGTGTTTTGGTTCTGGTTTCTCGTGCTCCTGGTTTTTTGTGTTTCAGGCCCTCCTTCCTGGGCCCCCTCCGCCCGCCCTGGCTTGGTGCTTGTGCTTTTTGTTTGGGGCTGTCGGGAGCCAGCCCTTTGAGGGGGGGTACTGTCACGGTTCTGGGTCCGTTGGACCCAGTATTTTGAGTTTATTGTGTTTTGATTTAAGTTTTCATCAGGGATTGTGTTCTTGTTCTCTTGTTGTGTTATGGTGATGATTATGATTTCTATTATTAGAGTTCCATGTTTCTGTTTATCTGGGTTTACGATGTGAGTTTAGTTTCATATGTCATTTCCTGTCTGTCTCTCAGTGTCAGGTCTGCGTCTTGGTGTGGTGTTCTCATTTCCTGTTTTATTGTGAAGGTCTGGGTCTCATGTGAGTGTGTTCAGTTTTACCTTTGTCTCGTCTTGTTGATTATTCCCAGCTGTGTCCACCACCTGTGTGTAATTCCCCTGTGGTTCTCTGTGTATTTAAGTCATGTCTTCCGTCATTGTTGTTGCTGGTCCGTCTGTGTATTCCACCCTGTCTCATCTGTGTATCTACCATGTCACATCCGTGTGCTCTCCCTGCTGTCCATCGTCATTCTCCTCTGCTCGTTCTCATTCAGGTTTGTGCTTTGTAGTTTAGTTGTTTCCCAGTATAGTTTAGTTCCAGCTCCATTTGCCGTTTGTATTTACTTTCATGTTCAATAAACCACCTTTACACCTTCACGACTGCCTGCACTTGGATCCTCCTTCATTTCCTCCACACGGCTCACCTCACTCGCCGTGACACTAATTTAATTTCCCAAACCACCCGGAGCCGCAAAATCAAGACTAAAGAGCCGCATGAGGCTCCGGAGCCGCGGGTTGCCGACCCCTGGCCTAACCGTAGCCCTTACCCTAAACCTAACCATAACCTAATTGTAACCCTGACACTAAAACCACATTTTGAGCATCAAGAATGCCTTTACAAGCCTTCAAACTTTTGAGGACCGGTTTGTGTGTTCTCACAAGTGACTGTTGGTTCTCACAAGTGTAGTAGAATAAAGATGTCGGTCCTCACAAAGATAGATATACAGGAACACACACACACACACACATATGTCAGGCTGACTTTCCCTCTCTGAAAATATCTTCCATGTCCCGCTCATAAATGTTCATTTGAAACTATTAAAATGTTCCTTTAAGGTATTTAAATGAAATCTCTAATCTTATAAGTTATTTAAAAAGTAATGTATAGCTCTCTGGATCTGAGCTGCGTTTAAAGAGAAAGATGCAAACATTTTACCACTCAAATATTCTACAGTGTGGTTCTTGCACAGGTGAGTTTGACTGTTCACACTGAATTTCATTATAAAACACACTAATAAGTGGAAGACGGAAGTCTAAAAAAAAGGTTATTTTTACAGTGTTTAACATTCATCAGATCATCAAAAGAATATCTCACCTGAACAGATGACAGCAGCATCCTGACCATGTTCACATGTGTTTGAACCAAATCCACTGTGTTGACACTCAGTTAGAGAACTTTCATTTCCTGAACAGGTCACATTGTCAAGCCAAATCTGTCCAGTTCCTGCACCAAAGTGAGCTGATTGAGGAACTTCCAGTGCCGACCCACAGTTTATCTGTCTGCAAACCACCCCAGCATCATTTAAGTCCCAGCCATCATCACAGACTGTTCCCCAGCTGTTATTGTAATAAACTTCAACTCTGCCAGAACATCGACTTGATCCAGATCCAGTTAATCTGATTGGACCTTTTAATGAAAAACATGTGACACAAACGATGTTTTAATATATGTCCCTTAAAGAAAACAAAGATACATATCACACAAAAATACATTAACATGCAGTATGTTCCATGTCAAAAAGTGATGTCACCTGAACAGATGACACCAGCATCAGAATAATGTCCATTGTAGTAGTAGTAGTAGTAGTTTCCCCATCCAGAGTGTTGACATTCAGTTAGAGAACTTTCATTTCCTGAACAGCTCACACCACTGAGCCAGATCTGTCCAGTTCCTGCACCAAAGTAAGCTGATCGAGGAGCTTGTAGTGCAGACCCACAGTTTAACTGTCTGCAAACCACCTCGGCATCATTTAGGTCCCAGTTATAATCAGAGACTGTTCCCCAGACGTTATTGTGAAAGATTTCAACTCTGCCAGAACATCGGCTCGATCCAGAACCGGCCAACCTGATCAGATCTAAAAGGCAAAGAACATGAAAAACAGTTAAATACAGCCTTACCTCAAAAAAGACTATCTTGCAATATCATGTTGATCCAGTAGTTTTCACACCTGAACAGATGACAGCAGCATCCTGACCATGTTCACATCTGTTTGATCCAAATCCACTGTGCTGACACTCAGTTAGAGAACTTTCATTTCCTGAACAGGTGACATCATCAAGCCAAATCTGTCCAGTTCCTGCACCAAAGTGAGCTGATTGAGGAACTTCCAGTGCCGACCCACAGTTTATCTGTCTGCAAACCACCTCAGCATCATTTAAGTCCCAGCCATCATTACAGACTGTTCCCCAGCTGTTACTGTGATGTACTTCAACTCTGCCAGAACATCGAGTCGATCCAGATCCAGTTAATCTGATCACACCTTTTATGTAAAAGACATAACACAAACTATATTTCAATACATATCTTAAAGAAAATACAGATGCATAACACTCAAAAATACATTAACATGCAGTTTTTTTCATATCAGGAAGTCATGTCACCTGAACACATGACACCAACATCATATGAATGTAAACTGTAGTAGTAGGTGTAGTAGTTTCCCCATCCAGAGTGTTGACATTCAGTTACAGAACTTTCATTTCCTGAACAGCTCACACCACTGAGCCAGACCTGTCCAGTTCCTGCACCAAACTTATATGATGGGGTAGCTTGTAGTGCAGACCCACAGTTTATCTCTCTGCAAACCACCTCAGCATCGTTTAAGACCCAGTTATGATCAGAAACTGTTCCCCAGACATTATCATGATAAACTTCAACTCTGCCAGAGCATCGAGATGATCCAGAACCAGCTAATCTAATCAGATCTAAAAGGGAAAGAACATGAAAAACATTATAATAAATCCTTACATCAAAAAAGACTTAATGGAAGACACAAATGAACAGACTAACTGAATGTTTTCTCACCTGAACAGATGACAGCAGCATCCTGACCACGTACACAGCTGTTTGATCCAAATCCACTGTGCTGACACTCAGTCAAAGAACTTTCATTTCCTGAACAGGTCACATTGTCAAGCCAGATCTGTCCAGTTCCTGCACCAAAGTGAGCTGAATGAGGAACTTCCAGTGCCGACCCACAGTTTAACTGTCTGCAAACCACCTGAGCATCATTTAAGTCCCAGCCATCATCACAGACTGTTCCCCAGCTGTTATTGTGGTAAACTTCAACTCTTCCAGAACATCGAGTCGATCCAGATCCAGTTAAAATGATGGACACAGCTGAAAACAAAACACAGAGATTATATAAAGGGAACCAAACAAAGAATACTTTAAGTTTCCAGCCATAGATTCCAAGTTATAGCAGAACGGTAAACTGAAAGGTGTAATACTGTCAGTCCACACAGCTTTAACACTAATAAAACAGTCTATAAAAAGTCCAATGGATTCACTCCTGACCTACAAAGACATTCAGCTCCCAAATTTGAATATTGACAAAGTTTGTGAGGACTGCAGAACATCCACATTAAGAAAGTTAAAGCAGGCGACTTTGTTTGAATTGTTTCAATTACAAGACCTGAAAAGGACTAAGAAAACTTCAAGTTGCAGACTTTATCAAATCTTTCAGGGGTATGGTCTCCCTTGAACATGCACACACACACTTACACACACATACAGATGTCAGGCTGACTTTCCCTCTCTGAAATTATCTTCCATGTCCCGCTCATAAATGTTCATTTGAAACTATTAAAATGTTCCTTTAAGGTATTTAAATGAAATCTCTAATCTTATAAGTTATTTAAAAAGTAATGTATAGCTCTCTGGATCTGAGCTGCGTTTAAAGAGAAAGATGCAAACATTTTACCACTCAAATATTCTACAGTGTGGTTCTTGCACAGATGACTTTTATTGTTATTGTTAAGCACTTTGTGCAGCATCGGCTGTTGGAAATGTGCTATATAAATAAATCTGACCTTGACCTTGACCTTGACTTTGACTGTTCACACTGAATTTCATTATAAAACACACTAACAAGTGGAAGATGGAAGTCTAAAAAAAAGGTTGTTTTTACAGTGTTTAACATTCATCTGATGATCAGAAGAATATCTCACCTGAACAGATGACAGCAGCATCCTGACCATGTTCACATCTGTTTGATCCAAATCCACTGTGTTGACACTCAGTTAGAGAACTTTCATTTCCTGAACAGGTGACATTGTCAAGCCAAATCTGTCCAGTTCCTGCACCAAAGTGAGCTGATTGAGGAACTTCCAGTGCCGACCCACAGTTTAACTGTCTGCAAACCACCTCAGCATCATTTAAGTCCCAGCCATCATCACAGACTGTTCCCCAGCTGTTATTGTGATAAACTTCAACTCTGCCAGAACACCGACTTGATCCAGATCCAGTTAATCTGATTGGACCTTTTAATGAAAAACATGTGACACAAACGATGTTTTAATATATGTCTCTTAAAGAAAACAAAGATACATATCACACAAAAATACATTAACATGCAGTGTGTTCCATGCCAAAAAGTGATGTCACCTGAACAGATGACACCAGCATCAGAATAATGTCCATTGTAGTAGTAGTTGTAGTAGTAGTAGTAGTAGTAGTAGTAGGGGTTTCCCCATCCAGGGTGTTGACATTCAGTTAGAGAACTTTCATTTCCTGAACAGCTCACACCACTGAGCCAGATCTGTCCAGTTCCTGCACCAAAGTAAGCTGATCGAGGAGCTTGTAGTGCAGACCCACAGTTTAACTGTCTGCAAACCACCTCGGCATCATTTAAGTCCCAGTTATAATCAGAGACTGTTCCCCAGACATTATCATGATAAACTTCAACTCTGCCAGAACATCGGCTCGATCCAGAACCAGCCAACCTGATCAGATCTAAAAGGCAAAGAACATGAAAAAAAGTTAAATACAGCCTTACCTCAAAAAAGACTATCTTGCAATATCATGTTGATCCAGCAGTTTTCACACCTGAACAGATGACAGCAGCATCCTGACCATGTTCACATCTGTTTGATCCAAATCCACTGTGCTGACACTCAGTTAGAGAACTTTCATTTCCTGAACAGGTCACATGATCAAGCCAAATCTGTCCAGTTCCTGCACCAAAGTGAGCTGATTGAGGAACTTCCAGTGCCGACCCACAGTTTAACTGTCTGCAAACCACCTCAGCATCATTTAAGTCCCAGCCATCATCACAGACTGTTCCCCAGCTGTTATTGTGGTAAACTTCAACTCTTCCAGAACATCGAGTCGATCCAGATCCAGTTAAAATGATGGACACAGCTGAAAACAAAACACAGAGAAGATATGAAGGGGACCAAACAAACAATACTTTAAGTTTCCAGCCATAGATTCCAAGTTATAGCAGAACGGTAAACTGAAAGGTGTAATACTGTCAGTCCACACAGCTTTAACACTAATAAAACAGTCTATAAAAAGTCCAATGGATTCACTCCTGATCTACAAAGACATTCAGCTCCCAAATTTGTATTATGACAGAGTTTGTGAGGACTGCAGAACATCCACATTAAGAAAGTTGAAGCAGGAGACTTTGTTTGAATTGTTTCAATTACAAGACCTGAAAAGAACTAAGAAAACTTCAAGTTGCAGACTTTATCAAATCTTTCAGGGGTATGGTCTCCCTTAATCATGCACACACACACTCACACACAGACACACACTCACGCACAGACACACACACACACACACACACAAGCCCGTTCAGCAATCTTAGTGAGGACCTTCATTGACATAATGCTTTCCCTTGCCCAGGGGTCAGCAACCTTTAACACCCAAAGAGCCACTTGGACCCAGTTTTCACGCAAAAGAAAACACTGGGAGCCGCAAATACTTTTTGACATCTAAAATGAAGATAACACTGTATATATTGGGTTTTTTTTACCTTTATGCTTTGTGTGAACAACTAAAGTAAGTAAGTAAAGTTTATTTATTAAGCGCTTTTCACAGACAGGCAGTCACAAAGCGCTGTACACAAATATTAAAATAAACAATACAATCAATAGACATTATACACAATGTAAAAGATCAAATGTAAATAATATAAAGAATATAAAATACGTAGATCAACAAAAGGCTTGTTTGAACAGAAAAGTTAAACTGCTTTTTAAAAGAATCCACAGAGCAACTAAGGTGCGTTACTTGTGAAATCCATGAAGTGCTAATGAGAAAATTACATTTTATTTATGTAATTAACACATTTTGAACTCTTAAAGAAATATAACAAAAGGAAAGACACCCAGCTGAACTAAAATGATCCATGTAGCAAACAAAAAAACTGTTGTGAGCCGCCACCCTTATATCGCCTTTGGGCTTTTGGAGCCTTGACCTGACTTTTAAAAAATAATTGGAAAAAAAGAACTATGCTGCTAAAAGATGAAAAATGGATATTTGCATAATTCTGCCTAAATATGTATTTTACCTGGTTAATGTGTGTGGCGGGGCGTGGTCTGCAGTGCCGCTGCATGGGAGTCGGACGCACCTGAGCGGCACCCGCAGTCACGCCTCGTCGCCTCAAAGTCTGTGCTCTCTCTGCTGTTGCTTTGGTGTGTGTCGGGCTGTGAGCTGAAAAGCTACAGCCGGCTGTATGCGTACAACAACCGTGTGTGAAAAGTGGTCGATAAAGAGATGCTGAAAAGCATGTTGATGGAAACATCGTCGGGTCTGCCGTGATATGTTTACAATAAGACTTATGGTCCCGAACCTCTGCGCACAGCGCCTGCAAATCGGGGCTGCATGAAGTCACTTTCATCTTCACGCAGGACTGTAAGCTGTCATCTGTGAGGCATGAGCGGTGTTTGTTTTTAACATAGTTCACGGTGGAGAACAGCTAACGACATAATAAGGATCAGAAGATCCATAATTGGCCTACCTGGGGTCGAAAGCCTCGATAAATGCACAGCGTTTCGGCGGGTATACTGGCTTCCGCGAGTGTGACGCTTATTTTGAGCGATGAAAAAAATAATAAGATATAATTTTATTTTTATATTTCAAAATCACAATAATCTTCCAATTTAGAACTACAAGTTAAAAAAAGAACTAAACACAAATAATATACACTTCAGCTAAATACTTCAAATTTAATTTCCCAAACCACCCAGAGCCGCAAAATAAAGACTAAAGAGCCGCATGAGGCTCCGGAGCCGCGGGTTGCCGACCCCTGGCCTAACCGTAGCCCTTACCCTAAACCTAACCATAACCTAATTGTAACCCTGACACTAAAACCACATTTTGAGCATCAAGAATGCCTTTACAAGCCTTCAAACTTTTGAGGACCGGTTTGTGTGTTCTCACAAGTGACTGTTGGTTCTCACAAGTGTAGTAGAATAAAGATGTCGGTCCTCACAAAGATAGATATACAGGAACACACACACACACACACATATGTCAGGCTGACTTTCCCTCTCTGAAAATATCTTCCATGTCCCGCTCATAAATGTTCATTTGAAACTATTAAAATGTTCCTTTAAGGTATTTAAATGAAATCTCTAATCTTATAAGTTATTTAAAAAGTAATGTATAGCTCTCTGGATCTGAGCTGCGTTTAAAGAGAAAGATGCAAACATTTTACCACTCAAATATTCTACAGTGTGGTTCTTGCACAGGTGAGTTTGACTGTTCACACTGAATTTCATTATAAAACACACTAATAAGTGGAAGACGGAAGTCTAAAAAAAAGGTTATTTTTACAGTGTTTAACATTCATCAGATCATCAAAAGAATATCTCACCTGAACAGATGACAGCAGCATCCTGACCATGTTCACATCTGTTTGATCCAAATCCACTGTGCTGACACTCAGTTAGAGAACTTTCATTTCCTGAACAGGTCACATTGTCAAGCCAAATCTGTCCAGTTCCTGCACCAAAGTGAGCTGATTGAGGAACTTCCAGTGCCGACCCACAGTTTAACTGTCTGCAAACCACTTCAGCATCATTTAAGTCCCAGCCATCATCACAGACTGTTCCCCAGCTGTTATTGTGGTAAACTTCAACTCTGCCAGAACATCGACTTGATCCAGATCCAGTTAATCTGATTGGACCTTTTAATGAAAAACATGTGACACAAACGATGTTTTAATATATGTAGGTTAAAGAAAACAAAGATACATATCACACAAAAATACATTAACATGCAGTATGTTCCATGTCAAAAAGTGATGTCACCTGAACAGATGACACCAGCATCAAAATAATGTATATTGTTGTAGTAGTAGTAGTAGTAGTAGTAGTTTCCCCATCCAGAGTGTTGACATTCAGTTAGAGAACTTTCATTTCCTGAACAGCTCACACCACTGAGCCAGATCTGTCCAGTTCCTGCACCAAAGTAAGCTGATCGAGGAGCTTGTAGTGCAGACCCACAGTTTAACTGTCTGCAAACCACCTCAGCATCATTTAGATCCCAGTTATGATCAGAAACTGTTCCCCAGACTTTATTGTGAAAGATTTCAACTCTGCCAGAACATCGGCTCGATCCAGAACCAGCTAATCTAATCAGATCTAAAAGGGAAAGAACATGAAAAACATTATAATAAATCCTTACATCAAAAAAGACTTAATGGAAGACACAAATGAACAGTCTAACTGACAGTTTTCTCACCTGAACAGATGACAGCAGCATCCTGACCATGTTCACATCTGTTTGATCCAAATGCACTGTGCTGACACTCAGTTAGAGAACTTTCACTTCCTGAACACGTCACATTGTCAAGCCAAATCTGTCCAGTTCCTGCACCAAAGTGAGCTGATTGAGGAACTTCCAGTGCCGACCCACAGTTTATGTGTCGGCAAACCACCTGAGCATCATTTAAGCCCCAGCCATCATCACAGACTGTTCCCCAGCTGTTATTGTGATAAACTTCAACCCTACCAGAACATCGAGTCGATCCAGATCCAGTTAATCTGATCACACCTTTTATGTAAAAGACATAACACAAACTATATTTCAATACATATCTTAAAGAAAATACAGATGCATAACACTCAAAAATACATTAACATGCAGTTTTTTCATATCAAGAAGTCATGTCACCTGAACACATGACACCAACATCATAAGAATGTAAACTGTAGTAGTTGTTGTAGTAGTTTCCCCATC
This sequence comes from Aulonocara stuartgranti, assembly GCF_965226115.1. Lineage (NCBI taxonomy): Eukaryota > Metazoa > Chordata > Actinopteri > Cichliformes > Cichlidae > Aulonocara > Aulonocara stuartgranti. The sequence continues at coordinate 47,999,090 of NC_138941.1, read as the reverse complement.
CAGAGTGTTGACATTCAGTTACAGAACTTTCATTTCCTGAACAGCTCACACCACTGAGCCAGACCTGTCCAGTTCCTGCACCAAACTTATATGATGGGGTAGCTTGTAGTGCAGACCCACAGTTTATCTCTCTGCAAACCACCTCAGCATCGTTTAAGACCCAGTTATGATCAGAAACTGTTCCCCAGACATTATCATGATAAACTTCAACTCTGCCAGAGCATCGAGATGATCCAGAACCAGCTAATCTAATCAGATCTAAAAGGGAAAGAACATGAAAAACATTATAATAAAACCTTACATCAAAAAAGACTTAATGGAAGACACAAATGAACAGACTAACTGAATGTTTTCTCACCTGAACAGATGACAGCAGCATCCTGACCATGTTCACATCTGTTTGATCCAAATCCACTGTGCTGACACTCAGTTAGAGAACTTTCATTTCCTGAACAGGTCACATGATCAAGCCAGATCTGTCCAGTTCCTGCACCAAAGTGAGCTGATTGAGGAACTTCCAGTGCCGACCCACAGTTTAACTGTCTGCAAACCACTCCAGCATCATTTAAGTCCCAGCCATCATCACAGACTGTTCCCCAGCTGTTATTGTGGTAAACTTCAACTCTTCCAGAACATCGAGTCGATCCAGATCCAGTTAAAATGATGGACACAGCTGAAAACAAAATACAGAGAAGATATGAAGGGGACCAAAAATAGAATACTTTTAGTTTCCAGCCATAGATTCCAAGTTATAGCAGAACGATAAACTGAAAGGTGTAATACTGTCAGTCCACACAGCTTTAACACTAATAAAACAGTCTATAAAAAGTCCAATGGATTCACTCCTGACCTACAAAGACATTCAGCTCCAAAATTTGTATTATGACAAAGTTTGTGAGGACTGCAGAACATCCACATTAAGAAAGTTGAAGCAGGCAACTTTGTTTGAATTGCTTCAAGATCAAAACTTCAAGTTGCAGCCTTTATCAAATCTTTCAGGGGTATGGTCTCCCTTAAACACACACATACAGACTCACTCACAGACACACACACACAGATGACAGGCTGACTTTCCCTCTGAAAAGATCTTCCATGTCCCGCTCATAAATGTTCATTTGAAACTATTAAAATGTTCCTTTAAGGTATTTAAAATGAAATCTGTCATCTTGTAAGTTATTAACAAGTAATGTATACATCTCTCTGGATCTGAGCCGCGTTTATAGAGAAAGATGCAAACGTTTTACCGCTTAAATATTCAACAGTTTGGTTCTTGCACAGATGACTTTGACTGTTCACACTGAATTTCATTATAAAACACACTAATAAGTGGAAGACGGAAGTCTAAAAAAAAGGTTGTTTTTACAGTGTTTAACATTCATCAGATCATCAAAAGAATATCTCACCTGAACAGATGACAGCAGCATCCTGACCATGTTCACATGTGTTTGAACCAAATCCACTGTGTTGACACTCAGTTAGAGAACTTTCATTTCCTGAACAGGTCACATTGTCAAGCCAAATCTGTCCAGTTCCTGCACCAAAGTGAGCTGATTGAGGAACTTCCAGTGCAGACCCACAGTTTATCTGTCTGCAAACCACCTGAGCATCATTTAAGTCCCAGCCATCATCACAGACTGTTCCCCAGCTGTTATTGTGATAAACTTCAACTCTGCCAGAACATCGACTTGATCCAGATCCAGTTAATCTGATTGGACCTTTTAATGAAAAACATGTGACACAAACGATGTTTTAATATATGTCCCTTAAAGAAAACAAAGATATATATCACACAAAATACATTAACATGGAGTGTGTTCCATGCCAAAAAGTGATGTCACCTGAACAGATGACACCAGCATCAGAATAATGTCCATTGTAGTTGTGGTAGTAGTAGTTTCCCCATCCAAAGTGCTGACATTCAGTTAGAGAACTTTCATTTCCTGAACAGCTCACACCACTGAGCCAAATCTGACCAGTTCCTGCACCAAAGTAAGCTGATCGAGGAGCTTGTAGTGCAGACCCACAGTTTAACTGTCTGCAAACCACCTCAGCATCATTTAGGTCCCAGTTATAATCAGAGACTGTTCCCCAGACGTTATTGTGAAAGATTTCAACTCTGCCAGAACATCGGCTCGATCCAGAACCGGCCAACCTGATCAGATCTAAAAGGCAAAGAACATGAAAAGCAGTTAAATACAGCCTTACCTCAAAAATGACTATCTTGCAATATCATGTTGATCCAGCAGTTTTCACACCTGAACAGATGACAGCAGCATCCTGACCATGTTCACATGTGTTTGATCCAAATCCACTGTGTTGACAGTCAGTCAGAGAACTTTCATTTCCCGAACAGGTCACATCATCAAGCCAAATCTGTCCAGTTCCTGCACCAAAGTAAGCCGATCGAGGAGCTTGTAGTGCTGTCCCACAGTTTATCTGTCTGCAAACCACCTCAGCATCATTTAAGCCCCAGCCATCATCACAGACTGTTCCCCAGCTGTTATTGTGATAAACTTCAACCCTGCCAGAACATCGAGTCGATCCAGATCCAATTAATCTGATCACACCTTGTATATAAAAAGATATAACACAAACTATATTTCAATATACATCCCTTAAAGAAAATATAGATGCATAACAGTCAAAAACACAGTGACGTGCAGTATTAGGTCTTCGTATCGCAATTGATTTCTATAATTTATTCAATACCAATTCGATTCAATTTTGACTCAGAAAAATCAGAAATATTATAATTATCATGATCATCATTATCATGTACATAACTATATTTTTATATCTATGTATAAAAATAAAGGTGACAAGCATGGAAATTCGTAAGAGGTGTAAACACCACAGCAGATGTGTCACTGTACTGGGTCACGGACCCAGTGCTTTGTGTTTATTGGTGAACTGACAGTTCAGATTATTATTAGGAGTTATGGTTCTCTGGTTACGGTACATCCCTGGATTGTGGTTTCTGTTTTGTGTCATCTCTGTTCTTCAGGTTCCTAGATTTCCTTTATCTTTTTTCTTTTCTTTGTAGTGTGTAAAGTGTAAACAGCAGTAAATACTAAATATTGAATGCTGTTGTGCAGCACGCAGGACCGACAGCACACAATGTGCTTTGAAGTAGCAGTCAAGAAAGGTGTAGTTTATCTCTATGAACAGTGAACACCCAAGTGCACACCTGTGTGGATCAGCACGCTCATATTCAAAAGGTTTCCCCATGTAACGGTCTGCTAAAGGGTGTAGAGAGCCATAGCCCCACCCCCCAGGGCATGAAGCAGGCATGGAGGAGATCTAGGCTCCAGACATCCAGAGACCCCAGAGTGCGAGAGCCCAAGGAGGACCACCGGAGGGGCATCCGTGCCACCCTCCTGGGAAGAGCTGAGGAGAGCCCAAGATGAGGGGTCACCCAGTAGCCACGGAGCAGAAACCAGAGGGGGCTGCACTGGCGTGCCCGCCGGCTCTGCCGGCAGCCAGCTGTGCCTAAGTGAATCAAGCCTCAGGCCCAGAGGCCGGAGGCCCAACGGCCCCCTACGCCCCGGAAAAGGCCTGACCACACAACAGTCGCCAGGCCCCGCCAAGTAGCCACCGGGTGTGAGCTGGTACATACCTGAGCGCCCAGCCCCAGACACCAAGAACCACCAACGCACCAACCCCTGAGGGCATCAGTCACCGGCAGGGAGTATGGTGAGGGGAGATAGGCCTCCACACTTTGGAGGGCCTGGGAGTTCCCAGAGAGGTGGAGTCTAAGATCCGACCTGACATATAGACACAGACAAACAGGCATACACAGACACAAACATGCATTCCCACCCTCATGCACACATATACAAATACTCAGCACTCACCCAATGTAAGGATATACATAAATGGACATGTACACACAATCACACTCCCCAAACATACTCTATACCCCAGGTCCAGGTATCCACGCCCCCAGAGGGGGAAACGGCACCTAGACCCAGGAGATGTTACCCTTTCCCCCGGGGTGGAGGCAAGCAGACCGCCCCAGGCTCCACAGCAGCAGGGAGGCCCAAGATCCCAAACGAACGGCCAATACCTCCTCCCAGCCCCCCTGCCCCGATGGCCAGCAGAGAATAGGGGTGTGTGAAGACCCCAAACCTCCCTCCTCTCGCTCATGTGTAGTGTTGCTGCGTGTTGTTCTAAAGTGCATTTGAAACACAGGAGAGCATGGTGCTGCTGCCAGAGATTAGCAGGTGTTAGCACGGTCCCTCCCGAGCCACAACCAGAGCCACTAACCAGGTTATGACCACAAACCCCAGGTTAAGCCCTCCAGGCAAAGGCGGGACCAAACCACAACCCCCCAGCCCCGCTATGTGATGGAGCCGATCACAGGAGCCCAGAGGGATTGATCTAATGTGGTGGCAGAGGCTGTCTCGAGACTAATGTGATCTATTAGATTGTTTCTATATTGGCTAGAATTAAGATTATTTTTATTTTTCCAGTTCATGAGGACCGTTTTCTTGGCAATGCATAGGGCAGTAAAAACATGTGGGCTGTATTAGTTTCTGTAGTGACATCATCCAATTTGCCCATCAAGCACACTAAAGGGGAGGTTGGAATTTTACATTTCAGACACTTTGATAAGTCTTTACATATCCCACGCCAAAACTTCTGCACTGGTGGACAGAACCAAAGAGCGTGCATGTAATTGTCTGGTGTATTGCCTTGACAGTGTGAGCAGTTGTTGGAAGATGTAAAGCCCATCTGGAACATCCGATGACCTGTATAGTGCACTCTATGTAGTATTTTGTATTGTATTAATTGCAGACTGGGATTTCTAATCAATTTAAATGTTTTTAAGCATACCTGAGACCAGAAGTTTTGGTCTAAGCTGACTGATAAATCCGCTTCCCACTTTGCAATAGGAAGAGATATTGATTCATCTATTTTAGAAAGTGTTCTGTATATTTTAGACAATAATTTGGGGGCACTTAAGAGTAATAAAATGTACCGCACTTGGTGGTGTTTGTAATTCAACTTGACTGAGGTTAAATTTCTTTTTTATTATGGATTTAATTTGTTGATATTCTAAAAATCTTTTCTTGTTGATCCCATATTGTATAACTAGTCTGTCAAATGGAATAAAGTCTGTTCCTTCTAATATATGTTCCAAGTATTTAATTCCTTTACAACTCCATTCTGGAAAATTAATCATATTATTGTTTTGTAATATGTCAGGGTTATTCCAGATAGGTGTACATTTGCATGGGATTAATGAAGACTCCGTTATTTTTAGAAACTCTCACCATGCTGTCAGAGAAGAGCTGATGCTGACGCTTTTAAAGCATTCATGTCTTTTGATGTTTGAGCTGATAAATGGTAGGTCTGAAATCTCTAGATTATTGCATAGTGCCTGTTCAACCTCTAGCCAGGGCTCATCTAAGAAGGTATGTTTTAACCATCCTGAGATTAACTGAAGCCTGTTGGCTAGGAAGTATTGTTGAAAGTTTGGCACATCTAATCCTCCTTTATCCTTGGTTCTTTGTAGCGTTTTTAAACTGATACGCGGGGGTTTATGTTTCTAAAGGAATTTAGAAATATACGAATCCAGAGATCTGAATCAATCTTGTGATGGCTTGTTGGGGATCATTGAAAATAAGTAATTTATTTTTGGCAAGACCATCATTTTTATAGTGGCGACCCTTCCCATGAGTGATATGGGTAGAGATTTCCATCTAGTCAGATCACCTTCTACTTTCTTTAGAAGTGGGATGTGGTTTAATTTAGTTAAGTCTGAAAGCTTAGGAGAGACATTAATACCTAAATATTTAATATTTCCAGATTGTAGTGGGGCAGAAGAAGAATTATGGAAGGAGCAGTTAAAATCTACAGAAGAACTGTAGATTTTGATCTTGAAAACCAGTTTATTAGAGTAATTACCTCAGAAAGGTTGGTTTGTGAGCTTTGGAGAAAAAGCAACACATCATCCGCATAGAGACTGATTTTATGTTCTACGTTCTTACATTTTATGCCCTTAATTGTTGTAGCTTGTCTAAGTGCTGCTGCTAGTGGTTCGATAAAAATTGCAAAAAGTGAAGGGGAGAGTGGGCACCCCTTTCGGGTGCCCCTCAGGAGACAGGAGCTGGAGGATATCTGGTCATTTCTTCTAACACGAGCTGTTGGGGAATTATATATTCTTAGCCAGTTTATGAAAGAGTTTCCAAAGCCAAATTTGTTTAAAGTTGCAAATAAAAAATTCCAGTTAACCCTGTCAAACGCTTTCTTCATCTAGAGATAATATTGTGGTTAAAATGTTTTTACTGTATGAGTAGTCTATTAAATTAAGTAATCTATGTGTGTTTGTTGATGATTGCCTACCTTTTATGAAACCTGTTCCTAAGGTTCCTGTTTCCACATCGTAGTGTCTAGTCTGCATCTTGGTACTTTGTCTGAGTGTCCTTTTTTGCTTAGGTAGTCCTTCTCCATTGTTTATGGTTTCAGTTCTGGAATTCTGTTATCCCAGCTATGATTCCCTCCTATCTCTGATTCCCTTATTACACCAGCCCTGTGTTTTTCCCTGTCGTTCCTCAGTCGTCATATTTTGTCAGGTTATGTCATGCCACATCATGAAATCCCAGTTTTGATCATCCTTCCTAGTTTGAATTTAGCTTTTAATTCTTGTGCTCGTGTATTGTATTTCTAAGTTTGTTTTCTGCCAGTGAATAAAAACTGCCGCCTTCAAGTTAAATATTCCTTGTCTGAGTCCTTTGCGTCGGTCAAACCTCTGCCTGTCACACAGCTCACCATGACAAGATGCTTTTGTGTCAAAGTGACTGCAGCTAAAACACAGAAAAGCATGATTGGGATTTGGCTTGGCTTTTAATAGCAGATAACCTGTAAAAATACTCTGCAGTAGGTCAAAAACGGAAGAATACCACAAATAAACATATGAACATTACCTGATGCTGCTGAAGTGAAGCAGAGGAATTTTACAGAGGTTTATTAGAGACACAGCTGAGCGTTTTGCACTTTGGCATATTTTTCAAAAGTTTACATTTCTCTGATTTTTAACAACCCACCCCTATGCAGTATGTTCCATATAAAAAAGTTTTGTCACCTGAACAGATGACACCAACATCATAAGAATGTCCATAGTAGTTGTAGTAGTTTCCCCATCCAGAGTGTTGACATTCAGTTAGAGAACTTTCATTTCCTGAACAGCTCACACCACTGAGCCAAATCTGTCCAGTTCCTGCACCAAATTGAACTGATTGAGGAACTTCCAGTGCTGACCCACAGTCTAACTGTCTGCAAACCACCTCAGCATCCTTTAAGTCCCAGTTATAATCAGAAACTGTTCCCCAGGTGTTATTGTAAAAGATTTCAACTCTGCCAGAGCATCGAGTCGATCCAGATCCAGTTAATCTGATTGTGGATGTACCTGAAAAAGCAAACCATAAAAAACCTAAAAATTACATACAGTAGGCTATAGCAACTGTTTTCTTTCTTTTTTTAAACTTTCTGAACCCATATATTGCTGAAAAATACTTTGTATACTTTGTTTCTTTCTACTAAAAAGACATCCTTAGCCTTAAGTTCCGCTGAATTATTTTTTAAGGAAACTAAAATTACACCGTAGCACCAAAAATTTACATGAAAAATGCAAGGTTTGATTTAGAAGATTGCACACTAAGTCACGGGCTGTATTAGAAAATGTAAGTGATGGTGGCATTTCTGTCTTGTTATCAAATATGTAAAAAAAACAAAAAAAACAAACATCAAAAATGAAACTTGATGATTTTGTAAATTGTAACAATGCTTTTTTTTGCTCACCAGGCAGCTGTGCGTGACAACCTGAAAAGTGGAAAAAGACAAAACCAGTTTAGAGCAGAAGATGTCTTGCACTTGTGAGAAAGCAAATATGTGAAACTTAACAGTAAAGTCTTTTTTTCATAATTCTTAAATCAAAATATTTTTCACGAAAAAATCAAAATCTGACAAACTCCATTTAATTTTAAACTGCAACCCTGGCATATCTGATAGGAATTTCGCACAGTTTTTCTAACCACCCATTACAAAAAATTGCCCGTAATAACATATTATTTAATAACTGATTAAACTCTTGAATACTGTTGAGATTAAATTATTTGAAGTACCTCAATTCTATGCTTTGGATTAACTAAAATGCCATATAACCATATAGTGTAGTATTAAGTGGACACAGCCCTGAAAAATAAAGGCATTAGACTACGTGTCCTTAGGGGGTAGATTCTCACCCACGCTTGCCTGGGGGGAAAAAAGTCGATAACAGGGCTCCATCTTCTAGTGGAAAGTTACTGAAGCACTGGTGTTTAGACTCGAATGAGAGAGCTAGCAATAACTGTTAGGGGTACACCCTCATTTTGAGGTCTGCTGCACTGTGTCATGCAGAACACCTCTCCCTTCTAGAAGTAATTGTGTAAGAGAAAAAAGTGTGAAATTGTCTACTGAGCAGTGTTTTGTCTTCCATCAGATGCCTATGACGAGTCAAAAGAACTTGGTGAAGTGTTGATATTTAACAATTGGGGGCTCGTCCGGGATTCCAATACTAGGCTAAGAAAGACAGATTAAGCGGTTTGGGGGGTCAACCAGCAAAGCGAACAGAGACCCTCATTCTCATTTTAAAATAAAGGTAAGCACCACCTGTTCAAAGTCAAAATCAAAGCTTGCATGTTGGAGCTTATCTAAATTGTCTGTTCGCTTAGTTGATGGAATTCTCAGAGTCAATTTGCTGCAGTAGACAAAGAGATGATGTGTGATCTGTCTCAGTGTGTTAGAGCAACTAAATTGTGGGTGTAATAAGCCAAGTAAAACTAATTGGCTGTTGTGGATAGTGACTGAAAAGAGTAAGAGTAATTATCCTTAGGCGTGGTGGCTCCACTTGCTTTGGACGTGAGGCGAAACCCATGGGACCGGAATTAGGGTGGCAACCTGGGCAGGTGTGGACCCCCGAACAGCTAAATCGAGGTGAGGTATCATCGTCACAGTTGACGGCCTACACAAGAGCAGTCCAAAGTTTCTCCGCTGGCCAGATTCCGTGCGGGGAGCGGCGAGCCCATGCAGCGGCGTTAGATTGCGTGTGTGAATGTGAAAGAGCGAAAGGTTGCGTCTCGATTGAAATTGAGTAGTTAAATTCGCCATGGTTGACAGCATGTATGAGAGTAGGCCCGAGTTCTTTCACTGGATGGATCCCAAGCTAAGATCGTTGGCCCGCTCTAGTGCCTCTAGACTGTGTGCGTGTATAAAAAAGAAAAGTTAAAATTTCCTACAGTTGACAGTCTGCTTGACAGTGGGGCTAAGTTCTTTTGCTGGTTAGATTCCGAGCTGCGATAGCCCGCTGTAGTGCCTAAAGACTGTGCGGGTCAATTTTGGGTTAGTAAATTAGGCTTAAAGTTGAAACTTGCGTCTAAAACCGTGTGTTTGGGTGTGTGCAAAGTGAGATGCGCTCTGCAATAGTGTGTGAGCACTACAATAGTGCGGAGTTGATGTCTGCTGGCCATAAAGTGTAAAATTGACTGTGACTGTTTAGATTAAAAGGACTTTAAGAGTCTCATATGTTGTGACCTGTCTCACAGGAAAGTGAGTTATTTTGTGTTGTTAAATAGCAGCTGAAAAAAGAGGCAGGTTGGATTGGCATAGTAGATCTCCGCAGATGTGTGTGTGTGTGTGGAATAGAATGTGACAGGTATCGTGTCACATTCTAGGAGAGGAGAAGTGTTTCTCAGAGTGGAGTGAGCCAGACTGACAGAAGGAGGAAGAGCAAACGGCCCAACTCAGAGGGGAGGAGCTGAGTGTGAGGTGGAACCAAGGAGGAGCTAGGAGAAGCAGTCTTTGTGACAGCGGGGGAAAAGTGCCTAAAACAGAGAGTCAAGAGCAAAAAGAAGGGGGGGATTATTATGAATTATGCACAAAAGCTGAAGCAGAACAGGATGAATTGGAAAAATATTTAAATTAGCAACAAAGAGAAATGTATTTCAAGAGTGTCAAATAACGAGGGATGAAATATTAAATAAATCTCTTAGTGTGTTAATACAGGTGACTACAGACCTGGATCAACCCCCTCCACGAGCATATCGGCCAGAACATAATGATAGATATAATAATTGGAACCACAACGAGGCCATGTTTTGGCTGAAAATTCACAGCTTCACCTTCATGTATATGTTATTCTGAAAAGAAGCTTCAAGGACGGTCAATCTCTCCCTGAAAACAAGGGGCAGCTTCAGAGCAAAAGCATCAACGTTAAGAGTCAACACCAAGTGAACAGATAACAGCGCTGCCCTAAAACTTCAAAGGGTTCAGCAGCATGTACAAATACTATTGCAGATGGAAGCATGCGTTCTCTATCACAGGCTGAGAGGATCACCTGCAACATCATTGTGTGCGAATGGAGTTGAGAAGACGCTCTGAGTCTCACATTTGAAATGGCTAAGGAAGAAAAGAATGAAAGACATAAGACAAAGCTGAAGAGGAACGGCCCACTGGGCCTCTGACATGTCAACAGCCGAGAACTGCCGCAGATGTGGGGGAGGAGACAGCAGTTGTGAGGAGTGAGAAGAGAACATGGAGGAAAATGAAGGATGATGTTGTTAAAGTGAGAGAATATGAAAACTGTTGAAAAGTAAGGCAGATGGAGTTGTGGAGGATTGAGAAAGTGTCCAGATTATCACAATAAAATGGACAAAAAAAAGAGAGAGAGAGAAAGAGAGCACACACACAGACATGAAATGCTTTTTGGAGAGAATAGGGAGCTGGGGGAGACTGTTTCAATCCACAGCTCCACCTCCGCCTACTAACCATACATGCAAAGAAGACCAGCTTACACTCATGAACACGCCCATATCTCTCATTAATGCTAAAATAGACTCAACAGACACTTGCTATCAAACGCTGAGTCTACTGCTAATACGTAACTCTCTGGATTGCAGGACAACAGGTTGACATGTGTGAAAAGAAAAAAAAAGAAAAGGAGAAAAGAAAAGAGGAAAACTGGTATGACCAACTGGTAATTAGGTAATAAATGCACTTTCAACATAGTAAATTGTGAGATGGGAGGCAGGAGGAGGAGAGACCCGAGGCGTCCGAGTGTCAGGTGAACTGAACTTCAGGTAAGAAGTTATGACCTGCAGTCTATCTGGGTCAGATATAAACAATGTTTAGGTGGAGTTTATTTTCGTTGTGCTGACTTTTTACAGTCAGTTACAATAACTCGTACTGCGTACTAGCTAGCATGACGGAGTTTCTATACAGCTGGGTGGGTGCTATGATGTTATTGATAGTGAACTTTATTTAATTCATAAGGTTAGTTAGTAGAGTTTCGTAAAAAAACGAAATTGTCCTGTATTCAGAGAAAATATTACGCAAAGATTGTCCCAGACTTCAGCTAGAATGGAAAAAGACACAAAGCTGGATTTATTCTGTCTTTATGCTGAAGCTGCCTCTTCTTCTCTTATTCTCTCTCCCTCCTTCTCCTGTTGCTACTTCAATCATGCAACTGATCAATGATCAGCTGATCGGCTTTTCTCTCTTGTTTATTTATCGCCCACTTTGCGCCAGAAGGAGGAAACCAGCAGATGTCAAGCTAAACAACAGCAGCACGTTTAAGCTTGATCAGCTGTTGTTAAAATTTATTTAATATTAATTTCTAGTACAGCTGATGTTTGCTGGAGCCACAGCTGTAAAGCTGCTGGTCATGATGTCGGTTTGAATATGTGGTGAGAGGGAAACATGAAGATGAAACCAGGAGATGTCCTTACTGAATCATCAGAGCTGAACAGGAATGGAGGAACAGGTTTACCTTTTAGGTGACATGAATGAGTTGAAGGGAAGTTATGAACTGTTTCTGAGAGACAAATAACACCAGGATCCTTTTCTAAGTAGCCGACAGCTGGTAACTGTGCAGGGGCGGATCTAGCAAAGTTTGGCCAGGGGGGCCAGGTAGGGCATTAACAGGGAAAGGGGGGCACAAAGAAGTACTTTTCTTTCTTATTCTCATTTAAAATATCTAGGTTTTAATAAATACTTATCTGAATCTTACAACCAAAGTTTTTATCTGATATAAAATGTATAGAAATCATACATATACCAACAAGACTGTACATCACTGTCACAACAGCATTTGTTTTCATTCAAAGGCTTTATGGCTTTTCCTATAATACCTGGTGGGCCGGTCTCTAGTCTAATGCCCGGTTTTTTGTCCCAGTCCAGCCCTGGGTGGAACTATGCCAGCTGACCCCATACTCTCCAGAATTGTGGAGCACTTGTGGGCAACCAGTAAATATGATGTGGGGAAAATGAACAGAGGTAGTGACTCTCAAGTCTCAGTTCAGACCAGGTAAGCATCAGCAATTAAATAAAGCAAGGAGCAGTGACAATAGCACTGCCTGTTATGGTAGCGAGAGTTCTAGACCCTACATCATATTGTCTTATTAGGAGTGGAAGGTTTTATGGTTCATTTGGTGAGAGGAAAATAGTTTACGTTTGGGCGTGTCCTGAAATAGGCTTAATAGTTTATATATAACAGTGCACTTAGAAGGACCTGTCAGGCATCATTCTCCGGTGGTGATGTCTTGTTGATAATTGACTAATCATCTCTCTTTCTCTTTCTCTCTCTCTTTCTCTTTTAAGCAGGCTTGCACGATTGGAATTAACAGTGCTGTAAAACATTTTCTTGAGAGCAAATATAAGGTGAGCTTCTCCAAATTACAATGGGCATTGGAGAAAGTTATCTATGTGGGACACGATTAGATGGTAAGTCCCTGCCTAAAAGGATTGCAGCGAGTCAGTCCAGTCCAAAATCATAAAGAATTGTTTTTTCTTTTAAAACTGATGACATCATCTTGTTGTTAATGGATACGCGAATATTTTGCGCGTGAGACTCCATTATCAGCAATACCTGGTATGGATGCGTGTCAATGAATACGTGTGACTAGACTGAAGATGTGGACTAAAGTTTTGACAGACTTGAAAATTGAGATTAAAGACTGGACTTATTTTAGGATTAGTAATTTCCAATGCCTAATTCACCCTAGTGGTAAAAAGAGTGTATTTAGGTGTGTTTTCAGTAGGAGCAGGAGGACGAGAGACCAGGGGATAACTGTAGCTTCTCGTGAGTGTGTGGAACTGCAACCCTTTGGCTGCTAATTTTGAGTTATTGATTTTTACATGAAGAGAACTGTGTTTTATTGGCTGTGTTTTGATTTGGGTATCAAATTGTATTGTTGGGAGATGCCAAATGCTACAGTGAAGAAAACGTTTGACATCGCTCACGTGACATTTGTGTATATATGTACAAACATTTTAATAATTCAATAATAATTATCACTTAAGTTATAATTTATGGTTGTTTTAGGTCAGTCTGTCCAGTATTGTAATAATAATTATCTTAATAATATTCTGATGGCCTCAGGTCGACAATTATTTTATTTTATATATTATGCATTTGTTAATAAAAACTTGTAATTGTGACAGATTTACAGTGAGCTCATTCTCACTCTCTTGTCAAAGTGTTTCACAGACAAAGTGTGCTTTGTCCTTGGTACTGTGACACTCCAAAGGTGAGATTTGTCTGATCACTAACATATCTCATGGAGATATTTACAGAAGCATTTACAAAGAGAAAAAGTTATTTAGATTTTTGAATTGCCAAAAGAATTTGTACCACCTCCAGGTTTACTGTTGGATCATACACCAGCGCCAGGACCATAAATCATTTGTGATAATAACAGTATTACAAACTTCATTTTCATTATTGTGATAGCTATCCAAAAAAAATCATTAACCACATTACAAATACCATTTTCAACTATACAATAACACAACGGATCATGTTAATAGTTAATCAACAAATTGTTAACAGGATGATAAAATAAAATAATCTTCCCAAGTTTAATTAGGAATTAAGTAAACTAGAAATTTCATTAAATCTGCACTGCTAGTGATCACTTGTCAGTATGAACACTGCAAAATATAACCTGCACAGCTAACAAAACATACTAACCTGAAATCCTAAACTAGTAAAGAAGAAACTGACTAAACTGAGTCAAACACATATTATATTCTCAGATGTCTTCTCAGTGTGAACATTTGCGTATGGTTTCAGATTTTAAACAGTCAATGAGTTTGACTAATTTACTTTTATAACATTATAATGTTAGACGACGATGATGATGATGATTATTATTATTATTATTATGACAGTATTAGAATAGTTAGAATAGTTTAGAATAGTTAACATTTATGCTTTTAATTAATTCTAATTAAACTAGTTAATGAGAAAGAAATAAGTAAAGAAAAATCCTCACCTTTGCAAAAGAGTATGATCATCAAATTAAACCAGCACACAAGCTGTTGCAGAGCCATTGCCGACTACACCTCTTTCACATTGTCTTAGACTTTAAATCCCTAGAAAACTTGCTCCACCCATGGCGACATTCTTTACTCCTAAACCATTATTAGCGTCATGAGAAAAAGGTCAAACACAATGGTCTTGGTACCTGTATAGTCTGGTGAAAAAATGCATTCACTGTGATGTTGTATAGCCAGTTGGACCACATTTCTACACAAAGCTCCTCAACGGACTTTAGTCTTTAAAACTATGATTCAGAAATGATTGTTTTTACTATTGTTGATGTTGTTTTGTTTTTTAAAGCAGGTTTGCTTTTGTTTTATTGTCAGTAGTATTGCCAACTTGTATTTGATAGTCATGGTCCCAGCACTTCCTGGGGTCCACTCCCCAATCTTAATTTCGTGTATTGCTCTCTCTTTTCTGGAGTAGTTATGGGCTGGCTGTTCTCGCTGCATGGAGCTGCCTGCTGCTAGAGATTCTAGTTTTTCCAGCCTATAGCTGTTATACCTGTTTCTTGCCTCCTTAGGACTGGATGATAAAACAATAAAGATAATATTCCAGAAAGAACTTTTTCTAAATAAAAAAATGAGACACGGTTTAAAAAGTCCATAGAACACAGTCTATACATATTTTTGACAGAAACCAAGACAGACCAGCAACAGCAGGTGTTGTTTTTCCGGTATATAAAACTATTGTGACTTATTGGACTATGATCTGTGAAACATATACCAAACATATCTCTCATTATATGATTAAAATGTCTTTTAAGAGCGCCCTGGTCATGAGAGCAGCAGAAATAAGCAACAATTATAACAGTTATATAAAGATATTTTCAGTGGCCAAAAACGACTGGGTGGAGTCATACAAAAGGCAGAAGCAAAAAGACACTTGCAAATGCATTATTCCTTTATTTTATATATAAACTCTTCAAAAATTCTGTTCACTACAGTCTACTTACCAATATAAGGAAAGATATGACACATAAGGAAATTATAGTAACTTATTGGCCAAAGTTTGATACGCCAGAAAACCCTGCATGTAAAAAAAACAAAAAAAACCACAAAAAAGACAAACATACCAGCCCCCACTTTATGTTATGCCCAGTCTAGGGAGACAGGAGAGCAACATAAGAGTTTAAAAAAGTGCCTCCACTTCGGTCCCCAAAGCCAGAAACTTAAAAGCCCATTCACAGATAGAGGTGATGTTGATTAGTACACTATTTATACCAAAACTGAAAGCATAATCTCCAGGGTGAACCAAAGTCAAAACAACAAACAAAAAAAGCTATTCAAAAGAAGTGCTACCTAAACCCTATGTCAAAACAAAGACAAGCAAAAGACAAGCACTATCCCCATACACAGGAAATCATTCCTGGCTGTGGCATCTCTCTGTACAACTCATCCATCTAATACATTGTAAACGCTGCAATAGTTACATCCTTTTGCGCACACTCCTTTCTTACTTGGTAGTAAGTAAGTAAGTAAGTAAGTGTTCGGTAACCAAGCAAGATGGCAGCGTGCACAGATGCAGCGGCTCACTGCTCTGCATATAGTGTACTTTGTTTTTTACTTTTTCTACGTGCATATGTGTGGCTGCATGTGCCACGGTTCTGGGTCATTTTGACCCAGCATTTTCAGTTCTTATATTACTTTGTCAAGATTACAGCGTCAAGTCTGCGTGTTCCCAATCTTATGTCTCCTGGTTTGGGTCTTCTTCTCCTGCCCTCACAGAGCACACCATGACAGAACGACGTGACCACCAAATAACAACCCTAAACTGAAAATACAAAGCTACTAACAAACACTTGGAACCGGAAGACATAAGACTGGGACCACGTAGGCAAAACACATAGCCTGTTGAGGGTACGACGCGACAGAGAGCACAGGAAAACGCAGGGCACAGGGAAGTAATCAGGGAATGAGAAACAGGAGGGAGACACAGCTGGGAGAGTTAGGGCTAACGAGACACTGGGAGCAAAGCTAGACACACTGACATGAGACAACCCTTCACAATAAAACAGGAAACAAGAAACAGATGCAGACTTGACACTGAACCTATACTAAACACGAGACACAACCTAAGAACTAATCCCTCACTAAGAATAACAGAAACATAGAATACTAATAAACAAAGCATAACAAAAGCATCAGGATACAAACCATAATACAAAGTAATATAAGAACTGAAAATGCTGGGTCAAAATGACCCAGAACCGTGACAGTATGTGTCTTTTATTATTATATATTGAGTAGAGTCCACTTATGTCAGGACCTTCTGAGTTTGGGATTACGCTGTGCGAGGAACATTACGTCGGACTACCACCATTTTTTTTCACCTGTCCTGTTTGGTTCTTTTGCCATCAGAATTATTGTCTAAAGGCAAAGAAAGATGCCCAATGGATTTGCTTTACCAAACGGACCGTCAGCCTTTCCGTATTGGTCTATTTGATTCACCTTTGCTGTTATTGTTTATTTTATTTTATTTTCACTTGCTAAACACGGGACAGACTTGACCGGGGAAAAGAAAAGAGAGAAAGAAAGAGGGAAAGAAAAACAGTGGGGAAGAGGAACAGTGATAAAGGGCAAAAAACAAAAACCAACAAAACAAACAGACAAAAAATACATACATCAATCACCTGGATCACCTGTTGAGAAAGAAAAAAGAGAAAACAAACAAAAAATAGAGAGCAATATAATAAACAACATCATCGCGATGATCTATGGTTACAAATGATCTTCTTATGGCCTCTGACAGTGGACTCATCTCTGTGTTTGTCCTGCTAGACCTTAGTGCAGCATTCGATACTGTCGACCATAATATCCTATTAGAGCGATTAGAACATGCTGTAGGTATTACAGGTACTGCACTGCAGTGGTTTGTATCATATCTATCTAATAGACTCTAGTTTGTGCATGTAAATGGAGAGTCCTCTTCACACACTGAGGTTAAGTATGGAGTTCCACAGGGTTCAGTGCTAGGACCAATTCTGTTTACATTATACATGCTTCCCTTAGGCAGCATCATTAGAAGACATAGCATACATTTTCACTGCTATGCTGATGACACCCAGCTCTATCTATCCATGAAGCCAGATAACACACACCAATTAGTTAAACTGCAGGAATGTCTTAAAGACATAAAGACCTGGATGGCCGCTAACTTTCTGCTTCTTAATTCAGATAAAACTGAGGTTATTGTACTCGGCCCTGAAAATCTTAGTAAGTATGGTGTCTAACCAGATTCTTACTCTGGATGGCATTACCTTGGCCTCCAGTAACACTGTGAGGAACCTTGGAGTCATTTTTGACCAGGACATGTCCTTCAACGCACATATTAAACAAATATGTAAGACTGCTTTCCTCCATTTATGCAACATCTCTAAAATTACAAATATCCTGTCTCAGAGTGACGCTGAAAAACTAGTTCATGCATTTATTACTTCCAGGCTGGACTACTGCAATTCATTATTATCAGGATGTCCTAAAAACTTGCTGTAAAGCCTTCAGCTAATCCAAAATGCTGCAGCAAGAGTCCTGACAGCCCATATGGAAAAGATATATATAAATCTTATAAAGTTTGTATCTGTCTTGTGTGAAACTTGTATGAAAAGCATATAAGAGTGAAAACAGATATAAGATCCCTTGAAAAATTATATAATGAAACTTGTATGTTTTGGATACTTACTAAAACAATGTATGAAAGTAATGCAAAATTGGCCACTTTCATGAGTAATCACATATAAGTTTTTACTATTTCTTTTCCGTATGGGAGGGACTAGAAAGAGAGAGCATATTTCTCCTGTTTTGGCTTCCCTTCATTGGCTTCCTGTTAAATCCAGAATTGAATTCAAAATCCTGCTCCTCACATTCAAGGTCTTAAATAATCAGGCCCCATCTTATCTTAATAACCTTGTAGTACCATATCACCCTATTAGAGCACTTCGCTCTCGCTCTGCAGGCCTACTTGTTGTTCCTAGAGTATTTAAAAGTAGAATGGGAGGGAGAGCCTTCAGTTTTCAGGCCCCTCTTCTGTGGAACCAGCTTCCAGTTTAGATTCAGGAGACAGACACTATCTCTACTTTCAAGATTAGGCTTAAAACTTTCCTTTTTGCTAAAGCATATAATTAGGGCTGGACCAGGTGACCCTGAATCCTCCCTTAGTTATGCTGCAATAGACATAGGCTGCCGGGGGATTTCCATGATGCATTGAGTTTTTCCTTTCCAGTCACCTTTCTCACTCACTATGTATTAACAGACCTCTCTGCATTGAATCATATCTGTTATTAATCTCTGTCTCTCTTCCACAGCATGTCTTTTATTCTGTCTTCCTTCTCTCACCCCAACCGGTCGCAGCAGATGGCCGCCCCTCCCTGAGCCTGGTTCTGCCGGAGCTTTCTTCCTGTTAAAAGGGAGTTTTTCCTTCCCACTGTCGCCAAAATGCTTGCTCATAGGGGGTCATATGATTGTTGGGTTTTTCTCTGTATCTACTGTACAATATAAAGCGCCTTGAGATGACTTTTGTTGTGATTTGGCGTTATATAAATAAAATTGAATTGAATCTATGTGAATATAACAGTAAATACTAAATATTGAATATTATTGTAAGATCGACAGCGCACAGTGTGTTTTGAGGTAGGAGCCAAAAAGGATGTAGTTTGTATGTGTGAGCACCCGTGTGTACACCTGTGAGCATGAGCGCGCTTGTATTTAAAAGGTTCCTTCATGTAATGATCTGCTAGAGCAGACCTTCCCAAAGTGTGGGGCCCGCCCCCTAGGGGGAGCGCAGAGCCATGGCAGGGGGGGTGCGGTATGACAAGGGAAAAAAAACAAAAGGCTTGGACACTGCTAGCACGGGGCGCCCACAGAAACGCAAAGCAGGAGATGAAGCATCGCTGAACATGTTTCCAAACCAAATTCATTCTAAGCTGAAGACTAAAAAATATGGTGAAGCATATCTGCCCTTTTGTTTCACCTGCACAAGTGTCAAGGTCGGTCTCCCCTGCAGAATTGGTTTTCCCTTCGTTGGGAGCACCGCTGGGCTGTTTAAATCACGGACAAACAGTATCCCACATTCTTGATTTTTAGTTCACAAACACTTGCTGTAATAACTAACTACTCCTGACATTTTGGAGATGTTAGCTCTTTATACAGTAAAGTTACAGCTGGATACAAATAACATCAGGCGGATTCTGCCACGATTTGTTCCCTCGGTTCAAATCACGGACAAACAGGATCCCACAGCTGTTTATGTTTTTAAACCCATTTTGCACAGAGAGGCATTTTTTGAAAAATTTATTGACAGCAATGTTGAATATTATTACACAGGACAAAAAACAACTACACGTAAAATAATCACACCGTGACGCCTCTGCATTTGTAAATGGAGGGATATTAACTGCGTGTCTATGTAAGCGTGTAAAACCTGCAGATAGTCAGATTAACAGTATTTCATCTTTATCTGCCATTCTGCAATTCAGCACGTAGAAAAAGTAAAAAACAAAGCACAGCGTGACGTGAAAAAAGGCACATACCATTGACGTTGCATGACAAACTCTGTATTCCTCATGCACACGTAAACGCGAAAAATGAGTTTTAAAAATCTCAGTTTTTGGTGATTCGAAACGCCGTTTACGTGTGGACGAAACAGCTGCGTTTTCAAAAATACCCGTGTAGGTGTGGACATAGCGTATAAGAGTTAGTAGTTTATTTTATTACTACCTGTAATTTATTGCAGATTACTTGTATTTGCTTAATTGTTTACTAAATGTTTGAGGTGTTAAAAAAAACCCGCAATGGAGCAAAATATGGGTGTGTGTGGTTGGAGGATGTGTTTGTGCGTGCGGGCTTAAATACGCTGAGGGATAACAAGGGAAATCAGGCACAGGAGAAGAGCACAGCTGGGAGTAATTGGGCAGGAGAAGCAAAACCGATTACACTGACGTAAGACACGGACGTTCAGAGTAAGACAGGAAACACACCAACTGAACTCACAGACACAGACTCAGAGACACGGGCTTCACACAGACACATGGCTGACTTGGAAGCAGGGAAGATAGAGACAAGAGTGACACAGGAAAAGTACAGAGTACACATGGGAACAGAGACTAAACACAGGCTAAGATAAATACTAAGGGAGGAAGAAATCACTAAGAACTAATGAAAACCAAAAACTACGGACAACAATAGTCAAGAAATATAATTACAAGGGCTGAAACACATATACTGGTTCGGAGACCCAGTACCGTGACAAGGTATCTATATAAGCATATACTGTAGTCTATAGCACAAAGGAGTATTAGGTTATTACTTACACATTGTTGAGTTGTCCTGTTGCAGCTGATGAAATGAAAGAAATTAGCATGCTGTGTGTGCAACAGCGCGACAAAACGTTACCTGTTCTTTTAACTGCACAAGTAGTGCTGGGTCGTAGCTGCTAACTAACTGGGTAAGTAACTGCCTCATGCCACTGTAGCTCTGTCCACTGTTTTAGGGAACATATTTCATTTGAAAGTAAGTTACAGGGCTTTTCCTACCTTTTTGGGGGGCTTTGGTGTGGTGGAGGTGTGGTCTTTGGCCTGCTGCAGAGGAGGGGTGGTGCAGTGAGCTCACAGGGCAGAGCTGTACCTTAATAGCTAGCACGCTAATCATAAATATATTGAAGATATATTGAAGATTTGGTTACTTTTGACCAAGAGGCTGCTTCCAGTGCTGAAAAACTAAGCAGACACTGAACAGTCTCAATAGAGACATACTTTTAAAGCCACTTTATCTGATTGACATGTTGAACTAAGGAGCTCATTTTCCCCGGAAGTTATTGGAAGGTATTTTACATGCTACAGATGTATCCAACTCTGCTGAAACTCAAATGAATGAGTAATAAATCATCTTGGGCAAGTCATGAAAGCTAACAGTGTATAATATCAGTGAAACTGAAACAATAACACACCCCAACAATTCAGTGTGAAAGTAATATATAAAGTAATACAGAATTCTCACATTTTCACATGTTTGGGAACGGACCATTACCTAATTGTAAAAAATAAAAAATAGTCAGCAGCTTTAAAAAATCCTGCATATTCCTATTAAATAAAATTAATATTTTGTAAGTTACAAGTTTCACCAAAATCAGTGACCCAGCTGCTTGTCCCACTGTGGAAAGTGCTGCTTTCTCAGGCTAAGCAGATTGGCTGAAAGTAGTCTGTGAAAGTCACAGGAGCTGACAGCTTCACAAGACAAATGTCATTCTCGTACGTGATGCTGTTGAATGCAGGATGCCAGATTAAATCTTCCACTGTCTGAGACACTTTGTTAGAGCTTATATTTGACCCGCTGTAGCAGCCCAGGTCAGGTTACTAAATTAAAAAAAAATGTTGCTTAATATCGTAGTTCAAAGCAGATACTCATAAACGTTCATGTGATATTGATAATGTACACTTTGTGATTGAAGGCACATCATGTGCATGACTCGTAAACCATTTGTAGCTTCATGAGATAAAGATCAAACATAATGGTCTTGATACTATCACTTGGTCTGCTGAAAGAATGCATTCACTGTGATGTTGTGTAGCCAGTTGGACCACATTTCTACACAAAGTTCCTCAACGAACTGTAGTGTTTGAAGCTACGATTCAGCAATGATTGTTTTTACTATTGTTGCTGTTGTTTTTTATGCAGGTTTGTTTTTGTTTTATTGTTAGTAGTATTGGCAACTTGTATTGGATAGTCATGGTCCCAGCACTTCCTGGGGTCCACTCCCCAATCTTAGTTTTGTGTATTGCTCTCTCTCTTCCCAGGTACTTGTGAGCTGGCTGTTCTTGCTGCATGCACCCGCCTGCTGCTAGAGCTTCTAGTTTTTCCAGCTAATTAAGGACTGGATCAGCAGATACTCATAAACGTTCATGTGATATTGATAATGTACACTTCGTGACTGAAGGCACTCCATGTGCATGACTCGTAAACCATTTGTAGCTTCATGAGATTGTTGTGGAAGTTTTCCATTTAAATAAAGCCTGCAGACGAACGGTGAGCGGTAGCTAACATTTTTTAATCAAAACACACAAACAACAGACAACCAAGCTTGTGGAGAGCCTACATGACCGCGGGGCAGACGGTCAACAGAGTCTCCCTGAGCCTAGCATGGCTCTCAGTTAAATACCTTCTTCAGGAACAAAAGGCAGTACACAGCTGTTTCACACCTTAAGGTTCACACTCCCTTGCTACCTCCCAGAGTCCTCGAAGAGACAAAAGTTTCTTCCTGTGGAGTTGTCTGCTTCCCCCAACTTCCTTACTACACCCCCACCATTTATCTTACTGTATGAGTGTGAGACTTGTTAAAATCCAGTGGCACCAAGGTATCATACAATAAAATAATGTGATTAATACATAAGTAAAATAAATTAAGATAAGATAAGATAACCTTTATTAGTCCCACACGTGGGAAATTTGTTTTGTCACAGCAGGAAGTGGACAGTGCAAAAGTTATGAGGCAAAAATTAGAATACAATAAGAATAAATACAGTACACAACTGTACAGAATAGAATAAAATAATATACTATATACAGTAGAATAAAATAAAATAAATATACAATAAGATAAAAATAGAATACAAATACAAATACTATACACAACTGAGTAAAAATACAACGATGACAGAAAGGATTATTGCACTTAGTATTATTGCATATGTATGGATGTGTGTGCTTGATCAGTTAAAGTCTTTATTATGGAGTCTGACAGCAGTGGGGAGGAAAGACCTGCGAAATCTCTCCGTCCCACACCGTGGGTGCCGCAGTCTCCCACTGAAGGAGCTGCTCAGTGCTGTCACAGTCTGCTGCATGGGGTGGGAGATGTTGTCCATCAGGGATGACAGCTTAGCCGCCGTTCTCCTGTCACTCACCACCTCCACTGGGTCCAGAGGGCATCCTAGAACAGAGCTGGCCCTTCGGATCACCCTGTTCAGTCTCTTCCTGTCCCCAGCAGACCACACCATAAAAGATAGCAGAAGCCACAACAGAGTCATAGAAGGTCTTCAGGAGTGGGCCCTCCACTCCAAACGACCTGAGTCTCCGCAGCAGGTACAGCCTGCTCTGCCCTTTCCTGTAGAGGGTGTCTGAGTTATGAGTCCAGTCCAGTCTGTTGTTCAGATGAACACCAAGGTACCTGTAGCTGTCCACAGCGTCAATGTCCATACCTTGGATGTTCAGTGGTTGCAGTGGAGAATGCTTGTGCCTGCGGAAGTCTACCACCAGTTCCTTGGTTTTACTGGCGTTGATCTGGAGGTAGTTCAGCTGGCACCAGTCCACAAAGTCTTGGGTCAGACCTCTGTACTCCTTGTCGTCCCCATCAGTGATGAGGCCGACTATTGCAGAGTCATCAGAGAACTTCTGCAGGAAGCACTGGGTGGAATTGTGGGAGAAGTCTGCAGTGTAGATGGTGAAGAGGAACGGAGCCAGAACCGTTCCCTGTGGGGCCCCCGTACTGCAGAAGACCCTGTCCGACACACAGCCCTGAGTCCTCACATTCCTATACAATCCCACCCTTTGATTCTTAAATCAAGAATCACATTAATACCAGAATTTCTTTCCTGACATTCTGTATATCACATCAACATTATTGTTCACTTAAAGGAGTTTCACACTGTGTATCCTCACTTCACTGTTCTCTCACCACCCTTTGTTCATCTTTAATCACCCCCACAATCTAAGATGTCACATGCAAATGGAAACAACAATGACACAGAGGAAAGGCCTTCTCCAGAGTGTCAAAATACTTTGCATGGCAAAGTGAAACAGCATTAGGTGGTCATTCTCAGTCACAGTCATGGCTCCTGGTGTCTGTGCCATCTACAGAGTCATAATTCCAATGCTGGTCTCCCTCTGTGCTGTCACCTTTGGAGCTTGGCACGCTCTCTTCACATTTCTATTCCAACGCGGCTGTAGATGAGGAGCAGAGCATTTTGTACACTCCTGTAGTCTTCCTCAACATCAACGTAGAAACTCTTTCATTTTATTTTAAGATTTTGCTGTTCTCCTCATGACAATCTTTTGGAAGCCCAGTGGTGCAGCCCACTGTCGTTTGTCAGTTGTCCTGGAGATGGTTCCTGCTTCTCACTGGTCCTCTTGAAGCCTTCTCTCCCAGTCACGGTCTGCATTTGCACCTCAGTCAATCCTTCCGTATCCCTCATGTCACGGTCCCTGCAATTTAAAAATGAAAGCTCCCCGGAAAACCCTCTTTTGCCCTATGTCAGCTTATTAGGAAGTTGGGGGTGAAACATTAGCCAGCAGTGTGTCCTGCTGTAAATCATGTGATTAGATCCGACGATTAACCCTCTGCTGTGGAAAAAGTGATATAGATGTTAGCGCAGCGCATCTGTATGCACACTTTCTCACAGTGAACTCTGCACTGTAAACAATACAAGGTCATGAATAACACACTGCTGGTAAATTCACAAAGACACTGAAAGTGGCAATTAAAAGGTTAAGTCAGCACGGCCCAAAAGCTCATGCAACCTGTTGCTGTCACCTTTCTGCTCCTATAAAAAGAAACAATACATACATCCACCCTTTTGTCACTCTGGGTGGAGGTGCAGTCAGTCAAGCTTTTTGTCAGTCCAGTCAGTCCCCATTTTTTATTTGCTGACAGTAGAACCTCTCGTGACGCAATAAGTTTCTACTGCCAGCAATGATGTCATTTCAAAAAACAAAAAAAGAATTTAGACTGGATTACCTCGCTGAATCCTTTTTGACAGGGACTTGTTTTCTGATTGTCCCAAATAAGTGGCTTTCTCCCGAGCCCATTTTCATTTTGGAGAAGCTCACTTGCTACATGTTGTGTAGCGCTTTCGATTCCGATCTTGCAGCCTGCTTGAAAAAGAGAAAATTGCCAAACAAAAAATCTCAGTGCACTGTTAAAAATCAAAAAATATGAAGGCCTCTTTTTAGAAGTTGTCTAAGCATACTCTCTTAGAATGATAGATCAAAACTGGCAGGTTCAAAGTGGTACCAAAGGAAAATGCATCAGTAAATCTCCAAAACTTTCATCCACCAGTCACACACCTCACACAACGACAATATTCTATCAGATTTTCTATCAGAGTTTTTGTTTTCCCCCATGTACCCAGATGTGTGTCATGATAAAACCTCCCCCACACATCAGAAACAAGAAACTATTAGTCTCCACTCATCTGACCCCCTGCAGCATTCTGTTCACCCCTGCTATGATTCAATCATCCTTCCTCAAAAATAATACTAGTTCACTAGTCTATGTATCACTTCTTAACCTGCTAAGTGAACCGGACAAAATGATGGTAACAGAAATGCATGCTTAATACTGTTTGATCTTCATGAGCTTCATTGCATGTGTGTTTGTGTTAGTAGGATTAATGCATTTTTCTGTTTGTGTAATTTTTGTGTACCTCTCCTCTTTGCGGTGCTCCAGACACTTTTCAATTCTCCACACAAGGCAGTCATTTTTTCTTCCCAGTTTCCTAAACTCAAATTTCATTCCCACACTAAAACAGCCTTCCTCCATGTCCTGCCCTGCTCCTTCCACTGTGGTCTCATCTCATCTCCCCCCCCTTAAGGCGGTCCAGTGAGAGTCAGTTGTCTTTCAGCTTTGTCCTGTTTTCCACTGTCTCATCTTGCCATTTTGCTCCAAAAGTGGCAAATGTGCAACTCAGGCAGTCCTTTCAAAGTCCATTCACACACAGTGAAGTTGCAGCTCGTTGGAAATGCACATCCATCCATCCAGTCATGATGATGCCATTTTTCTCCTTGCTGCCGCTGTCTTGCACAGTTGCTGCTGGACCTTTTCTTCACTACTCAGGATGCTGCTGTAAGCTCTTGATATCCATCTCGTTGTTCTGGAACTGCATTTCTTGTCTTCAGGGAGAGATTCTTGGAGCTTGTGTTCTCAAGGTGACAAACACATGGAAGTTAAGCTATAATTTTCTTCTGACTGCGGCACGTGGAAAATTGATCCGGGTCTGCTCTTCACCTGTGACACACTGAGACATTTTGATCATTCTTATCACTGCTTAAAACAACACATCTCCTCTCTCTGATTCTGAACTCCCCTTTCTTAAAAACCCAGAGAGATTGTAGTTGTTCTACATTGAAAAACACCAAACCCTCTTCCTATTTTTTTTTTTTTTTTTGCTTATTTTCATCAACAAGTCTGCTAAAAAAGACCTTTTCATGTGTGTAGGGGAGCTCCTAGGGGAGCTGGTGGCCTGCAGTACCACCCTCTCCCTCTAGTTGGAAACAACTTTTACACACATTTCTACACTTCTCTCTTCTTTTTGTTCCCCATTTTCAACATTTTTTAACCCCATTTTTTCTGTTTTTACACACACATCAACTTTTCCCACACAACCATTCTCTGCAATCTTACACACCACACATTTACTCAGTTTTTCCCATACAGTCAGATATTGAGTTTTATATCTGGCCGCTGGGTGAAACGTCCGCTGCTACTGGATCTAGATCCCATATTTACATTCAGAGCGTCCCCTGCAATGGCCTTCTTCCCTTCTCGGCAGAAAAGTGCTAAAATACCATCACTCCACACACTGTATTGTGCAGACGTGATTATCAACGGTGGACTCAAACCACCGTTCCCTGTGATGGACCGGTGTTTTTGCAATTACTTTCTGGCAGACGACTGCTTTTCTTTTGCACAACACCGGAACCGAACACAAGCCTGGGGACTCGAACCCCAGGATTTTCCTTACGGAGACTTGAACTCCGGAGCAGCAGGCACTTCACGGCTCGGCCAGACAAAAAACTCCTCATGACTGTATATACAACTTAGCTACAACTCACCCATCTGCAGGAGTCCCCTCAAAATTTATGGTCTCGGTGGTGGCTGAAACACACGGCTCCGTGACATCTCCATTTCCTTTGCTTCAACAGCCGGTAGGACAAAGGTACCTTTTCCTCAGGGGTGATCAGCCCGTCCACGGAACCGTTGTTCAGCAACCACACGGACCATCCTGTTCACGACGCCATTTTGTTGTGGAAGTTTTCCATTTAAATAAAGCCTGCAGACGAACGGTGAGCGGTAGCTAACAATCTTTAATCAAAACACACAAACAACAGACAACCAAGCTTGATGAAGTCCCTGCATGACCGTGGGGCAGACGGTCAACAGAGTCTCCCTGAGCCTAGCATGGCTCTCAGTTAAATACCTTCTTCAGGAACAAAAGGCAGTACACAGCGTTAAGGTTCACACTCCCTTGCTAACTCCCAGAGTCCTCGAAGAGACAAAAGTTTCTTCCTGTGGAGTGGTCTGCTTCCCCCAACTTCCTTACTACACCCCCACCATTTGTCTTACTGTATGAGTGTGAGACTTGTTAAAATCCAGTGGCACCAAGGCATTATACAATAAAATAATGTCATTTATACATAAGTAAAATAAATTCCTATACAAGATAAAGATCAAACATAATGGTCTTCATATTTTCACTTGGTCTGCTGAAAGAATGCATTCACTGTGATGTTGTGTAGCCAGCTGGACCACATTTCTACACAAAGTTCCTCAACGGACTGTAGTCTTTGAAGCTACGATTCAGCAATGATTGTTTTTACTATTGTTGCTGTTGTTTTTTTGTTTTTTTTATGCAGGTTTGTTTTTGTTTTATTGTTAGTAGTATTGGCAACTTGTATTGGATAGTCATGGTCCCAGCACTTCCTGGGGTCCACTCCCCAATCTTAGTTTCGTGTATTGCTCTCTCTCTTCCCAGGTACTTGTGAGCTGGCTGTTCTTGCTGCATGCACCCGCCTGCTGCTAGAGCTTCTAGTTTTTCCAGCCACTTAAGGACTGGATGATGAAAAGAGGATGAAAGAGTGTCACTGACATTAAAACATGACATTAAAATGTCTTTTAAGAGCACTCTGGTCATGAGGGCAGCAGAAATATAAGCAACAATTATAACAGTTTTGCAAAGATACTTTATATGGCCAAAAATGACTGGGTGGAGTCATAAAAGACACTTGCAAATGCATAATTGCTCTATTTTATATATGAGCTCTTCATAAATCCTGTTCACTGCAGTTTATTTACCACTATAAGCAAAGATAATACACATAAGGAAATTATAGTAATCCATTGGCCAATGGTTGATACGCCAGAAAACCCTGCATGGCAATACCCCCACCTCCCCCAGAAAAAACGCATACAAGCCCCCACCTCATGTTGCACCCTAGACTGGGGGTACAGGAGAGCAAGGGTTAAAAAAGGGTGATAGGGTTGAAGGTTGAGTACACTAATCATACCAAAACTGAAAGCATAACCTCCAGAGTTAAACAAGGTCAAAACAACAAGCAAAACAAGTTATTCCACAGTAGTGCTACCTAAACCCTACGAGAAACAAAAGCCAAACAAAAGGCAAGCGCTACCCTCATACTAAGATGAATAGGCAGTTTACCCCTTGTGCGTCAGACACACACACACACACACAGGGTTAAACAATAAAGGGTTTGCTGCTGCTGCCAGTTGCTGCAAGAGGAATGGCTGCTGGAGGCAGTTTTTTTAAATGGAAAATCAGTAGCTGTCATATCAAAACAAGTCCAAAACAGCTCACCCAATCCAACCAGGGACCAGCAGAGACTCTTAATTATGAGGTGCCGTAAGGGACATTATTACTGAAACGCTCTCACACACACTACTGAAACGCTCTCACACACACAACTGAAACGCTCTCACACACATTACTGAAATGCTCTCACACACACTACTGAAACGCTCTCACACACACTACTGAAAACCAAGAAGATTTCAATTGAACAGGAAGGTATTTTAGCTGCACAGGAAGGTGAGGAAAAACAAATAACACATTAATGCACAGCTAACACCGCGGTGACGTCTACAACAGTCTGTTAGAGGTATAATTGAAAAATCTTTTGCTTTCATCAGTGACTATCCAAACATTGTTGTAGGGTAGCAGCCTATTGCAACAAGTCGGGGCATCCTGGCTATGCTAGCTGCCCGTATAATCTGGAAAGACTGTGTCTGACAGTACCTCATCTACAATGAAATTACATTGGATCTTTGTCATTTTTTACATACATTCTTTGTTGTTTGAAGTGAGAACCAACTTGTGCTCTGCAATGTAGGGGCGCTCCAAAATGAAAATTCGGACAATATCAGACAAGAGCAGCTTTATAGAGAGCTAGATGATCATACACGAACTCTATCAGAATTTCTTGCTGCTGTATCTCGATATGATCCCAATAATAGGGTTGCCCCCAACCTACTAGGATCCTTGTATAGATGCTTTTGCAGATTGCTACATGAATATGATGCTAGACAGAGATCTGCTTATGTGACCCACAGATTGTTACCCCCAACCACCTTGAGTGGTCATCCAGGTCGGCCACGATACACTATATCTGCTGAACAGATTTCTCACTTTGTTTCCATTGGTATGACATGGCAGAGAATTGCATCATGCTTTGGAATAAGTCGAACAACCCTGTACAGACACAGACAAACTTTGGGAGTTGAGCCATTAAGCTATGTGGATATTTCAAACGGACGGACGGATATCCTACAGAACACTCCAAATGCAGGGGAAGTATACATTCTTGGACGTCTGAGATCTCGTGGCTTAAGAGTTCAACGTTGGAGGGTCAGACAAAGTCTACAGGAAGTGGATCGTATTGGACGTGCATTTAGACGTCGTCATGCGATAAGGCGAAGGATCTATAGTGTTCATGCCCCCCAACCACTTATGGTAAGTTCACTGGTTTGAAACAAATGGCCAGGCCTTCTGTTTAAAAGTATTAACACAATACATCAAAATTAAAGGTCCTTCATTCAAAACATTACTGAAGTTAATCTATATGATCAGCATAAGATAATAATAATAAAAAATAACAATAACCAAAAAAACTGAAATTGATATAAGTATGTTAAATATTTGGGAGATTCATAGTACATCAATTTAGATGTTTTCTAATGTATATACTGTTGAGTTGTTTAATCCTTTATTTTACATTACAATTTTAATCTCTAACATCAATTGTGCCAGGTAAACGTAGTGTGGAAAAAGACATTTTATGCCACTGTGTGTATGTGTGTGCACATGTAAGCACGTGTGTGTGTGTGTGTGTGAGAGAGAGAGAGAGAGGTGTGCTGTTGTTGAAGTAAATGTACAAAATGAAACCTCTAGTTTTTGTTTAAGTACAGGGTCAGGAATTCACTACTAAATAATATGAACAAACATGTGGGACTGTAGTAATGCTTTCTGATCTCTCAACAGGCATTTTGACGGCAACCACAAGTTGATTAGGTGGCGCTTGGTCCTGCATGGCTGTGTTGATGGCTTCAGCCGAACTATCATATACTTACGTTGCTTATCCAATAACAGAGCCTCAAGTGTCTTATCATTATTTTTGGAAGGAATACAAAACTTTGGTTTGCCCTTAAGGGTCAGGTGTGATCATGGTATGGAAAATATGCAGGTTGCTCGTTTTATGTTACAGAGAATAGGAGTAGGCAGTGTTATTACAGGTGTTTCAGTACATAACCAAAGAATTGAAAGACTGTGGGCAGAACTCAACAGAGTTGTATCAAGACACTTTATAAATATCTTTAACTTTATGGAAGAACAAAGAACAAAACATGAAGATAAATTCCTAATTCGTTCACATCTGTACTCATCAGGGAGATTCTCTCAAACATGATCAGACACACTCATCATTCTGTTGTTGTAAAACAAGGTCAAAGTCGAGATAAACTTTATTATTCCCGGGGGCAGTTTGCCTCGCAGCCAGCAGCAGGGTATGTTGGATTCACTGAATGAGCTACATCTTTTTTGTCTGCATTATGTTTATTTGCCAAGGATTGAAAGAGCATTAACAGAATTTGTCAATCAGTGGAACAACCATGGTCTCTCTACACAAGGAGGACAGACCCCTCTTCAGCTGTGGCATACAGGTGTCACAAACAATGTGGGAATCCTGTCGTTTATAAATGACATTTTTCATGTTGATAACTATTATGGCGTTGATAAAGAAGGGCCATTACCAGAACTTCAAACAAACAATAATGTCAATATTCCAGATATTGACATCAACATAAATGAGACTGCAATGAACATAATTCAACAAGTGAATCCATTAGAAAATGATGGAAATCATGGAATAGATGTGTTTTCTTCACTTTTACACCTTCTGAATTAAATAAAATATTTTGCAAAAAATAAAAATATACAACAAACATTTCAGAAAACATATGTGATCGAAACTAACATATTGAAACCATTTTCTTTAAACTGATAAAATGACAGCTCTGTTGTCAAACAGAAACTGCAGAAGAATAAACAAACACAAAGACAACCAAATCAAAAACCGATGGACATACACATGAAATGAGTAAAGTGACACAAATTTTGTATATTCAAACTCAACAATCTAAATTAACTTCTGACGTGCTGTTAAACAATTGGTATCTACCTGTATGAATCCTGAAGAACAATCACTTCTTGTCAAATTGATGTCTTAAAACATCAATTTGACTGAGGCAGGTAAATTTGGAAATATTAAAACCTTAACAAGTTAATACTCAATACTCACTTTGAATCAATAGAGAGACCAATACAAAAGAGAAACACACAAACTCCTCCAGCATAATGTGTTCATACCCTGCCAAAGCCGTAAGTGTTACCTAATGCAAAATCAAACTTCTCCTTGAACAGCTGGTATGAAACATGCAGTGGCAGCCTAATGCAGTTAACACACGTGTTGGCAAGAGGGAAAATTGGTGTAGAAGAGAAGTCATCGTCTCCTCTATGAATGAACTCAATCGAGGGTGCTGGGGAAAAGCCAATAGGTGGCACCGCAGTTGCTCCAGTTGCAAAGGCCAATATCTTCTGTAATTTGGAAGGTCCTTCTTCTTCTGCATAAAACAGAGAAGGAAAAAAGTGTTAAAAGGTTATTTCATTTGGCCAACATAAATTGTCAGTGAGTACTAATCTAAAGCAAGAATTTTAATGACTGTTATTGCAATGACTATAGAGCATGCTTTTCATCTTTCAATAGTCTCAAAGAACTATGTAAAAATGTTACTACAACCAAGAGGGTAATGTGGTGTTATTGTTATATGAGTATGTTATTTAAAATAAAGATTTCAGAAATGCTAACCTATAAATCGTTACATCTATTTATTGTGCATTAAAGTGACAATTACCTTCTGCATCTTGGAGATAGTCTCTCCAGAAGGTAACAACCATCTCCTCAGCAGCTCTTCTGTTGCTTCCTTCTGGAGATAGATGAATGTTAAAAAGATCATCCACCTGGTCAGCAGTCAGCATATGTGGCTCATAGCAGAACAGAGGGTGAAAACTGTCTGGATGCCTCCTCATTTTCTCGAGAACCCCAAGAGTTTTCAGACCTTCACAAAATCTGGATAAACAGCACAAAGAAATTTTATTCAATAATTCTGCAATTTCATGCTTCTAAGTTAATTGTATATTATCAATTTGGCACAATCAATTATACTAGGTTATTAACTGGCCATTTTGATTAATAGGTAAGATTTTTATCACCATTTTAATTAATCTGAAAAACACAGAATACCCAAATACCTTTGAAATGGACGTTGAACCCTGTGGATGACCTGAAACATGACAATGTCATGTACCAGCAGATCCCTGTCTCTTAGTGAACGCATAGGCCTCAGGCATCCTGCATTGGTCAAGTAATCAAGCAGAGGTTCTTTTGACTTTTCAAGGTCCTCAAGGGTTGTACTTTGAGATATCTAGCATCACAAAGAGCAGAGGAAGGGCTTGTTATGGAAGTTACTCAGTAGTCTTATAACCTATTAGAAGGAACCCAGCCACCAGTAGTCTACACAATCACAATATGCCCAAGCGTACATTGGAAGTCAAATGACTACACATATTTTTTTAATATGTTTACAATGTGCTTAAAAAAATGAGAAAATATACTCTTTTGTCTACCCTTATCTGCTGAGTCTTAGTTTAATACAGCAGCAACATATAAAAACTTGGCATTCAGCAATGGCCAGACTGATCCGGATAAACATTCCCTGCAAAAGAAAACTGGAACACAAACTATTTTCAATTCACTATAAGATTTATAAAATAAACATATAGAGACCTTTCTGGCTTTTTCAAAGAGTTCCAGGTCAGCTATGTCTTCCAGGGCTGGATTTGCTGAATTTCCAACCAGAAGGGAAAATACTGTTGGTGACAGAAAGTTAGGTGGTGGACCACCATGTACCAAGCTCACTGCAATGGCTCTCCCAGAGATGTAGTACCAGTCCCCTCTGAGAGCTGCAAAGCAACAGAATAAAAGGAAAAGCAAAATTGTCAGTAATGTTGCCTGTAAAAATAGATATCAGTTAAACAGTTCCCACTATTAATCTTAGAAAAACAGGTAATTACCAGTACTGTCAAGAGCCAAGTCCTTGCAGTTTTCTTTCCCCTCAAACATGGCTGACCTGGCAATTGTGTCCATCAATAGTCTCAAGAATTCCCTCCTTGGCCCACCTAAATCAACCCCTTCCTCATTTTTCCCCATATCATCTGAGAATTTCACACAGATCATCAAGTTGGGATCATAAGATAGCCTTTGAAAACCATGCAAGGCTCCCTCCCACACAGCAGAGCGATTTATATTAAATTTGCACTGCTGTTTTGTGCTAATTTTGCTTGATAGTTCCAGCAGTATCTCTTGAACAGGGACTTTTTCTGCACTAAAAAAAGAAAATAAAACAGAAAATAAAATATATCAGCCATGTAGTCATGTTATGTTAAATAATTTCCCCCAGGGATCAATAAAGTATTCTGATTCTGATTCTGATTCTGATTACAGAATTTGAGAATATGTGTCACACTGATCATAGAGATTTAAAGCTTAAAAGTTTTATATTGATTTGACAATTCTGGAAAGCTATAATCATGTCTCAAACTCAAATTCTGTATGTTTGTTACTCACATCTGATTCTCCAAGCTCGCAATTATAGCTTGATTTAAATCCTCATCATCTGAAGAATCGCCAGAAAGCGATGCCACGAGAGTTAAATATGAAGAATAATCTTCATCATTAACGCTCATGGCAGGGATGTCTTCACTTCTTGCATTGAAATCTCTGCTGTGACTGCTTGTGCTAGGTTTGTCATCACTTCTTGCCATGTAGCCTTCATCACAAATGCTGTTCCCATCACTTCCTTGCTTAGCTCGTTGCCTTTTACCAACACTCCTTCCAATACAGTTGGTCCCAGTATCATCTTCTTCATCACTGCTAGTGCCAGGGTTATCACCTTTAACATGACTTCTTAACCTTGTAGTGACTTGGCTGCTCATGTCTTGTTGGATTTTTGAACTATCAACTTCAAAACAATCATTGTCACTGTCCTTATCAGTTGCACAACTGCTTAATGCTGATTTGGAGCTGATGTGGGAAGGATCTTTGTCTTCATCTGATTCACTCTTCAACAGAGAAAGACCAAAAACATATATCAAAAGCAAGTAATTATAGCTTATCTTAAAAAGATTAAAATAAGAAATATCCATATTGATTGCTCCCAAACACTTGTTTTAAATAAATATATTCTATTTTGCTAGAAGCCCAATTGTTGACATGTTTTTTCCCAAATCATGATTACTTTTCATTCTTTTAGGAACTTACTAAAAGTGTCCTTGATGGCCTTACATAGAGGGCTTTGGTTTTAAAAACCTTTAGGATCAGCATCCCATCCCATTCAGCTCCTGACCATCTTTGAGCTTTGGAGACACCAGCTTATTGCCACAAGCCATTAGAAACTCGAGGCTACAAAAAATAAATAGGGACAACAGCAATTGCTAATTAGTTAAATATTTTAAATATTAGTTAAATATTTTATTATATACTGTTCTGTTTGTGTGTATGCTTTTATGACTTTTAAATTCTACTGGTATAGTCCATATGTTTTTATAATGATGAATAATATTGTAGCGGGTCAGGGCTGTTCGGGGTTCTGTTTGTACAGTTATGTTTTGTGTATGTTGCCATAGTGACGGGTGACGCCCTCTCGCTGCGACGGTGTGTCCTTCCGGGGTCAGAGGGCGCCCTGTGTGGTGTTGTTGTTGTTGTTGCCGCGCTGAGCAGTTAGCTAGCGGCAGTGTTCTTCTGCAAATGTCAATAAACGGCTGTGCTCCCTGGCTAGCTCACGGGAAGCAAGACCAAACGATACCTCCGTCTCCTCCTTGTCTGAGCTCGCCACAATATTTTAAACTTCTTTACTTTGGTATATTATCTTTAAGTACAAGTCATTACATGAATACACACAGTAACAATAAACAATAGTATTTTACCTGACATCCTCTGGAATGTGTTCACCAAAGCTTTCCTTGATGTGTTTCACGACAGTTTGGTTGTCCCAGGTCTTCTGGAATTCAAAAGCACTGAGGATGTGCCCATGTTTGTGTAACCATAATTTTGAACCTTGTTTGCACACTACTCCCCATGATGGAGTTGGAAGTAGTATAACATCTTTGTTGAAATGGTCATGCTGCTGGGCCATAGCTCTGAAATATAAATATATTGTTGTAGTTAGGCAAACATAAGGGTTAATTTTATATACTTTTTTTTTATACTTTTCCGAGAATAAGCGCTTCTTTTGTGGTTCGGACTCCTTCTGACATTTGTTTGGAGGTGGAGGAAAACCAAAGTAATTGCTTAAAGGAGCGTCTTCGACATCTTTAAGAGTTCTAAACAAATGTCTGTCCTCCTCCTGTCATGGTCCGGGTGTGTGCCAGTGTGTCTCCCTCCGAGCCGGCGTCTCCACCCCTGGGAGGGGCCTCAGTGGTTTTTGCTGATCGTTGACATCTGTGGGTAATTAGCCGGGGGACTCATAAGGCCAGCGTTCTCAATCTCTCTTCGCCAGATTCTCTGCTAAACATCAGTCAGTGCAGGCCACCACCATAATTTCCTTACGTGTTTTTTTGTGAATCACTTTTGCTTCACTGTATGTTTGTTTTTTGTGCGCCTCCCTTTTTCAGCTACACCTAACTGTTAAACCCCTGGCGAAGAGCTTCTACTTGGATGCTGGACCTTCTGGCAGTCCCTCAGGCTACCACCAAAACTACCTACCTGCCTCTCTGCCTCCACGCCAGGAGTTTTTGGATTTACACACCCGGATTACTCCCCCTCTATGTTATCTCCGACCTCCGTTGGCAAGTACACAGTACGAAGGAGGATTTTGAGCCAAACAACATATTCATATGCCTCCTTTATCTATGTTTTGAACATTTGCATTCTGTTACAGTGACCCCGACCTTTCCCTGGACCTTTTGTGACTTGCTTTCCAGTCCAATCCCCGGACCCGGACCAGATCATTATTTAGTTAACGTCTACGCTCACCTTTTGTTTATGAATATTTTGTGTGCACATTAAACATTATTCTTAAAATATATTTACGAGCTGTTCGGCGTCTTGCGTTTGAGTCCTGTCACTCGTCTGAAACGGTCCCGGCCGTAACAGTAGAATCTGGCCAGCAGTTATGGACTCAGCAGACGCGGAACGGTCAGCCATTCAGAGGCAGGGGGCGATATTAGGAAGTCATGAACAATCTATTCAGTTCCTGTTAGCCCAGCAGCAGACTCTTAGAGATGGTCAAAGTAAAATACTGGAGACCCTCCAGGCTTTACAAACTGATATTTCTACTGCTGCTGGTTCCGCCTCGGGCCCCGCGGGCCAAGACTCCGGTACACCAGCTCCTCTGCCTCAACCTGTTGCCGTTGCATCTCCACCTACATCAGCTTTCCGTGAT
This sequence comes from Aulonocara stuartgranti, assembly GCF_965226115.1. NCBI lineage: Eukaryota > Metazoa > Chordata > Actinopteri > Cichliformes > Cichlidae > Aulonocara > Aulonocara stuartgranti. The sequence continues at coordinate 47,961,958 of NC_138941.1, read as the reverse complement.
GCTACGTCCCCGGAGCCCGAACCATTCTCAGGGGATCCAGGGAGTTGTAGCGGGTTTTTGCTTCAGGTTGACCTTGTTTTCGGTCGTTCTCCGCGCACATTTGTTGCGGATTCTAATAAGATATCTTATTTGGTGGGTAAACTGCGTAATCGTGCACTTAAATGGGCGGAGGCGTATCTATCGAAGAATCCTTTGTTAACCTGTTCTTATGAGGTGTTTTTGGGGGAATTCCAGAAAACGTTTGCGCACCCCATTTCTGAGGGTAGTTCTGCGCAGAGGCTGCTGGATCTTCGCCAGGGCCGTCAGAGGGTTGCTGATTTTTTGATTGATTTTCGTACTGCTGCCGCCGAAACTGGTTGGCCTGACGACGCTCTGCGTGGGGTGTTTTTCCGGGCATTGAACGAGGGTATGAAAGACCAGCTTGCCTCCCGTGATGAGCCAAAATCTTTTGAGGAACTGGCGTCCCTCTCCCTTCGCATTGACAACAGGTTGCGTGACAGGGAGAGGGACAGGAACTACAAATCCCAGCGCCGTTTACCGCGCTCGTTTCCGGGTACGTCACCGTCGCCGCCTCCGACTGTGGACTCGCATGAGTTTGTCGCCTCGGCTTACGTCACTGATCCCGAGCCGGAGCCTATGCAGATTGGCCGGTCACGGTTGACACCGGAGGAGAGGGAGCGGCGGCGTCGGGCTCATGCCTGTTTTTACTGTGGCTCGCTGGAACACTTGATTGCTGCATGCCCGAAGGAGGGAAAAGGTGTCGCCCGCCGGTAGAATCGGGGATACGGGTGGGCGGTTCGAATTCTGGTCAGAAACCCCGTTTACAACTCCCTGTCACCTTGGAGATGCTACAGAGTACTCATTCGTGCACAGCCTTATTAGATTCTGGTTCTGAACAGAATTTAATCAGTCTCGATCTCGCTGAACGATTAGGCGTTCCGCTCGTGCGCCTTGAGCCGCCCATTCCAGTTAGAGCGATTAATAACCAGGTTTTCACTAGAATTTCTTTTCGCACTGGTCCAGTGTCACTATGCACTTCGGGGAATCATAGGGAAAAACTCACCTTTTTTGTCCTCGATTCACCTGATACTCCGCTCACTTTGGGTTATCCCTGGCTGTGCTTACACAATCCGCACTTGGATTGGGAGGGGCAAAGGGTTGTCAGCTGGAGCCCTTTTTGCCACTCCAATTGTCTGACTTCCGCCCGTTTTCCCGGCCCGGGGGAGGCTACGGGGACTGACGAATATGTCCCCGATCTCTCAGGGGTGCCGCCTGAGTATCATGATTTGCGGGAGGTATTCAGTAAGATCAAAGCGCAGTCCCTACCGCCCCATCGCCCTTATGACTGTGCGATTGATTTGCTCCCCGGAGCGTCCCTGCCCAAGAGCCGGTTATATAGTATCTCTAGGCCTGAACGTGCTGCGATGGAGGAGTATATTAGGGATTCATTAGCGGCTGGGTTAATCCGTCCGTCTTCGTCCCCCGTGGCGGCGGGGTTTTTTTTTGTAGACAAGAAGGATGGGTCTCTTCGGCCGTGTATTGATTTCAGGGGCTTGAATGACGTCACTGTTAAAAATAAGTATCCCTTGCCACTCATTAGCTCCGCTGTTGAATCGCTACAGGGTGCCACGGTGTTCACTAAGTTAGATCTTCGCAATGCTTATCATTTGGTGCGAGTCCGTCAGGGAGACGAGTGGAAGACCGCGTTTAACACCCCCCTGGGTCATTTCGAGTATCTCGTTATGCCTTTCGGTTTAACGAACGCTCCAGCGGTGTTTCAGGCCCTAATAAATGACGTCCTGCGGGATTTCCTCGACCGTTTTGTGTTCGTCTATTTAGATGACATTCTTATTTTTTCTAAGTCTTTGGCTGAGCATCATTCACATGTCCGTGCTGTCCTTCAACGCCTCTTGGAAAACAGACTGTATGCCAAGGCTGAGAAATGTGAGTTTCATTTGACATCGGTCTCTTTCCTGGGATACATCTTGGCAGGGGGGCAGGTGAAGACGGATCCGGCTAAGGTGAAGGCGGTCACTGACTGGCCTGTGCCTTCTACTCGCAAGCAACTCCAGGGGTTTTTGGGATTTGCGAATTTCTATCGTCGGTTTATAAGGAACTACAGTCTAGTGGCGGCTCCGCTTACACGCCTTACCTCTACGAAGCTTCCGTTCGGCTGGTCCGCCGAAGCTGACAGCGCATTCACGGAGCTGAAACATCTGTTTTCTACTGCGCCCATCCTCGCTCAACCCGATCCGTCTAAGGCTTTTATTGTGGAGGTGGATGCTTCTGATGTGGGGGTGGGGGCTGTGCTTTCACAACGTGCCGGCCCCTCCTCTAAGCTGCGGCCGTGCGCCTTTTTCTCTCGGCGGCTTTCACCAGCGGAACGGAACTATGATGTGGGGGACCGGGAGCTGCTTGCCGTTAAGTTGGCGTTGGAGGAGTGGCGTCATCATCTGGAAGGCGCGGCGCTACCGTTCCTGGTGTGGACGGATCATAAGAACTTGACGTACCTACGCGGTGCGAAGAGGTTGAATGCACGTCAAGCTCGTTGGTCGCTGTTTTTCGCACGTTTTAACTTTTCCATTTCTTATCGCCCGGGTTCCAGAAACACCAAACCGGATGCCCTCTCTCGGCAGTTTGACTCTGACACGGGTCCGGCGGAGTTTTCCACCATTCTTCCGGCCGGCTGTACGGTGGGAGCTATTACCTGGGAGGTGGAGGATGCCATCGACCGGGGCCTCCGGACGGAACCGGATCCGGGCACGGGACCGCCTAACCGGCGTTTTGTTCCCGCGGCTGCTCGCTCCAAGGTACTGGAATGGGTGCACGCTTCGAGGTTTGCGTGTCACCCGGGCAGGGGCAGGACGACTTCTATGGTTAAGAGACATTTTTGGTGGGCCACTCTGGATAAAGTTGTTCGGGAGTATGTGGCTGCGTGCCCTGTGTGTGCCAGGTGTAAGTCGCGTACTCACCGTCCTGCTGGGCTGTTGCAGCCGTTGTCTACGCCTCATCGCCCTTGGTCCCACATCGCCCTGGATTTTGTTACGGGACTCCCGGTTTCGGCTGGGAAGACCACTATTCTCTCGGTCGTGGATCGGTTTTCTAAGGCTGCTCATTTCGTCGCTTTGGAGAAGTTGCCCACTGCGGCTGAGACGTCTACGTTGTTGTTGGACCATGTTTTTCGGCTTCATGGCATTCCTGTGGAAATAGTTTCGGACAGGGGTCCGCAGTTCTCGTCCCAGGTTTGGGGTTCTTTTTGCGCTGCTTTGGGGGCCAGGCCTTGTCTGAGCTCTGGTTACCATCCTCAGACGAACGGCCAGACGGAACGTTTAAATCAGGAGCTGGAGGCCGCGCTCCGCTGTGTGACCTGTCATAACCCTGCGACTTGGGCCTCGTATCTGCCGTGGGTGGAATATGCCCACAACTCCTTGGTTTCGTCTGCTACTGGGTTGTCACCGTTTGAGGCCTCTTTGGGTTATCAGCCGCCCCTGTTTCCGGTGGAGGAGGCTGATCTTGCTGTCCCCTCGGTCCAGCATCATCTACAGCGCTGCCGTCGGGTCTGGTCTCGTACGCGGGTGGCGCTGTTGCGAGCTGTGGCTCGCCAACGTAGCTGTGCCGACCGTCGCCGGTCTCCTGCGCCTGTTTACTCACCTGGACAGAAGGTGTGGCTCGCTGCGAAAGACATCCCTCTCAGGGCATCCTCCCGCAAGTTGTCTCCTCGTTACATCGGCCCCTATTCTGTGGACAGGGTCCTCAGCCCTTCGGCTGTCAAGCTCCGTTTGCCTGCTGCCTTGAGGGTTCACCCGGTCTTTCACGTTTCTCAGGTGAAGCCGGTGGTGTCTAGTCATCTGTGCCCGCCTCCGGTGCCCCCGCCTCCCGCCCGGCTCATTGACGGGCATCCTGCGTTTTCTGTCCGGCGCATTCTGGATGTGCGGCGGCGGGGTAGGGGGCTGCAGTTTTTGGTGGACTGGGAGGGTTATGGGCCGGAGGAGCGTTCTTGGGTTCCTCGTTCTTTGATGCTTGACTCTGTGATGGTTTCTGATTTTCTTAGGTCACGTCGTGGGGCGGGTGCTGGTCGGCCGCCGGGTGGCGTCCCTTGAGGGGGGGGTACTGTCATGGTCCGGGTGTGTGCCAGTGTGTCTCCCTCCGAGCCGGCGTCTCCACCCCTGGGAGGGGCCTCAGTGGTTTTTGCTGATCGTTGACATCTGTGGGTAATTAGCCGGGGGACTCATAAGGCCAGCGTTCTCAATCTCTCTTCGCCAGATTCTCTGCTAAACATCAGTCAGTGCAGGCCACCACCATAATTTCCTTACGTGTTTTTTTGTGAATCACTTTTGCTTCACTGTATGTTTGTTTTTTGTGCGCCTCCCTTTTTCAGCTACACCTAACTGTTAAACCCCTGGCGAAGAGCTTCTACTTGGATGCTGGACCTTCTGGCAGTCCCTCAGGCTACCACCAAAACTACCTACCTGCCTCTCTGCCTCCACGCCAGGAGTTTTTGGATTTACACACCCGGATTACTCCCCCTCTATGTTATCTCCGACCTCCGTTGGCAAGTACACAGTACGAAGGAGGATTTTGAGCCAAACAACATATTCATATGCCTCCTTTATCTATGTTTTGAACATTTGCATTCTGTTACAGTGACCCCGACCTTTCCCTGGACCTTTTGTGACTTGCTTTCCAGTCCAATCCCCGGACCCGGACCAGATCATTATTTAGTTAACGTCTACGCTCACCTTTTGTTTATGAATATTTTGTGTGCACATTAAACATTATTCTTAAAATATATTTACGAGCTGTTCGGCGTCTTGCGTTTGAGTCCTGTCACTCGTCTGAAACGGTCCCGGCCGTAACACCTCCAGAAAATCCTATGTACGCAAACACGCGTTGCAACTTCTTATCTTGTGCGCGTCTTTTGTTTTGACAGCGAATGCGCACCTGCGGACCACTTATGTGCAGCCCTGGTTATTTAGCTCGTCATATTGCAGCCACAGAAATTATTTTGTCCATGAAACCATAAAGCTGCACTTTCTTTTTGCCTTATAGTCTGATTTGTCATAACTGTTCCGTTTTGTGGTAAGCTTTTCTTCTTGTCACTTCTTCACCCTGACCTGTCTTATTTGGCTCAGCAGAACTGAAATATATATCCTGCTGCTTTTACACACACACTCACATAACGCTCAGCAATTCTCTGCGCGATCAACCTCTCACATGTTTAAGCTTGCAGTGGGAGATTTCACTTGTCATGTTTGCGTAGTAAGCTAACGATTAATAAGACGATGTCAGAGGAATTGGTGCGCAAATTATCGTCACTCACCAATCAGTGCTGTCGCTCTCTATACACAGTTCGCACGATTGCAAAGTGAAAGCAAAAAACAAGCGCAAATTCAAACGCGATTTCAATATGTCACATATTGACAGTGGCTCACCGATGCCAATAACATAATTACCCAGCTACATTTCCGAAAGAATGCAAAAGCATTGACATATATTTTTCCTTCCTACGATAGGCCGACGGGCAGGGCTGAGATAGATTTTGGTAGCCTGGAAAAATTGCTAGCCCCAGGACGTCGGGCTAGCGATTTTGCGAGCCCTGCAGTATATTCTTTTTTTTTTTTTTTTTCTTTTCTCTCTCTTTTTCTTTCTCTTTTTTTCTTCTTACAAGTGTTTAATTTGGCAATGGGAATGCTGAGGCAGCGGTGGGATTGCGACAAGGATTCCTCTGTGAAGTGATATTGCACATGTCAGACAGTAACAGAATTTCATATCCTGCAGTATATTCTTAAATATCAGACTATTACATATGGCCCCATTTCAGGCAAGTGAATACAAACTCATTAAACTTTGTAACTACCTTTTTCTTCTGGTGCCTGATGTCCAGCTGCCGAAGCATTGCCGAGTTTGATAACGTGGTGCAGGTGCACATTCTCTCCTGACTGTAGATGTCGCTGGCATGGGCAAGCTGCTACGTTGACGTGAGGGAAAGAGGGATGTTAAGTGACTATCCAGTCCGTCCACACTGGTACTTGCAACAGGTTGCTGCCCCACAACTGTTGCATTTGACAAAGTTCTGATGGTCTCTGCTGAGGCTAATATACTGTTGAGTAATGCGGCTGCTTCACTTAGGCTACTAGCAGGTTGCTGAGTAGACATGTGTAGTGGTTTGAAGTGTACTACTTTTTCCTTCACTTTCCTGGTCTGGACACAACTTCCTGTTCATCTGAAATGCCTTCCTGTTCAACTGAAACGCCTTCCTGTTTAACTGAAACGCCTTCCTGTTTAACTGAAACGCCTTCCTGTTCAACTGAAATGCCTTGGATTTTCAGTAGTGTGTGTGAGAGCGTTTCAGTATTGTGTGTGAGAGCGTTTCAGTAGTGTGTGTGTGTGTGAGCATTTCAGTAGTGTGTGTGAGAGGTAAAATTTCAGTAGTGTGTGTGTGAGAGCATTTCAGTAGTGTGTGTGAGAGCGTTTCAGTAGTGTGTGTGTGAGAGGTAAAATTTCAGTAGTGTGTGTGAGAGCATTTCAGTAGTGTGTGTGAGAGCGTTTCAGTAGTGTGTGTGTGAGAGCGTTTCAGTAATAATGTCCCTTACGGCACCTCATACTTAATGCTGGGCACACACTGTGCGATTTTTGGCCCATTTTGAGTTTCGGGGATTGGCCCGAGTTTCGCCTTAATCGTGTGTCGTGCATCGTGTAGTATACAAGGGGTAACGAGAAGGGATTAACACCACACAACCAGCTCCCGGTCATCAGTCGTTTGGTCGTAAGAAAATCAAACATGTTTGAAATCCTGTCGTCGTCGACGCAGCCTCTCAAACTGCGCATGCGCAAACACAGAAATGAAAGTGAAAAGACGGAGCAGCGTGGCAGTGCACCGTGTGATCTGGACATAAGCGATGGAGGCACAACTTGCAGAACTTTGCAAAGCTCATCTGAGCCTTTTCTATGTGGCCTCACAAAATTATCACAACCGCAACAACTGTGAAAAGAGCTGGATGGACATTGCTGCTCAATCACAGCTGATCAATGTTTTTCACGTGCAGTAAGACTAAGTGCAATATTCTTTTTCTGAAAAAGTTGTATTTTTACTAAGCTGTATATAGCATCGGTATCCTATTTTTATCTTATTGTATATAGTATTTTATTTTATTCTATTGTATATAGTATTTTACTTTATTCTATTCTGTACAGTTGTATACAGTATCTTATTCTATTCCAGTGTTCTCTAATTTTTGCTATATAACTTTGCACTGTCCACTTTCTGCTGTAACAAAACAAATTTCCCACGTGTGGGAATAATAATCTTATTTTATCTTATTAGCAATTTAACAATTTAGCAAAGTTGATGGTGGTGATGTGCATGTCTGTGTCAGTGAAAGACAGAGAGGGAGAGAGAGGGAGCGCGAGAGACAGATTTTGTGTTATAAGCTTCATGTTATGAACGCACAGTGTGAGCACTCAGGTCGCATCAGAGCATCGGGCCGTATAGTGTGAGATCCTGCATTGTGACCCAACCCCTGTGAGTCAATCGTACAGTTTGAGCATGAGCTAAATTACGCGACTGAAAAAAAATCCCACAGTGTATGCCCACCTTAAAAAAGACAGAACACACAACTAAACAATCCAAAGAAACACTCATTCATGATTAAATACGGCCAGGACCATAATTATGATAAAACATTTTTAGTGGAAACAAGACAGATCCATTTTCGGTTAGTATGTTAAATTATTTTATTTTAATATATATAATTTTTAAGATCATTGTTGGTTTTAATCTAGCTTAAACCAAACCACTCCACTGGATTTAGCTACATTCTGGACTGTGTTTCCAGAATGCAGCTAGCGAGTTAATTGGAGACCGTAACAGCCAATCAGAATTTTTGCATCAAAGTCTGTGATTGGTTGGTTTTGTTGCACACTTATAATGGTGTACAGAGAGTTGAGCATGAAGCAGAGATGTTGTGAGCGTGAATGACACACTGAGAGCAGGTTTGCAGACGTCTGTGAGCACACAGAGCAGAGATCTGAGCAAGAGCAAGTGCCAACAACTGAGCGTTATTGTGTGTGTACATGGATAATAGCAAACACTGAAATAAATTTCTTGCACTCAAAAATGAATTTTGTTCCCCCAAATGAAACTTTTCTTTGCTCAAAATAATTTTCTCCTCAAAATGCAACATTTACGCTTACAAAAATTTTTTTATGTGCTCTCTGAATAGAGGCACAAAAATAACGCCATGCAAATGAAGTGTTTAATTTCAGAAAAATGAAAAAAAAGGGAGGAAAATTTTGAATTTCCGCTTTACTGTTTCTAATTGAGACTGAACAGTTTCAGCCAACTTTACAGATAATGAATCTCAACAAAGCTTAACAGTTGTAAACAGTTTTAGAGGCTCCCTCTCTATAAGGTTAAAGTGATGCCAACTTAAATACTGGCAAAATACTGGCATTGAAAAATAATATTGTAACTGAAATAAATGTATTGAAAAATGTTGTATTGAAAGCAAACAAAATGATAGTGAAAAAAGATTCACTGAAACGCTAAATAAAAAATCTAAAACAAATAATTCCCTTACAACCAAATTTTTACACTTACATCTTTTTTTTTTACCGTTAAAGTTTTTGTTTTTTCGCTGACACTGTTTTGTCAGTGTTGCTGTTTTTCAGTTTCGATTTGCTGGCACTGTTTTGCCATTCGGGGGCACACTTGAGGGGTGGGGCTTAAGGCCCACATATATTTGCATACATTTTAACCCTTTAAGACCTACCATAGAACCAAGTCCGCCAGAGTTATCTTTATATTTTTACATGCTGTAGTGCCATTTTTGGGAGCATTTCAAGTTGCTATACATCAATATAACCGCTATAGCCGACATATTTTAATAACATGCATGCATTAAGTCTATAATAACTACACAAATTGCAAAAAAGTGCAATAAACTACAAAAAATTGAAAATCATTTTTGTTTTTTGTTTTTTACATATATTTCTAATTAGAGAAATTTAAGAGGTTTATTCCTCAAAACTGTCAATACAAACAAGTTGCACAAAGTAGTTTCTAACAACAGGAAATTTATTTTGCATGTCTTCATAGTTTTATTTCTGAGATACACCAATTTTTATATACTGCAGGAAAAATGAAAATAAATATTATAATCCAAATTTGCAAAAACAAAAAAAAACAGCATGTGCACCAAAATAAAATATTTCCAGCAGTGCAATTTAAGTTCTAAGCATCCCAGAAACTATTCAGAAAAGCATGAAGTCAAACATGACTTCATGACTTCAAATACCAGTATAGGCTTATAAGGCCCTGAAGGTAAAAAAAAACAAAAAAAACCCCAAAAACTACATTTTCCACGAAAATGACGTCACTTCCGGTTTCGGGCAGGTAATGGCGGACATACGATCGTTCGCGCTGACGTCTGTTCCAACGTAGGAAGTGTTTTGAACAGCTGATCGGATCGGCAAAGCGCGTTTCTGGAATATCGTGTTTTTGTTGCTGCAAGTGCTTTTTATGCATTTTTTGCAAAGCCATATGTGGAAGGAAACCGTGACCTAGGACAAGCGGATGGCATAAGATGCAAGTACAACTCCGGTTTCATATGCAAAAAAAATTATAGCGCTAGCTTACGTTCTGGTTTTACAGGGATTTAAAAATAGTTACGCAAAACATAGCGTTCCCGCTTTGACCAGTTTTAAAGGGTGAAAAAAAAAAGGTTAAAAAAAGAATAGAATAAAATAGAATAAAACGTCTTTTTCACTATGACGGACAATCAAAGTTATGTTTTTCTGATTTATGAAGTGTGTGTGTGTTTCACTTCTACTCTACTGTTCTCTTTCAGAGCTTACACCAGAAGACAAACAACATCTTAAATCTATAAAATAATGACAGTTGTGAAATATCCAAATTTTCTTAAGCAAAGAGTCAGCTTACCTGAGAGTTTCCAGCATACAGTGTGAACTCCCAAGTAGAACACAAAGCAGGTTCACTCCTGAATCCCAGAGGTGGTTGTTACTCATGTCCAACTCTCTCAGTCTGGAGGACTGGGAACTTAGAATTGAGGAAAGAGCTTCACAGCTTCTCTCTGTGAGGTTACAGCCACTCAGCCTAGAAACATACATTTTAGTAAACTCTCCAAAGTCTTCAAAGAAACGCTTTAAAGCAATCTCTTGCCAGGATCAAACTGGATGCTTACTGGGCTTTCTTACAGGCTTTGACCACTGGCAGCAGCTGCAGAAGAGCCTCTTCTGAAGCTAAGTATTTCCTCAAGTCAAAGTCATCCAGTTCTGTTTCTGATGACAGTATGATGAAGACCAGAGCTGACCACTGAGCAGGAGAAAGATCAACTTTAGACAGTTGTCCTGAACTCAGGTGATGCTGGACCTCCTTCACTATAGTGTCATTGTTCAGTTCAATCAAACAGTGGAGCAGATTGATGCTCTTCTCTGGAGAGAGTGCCATTCATCCTTTCTTTAATGTACTGTAATGGACTGTCTTCTTATTTATCTGTGAGCTGATTCCTGTTTGTGTCAGCAGGCCTTGTAGGAGATCGTGATTGGTCTGCAGTGAAAGACCAAGGAGGAAGCGAAGAAACAAGTCCAGATGTCCATTTGGACTTTTTAAGGCCTTGTCCACAGCCCTCTGGTAGAAATTGTATTAAAGATATGTCTGTGAAGGTTCTCAGTCATCCAGGTCATCGTAGTCTAAGGAGCTTCGAGAGAAAAGCGTCTGGATTTCTTTAAGTTGCTTGAAGACGTTTCACCTCTCATCCGAGAAGCTTCTTCAGTTCTAGGGTCCAATGGTGGAGAGTCCCAGATTTAAAGATTGTCTAAACAGTTGACTGCAAAGGACATTTCATGACCTCAATGTTAGCACAAGACAGCGGGGTATGAATGAAGCCAGTAGCTTATATCCAGCATTGGATAAAATAAGAAACTGAAAAAAACTCCAGTTCAGTTAACACTAGTGCCAGTTCTGATAATTGGATAATTGGATGAGAGGGTGGAATGCTAAGTGATTGGCTTAAACTTTCAGCACTGGAAGCAGCTTGTTAGTAAAATGACTCTTTAATACATTTGTCAGTAGCTTGCTTGCAGTTACACAATAGACCCAGTAATAGAATAATAGCTCAGATGTCAAATGAAACTTTTAGAAATTTTCTCACGCCTGCTATTCAGAAAATAAAAATAACAAGTTAGTTTAAAGTTGATAAGACTAGTGCTTCGGCAAGATAGATATTACTTAGACACATCCTCTTCTAAAAGTTACTGACCTGTCTACACAGTTTTTATGAATATCTTTTCACAGGTAGATCAAGGAGAACCACTCATGATAAAGGCAGAATCAGTCTGGGTCCAGTTTGAAATTACGAGTTATAGTACTTGTTGGGGACCTTCAATCTACACTTGTTTGTCCCAATACCAGAAATGGATCAGTGACACCATCACAGAGACACCACTAGGCTTTGTTACATTCTCCTCCTCAGGAACTGACAGTGACTCAAACTTTATCTGCCCAACATCACCACCTACAACCAGAGGTGGAGGCAGACATTTGATACACCCGGGGCTTAGCCCTAAAGGGTAGTATGCATGTGGGATTGGGAGGGGTAGAAATGACTGAAAGATTATTAGGCTCTGTTTTGAGTTTTGTTTAAAAAAGAATGACTTCATATAGGAAAAAAATATATATCACATCTGCAGGACACCTTAAAGTAGTTTTTTTAATTAAGCAGCAAGGCAGAACAAAGTCGGGGCTGTATCAAGACACGCGGACTAAACCCCAATTCAACCAGACCCAGAATTGATCCGGAATTAAAACAGGACTACAACAGTTCAAAATCAGGACTACTTAGGATTTAACCAAGACAGAACCAGAATCAGAACTAGATGATAGTAGCACTAAAAAAATCATCATAGACCTGCACTACACTTATTTTTTTAATTCTACCAAAGTCCACTATTTAGATTCATCCATCCATTCGCTTCCGCTTATCCTTTCCAGGGTCGCGGGGGGCGCTGGAGCCTATCCCAGCTGTCATAGGGCGAGAGGCAGGGTACACCCTGGACAGGTCGCCAGTCTGTCGCAGGGCTAACACACAGACAGACAACCATTCACACTCACATTCACTCGCACATTCACACCTAGTGGCAATTTGGATTATCCAATTAACCTATCCCCACAAGTTGCATGTCTTTGGACGGTGGGAGGAAGCCGGAGTACCCGGAGAGAACCCACGCAAACACGGAGAGAACATGCAAACGCCACACAGAAAGACCCCGGCCTGATGGTGGAATTGAACTCAGGACCTTCTTGCTGTGCGGCAACAGTGCTAACCACCGTGCCACCCCTATTTAGATTCAGAAAAGTTTATATAATTATTTAGCCTGCATAACTTAATAAATACAGAATTTGAAAAATAACAAACCTAAAAAGAAACACTAGGTACGAGATACATGAGTACCTATGATATGGTGATACTTTTGGTAAACAACCATTTGACTAACACGTGTGTCTCACCTGCTCTTGTTCCATCTCTGTTCTGTCCTCATTCTCCATCTCCCACTCTGTTCCTCTCTCTCCCTCTCTGCAGAGGTTATAGTTATAACTATGAAAAAATTACACTCCAAAAGACCCCGGACTTCTGAAAAAACAACCCGGGCTTAAGCCCAGTAAGCCAAACCCCCCCTCCGCCACTGCCTACAACCATCTCTCCCCTTAAATTTACCACTGTCCCTACCATTATTACTCCCACTGTTCCTACCCTTTTTAACACTACTGTCCCTACTAGTTTCCCTGTTATTCCAACCACACATAGTAATGGTGAAAATCTGATCTACTTCACCTCTCTCTCTGTTCTTGTTGTGTTGCTCCATGTGTTTATGGGAAGTGGAATGTAACACTTCCCCTGCCAGTGGCGGACTCCCTCAAGTGTCGGTGCGTTGGTGGTTCTTTGTGTCTGGGAGTGGGCGTCCGGGTACACACCGGCTCACTCCTTGGCGGCCGCTTATCGGGGCCTGGAGCCTGGGGCTCGCTCGGGCCACTTCGGAGGTGGGGTGCCCCCGGCCTCTCGGCCTGGGGCTCGGTCACTCAGGCACAGCTGGCTGCCGGCGGAGCTCACGGGCGCGTCACTGCAACTCCCCCTGGCTTCTGCTCCGCGGCTGCTGAGTGAGCCCTCATCTGGGACTCTCCTCAGCTCTTACTGGGACAGTGGCGCGGCTGCCCCTCTGTCTTCCTTGGTCTCTTGTGTTCTGGGGGCCTCTGGATGTCTGGAGTTTTGATCTCCTCCATACCTGCTTCATACCCTGGAGGACGGGGCTGTGGCCCCCCCACACTCCCTAGCAGATCGTTACATGGAGAAACCTTTGGAATACAAGCGCGCTGATCCACACAGGTGTGCACACAGGTGTACACACGGGTATTCACAGACGCGGACTACAGCTTTCTTGGCTGCTGCCTCAAAGCACATTGTGCGCTGTCTATCTTGCGTGCTGCACAATATCATTTATTATTTAGTATCTACTGATATCTACTGCTAGCTAGTTTATTGTGATGGTGCCGTGTTTTTTTATTATGTTGCTCTTTGTTGTTTGCTTTCTCTTCTGTTTTTTTTTCTCCATACAGGTGACCCAGGTGTTTTTTTTTTCTCTTTGTTTGTTTTTTTTCTTTCTTCCCCCCCCCCCCCCCCTTCTCACCGTCTCTTCTCCCCTTTGGTTTTCTTTCTCTCCCTCTCTTTCTTTCATTCTTTCTCCCTGTCCTATCCCCCAGTTATGTCTGTCCCGTTTGTAGCAACTGAAAATAAAATAAATTCATAATTATAATAAAGGTCAATCAAATGGACCAATATGGCAAGGCCATGATGATCCACTTGGTAAAATAAATCCGCTTGGCATCTTTCTTGGCCTTAAGACAACAATTCTGATGGCTAAAGATCCAAACGGGACACAAAAAAAAAAAAAAAAAAAAAAAGAGTGAATTCAGTTTTTCTTTACAGAACTACTTTCAAGTAGAGAAGGACATTCTACATTTCAAATCATTAACAATTACTTACCAGAGACAAAAACAACAGTGCCCCTGTAGTGTGGCCACCCTCCTCGCTGTTTCTTCCCATGGCGCCATTCAATAACTGCCGAGTAAGTGGAAATGGGATTCCCATGCTGGTCCATCTTGGAGTCATCATACCCCCATATGTTAACAGTTTTTACTTCACTAAGCTTTCCATAGTCCTCCCCTTCACTCCACAGCACCACTGCAAACTTCCTCTCCTCGTGTTCTGTTGTAAATGAAGGGGGAGGAAAAAAAGTTGCTATTTCCTAGCTAGAATGCTACGGGCTATATGCTAATAAAGGCTTTTTCTTATCAAAAAATATTCTATTTGACATGGTTTCTATAGGCATACTTTTACCGTTTGAACCATTTTAATGCCGCCAAGTGCTATGTCGCATGCATAATTCTCTGAAAAGAGCATTTCCACGTTGGTCACTTGTTTCTATGTGACCCGTAAAACATCAAACCACTTTTAGCAAGCTATTAGCTTAAGCTAAGTCATTCAAATTCGAAAACATTTAGGCGACTTACCTCTGATATTAGTTTTATTCGTCTCCGTAGTCTCCATCTTTGCAAGACACACTTTATTAGACCGATTTCCCGCTTGTTGTTAAATTACGTAAGGAAGCCGTTACCTGATGAGGACCGTGTGAGGTCTCGCGGTGAAAGCTGGCCACCTGTACGCTGCAGCATGGCCCGCCCTACTTTGCCTTTGATTGGTGTATCCTCATATTTGACCGTACACTTAACCAATCATGGCACTCACAGCTGAAAACAAATTTTTGAGTTCATGCTCTACGTCAGTATTTTCTCTATTTGGCGGTAGAATATGTTTTTCACAGATTATAGACTATACTGACATTCCAACTGAGTTTTGTAACTTAAGAGACAGTGATGCCGAAAAGAAAACATTATAGATCTGACACAAGTGAAATAGACTGGATGCGGAAAAACGTTCCTTCACGTACTTTGACCAGATGGAAAAAACGGTATGTGCACCTTTGCCAATAAGTTAATACAGTTGTCAGTTTCTGTCATTGTTATGAAAGCTACAAGAATTTATTTACTTTTTTAGAAAAATCGACAGAGCTTTGACTGACATCGGACAGCACAACACACAACAACAAGTAAGTGAATGTATATCGTTAATGTCTTATCAGCTACCATAGTAGCACTTGATACAAAGTGTTTGGGTTTTAATACTTTGGTTAAGTGGAACATTTCAGTTCTAATTTGACACCCATAACTTGGCTTATATTTTTGTCTTGTGTGTACTAAGTAGGTTAACAAACGAATAATTCCATACACTTACATAGATATTTATTTTCAATGATAAGTTATGCAACATAATTTATTGTGTTTGCCAAATGACTGATAAATTCTGTTTAGGTTAGTTATGATAAGAAAATGCAAAGTATTTGAGAATCTAGACTATATTCATAATGTTTCTGCATTGAAAGTAATCTGAAGTGCTACTTAAGTAATTGTGAGATGATAAATATAATAAAAAAAATGTAGTTTTTTACTTAGAAGACAACCTCTTTCATTGTGTTTATTTAAAGGTCAATAAAAACATTAAGAATAATAACAATCACAATAATAACAACATGGAAATTTCATCCCGACTGTTTTCAGCGGAGCTGTGAAAAATGTATCTTAAACAAGTTGTTCATTTGTATCATTTCAAGGACAATGGTGAAGATGACAGCCAGAGAGAAGGAACTTTCACAGTTCCAATGGTAAATAAAAATACATTATTATAGTCTCTCTCTCCCTCTCTTTCTCTCTCTCTTTCTCTCTCCTTTTAAAAGCAACATACAGAAAAAAGGCCACAATAAAGCATTACTTTCATTCTTATGTCTCTTCTACGCTACTCCATCACATTGTAAAAGTGAAAAGTACAGCTCACCATTAAGCTGTTTAAATATGTCAGTGACAGACTCACTACTTGTTCTGGAATATATCATTCGGATATTTAATTCATATATATATTCAATACTTGGGTTGTATTCCTCACAGGAAAGTGAAGATGCTGCCCAAAGAGATGAGCAGATACCAGAACCACAAACGGTGTCACTGGTAAGAAACAAATGCAAGATGTGTTCCCTTTCTATGGCTCTCTTTTCTTTAAAGAGTAGTTAATTTGAATACTTCTCAGGGAAACAATGAAGATGCCACCCAAAGACAGGAGGAAAGAATAGAAATGGTCACAATGGTGCAGGTAAGACTTGCGGTTAATTGCATTTTTAACTATGACAAACGTCGCTATGACTGCTGTTTATGTTGTAAATGCAGTTTTGCAAAAAAAAAAAAACAAGGCTACATATGAAAACAAGTGAAACCTGCTCAAATATAACACAATTCTTTTTCAACCATTCAGGAGAACGTCCCTGAAGCAGGAGTTGATGTGAACTGCTCCAGTGGACTAACAGAAAATCAAAGCATCATGTCAATCCTCTCCTTTGCTTTGAGACACAACACTACAGGTGTATTAATGGAGGACTTGCTGAAACTGCTCAAGTTACATTCTGCTGGGACTACTGTAGTTCCATCAAGCAGGTATTTTCTGGAGAAACCCTTCGCTGATATTACAAACCAGTTTAAACGACATCATTACTGTAGAGTTTGTACTAAGTACATTGGGTCTTCACAATCTTTGGAGGAAACACTTAATTGTGTGTCATGTTCTTCATTCACAACAGTGAAAGCCAGTTTAGAGGAAGGTAACTTTTTTATTAGTATACTATTAAAAGATCAGCTAAAAGACATTCTTGAGAACCACAATGTGCATGATCTATGTTTCAGAGGTGATCCCAGTGGTAGCCATGTAATAAAGGACATCTGTGATGGCAGCTTGTATCAGACCTTAAAGTCTACCAGTAAAGATGATTTTCTGTCCCTCACTTTTAATTGTGATGGTGTACCAGTTTTTCAGTCTTCCAAATTTAGTATTTGGCCAATATTGTGTTGCATTAATGAGATACCACCGGAGAGTAGAGACAAACATGTACTTCTATGTGCTTTATGGTTTGGATCCAAAAAGCCAGACATGTCCTGCTTCTTTAAACCATTTGTCGAGGAGTGTGCAAATCTTTCTCAAGTTGGTTTTGAGTGGCAAGATCCTAACAATCAGGCACGGAGACACATGAAAGTACAGACATTGTGCTGTGTGTGTGATGCTGTAGCAAGACCATTGTTACAGAATTTCAAGCAATTTAATGGTGAATATGGCTGTGGAGTTTGCCTTCATCCTGGGATGCAAACAAGGAAAGGGAATGGAAAAACAAGGGTTTACGCATGTCCTGATGAAAAGCCAAGTGACAGAAATCATAAAACCACAGTAGAAATAGGACAAATAGCTGAAAGACAAGGGAAGACTATTTTGGGGATAAAGGGCTCATCTCCTCTTGCAGATTTGCCATTGTTTGATCTTATCAATGGAATGGTCCCTGACTACATGCACTGTGTACTGCTTGGTGTGTGCAGATACATGGCATCTTTATGGATGGATTCTAAAAACACTTCTGAGCCATGGTACATTGGTGTACAAACAGCAAGCATAGACAAACACCTCTTGGCTATTAAACCTCCAGGTATCGTCGCTCGAGTTCCAAGATCTTTAATTGAACGCAAATTCTGGAAAGCTCATGAGTGGCAGCATTGGCTTTTGTACTGTAGCTTGCCAGTTCTGAAAGGCATACTTCCACAGAAGTATCACTGTCATTGGGCATTACTGGTAGAAGGGATAAGCATTCTCTTGGGGTCCGAATTAAATACTGAACTGATAAGCCACGCACACGACGCATTAGTGTACTTTGTTGGAGGTGTACAATCTCTGTATGGAAAACAGCACATGACATTCAATGTTCATTCATTGTTGCATTTGAGTAAAAGTGTTGTGCAATGGGGTCCTTTATGGGCTCACTCAGCCTTTATGTTTGAAAGTTTCAATGGGTACCTCTTGAAACAAATAAAAAGTAGTCAAGCTGTACCACAACAAATATGCAAACGAGTGGCAGTCTCCCGTGCCTTTCCTCGTTTAGCTAAGCAGTTCTTAACAAATGCAGCTGCAGAAGTTAAACAGTTCTGCAATGAAATGGGACAAGGAACCCAGCATGTCAAGAAGCATGAAAAGTTTACTCAGGTGACTGCCCTTGGTTCACCAAATGTAAGACAAATATCTCTGAGAGATCAAGCTGCTCTCCACCCAGTTAGAGAGGTTCCCACAAACTCTGTGGTGAGTTACTACAAGAGAATTTCTATGAATGGAGACATTGTTCACGGTTACACGTACAGCAAAACAAAACAAAGAAACAATTATGTGGTGCTTTTAAAAAATGGAAGTATTTTTGCTGTCTCACACTTTGTTGAAATGGATAGTCATTGTTTATATGCTATAGGAAAATATGGTAATTGCACAGTGCAAAAGTTAGCCAGAGGTTCTCTTATAAGAACTCAGCTGAGCTATATGTCAACTGTTCACTTTCCCACAGGCTTTTACAAAGCCATAAATGCTACTCAGATAGTTAGGCCACGTATGTACATACAGTGTCCAGACTCTACCTCAATTGTATGTCAGCTACTGAATACGTACTATTGTAAATAATTTAATCTTAAATCTTATTGTAAATGATTCAATCCAAATGTGAAGGTGGAGCTACTGATTATGGGGTTGATTATGGGAGAGATTCAAAGGCTTTCAATTGTGTCAAATGTCATTCTAATTAAGAGTGAAATGTGCAGCTAACAAGGTCTAAAGCCATAGCAGTTCATAAAGGTGGCGCATTCACGCTGTCATTTCTGAACATATTTCTTATTGAAATATGGGTTTCTGACTTGGGGGGAAAAAATAATTCTGTCAAAACATTTTGCAATGCATGTTCACAACATTTATGTATTTCAATGTAATTCCATTAAGCTAGTGGTGTGGTGTTTAAATGGTCCTTAAAGCACTGTCATAATGAATCTGGGTCATGTAAAAAGACAGAAATATATTATATATAAAATGTATTTTATCTACATCTTTGTGTAATCTGCTGATTCTGTGCAAAATTAAAAATATTTCTACAATATGAATATTGTCTAATATCTTTTCCATCTATATAGAATACATTTGAGATGTATTTTGAATATTTACTGTGTTGATTTAATCATTTGTCAAACTTATTGTAAAAGTTTGTTCTTTAAATGTCAATGCAATAACGGGAAAAAACATTATTTGAAAGTCAGGAATAGGATGCCTAGTTTTGCAAAAATGCTAAACAAAGAAATAAATAAACTTTACACAAATGAATGAAAAGCATTTTTATCAATCCCAGAGGGAAATTCTAATGTAGGGTTTTATTTAATCACATGTTCAAAGCAAACTTCTCGTAAATTTGTGGCTTTCCCCCACATCTTTTTGTCATTCAATGTTAATTGTTAGTTGTTTCCTGTTTGTGATAACACAAGTAAATCTTTTGTTCTCTATGAAAAACTTACAATAGTTTAGTTTCACTCATGATTGTCTAACTCATATAAGTATGATATTACATTTTTCTTCTTAGGATAATATATGTCGGGTTAATGTCATATTTTTTTTAAGAAGTATCCAAAACATGCAAGTTTCATTTATATAATTTTTTAAGGGATCTTATATGTATTTTCACTCTTGTATATTTTTCATACAAGTTTCACACAAGACAGATAAAAACCTTACAAGATTTATATATATCTTTTCCATATGGGGAAGCTAGCAGAAGTTAGCTCACTAGTTTCGCTAGTTACCTAAGCATGATATAGCATGTTCTGACTGAGAGATTTCTGAAAAAATTCAAACGTACAGCTCTGTTATCACTTCCAACATAAATGAAGACAGGAAACTAAACAGCAGTGACGTTTGTAGGGTTACTGAAGTTGGGCTAGCTGGTATATAATGATGTGCTACCTGATCGCTAGCGACACAGCTATGTTAGCATAATATAAACAGTGAAGCTGGAGGACGAACACTAACACTTTTCCACTAATAAAAGTTAACGTGAAGGTTCCTCGTGGTTAGAGACAAATGCAATCACACGGCAGGATGCTGTAAACGGACCAAACTTCAGTCAGGAGAACAACTGAGATAATCCATCCACAATACGAGGTTAGTCATTAATATACTGCAACAACATGGGAATAGAGCAGAATTCAACATTAATGAATCAATGGTACAGAAGTGGAGGAAGCAAGAAGAATGAGTTTAATAAAGTTTGATTTATCTGACTGCTTTGTTTCGCTTAATGTGCCTTATAATCCCGTGCACCTTATGGTCCGAAAAATACGTACTGCACACTGCAGTTTAATGTTGCAAAGCACCTCTTTTTAACTTCAGTGGATATTATACATGGTTATGCTCAGGATATGTCAGCCCATTTCTACTGGAAATGCCTTTTGGTTAAACTAAAGGAATTTGCATTTGCACTGTTACATTTTTATAAAGCTTTAATGTACATAAAAACCAGCTTCTTCTTTAAGTGAAAATAAATGGAAGGTTGTCTTTTTGCGCTAGTAATGTTGTGGAGTTGTATTTTGTCTCGCATCAATTATATCATCAGTTATATCGTTATCGCAAATTTTCAAATATATATCGTGATAAATATTTTTGGCCATATCTCCCTGCTCTACTTACTAGGGTATATTAGACTTAACAGTTAATATATACAGTAATGGACTTCTATATATTTTACACAAGATTAAAACTTTGGGTGTAAGATTCAGATAATTATTTATTAAAAGCTAGACATTTTAAATGAGAATAAGAAAGAAAAGTATGTCTTTGTGTCCCCTTTTCCCTGTTAATGCCCTATCGGCCCCCCTGGCTAAACTTTGCTAGATCCGCCCCTGCACAGTTACCAGCCGTCAGCTACGTAGAAAAAGATCCTGGTGTAGAAAGTAATATTAAATAAATTCTAACAACAGCTCATCAAGATTAAACGTGCTGCTGTTGTTCAGCCGCTGGTTTCCTCTTTTTGGTGCAAAGTGGGCGAAAAACAAACAAGAGAGACGGACTCACGACAGAAAAGCTGATCAGCTGATCATTAATCAGTTTCATGATTGAAGTAGCAGCAGGAGAGGGAGGGAGAGAGGCAGTCGCTCCATATATTGGTTGTTAAGCTTAACGTGGAAATGCTTTACAAACATTCAGAGATGAACTTACACACTTGCTTTACTTCTCTCTGGGATAACTTCCTCAGAGATGAAATGCTGGTTTGGTAGCGAGGCTACAAATACACACAGCCGCTCTATCACGTGACCACACTGCTCCGACGTGCTACGGTTATGAGTCGAGTTACACCATGTCGCAAGTTTTGTGAGGTGCTTTTTTGATATTTAATGGATCGGATTAAATTTTTTTATTTCTCTCCGATATCCGATCCAGTAATTTACATCAGTATCGGACCGATACTGATACGTAATATCAGATCGGTCCATCTCTAATCATGACCCGCAGCTTTTATGGCTGTGGTTTCAGGAAACATCAGCTGATACTAGAAATTAATATTAAATAAATTCTAACACCAGCTGACCAAGCTTAATCATGCTGCTGTTGTTTAACGCGACCTCTGCTGGTTTCTTCTTTCTGGTGCAATGTGGGCGATAAACAAACAAGAGAGACCGGACTTGCGACAGATAAGCCGATCAGCTGATCATTGATCAGTTTCATGATTGAAGTAGCAACAGGAGAGGGAGGGAGAGAATGAGAGAAGAAGAGGCAGCTGTTTAGCAAAGACGCAGAATAACTCCAGCTTTGTGTCTTTTTCATTGTAGCTGAAGTACGGGACAAACTGTTCCTTTTCACCTCAATACGAAACGCGTAATATTTTCTCTGAATACGAGGCGATTCCGTTTTTTACAGGACGGTTGGCAACTCTACTAACTAACCTTATGAACAAAATAAAGTTCAACATCAGTAACAGCACCCACCCAGGTGTATAGAAACCCCGTCATGCTAGCTAGCACGCAGTACGAAAAAGTCAGCATAACAAAAATAAACTCCACCTAAACTTGGTTCATATCTGACCCAGATAGACTGCAGGTCATAACTTCTTACCTGAAGTTCAGTTCACCTGACACTCGGTCCGGCGGCCGCCTCAGGTCTCTCCTCCTGCCTCCACTTTCCATCATCCACCTGCTGGCCTCCACCACTTGCTAATCTTACTGAATCTGTGGAAGCTCCGCGATAGCCAGAAGTAACGAATAATGACCCTATCTAAATCCCAGTAACGATTAACGCGTTCCTGATTTTGGCATAACAACTACACTGGTGTTTAGACTGTGGGAGGAAGCTGGAGAACCTGGAGCACCCACACAAACTCCACAGAAAGACCACTGCCAGTGAGTGGTTTTTAACTCGAGACCTTCTTGCTGTGAGGCAGTAGTGCCAACTCAAAATATGAAGTTAGTGTTTTATAGTGGAAACGTTGTTCTTCCTGTTAAACTTAATCGTGTGTGTGTGTGTGTGACCTCTGCAAAAAATGTAAGACTGAATCCAAAAATCTTGATTGAATTGACAGTAAAAAGTAAAACATTAAAAATAAAATCTTCAAACTGTGAAGAAGATAACTCTCTTGGGTGTGACAAATGCTATTTTAAAACTGATATACGATGTTATTCTTGTTAACTTGCTCATTATATTATTGTGAAAGCTATAGGCCTACAGTGAATCTTAAAAACAACAGTCATTTAGACATTAGGTAATTTTATGTAATCTATTATGGCACAATGTTTCATTGCAATGCTTTGTTGTAGTGCAGCAGCAGGTCCAGAAGCTCTTTTTTCATTGTTGATACCAGTCAGAGGTAGCTAGAAGGACTTCTTGACATTTCTTGTTAACCTTCATTTTTCCTAGTAGAAAAATGTATCTGTGTTTTTTGTGTGAATGTTCCAAACAAACTGTGGTGAAACTGAAAACAAACAGTAGGAGGAATGTTGCAATTGTTGTTAGACCTGTTTTTTTAACCTGATACTGACCTGATATCTCCAGGAAAAGTAATGTTTCAGAGAAGCTCAATAAAAGTGAAAATTATTTTTTTACAGAATAAATGTTTTACATTTCAAACTCTGGACACTTTTAAACAGTTCATTTTTCCTCTGGATTTTCTCATCTCTTCATTCAAAACACACTGTTTATACGATAGCATGTTCATCAAGTTCAAATTCAAATTGACATTTTATTCGTCACATACACAGTCATATAAGTACAGCATACAGTGAAATGCTTGTGTCCAGGGAGGGGGGGCTGCAGACTGAGAACAATTTTTTTTCAATGTAATGAGTTTCATAAATACAGCCTTTTTGCACACGCGCTTTTCTACTCAATAATGTTGCTGTCAATATACTTGATATTTATTTATTATCACCTCTGTCAATCCTTGATATTTATTATTGAGTGATTTGTACACATTGTGCTATTTCTTAAATCTGTAACATATTGTATTGTTAAATAGTCTAGTTTGTTTATGTTATTTTACTGTAACAGAAACAGACTGTATAACCCACATAATTTCCTCAGGGATTAATAAAGTATGCTGATTCTGAATGATTCTGAAAGCCTTTCAAGCACAAAATGTATCAGGACTTTGAATGCTAAAGAGGGGCTGAGAAGGTGACTAGCCACTATATTTCCATCTAAAAACTTAAGTCCAAGGGATCAACCAGGGTGGGAACTACACATAACAGGCAACTTAGCAAGGAATCCATTTAACTGTATACAAAGCAAGGCAAGGCAAGTTTATTTGTATAGCACAATTCAACCACAAGGTTATTCAAAGTGCTTTACAGAGACATTAGAAACAAAAACAAATAAAATGCATGATTTAAAATTGATTAAAACAAGCAAACAAACAAACTAACTAATTAACAAACAAACAAAACAGTATATAAAATCAAAACAGATAAAATCAGAACAGTAGATAAAATCAGTAGTTAAAATGTAAGTTTTGAAATTTAAGCTTAAAAGTGTAGATTTGGTGTTTTATTCAAACGCAGCTGAGAACAGGTGAGTCTTCAACCTGGATTTAAATAAACTGAGTGTTTCAGCTGATCTGAGGCTTTCTGGGAGTTTGTTCCAGATATAAGGAGCATAAAAGCTGAATGCAGCTTCTCCGTGTCTGGTTCTGACTCTGGGAACTGATAAAAAACAGGATCCAGATGACCTGAGGGATCTGGATGGTTCATACTGGGTCAGGAGGTCACTGATGTATTTTGGTCCTAAACCATTCAGAGCTTTATAGACCAGCATCAGAACTTTAAAGTCTATCCTCTGACGGACAGGCAGCCAGTGTAAAGACCTCAGAGCTGGACTGATGTGGTCCACTTTTTTGGTCTTAGTGAGGACTCGAGCAGCAGAGTTCTGAATGAGCTGTAGTTGTCTGACTGATTTTTTAGGTAGACCTGTAAAGATGCTGTTCAGAATCGTGTTTATTGGCCAAGTATATGTGCAGACACATACAGGGAATTTGGTTCCGGTAGATGGTGGCTCTCAAGCACAGCAATGTAAATCTCACACACACACACACACACACACACACACACACACACACACACACAAGTGTCTATATATACACATTACACATACATACACAAAGCTATGTAAACCAACTATAAATAACGAATCTAAACTTATATACATAAAATACAGAAATGAATGAGGTGGAATGAATACTACAAATGTACATAAGGTGCAGTTGCAGTCTGGCAGTGGGAGCAGTGTGACAGGTCAACTGTTAAGAAGGGAGATGGCGAGGGGAAAGAAACTGTTCCTGTGTCGGGTGGTCCTGGTCTGCAGGCTTCTGTACCATCTGCCAGAGGGCAGCAGATCAAAAAGTCTGTGTGCAGGGTGTGAGGGGTCTGCGATGATTTTCCCTGCCCGTTTCCTGGTTCTTGAGAGGTACAGATCCTGGATGGAGGGCAGGGGGGTGCCGATGATCCTTTCTGCTGCCCGTACAGTCCGCTGCAGTCTGCTCCTGTCCTGTTTAGTGGCTGCGCCATACTAGACTGTGATGGAGGAGCACAGGACAGACTCAATGACCGCAGTGTAGAACTGGATCAGCAGCTCCTGTGGAAGACTGTACTTCCCCAGTTGTCTCAGGAAGTACATCCTCTGCTGGGTCTTTTTGAGGATGGAGTTGATGTTGGTCTCCCACTTCAGGTCCTGGGAGATGGTTGTACCCAGGAACTTGAAGGTCTTCACAGTTGACACAGGGCTGTCTGATATGGTGAGGGGGAGCAGAGTTGAGGGATGTCTCCTGAAGTCCACTGTCATCTCTACAGTCTTAAGAGTGTTCAGCTCCAGATTGTGCTGACTGCACCAGAGTACCAGCCGCTCAACTTCCTGCCGGTATGCAGACTCATCACCATCTTGAATGAGGCCAATGACAGTGGTGTCATCTGCAAACTTTAGGAGTTTGACAGCCGAGTTATTGGAGGTGCAGTCGTTAGTGTAGAGGGAGAACAGTAGTGGTGAGAGGACACATCCTTGAGGGGCACCAATACTGAGGGACCGAGTTTTAGAGGTGATCTCCCCCAACCTCACTTGCTGCTTCCTGTCTGTCAGGAAGCTGGTGATCCACTGACAGGTAGCTGGTGACACGCTGAGCTGGGAGAGTTTGGAGGAAAGAAGTTCAGGCACAATGGTGTTAAAAGCCGAACTAAAGTCCACAAACAGGACCCTGGCATAAGTTCCCGGGCGGTCAAGGTGTTGCAGGATGTAATGCAGCCCCATGTTCACTGCATCATCCACCGACCTGTTTGCCCGGTAGGCAAACTGCAGAGGGTCCAGCTGGTGGCCTGTAATGTCTTTCAGATGGGCTAACACCAGTCGTTCGAAGGATTTCATGACCACAGACGTCAAGGCAACAGGTCTGTAGTCATTCAGTCCTGTGATGGTGGGTTTCTTGGGAACAGGGATGATGGTGGAGCGTTTGAAGCAGGAGGGAACTTCACACAGCTCCAGGGATCTGTTGAAGATGCGAGTAAAGATGGGAGCCAGCTGTTCAGCACAGGTTTTGAGGCAGGAGGGTGAGATGCCATCTGGTCCGGGGGCTTTCCTGGGCTTCTGTTTCTGGAATAGTCGGCTCACATCCTGAGTGTGTATTCTTAGTTTCAGGGAGGAGGAAAGGGGGGTGAGAGGTGTGGTGGAGGTCGTTGAGTCTGGATTGGAGAGGGTGGTGGTGGTCGTTGAGTCTGGATTGGGGAGGGTGGGGGTGGTCGTTGAGTCTTGATTGGGGAGGGGCAGGGTGAAGGGGGGAGAGGTGGAAGGTGTGTTGGGGGTCAATGTCTGAAGCAATGTCCCTGGGGAGGGGAGGGTGGGGCGTGGGAGTCTGTCCGTCTCAAACCTGCAATAGAAAGTGTTTAACTCGTTGGCCAGGTCTTTGTTTGCTTCAATAGTGGGTGGGGGGCGTCTGTAGCTGGTGATTTCCTGCAGGCCCCTCCACACTGTCGCTGGGTCGTTGGCTGAGAGCCGTTCTTCCAGCTTCTGGGAGTAGATCCTTTTAGCTGCTTTGATCTCCTTGGTCAGTGTGTTCCTGGCTTGCTTGTACAGGACCCTGTCACCACTTCTGTAGGCGTCCTCCTTGGCCTTACAAAGATGTTGGAGTTTAGGAGTGAACCATGGTTTATTGTTGTTGTATGTGCAAAAGGTCTTTGTTGGCACACACACGTCTTCACAGAAACTGATGTATGATGTCACAGTGTCCGTGAGCTCATCTAGGTTCTCAGATGCAGCTTCAAAAACAGTCCAATCAGTGGAGTCAAAACAGTCCTGCTTTGCTGCGTTAGTTCAAAACTTCACAGTTTTGACTACAGGCTTGGCACGTTTAAGTTTTTGCCTATAAACTGGAATAAGATGGACCATGCAGTGATCAGAATGTCCCAAAGCTGCCCGGGGCACAGAGCGATAGGAATCTTTTAGAGTGGTGTAGCAGTGATCCAGTATGATGTTGTCCCTGGTGGGGCAGTCTATATGCTGTCTGTATTTAGGGAGTTCGTAGTTTAGGTTTGCTCTGTTAAAATCCCCAAGAATAATTGTAAAGGAATCCGGGAATTTCCTCTCCAGGGTAGTAATCTGGTCAGCCAGCTCGCACAGTGCGTTGTTCGCGTTGGCCTGTGGAGGGATGTAAACTCCGACCAGCATGAAGGAAGAAAACTCCCGCGGTGAATAAAAAGGTTTACAGTTGATGAAAAAACTTTCCAAGTGTGGGCTGCAGTGTTTCTGTAACACTGTGACATCAGTACACCAACCTTCATTAATGTAGAAGCAGACTCCACCACCCTTTGTTTTCCCTGAGAGCTCTGTTTCGCGGTCCGCCCGGTGAAGTTGGAAGCCCGGCAGATTTAAGACAGCGTCTGGGACTCGCTCACTGAGCCAGGTTTCAGTGAAGCAGAGGGCAGCAGAGCGTGCAAAGTCCTTGTTAGTCCGGTTTAAGAGCAGTAATTCATCGACTTTGTTTGGAAGAGAGCGGAGATTCGCGAGGTGAATGGAGGGGAGTGCCATGCGGAATCCTCGCCGACGTAGTTTCACCAGCGCACCGGCGCGACTCCCCCGTCTACGTCTTCTCCAGGAGCCACAGAGAGCTGCTGCGCCTCCAACTAAAATCTCCAAAAAACTTTCCGGGTTTGTGAAAAATGGATAAGAACTATAGTGAGATGACTGCCTGATGTTAAGCAGTTGATCTCTGGAGAAAGTGATGTGGTCTGAGTGACCAAAAGCGCAGAAAATAAACAAAAACAAGAAAAGTGCGAGAGAGCGCAGTACCGAGGCTGCCATCCGCGGCGCCATCTTGGAAATGTTACAATAATCAAGCCTACTAAAGATGAATGCATG
Organism: Aulonocara stuartgranti; assembly: GCF_965226115.1. Taxonomy (NCBI): domain Eukaryota; kingdom Metazoa; phylum Chordata; class Actinopteri; order Cichliformes; family Cichlidae; genus Aulonocara; species Aulonocara stuartgranti. The sequence goes on along the minus strand of NC_138941.1, from coordinate 47,934,062 downwards.
GACTAGTTTTTCCAGGTCCTATTGAGACATCAGATCTTTTATCCTTGAAATATTCTTGAGGTGATAGTAAGCTGATTTTGTTATTGTCTTAATGTGTTTTTCTAAGTTTAGGTCTGCATCCATCACTACACCCAAATTTCTCGCCTGGTTTGTGGTTTTTAGGTGTATAGATTGAAGTTCTCTGGTGACCTGTAATCGTTTTTCTTTGGCGCCAAAGACTATTACCTCAGTTTTGTTTTTGTTTAGCTGGAGAAAATTGTGGCACAACCAGTCATTGATTTCCTCAATGCATTTACCAAGAGCCTGTACAGGGCCTCGGTCTCCTGGTGACATTGTGATATATATTTGTGTGTCATCTGCAGTGTTGCCACAGTTACTTTGAAAAAGTAATATATTACGGACTACTGATTACTCCTTCCAAAAGTAACTTAGTTACTTTACTGATTACTTTATTTTTAAAGTAACTAAGTTAGATTACTAGTTACTTTATTAGTTACTTTCAGAAGCTGCCAATAACACTCCCCACTGCCTCAACATAAAAACATCAACCGATTTTGCCAATACTCACTTTATTGGAAGTGTATTTTAGCAGTAATGTCAACAATATATCTCCTGACATTTGAAGTTGAACTTAAAACTTTTTTCCTGACAGAAATACTTGTTTGTATGAAAATAAAGACAGTCTTGTTACTTCACTTAACATAAATACTTTTTATAAAAAAACAAACAAACAAACAAAGAGTCTTTCTTGACTTCCCTTAAGATACTTTTTATACCATCCACATGTAAGCACTATTGTCCGCTTTTGTAACTTTGGACTAATCTTATGAAAAAAAAAAAAAGAGACTGCAGGTCCAACTTAAATTGCCTTACTTCCTTGCAGGTAATTGTTTTAAGTTAATCAACTTGAAAACTTTAATAAGTTTATTAAGTGACTTTGATAAACTTAATTCAATTACTTGTAAATAGTTATTTAACTTGGATTCCCCATTCTCTGTTTTTTCAGTATATGTTGTCATCGCATGTTATGGGGGAAACAGTAGAGTGGAGCGACTAAACCAGTGGTTGTACCTCATTAACAGAAGCTTCTCAAACCTTTTGTCAGAAAGTCGATTTCTTTTAGGCGTGAGCACCAAACCTCCCAGACTAAAAAGTCGCTCCACAGGAGCACTTGATGGGGTTGGAGTGTTATACTTTAAAAAAATTGTCTTTATGCTTGAAAATTTATGCAGAATCTGAAGGTCGTAGCCTGACATCAGGTAGTCCATGACTTCTTTTTCTGCAGAATAGGTCTCCTCCTCTGGCTCTGCCTCAAAAGTGAAAAAGTCCATCTCACCTTGGCTGCTAGATGTAGTAGCACTGGGCACACTGGCAGGGTTTTTTGCCAGAGGAGCAGTGGTGCAACACTCTGCTGTCAGAAGCTGTTTTACTCGCTCCCTCCTTCCTGCATCTCTCAGCCATCGGAGTTTGAATTTTGGACAACTGGCAGCTGCAAGAAGGGCATCTTTGTCATCCAGCACACCGGCGAAACGAGTCTGAATAGCCTAAAAAACATAATTGATATTTTTATGCCTACAATTTATTATGTTATTGAATTATTTGCAAACCATGCCTAATATGAGATCAGTATTATGGATTTATTTTGTTTTAGGTTACTTGTAAACATTTTAATTGTTTTAATCTTATTTTTCAATGATAATTAATATTCTGTTCCATGTTTGTGAATTGTATGAAGCAAAAAATCTGACTAATTTCAAGATAGAGCGTACCTGTACAATGGCATCTGGAAGGCCTGCAGTCATCCTGGAGAGGTCATCTTTCACAGCCTGGGTCTTCTGCATCAGAACTTGAAGTGTTGGTAGTAAAGTTCCATATGGACAGTCGCCTTGTAAAATGTCCAGTGCTGCAGTCAGAGGTTTCATGGCCATGCAGTACTCATGCAGGAACTGGTATTCTTGATCTTTGAAGCACTTCAGTCCTAGCTTTGTGCACAGAGTATTCAGCTCACCCATGGGGATTTCTGCAATTCTCTTTACAGCATCAAAAAAGGAATTCCACCTTGTGGATGTTGGTATTAGGAGCTTTCTTTTGCTGATTTCTTCCACTGTTTCTGATGCAAGTGTAGATCTACTCGATTTGGTCCAAAGAGCTGTGCATTTTGCTGTGCTGCTCCTATACACAGCCCTGCTCTCTGCATTGGTTGTTAAATGTTTCTCCACATCACGTGTGCAAATTATGTTGATGGTGTGCGAAGCACACCTGCGGTGCGGGGGAAGAGACAGCTGACCATCACTTTCATTCTCAGCCGAGAGGATTTCTGACAGATCAGAAAAAGTGACATCATCGTCTTTGGGGCTGGACTCTTCCTCCTCCGTCTCATCATCGGACTCCGTGACAGGATGATAAACTTGAAACGCCTTAACAAAGTTGGATCCATTATCAGTAACTGTTGCAACTACTTTGTTGAGTAATCCATAAGAGGAGTGGATGTTTTCGATTTCTGTACCAATGACATCATACGTGTGTCTACCACGAATTCGCCTACATGCTAATGCAACCTTGTGACGCTCTAATGTGGTTCTACTGATCCAGTGGAGCGTTACTCCCATATAGCTTCTGTTGTTAGCAGTCCAAATATCCGCGGTAGTTGAAACAAAGTCAATCTCATTCAGTGTGGCCTTCAAATTTCTCTCCATTTCTGTAAACTCCTTCTCCAAGTAAGAAGTAAAAGTCGTTCGGTGAGGCAGCTCGGCATTAACAGAAGTAGGGATCTTTTTTATTATGGCACGAAACGAGGGCGAGTCAACAGTGTTTATAGGTAGCATTTCTTCTACAATATACTGCGCGACCAACTTCTTCAATTCTTCATCACTTACTGGTTTTGCACCAAAGTCCAACTTTTGTTGTTTGGGGGGTGTAGGACCTTCTGCGGAAGTCACGGCTCTCTGCTTCGGACCACTTGGTGGGACTCTTTCTGTGAGTTTGACTGTGCTGTGCTGCGACTCCAAATGTTTCTTTAAGTTTGACGTAGTGTTTTTGAAGGTAGATAACACTTTTTCGCCAACACAGAGTGTACAACGAACCTTAATATTTAAATCTTTAGTTGACAGAAACTCAAAATAGTGACCATATTTCCAGCTAAAGAACGAACATCTCTCTCCCTCCATTGTTGTTTACACTTTTTTACGTCGCTGGCTGCTTGTGAGCGGGAAACGTGACCTGTCGCTTATGTGACGTTTCACGACACGTATGCGTTTGTCATCCGCTGAGACGAAAAGAAGAAACCAAATCTTTTTGCTTAAAAAAATAGTAACACACAGTGGTTTGGACAAGTAACTTTAATCTGACTACTGTTATGGAAATAGTAACGCGTTAGATTAGTCGTTACTGAAAAAGTGGTCATATTCGGAGTAACGCGTTACTAAGCAACGCGTTACCGGCATCACTGGTCATCTGCATAGCTGTGGTAGTTTATTTTGTTGTTCTTTATAATCTGTGCCAGTGGGAGCATGTAAATGTTAAACAGAAGGGGTCCCAAGATGGAACCTTGGGGAACTCCACATGTGATACTTGTCTGCTCAGATGTGAAGTTACCTATTGATACAAAGTATTTCCTGTTTTCTAAGTATGTTTTGAACCAGTTTAGTACAATTCCTGAAAGACCTGCCCAGTTCTCCAGTCGTTTGAGTAATATATTGTGGTCAACTGTATCAAATGCTGCACTGAGATCCAGTAAAACTAAGACTGACATTGTTCCACTGTCTGTATTCAGACATATGTCGTTAAACACTTTGGTTAGAGCAGTTTCAGTGCTGTGGTTCTGTCTAAAACCTGACTGGAAGGCATCGTAGCAGTTATTCTGTTTTAAGAAGTAATTGAGCTGTTGAGAAACTGCTTTTTCAATTATCTTACTTAAAAATGGGAGATTTGAGAGATTTGTGTCCTCTATTATGTGTGGCCTCTGTTACATGCTGAGTCAGCCCAAAGTTGCCCAGAGTGTTACTCAGGTCTTTAGTCCCTTTGTCCTGAGGGTTGTCCACATGGATGTTAAAATCCCCAACAATAATTACACAGTCGAAATCAACACAGATCACAGACAGCAGTTCACTGAGGTCATTGAAAAAGTCTGTGCAGTATTTGGGAGGCCTGTAAACATTAAGAAACACAACTTTGGATGGGGCCTTCAGCTGTAAAGCCACATATTCAAAAGACTGAAAACTTCCAGGAGATAGCTGCTTACATTGAAATGATTCATTAAATAAGACAGCAACCCCCCCTCCTCTCCTGCTCACCCTGGCCTCACTGATAAAACTGTAGTTAGGAGGGGTCGTCTCGATGAGAACAGCTCCACTGTTACTTTGGTTCAACCAAGTTTCAGTTAAAAACATAAAATCAAGGCTGTGCTCAGTGATTAAATCATTAATTAAAAATGTTTTCCCAGCTAAAGATCTAACGTTTAATAAAGCCAACTTAAGTGTTTTAGAGGCATTACTTGTCCCCTCGTGTTTGGGAGCAGTCTGTGGCACACAAGGTATGTTTACTATATTTAAAGGTCTTTTAGAGTGCAGCTCTCTGTGTTTTGACCAGGCCACATGTCTCCTGTCACCTAAAAGTACAGAAATTTAAAAACCTTCTAGTAAACAGGGTCCCAGCTTCTCCTGGGAAAAGTCACCACTGCCATAATCCTCGCAGCCCGGACCCTTCACACATCACACATCAGACTGCGGAGACAGGGCATGAAGATGGTAAGGAGGAACTAAGGGGGGCGAGGCTGGGCAATGTGACTTCGATTGCTCTGTTGAGGCAAGGTTGTTTCATTTCCACACAGTCCATTTACCTCCACGTTTACTTCTAAGCGATGAATTTTTGTCTCCAATACTGCAATCTTCTGCAGGAGGCTGTGGTAGTCATCTGTGGAGAGGGAAGGCATCTTGTTGCTAGTTAGCCTAGCGGTTTGCACCTTTCCAGGCTATAGAGATTGACAGACCACGTGACTTTCGCGCATTGCATGCCGTGAACTCGTGGCAAAACAATCCAAGTACCGCATCAAATGCAAGCATTTGCAGCACCGCAAAACGTTCATTCTTCGGTTCCAATAAATTCTTGCTTTTTCTTTGCCCCCCAAAAAGGTATGTACAAAATGAAGGAGAACAATGCCGGTCCGTACAAAGACAGACTTGATGAAAAGTCAAAGAAAAGATACGAGAAAAAAAATCAAACCAGTGAAAGGGTCAGACCCTTACGAGCACACAGAGGGACAAAATACGTTAGCGTGCTGCCCAACTTTCACCACGCTCATATTTATAATTATACGGTTCTTGGAGTGAGTGCATACACTCATGAAGTTTGGTAACTTCAGGTCACTGCAACAAGCCCAGGTACAGTTTACCGACGGATGGGTACAGGACCTTGAAATGCACCGTGTAGAACGAAAGACCATCGTACCTATCATAAGTTTACCAGTCTCACAAATCGTCTTCATAAATACACATTCGTTAACCGTTTATTAATATAACCTTTGAGCTCAACGGTAATTAATTAGTAGTGGAAATAATCTCTGGTAGCATCACAGAAATGTAGCAGTGACAATAATATTGTATGTTGTAATCGCACTGGGCAATTAGTGATACAAAACAACTGTTTTATCCTGTGAATAAAAGTATATGTTTTTGTCAATGTACCATAATAACAGAAGCGAAACACAATATTGTGTCAGGACAATTCACTATTTATGCACAATAAACAAAGGAGCATAGCGCGACAATTTCTGTTCAGCGCCAGACTTGCTTGTAACCTATATCACCAATTATGTTAAGAAAAATGACGTATTAACTACAACAGCAGACTGACCTTTATGGAAATGCTTGGAGCAGACTAACCTGTGAGCTGGAGTGTTCTGGGACGTTATATTTTGTCTTTGAATGGCTGCAATCCAGGCCACCCATTGCCTCTTTGTTACTTCGGAAACATGGCTCGAACAATTTTTCTTCAACGACGTAATCCGATAACAACCGATCTCTTTACCCGTCGGCTTCCTGTGGCTGTCATGCGACCGTCTATTGCAGTTAATAATACAACAGCTTCTTGCCATTTTTTGTGTTTCTTTTTATCGCTGTATAACTGATTTCAATTGAAAGCCTGCGTGCGCTAGTACCTCTTGCCACGAGTTCCCAGAATTCTTTGCGGTTTTACCCCTGAGTGACGTCACATTTTCAATCTCTATTGAGGCTGTTCGGTGCCCAGACGCTGTAATCAGGCTTCAGCTGTGTCTAGGCCACAGACACACGGAGCACTGTGGATAAGGTAACTATAAAAATGTTGCTGTTTCTGTTAAGAACACTTTAGTCCTAATCAGTGTTGGTCAAGTTACTTGAAAAAAGTAATCAGTAACTAATTACTTATTACTCCCCCAAAAAAGTAATCCTGTTACTTTACTGATTACTTATTTTCAAAAGTAATTAATTACTTAGTTACTTAGTTACTTTTTAAAAACACGATTTACAACCTGAAGAGGTGATAAAGCGATAGATCTTTCAGCCCAATTCTACTTTTTCTGCATAATCCATCATACAAAATGTAATCAAATGGAAAAGTCTTTTTTTTACTTGTTTTATCAGTTTTAATCTTTTAACTTTATGCATCAAGCAAAAATTTAATTATATGCAACATTCTCTGACTTGAATAAATTCGTTTAACATTGAAACCTATTTTCTACACATTCCAGCACATAAAATAAAATATTTTTTGTGTTTACACTCACTCTTTCAAATAGATGCAAGTAAAACACAGCAGAAAATAAATAAAGTCAAAGACTCAGCGGTCCTGTTGCTCTATTTTCACCTGTAAAGCAGGACTGGGGGTAGGCGGAGGTTTACCCTGGTGCAGGTGTGCCGCGGTCAGTTGAAGAATCCGCGAGTTTCTCTGTGAATTTCCCATTACGTTGTTGCGCACTCGGTGCTTGCTTGGAAGTTTAGGGGTTTTTTTCGCTGTAAAAAGAAGTTTTCTTCCCACGCACGATGGACGCTAATGTTTTTGTCACTTTTTATGGAATCCAACTTAAAGTAAGGTCAGTACTTCCACGCTTTAAACGCTGCACGCTCATACTCTCTCCCACAATCGATATGTGATCCATTGTTGATCTGCACACAGCTGTTGTCACTGTCGTGAGACATTCTCGCAAAAAATCACGGCTTTAGTAACGCAGTAACGCAGCGTCCCTACGGGAAAGTAACGGTAATCTAATTACCATTTTTACAATAGTAATCCCTTACTTTACTCGTTACTTGAAAAAAGTAATCAGATTACAGTAATTTGTTACAAGTAACGCGTTACTGCCCATCTCTGGTCCTAATGATCCATAAGTGTCCAGAAGCTATCGCAGGTAAGCTCATACGGAAAAAAGGGAAAAATCAGCATAAAAATCAATAAAAAATCAATAAAAGAAGCAAAGCATTTAAAGAGCAAAGAGATGAAGCGTCCACACTCACAAAAGGGGGAGGAGTTATTCGTGTAGATTTTGTAGACTTTGTTACAAGCAGAAAGCACCCTCAGAAAGGTCGCGGAAAATGCTCAACTGCCATTACTTTAGCCTGTACCAGAGCGACACACCCTTGCCCAACCACTCGACCCAGGTAAGTCACAGTTGCCCTGTCAAACGATAAACGGTGCCCTAACTCTCTGCATATGAGAAACCCAAGAATCACTGTAGACCACCAAGTTTTTATATTCCTCAAGCCGAATGGTTTCCAAAGTGAAAGTAATGACACAAATGTTACTAGACCTGTTTGGTGTTTTTCTTTTTTGCTTCTTGGCAATGTTTCCCCCAAAACAAAATTGTTTCAGGGAAGTACAACAGAAAGTAAAGAATATTGTTTTAAAATGCAAACCCTTGCAAACACAGAGAAGTTGAGATGCGTGAATTTAAAGTGATTAACAGAAAGTGGCTGTGATAAGAATCAGGTGAGGTTGATTGCAGCACAATATTGTATGTATTACTCATATCTTTAGCAGTGATTCTGATTGATTGTTGCAATCATGTGAAAACCTAGGGTGTGCTTTTATTCCCTGGAATTACAAAAAAGCACCCAAACATTTGCAGAGGATAAGGATAATTTAAAAAAAAATTGTTTATTCACCCCTTGCTCAAGCAAAACTTCATCACCAGCTCTCTGACTTTTTCTTGGAAAGCTAATGCGACAGTGAAAGGGTGGAGCACTGGGTGGAGCTGAGAATAATCTTCAGGTACTTAAATGTAATTATACTGCAACAGAGGTGCAGTTAACAATGGCTCTCCATCAGTTTTTGTGCTGTATTGCTGTGATGACTATTCTCTCATGGAGAGGTGAGAAACAAAGTTTTATTTTTTAGTTTTCCAAGGTTGAAGAAGTATTTGATGAAGTGGAGGTATAATAAAATACTGGTAAAACTACTGGAAATTAATGGATTAATGGCTGGTATCGTGTATTGTTATATATATTATAATGTTGTTATATATTTTTGATATTTTATACATTCCTGATAGTAATGATACAGTTTTTGGACTGGACACTGTGAAAGGGTAGACTTAGCAATGATTTCATAAATGCATCATTTTATAATGTATTTTAGGTAAATTATTTGGTTCCTTCAAATCTCTAGAAATCCAAGTTTCTTCATTTTTACTCAGTTCAGTAAATCTCTTATTTGCTTTTTTTTTAAGTGGATAATTCTCAGAGTACAGACATTTCACATTAGGTAATTTTTCATTTACCCTTTTCCCTTTTAAACTATATTTACTATTTAATTAATAATTGTTTAATTAACCGTTAGCCGTCAGAACTGTCAGAAAATAAATACGGCTGAATTAATATTTAATATATATATTTAATATTAAATTGTAGGAGTTTTAACAAAAATCAACTAAACTGATCAACTAATCAACGCCACCTGAAACAATCCTTAAGACCGGGTTGAAATGTAAATGTTAATTCTCATCACGTGGAGTCTTTCCACCTAAAACTAAATAAATAAATACTGCAGGTACATGTATCAGTTGTTGGATTTGGAGTGTCCCTCTCACAGCACAAAATTTTTGAACCAGAGTGTTAAAACAAATTGCAAAGGTACTGCTATGACTCTTAAATTATTTGGAAAGTGTAAATGCAGAGAATTATCATTAGTTTTAAGCACAGTGCCAGAACTTCCTGGTTAACCCCTACAGCAGCTTTTTACTGCTTGCTTTGCCTGTTTATCTACAGTAGATACAAGGGTATTACCAAAGCTTTCCCTCTCCTCCACTACAGTCGCATTTCAGTGAGGCCTAAAGATTTATATAGCAGAGGCTAATGTATTTCTTGTATATTTCAATATAGCAATATGCTGAAGCACGCACATTGTTGTTGCTGTCATGGTGCTCTCTGTCTGATTTGCATTTTTGTATCACATCTAAAATAATCTCTTCTCTGACATGACCAACCAACAATCAATTTGCTTTTAAATTCTATTTTTATTTTTGAATTAGAAAAACCTTGCAGTGCAAATCAGTCAGTGCAGAGCCAGCAATAGGTGATGAATCCACCAAGTATCTGTCATGGTCCTGCCAGGAATGAGCATTGTTGGTCAAGTTACTTGAAAAACAAAATCAGTAACTAATAACTGATAATAACTAATTACTGATTTTAATCTTTATGCACATTGCATCAAGCAAAAATTAGATTACATGCAACGGTCTTGGACTTGAAGAAATTTGTCTATCATTTAAACCTACTTCCTGCGTATTCCAGCATATGAAATAAAATCTTTTTTTTTTTGTTTACACTCACTCTTTCAAACAGATGCAAGTAAAACACAGCAGAAAATAAATAAAATCAAAGGCTCGGCAGCACTATGTCCTGTTGCTCTAAATCTATTTTCACGTGTTTAGCAGGAGTGGAGGTTTGCCCTGGTGCAGGTGTGCCGCAGCGGTCATGTCAGTGGGGAGATCTGGGGGTTTCTCTGTGAATTTCACATTCCTGTGGCAGTGTGCTAGGTACTTGCTCAGAGTTGAAGTTTAGGGGGGTTTGTCGCTGTTACGGCTGTCTCAGTGGATTTTTAATAAACTCAGCCGTCTGCTCGTTGCTATCTAAAGTAAAACAGGACACTGCCGTAGATTCTCATCTCTGTTTAATCAGTTTTCTGTTTGACGTTTATTCATTTATGTGAAAACCCCAGGAACCCACCTGAGGGATTAATAACGCTTGATTTAATCTAATCTAATCAAATAACTATAATCTCAGCCCAACCAATTTACTCAGGAACAAATAGAACACTGAAGAAAGCCAAACAGTAACATTTTTAAGTTATCTAAGTGACTTATATATCATGTTTAACCTGAGTAGCGGGGGTCTGAAAACGATGAGCCGGAGTCTGCTGCTCTCCCCGGCTCTTGTGACCCTTGAACCCCCGACTAGTTATCGATTTGGTGGGTAACAGACATCTCCGAAAACATCAGAGGACTTTTGCAAATATGCAATGTTTTGATAAACCGAGCAGATATTTGAAGTTTACACAGCTACATTCTTGCCTGAAAATATGTTAAAAGTTTATTTTGTGACACAGAAAGAATAATAAGAGTAATATTAAAACTAAGTAGCTTCCGCTATTGTTGGAAACTGGAATTGGCTGGGATATAGTGGGCCATGAAGGATACACCCGACCCATCCTTCAAATCTGGGGAAAAGGAGGACGCATTTGTCGGCCGCATTCAGAGTAGTCTACGAATTGGGACACCCTTCGTCACATTGCTGTGATGTAATCAGTCTACAAATGCAGCCTCAGGAGGATGCGGCCTAGGTTTTGGGACACAGCCATATTATCCATTGCACACGTCTGTTGCCACGAACATCTCACTCGCTTACGTCATTGTCATGAGACACTCTCGTAAACAAAATCACGGTTAGTAACGCAGTAATGCAGCGTGCTTATGGAAATGAGGCGGCCATCTGGCTGTATCTGTAACTTTTTTTCAGTTGCAAGAAATTAGTGAAACTAGTTTGACGTATTTCCCTTTTCACAGACGAAAATAATCACCAATCACCAGTTAAACAAAACAATCTGTTTTGTTTAATATATTTAAATATATATATTTATCTTCTTGTTTTTTAGGTTGTCATTCACAGCAGCCTGGTAAGTAGATGAAACAATTTTACAAGATTTTCAAGAAACTGGAGAAAATGCAAACTTTTATCACTACTTGTTTCAGGGATGAGGAAAATATGTTGACTCACATTTATTTTTAAAAATATCTCTCTAAAGCAATGAGTGAGTTCTGTACAGTAAACTTTTCATTTAAAGCAGTGGAGTGGCAAAACCCATAACCCATCTATATATACCACAGTTTAATTTCACATTAACAACTGTAAGATGTAGGGAGTAAGGACCTTTCAAAGCTCAAATGTAGTCAGCATATAGCTAGATAAGTTAGTATCTTTAGATCAGACCTATTCTGTCAGAGATGATTAACATTATCTGTCACCTCTGAGTGGTTTTAATGTTGTGGCTAATCAGTGCAGTCACTGTTTAAATGTCATCTCTCTTCTTCTGTCAGCCTGTGGCAGAGCTGTTAAAAACAGCAGAATCATAGAAGGTCAAGATGCAACACCAGGAAGTTGGCCTTGGCATGCCATTGTAGTAACTTATGGACCTTATGGATATGATCAGTGTGGAGGTTCACTAATCACCAACCAGTGGGTCCTGACATCTGCTCGGTGCTTACCATCGTGAGTCACTGTTGAACCTTTTGAAAGTTTACATTTTTGTTGTTGTACAATTTTGATGATAGGTATTAGTAACTGTGAAGTGTAGTGCAAAACGCTTACTGTTTACAATTAGCTTGGCATTTCTTTACAGCCAGATTTTCTTTTCCTTTTTAACTTCTTTCCTGAAAACAGTCTAAAGGTTTTTAAAGTGTTTTGCTACATAATACTAAGGCTGTGTACGCTGAGGGTGTAGCTATAGCAAGTAAGAGACCCTGGTGAGAGCTATTATAGCATGAGCATGTAGAGTGTGCTGTGATCAGATCAGTCAAACAATATGCAGAAGCAGTTTGTCTCTGTGAGATCAGATCTGAGGCAGGTGTAACAGCAAGATCACAGTCTAACATGGTGAATGAAAACTGACATTTCTGATTATTTATATATTAAACATCTTTAGAAAACTGTTGTTGTGATTTAAAGAAAATTGCATTTAACTGAAGAGTCCATTTATCATGTATAACAATTTTTTTTCCTGTCAAGTTCAAGTTACAACACTGTGGTTCATCTGGGACGCTTCAACCAGTCAGGTTCAAATCCAAATGAGCAGACTCAGAAAGTGGAAAACATAGTCTGCTATTCTCAACGTCCCAATTACGACTACTACTACTACTACTACTACTGGCCATACAATAATGACATTTGTCTTCTGAAGCTGTCGGCTCCTGTGATTTTCACAGACTACATTCAGCCGATATGCTTATCATCAACAAACAGCACTTTCTACAATGGGACCAGCAGCTGGGTCACCGGTTTTGGTTATGATAATTGTGAGTTACAAAATACTTATTTATCTATTAATGTAACAATACTGACAATGGATTTGTTAAAAAGCTTGTACCTTTTTCTCTCTGATTAGATTATCAACTTCCCAACATCCTGCAAGAAGTTAATGTACCCATATTGGGAAACAATGAGTGCAGATGTTACTTGGGAGACTACAACTACTGGATTCCCACGATTACAGAGAACGTTACCTGCACTGGGCCCAAACTTGGATGGAAGGGTCCATGTAAAGTAATGGATTACTTCTAGTTACACTTTGGGGGAGGATGGGGGTTTGGTTCTGTGTCAGGGATCAACATTGTATAAACTAATAATGTCTAGTTCCATTATTTATAATAAGAAATATATATTTTTTAATATCGCAGATCAAAATTGCCAATGTAGTTAAGTGAAAGTTAACTTCAGTGCCAATTTAACTCCTGGCGTGAACTTTTTTCAGTTTTCCACTTGAGCCACTGTCAGTTGGGAGTTCGCCTTGTAATCGGAAGGTTGCCGGTTCGGGCCCCGGCTCGGACAGTCTCGGTCGTTGTGTCCTTGGGCAAGACACTTCACCTGCCGCCTACTGGTGTTGGCCAGAAGGGCAGATGGCGCGATATGGCAGCCTCGCTTCTGTCAGTCTGCCCCAGGGCAGCTGTGGCTACAACTGTAGCTGCCTCCACCAGTGTGTGAATGGGTGGATGACTGGGTGTGTAAAGCGCTTTGGGGTCCCTAGGGGACTAGTAAAAGCGCTATACAAATACAGGCCATTTACCATCAAATGGTGTGCTAAACTGAATGTGTGCCATGTTATTGGCTAATGCTAACAAACATGCTTTTGAACGGTCCATCCATACACCACATAACTGGGTCACAGACTAATGCTTCAGCAGGATAGATATTACTGAGACAGATCCTTTTCTGAAAGTTATTGACCTGTCTTCACAATTTTTCTTTTCACAGGGAGATGAAGGGGAACCACTCATGATGAAGGCAGGATCAGTTTGGGTCCAGATTGGAATTACTAGTTATAGTAATTGTGGGGGACCTTCAATTTACACCCGTGTGTCCCAATACCAGAAATGGATCAGTGACACCATCACAGGGACACCACCAGGTTTTGTTACCTTCTCCTTCCCAGGAGCTGACAGCGACTCAAACTTCACCTGCCCGACATCACCACCTACAACCATCCCTGCACCTTTAAACACCACTGTCTCTACCCCTTTAAACACCGCTGTTTCTACCCCTTTAAACACCACTGTCTCTACCCCTTTAAACACCACTGTCTCTACCCCTTTTAACACCACTGTCTCTACCCCTTTAAACACCACTGTCTCTACCCCTTTAAACACCACTGTCTCTACCCCTTTAAACACCACTGTCTCTACCCCTTTTAACACCACTGTCTCTACCCCTTTAAACACCACTGTCTCTACCCCTTTAAACACCACTGTCTCTACCCCTTTTAACACCACTGTCTCTACCCCTTTTAACACCACTGTCTCTACCCCTTTAAACACCACTGTCTCTACCCCTTTAAACACCACTGTCTCTACCCCTTTAAACACCACTGTCTCTACCCCTTTAAACACCACTGTCTCTACCCCTTTAAACACCACTGTCTCTACCCCTTTAAACACCACTGTCTCTACCCCTTTTAACACCACTGTCTCTACCCCTTTAAACACCACTGTCTCTACCCCTTTTAACACCGCTGTCTCTACCCCTTTAAACACCACTGTCTCTACCCCTTTAAACACCACTGTCTCTACCCCTTTTAACACCACTGTCTCTACCCCTTTAAACACCACTGTCTCTACCCCTTTTAACACCGCTGTCTCTACCCCTTTAAACACCACTGTCTCTACCCCTTTAAACACCACTGTCTCTACCCCTTTTAACACCGCTGTCTCTACCACTTTTAACACCACTGTCTCTACCCCTTTTAACACCACTGTCTCTACCCCTTTTAACACCACTGTCTCTACCCCTTTAAACACCACTGTCTCTACCCCTTTAAACACCGCTGTCTCTACCACTTTTAACACCGCTGTTTCTACCCCTTTAAAAACCACTCCAACCGCAAATAGCAGTGGTGAAAATCTGACCCACTTCACTCACTTTACCTCTCTCTGTGTTCTTGTTGTGTTGCTCCATCTGTTTGGTGGAAGTGGAATGTAATTCAGCACATTTACTCATATCGTGTACATAAATACAAGCTTGAAATACTATTACTTTACCCGAGTACTCAGGTTTCATAAAATTTTACAACTCTGACTAACTTTAAAAGTGCATTTTTTCTAAAAGACATGAACAGTTAAAAAACAAAAGTATGATGCTTTCTTCTACATTAAATGATTAATAGATAGAAACTAAATGAAACAGAAAAAAGTTGTTTTTGTCTTTCCAGTTTCCTAAATATAGTGATTTGCTATCATTTCTTTCAACCAATTTGTTTACTTAATTTCTAATCATTTTTAAATTTTGACTACATGTTGGACAAACTGAGGACTAAGAAAGTGGTTGCTAAGTTTTTTGTTAACAAATCAAATGCTTTTAAATAATTCTGGAAAGTGAACTGATTTTTTTTTTTAAGTTGTCAGACACATACAATCTGATGAAAATTTTCTCAAATCTTGTTGTGTTGAGGGATTTGTGGTATCCAAATATTTTTCGTTATTAAAACGTATCATTTTAAAGAAGCTTTGATTGTCATGTATTATTTTGTTTAAAATTTATACACTTGAAGACAACAGGAACAAACTCTCACAAACCATAAACTTATAAAGTTGCAGACAAATCAGTGCACACATTGTATGTTTGTGTATCATATCATAAGCATTTGTAATGACCCTTATTCGCAATCTGTAGTCATACATCAGTCTGCTTCCCTGGTGTTTGTGGCTAATCTAAGTTTTACATCACTTCCACTTTCCCACCCTGTCAAGCTGATTGTGACATCACTGGTCTAGTCCAATCATGTTTCTGCTGGCCTTCACAGGTCAATCAGCCTTCACTCTATGTACACACTGCGCATCTATCATTCTTCCTTGCAGACAACTTTGTACAACCCACCTCCTCCCCATCACCGCCTCTCCTTCATTACTCAGGTTTCATTCAAGCCTCCATCTCCACCACCAGCATCTAGACTCCAGGGGCCCTACCCTAATCCCTATCACCACTGGGATTCTGTTCTGCTTTGAATGGCCCTCAGAGTCTAAGCACCAAATACCTCAAATTGAATTCTGAACATGAATGAATCATCATCCTTACTGAAATTTTTCTCCATACTCTGCTCTCCTGCTTAGGCCTGAAATCTGTTTTGCTGCTGTGCTCTGGATTTCACTTAGTCATGGTCCTCAAATCTTTCTGTGCGTTTCCACCATTTCTCACTCTCACCTCTTTGATTTACTTCTCTCCCTCATAGGCTACATCTACACTAATCTGGATAAATTTGAAAACTATATATATAGTGTGGACGTATAAAAACACTCCACGTCCACACTATTGTTTTCAATCGTTTTCAAAGAGTTGTTCATCCACACTGAAAGGACCTAAAATGCTTAGGTTCCAGTACTGCGCATGCATGTAAAAGACATTCGACCTGCGTCATTTCTGTCTGCTGTTTATTTACTTTCCAGCTCTTTGAAACGTCGACTTGTCGATATTTTTTCCCCCGCGCCTCAGAGAAAAAGAGAGAAAAGATTCAAATTTTATATTTCTCAGTATCTGTATACAGTGGTCCCTCGTTTATCGCAGGTGTTATGTTCTAAAAATAACTCGCGATAGGTGAAATCCGCGAAGCAGCGAACTTTATTTTTTACAATTATAATAGATATTTTAAGGCTGTAAAACCCCCCATTACACATTTTAGACACTTTTCTCAGACAGGCATGAACATTTTCACACTCTTGTTTCAACATTCTCAAAGCTCAAACCTAGAAAAATAAGTCCAGTATTATAGAATTAAACCAAAGATCAAACCCTGTTTTCAGGTCCAGAACATGGGACTAGAGCAGCTGCGAGAGAATTCAACCTCACTGAATCATTAATAAATCAATGAATCAGAAGTCCAATGTTTTGTGTGATGATTATCTTCCTCTGCCTCTTTGGGTGCTACTGCAGGTGCCTTTGACGATGCAAAACGTTTCGTTGACATTGTTTTTGTTGGGGAGAAAAGTACAGCACTTCAGAGTCACACTGCTAGCGATCAATGTAGCGATTCTGTACTGTACAGGAGAGACGGCACGGAGGAGATCGGCAAGCCGATCAGGACGCAGGACACAATGTGCTCTAAAAAATAAAAGTCATGCATAATTGCACTCAAAAAAATCCGCGAAACAGCGAGGCCGCGAAAGGTGAACCGCGTTATAGCGTGTGACCACTGTCATTTTGAAGGTAAGTCACAGCATACCCTTTGTAAATACTAATATATTGTCATGGTTCTGGGCCATGTTGGTCCAGCATTCTTAGTTTTTGTGTGTTTTGTATTTTGTTCTTTATTTAGGCCTTGGTTCCTAGGTTGTTCTGTTAAGATCTTCCTTATTTGATTACCCCCTGTGTCCCCCTCTGTGTATCTGTGAGCCCTCGTCTCTCCTTGTGTTTTATTCCATGTTTTCCCCAGCCTGTTATATCTGTGCTCTCCCCGTGCTCTCTCTCCTCTTGTCTGAACCTCTGTGTACTTCCTGTTTTACTTTGACAGTCTCTAGTCAGCATGCGTCATGTTGTGTTTACTCCTGCCCTGTCTCGTTATGATTATCTGCGTCAGCTGTGATCCCCGTGTGCTCCCACTTCCCTCGTTAACCCTCTGTGTATTTATGTCCGCATCTCCCTCAGTTCTGTGTCGCATTCTCCCTCATGACTGTGTGCCCCTCCCTGTGTCTCTTTGTGAGTCAGGTCCTTTAGCATCTCTCAGTTTAGTTTCTTATTATTTTGTATCGCCCTTCTGTCAGCAATAAAGCTGTGTTTTGAGTTCAGTTCTGTTTCCCGTGAGTTTGCGTTTGGGTCCAATTCCTGCCTGCACACAGCCTAAACATGACATATATAGAGACCCTTACCAGCAATCATTCATTTATTTTTTTGTGGCTTTTTTTTCACGGTTTGTTGACATGCTGTGTAGGTGTATACTTTAGCTGATATTGACCTTTGACTATTGTTCACCTGTAGTTTGAATGCTGAACATTTGCCTGTTCTGCAACCGTAACTATACAGAGATGTGCTTCTGAATGTGGACAACGTGTCTTCTGATTTATAATGCAGTTCTGCTTGTGTTGAGTGATGTAAACCAGCGGTCCCCAACCCCCGGGCCTCGGACCGGTACCGGTCCGTGAGTCGTTTGGTACCGGGCCGCGAGCGTTGAGGCTCAGGTGTGAAATGTATGGTTTTCAGGGGTTTTATTGGTTTTCAGCGTTATTTTGTTATCGTTTTTATCGTTAACTCGGTTTTCCTGGGTCTTTTCATGTGTGTTATGAATAAATCTTTTTTCGGTACCGGTACAAGTTTTATTTTGGTGTATTTATCCGCAAAAAAGCGCAAAAAAGGTTGGGGATCGCTGATGTAAACAACCAATCGATCCAGACTCAGACTTCCAGACTTCAAATGTCAAAACTGATTATTTGATTTTTTTTTTTTAAGACACAGCAATGGTGAGTGTTCCCACCCTCTGCTCTTTGTAGAGCATTGTTAGTCCATTTAAAAAACTCAGTGCTTTTCTTCAACATTTTGCTGTGACGTTTCAAAGAGTCTGAAAGTAAATAAGTGGCAGACAGAAATGAGGCAGGTCGAATCTTCTTGTGTTTCACGCATGCGCAGTACTGGAACCTAAGCGTTTCAATGTGGACGCATAACTCTGTGAAAACGACTGAAAATGCTAGTGTGGATGCGGAGCGTTTTCAGACAAAAACAGCGTTTTCAAATCTATCCGGGCGAGTGTGGACGTAGCCTGAGCCTCAGAAGCTCAACACGATGTCCAAATGTCTGTTTAGGGCTCCCCAGCCCTAGTTTTCATCTTGGTCTAGTCTAACTGTGGTGGTTATCTCTCTGGTGTCTTTTTGAGAAGATTTCTAATGTCATCGAGATTTTTAATTTTCCTTACCTCTATTAAGGATATTTGGGGGTTGGTTGTTGTTGTTGTTGTTTTATCATTATGAGATGTTTATGTTCAGGGCTATGCAGAGATGTTTGAAGGAGCTGGTGCTCAAAGTTAAAAAGGGGCACATAGAACCAGGTTGAATAAATTATATGGAATCACATCATACTATATCACTGTCATCAGGTGGGGACAATGCAAAGCAAATATAGCCTATGTTTTACCCTAATGGGGTACAATGATGCTGTTGAGGGGTTACTGCTGATAGTGCTGGAGGGCAGGGGTGTGTTGATCTGAGACTGTAGACAAAAAATACATTTGCATTTTAAAACAGAGCCATCCAATCCAGTTTATCGCAGTCATCTGGCCTTTAGAGCCTATCCTATCTACCACAGAAGGCAGAGAACATCTTTGTCAGGTCACCAGTCAGGGCTTGTACAGACAGTCAAACCATTTCCACCTATGTGCTACATTCACCAGCTATGGGCAGCTAACCTAACCCCCACTAACTGTATGTGTTTAGACTGTGGGAGGAAGCTGGAGAACCTGGAGCACCCACACAAACTCCACAGAAAGACCACTGCCAGTAAGTGGTTTTTAACTCGAGACCTTCTTGCTGTGAGGCAGCAGTGTGTGTGTGACCTCTGCAAAAAATGTAAGACTGAATCCAAAAATCTTGATTGAATTGACAGTAAAAAGTAAAACATTAAAAATAAAATCTTCAAACTGTGAAGAAGATAACTCTCTTGGGTGTGACAAATGCTATTTTAAAACTGATATACGATGTTATTCTTGTTAACTTGCTCATTATATTATTGTGAAAGCTATAGGCCTACAGTGAATCTTAACAACAACAACAGTCATTTAGACATTAGGTAATTTTATGTGATCTATTATGGCACAATGTTTCATTGCAATGCTTTGTTGTAGTGCAGCAGCAGGTCCAGAAGCTCTTTTTTCATTGTTGATACCAGTCAGAGGTAGCTAGAAGGACTTCTTGACATTTCTTGTTAACCTTCATTTTTCCTAGTAGAAAAATGTATCTGTGTTTTTTGTGTGAATGTTCCAAACAAACTGTGGTGAAACTGAAAACAAACAGTAGGAGGAATGTTGCAATTGTTGTTAGACCTGTTTTTTTAACCTGATACTGACCTGATATCTCCAGGAAAAGTAATGTTTCAGAGAAGCTCAATAAAAGTGAAAATTATTTTTTTTACAGAATAAATGTTTTACATTTCAAACTCTGGACACTTTTAAACAGTTCATTTTTCCTCTGGATTTTCTCATCTCTTCATTCAAAACACACTGTTTATATGATAGCATGTTCATCAAGTTCAAATTCAAATTGACATTTTATTCGTCACATACACAGTCATATAAGTACAGCATGGTGAAATGCTTGTGTCCAGGGAGGGGGGGCTGCAGACTGACACTGCAGACTTTTTTTCAATGTAATGAGTTTCATAAATACACCCTTTTTGCACACGCGCTTTTCTACTCAATAATGTTGCTGTCAATATACTTGATATTTATTTATTATCACCTCTGTCAATCCTTGATATTTATTATTGAGTGATTTGTACACATTGTGCTATTTCTTAAATCTGTAACATATTGTATTGTTAAATAGTCTAGTTTGTTTATGTTATTTTACTGTAACAGCAACAGACTGTAACCCACATAATTTCCTCAGGGATTAATAAAGTATGCTGATTCTGAATGATTCTGAAAGCCTTTCAAGCACAAAATGTATCAGGACTTTGAATGCTAAAGAGGGGCTGAGAAGGTGACTAGCCACTATATTTCCATCTAAAAACTTAAGTCCAAGGGATCAACCAGGGTGGGAACTACACATAACAGGCAACTTAGCAAGGAATCCATTTAACTGTATACAGCGTGTACTTTGTTACCAGCAGAAAGCACCCTCAGAAAGGTCGCGGAAAATGCTCAACTGCCATCACTTTAGGCTGTAACAGAGCGACAGACCCTTGCCCAACCACTCGACCCAGGTAAGTCACAGTTGCCCTGTCAAACGATAAACAGTGCCCTAACTCTCTGCAAATAGCCTGTGTCTCCCCTACATCGATATCATGCCCCACCCAGTCTGTACGAGAAGGCACATAACCAAACAAACCTGAATACTCGAGATAAGGTCTTCAAGTTCAGCCACCTGAGCATTAGTCAAATGGCCCAGACGACACCCCAAGTTCTTAAGAGTCTCTTTGTTAAGTTCTAGCAACATAATGACATTAAAGAAATACATTTTGAGTACCTTCTAAACATTTTGAGAAACTCATGAACTCTGTGCCATTTTTGTTCAAATTAGTAGTTATATAATATTTAAAAGAAAACATTTTCAAATTATTCTTGTAACATATGTACTAGTCACCAAATCTATTGCATTTTAAACAAATCATTGGATCTTAAGATTTTTTGACGTATTTCTTAATTTTTTGTAGAATACTTGAGTTTAACACTCGCGCATACATATATACATCACATCAGTAAGATGTGTTCTGTGTTTGTTCTACATGAAGTTCATGTCAGAAAAGCATGATTCACAAAGATAAGCTGAACCAAAAAGCCAGGCAACTTTCATTGCTGCTGGGCATACACCTTTGTACAGACTGGAAGTCTGAAGTCCTAACTTAAAGACCATCAGCATGCAACAATCTCTTCCTGTCCAGCATGCAAGTTAAACATTGCACTTAGCTGCTCAGCAATTCATGTTATGTCCACTTGGATGAAAGGATCTCAAATGAATTACACAAGTGGTTTGAGTTGATCAAAGTCACAAAACCTGTTCTAAAACCCCTGCCCGGGTCTGTTTATGACCTGAGACTCATAAACAGACGTTATTTATAATCTTCATGCAGGAGTCATCACATGAGTAGAACTAGTCACCTTTTGCATTTATTGCCTGCTGGTGAATTATGCAATGGTAATGTAGAAATTTAGGGAAGTCTGTGTCACTTTTGTCCTTCATAATGAAGCCTGTAGTTCAGCCTATATATGTAAAATTTAAAATTAAGATTCATTGTTATCGATTTCAAATCTACATTAATGCAAATATTATGGGTTAAAAAAAGAAAGAACAGCCATTTTTGAACTTCACAGCGCAGTTTGACTAACAATGTAAGAGGAAGGTTATTCGAAAATGCATAGTCTAATGGTTTAAGTAAGTCAGTAGTGATGCTGTTAAAGTGGGCAAATGGCAACATGGAACAAGTTTCCCAACACTGTTCATATTCAGAACCATCCGTTCTAAGTAGTGTCCGAATTGTACTTAGTAGCAGACATGAAAGTGAAAGTAATGACACAAATGTTACTAGACCTGTTTGGTGTTTTTCTTTTTTGATTCTTGTCAATGTTTCCCCCAAAACAAAATTGTTTCAGGCAAGTACAACAGAGAATAAAGACTATTGTTTTAAAATGCAAACCCTTGCAAACACAGAGAAGTTGAGATGTGTGAATTTAAAGTGATTAACAGAAAGTGGCTGTGATAAGAATCAGGTGAGGTTGATTGCAGCACAATATTGTATGTATTACTCATATCTTTAGCAGTGATTCTGATTGATTGTTGCAATCATGAGAAGGATGTGCTTTTATTCCCTGGAAATACAAAAAAGCACCCAAATATTTGCAGAGGATAAGGGTAATTTAAAAAATAATCTATTCACCCCTTGCTCAAGCAAAACTTCATCACCAGTTGCCTGACTTTTTTTTTTGGAAAGCTAATGCGACAGTGAAAGGGTGGAGCACTGGGTGGAGCTGAGAATAATCTTCAGGTACTTAAATGTAATTATACCATGACAGAGGTGCAGTTAACAATGGCTCTCCATCAGTTTTTGTGCTGTATTGCTGTGATGACTATTCTCTTATGGAGTGGTGAGAAACAAAGTTTTATTTTTCTTTAAACACTTTTGTTATTTTTCCAAGGTTGAAGAAGTATTTGATGAAGTGGAGGTATAATAAAATACTGGGAAAACTACTGGAAATTAATGGATTAATGGCTGGTATCGTGCATTGTTATATATATTATAATGTTGTTATATATTTTTGATATTTTATACATTCATGATAGTAATAATACTTTTTTTTGGAATGTTCACTGTCATTATGCAAATGTACTGTTTATACGGTTGGGGAAACCTGCAGTCAGCTGAGACTGAAGAAGTCACTTGGATGAGTGACGAAACATTTCTCCCACTGAAAACGCTACGACCAGATGAACAGAATCAACTTTTGGAGATTACTTAGCTCACAGGTGTGAAACTCCAGGCCTGGAGTTAGATGTGTCCTTGATCCAACACAGCTGATTTAAATGTCTTGTTAGTTTATGGTTACACAAATAAAAGTTATTTGGTTAGAGTTGGACATTAAACTCTACTTGATTAAATTTACAAAAATATAATGTTTGTCATAGTGACACCTCCCTGATTTTTCTACAACAAAAAATACAACAAAATAAAGACAAATAAAACAAAATACATGTCCTACTGAAATGCATTACTTTGTGCTTAATAACAAATACAAAAAAACATGACAATTTCACTAACTTGCATGAGAACATGGGAAAACATACAAATGTTTGATCACATGTAATTTCTGTTTTGGCATCACTTCAGTGGCTTCCAGTGCAGTTAAAAATAGAAACTTTAATGCTGACAAATATGTGAAGGGTATCAAATAATTGAGTGCTCACAGTTGTTCTCACAACTAATGAATAAATAACCTAAAGGAGATTGCATTGAAATGTTGATTATACCTTTATGTGAAGAGATACTCAACTATTTAATTAGACATTAAAGCACAAGTAGAGGATAAAACACTTTCATTTCCATTTCGCTATATAAAACCTAGAAAGACATGGTCAGTAATTTTCTGCTAACAAACACATACACACCCCTGTAGGGACTCCGTTTGTAGCTTCACTTTGGCTCCACCTAAAGGCACATTAAAACATAGTTTAAAAGGGAAACCCCACCAGTGAATTAATGAAATTGTTGTTTCTTCTGTTCATGTAAAAGAGAAAGTAAACTTAAAATTCTCACAACAAATTATTACTGCAGGTTCAGACTTGAAGTCAACCATCATGCCAACATTACAAAACGCAGCAACTGCAGCAGTAAAATGCAGATAAAGTATCCTAAAGGAAAGTTTCTTCATCTTCCACTGAACAGCCTCTGCACCAAGATGTGCTCACATTTAACAGGTACTAGTTGTTGTGTTATAGCCTATTGTGATTGGTCAGAATTGTGATAGTGATAATTTAATAAATGAGTAAATAATTTTTACTTATTTAGAAAGAAAAAACACTAGTCATGTGTTTATTTAAATATTATTTTGAATACATTGAAAATAAAACCTATGAAAATACTTCTTGTGGGAAGTAAAGGTGGGCTCTGGCCATAGTAGGAGTGGTGTTGCTTCATGTAATGAGTAGCTCTGAAACAGGTTTACATGCGCCTGGATTAATGCATAGCTTACCACAAATATATTGATGAGTCAGAGTCAGACATTAGATCAAGAGACAAATTCAAGGGCTGAAAATGAAACAAACACTGAAGTGCAAAAGTCTGCAGCTGTTCAGTTGGAGACTTGAGGCAGTGTGGAAATGAACAACTTAAGACCAGATGTAAACATGTTTACAGCCTGGTATCAAATGTGCCATTAGGTGGAGCCAAAGTGAAGCTACAAATGCAGTTCCTACAGGGGTGTGTGTGTTTGTGAACAGAAAATTACTGAGCATGTTACGTTTTTGTAGGTTTTATATTACAAAATGAAAATGAAAGTGTTTTATCTTCCAGTTGTGCTTCAGTGTCAAATTAAAAGTTGAATATGTTTCAAACATTTTAATGTGATCCCCTTTAGGTATATACAGTGGGGCAAAAAAGTATTTAGTCAGCCACCGATTGTGCAAGTTCCCCCACCTAAAATGATGACAGAGGTCAGTAATTTGCACCAGAGGTACACTTCAACTGTGAGAGACAGAATGTGAAAAAAAAAAATCCATGAATCCACATGGTAGGATTTGTAAAGAATTTATTCGTAAATCAGGGTGGAAAATAAGTATTTGGTCAATAACAAAAATACAACTCAATACTTTGTAACATAACCTTTGTTGGCAATAACAGCGGTCAAACGTTTACTATAGGTCTTTACCAGGTTTGCACACACAGTAGCTGGTATTTTGGCCCATTCCTCCATGCAGATCTTCTCGAGAGCAGTGATGTTTTGGGGCTGTCGCCGAGCAACACGGACTTTCAACTCCCGCCACAGATTTTCTATGGGGTTGAGGTCTGGAGACTGGCTAGGCCACTCCAGGACTTTCAAATGCTTCTTACGGAGCCACTCCTTTGTTGCCCGGGCGGTGTGTTTTGGATCATTGTCATGTTGGAAGACCCAGCCTCGTTTCATCTTCAAAGTTCTCACTGATGGAAGGAGGTTTTGGCTCAAAATCTCACGATACATGGCCCCATTCATTCTGTCCTTAACACGGATCAGTCGTCCTGTCCCCTTGGCAGAAAAACAGCCCCATAGCATGATGTTTCCACCCCCATGCTTCACAGTAGGTATGGTGTTCTTGGGATGCAACTCAGTATTCTTCTTCCTCCAAACACAACGAGTTGAGTTTATACCAAAAAGTTCTACTTTGGTTTCATCTGACCACATGACATTCTCCCAATCCTCTGCTGTATCATCCATGTGCTCTCTGGCAAACTTCAGACGGGCCTGGACATGCACTGGCTTCAGCAGCGGAACACGTCTGGCACTGCGGGATTTGATTCCCTGCCGTTGTAGTGTGTTACTGATGGCGACCTTTGTTACTTTGGTCCCAGCTCTCTGCAGGTCATTCACCAGGTCCCCCCGTGTGGTTCTGGGATCTTTGCTCACCGTTCTCATGATCATTTTGACCCCACGGGATGAGATCTTGCGTGGAGCCCCAGATCGAGGGAGATTGTCAGTGGTCTTGTATGTCTTCCATTTTCTGATGATTGCTCCCACAGTTGATTTTTTCACACCAAGCTGCTTGCCTATTGTAGATTCACTCTTCCCAGTCTGGTGCAGGTCTACAATACTTTTCCTGGTGTCCTTCGAAAGCTCTTTGGTCTTGGCCATGGCGGAGTTTGGAGTCTGACTGTTTGAGGCTGTGGACAGGTGTCTTTTATACAGATGATGAGTTCAAACAGGTGCCATTCATACAGGTAACAAGTGGGGGACAGAAAAGCTTCTTACAGAAGACGTTACAGGTCTGTGAGAGCCAGAGATTTTCCATGTTTGAGGTGACCAAATACTTATTTTCCACCCTAATTTACAAATAAATTCTTTACAAATCCTACCATGTGGATTCATGGATTTTTTTTTCACATTCTGTCTCTCACAGTTGAAGTGTACCTCTGGTGCAAATTACTGACCTCTGTCATTATTTTAAGTGGGGGAACTTGCACAATCGGTGGCTGACTGACTGTTTAACATCTACATGCTCCCACTGGCACAGATTATAAACAACAACAAAATAAACTACCACAGCTATGCAGATGACACACAAATATATATCACAATGTCACCAGGAGACCGAGGCCCTGTACAGGCTCTTGGTAAATGCATTGAGGAAATCAATGACTGGTTGTGCCACAATTTTCTCCAGCTAAACAAAAACAAAACTGAGGTAATAGTCTTTGGCGCCAAAGAAAAACGATTACAGGTCACCAGAGAACTTCAATCTATACATCTAAAAACCACAAACCAGGCGAGAAATTTGGGTGTAGTGATGGATGCAGACCTAAACTTAGAAAAACACATTAAGACAATAACAAAGTCAGCTTACTATCACCTCAAGAATATTTCAAGGATAAAAGATCTGATGTCTCAACAGGACCTGGAAAAACTAGTCCATGCATTCATCTTTAGTAGGCTTGATTACTGTAACAGCATCTTTACAGGTCTACCTAAAAAATCAGTCAGACAACTACAGCTCATTCAGAACTCTGCTGCTCGAGTCCTCACTAAGACCAAAAAAGTGGACCACATCAGTCCAGCTCTGAGGTCTTTACACTGGCTGCCTGTCCGTCAGAGGATAGACTTTAAAGTCCTGATGCTGGTCTATAAAGCTCTGAATGGTTTAGGACCAAAATACATCAATGACCTCCTGACCCAGTATGAACCTTCCAGATCCCTCAGGTCATCTGGATCTGGTCTTTTATCAGTTCCCAGAGTCAGAACCAGACACGGAGAAGCTGCATTCAGCTTTTATGCTCCTTATAGCTGGAACAAACTCCCAGAAAGCCTCAGATCAGCTGAAACACTCAGTTTATTTAAATCCAGGTTGAAGACTCACCTGTTCTCAGCTGCATTTGAATAAAGCACCAAATCCACACTTTAAGCTTAAATTTCAAAACTTACATTTTAACTACTGATTTTATCTACTGTTCTGATTTTATCTGTTTTGATTTTATATACTGTTGTTTGTTTGTTTGTTTGTTAATTAGTTAGTTAGTTTATTTGCTTGTTTTAATCAATTTTAAATCATGCTTTTTATTTGTTCTTGTTTCTAATGTCTCTGTAAAGCACTTTGAATCACCTTGTTGTTGAATTGTGCTATACAAATAAACTTGCCTTGCCTTGCCTTGCCTTGACTAAATTATTTTTTGCCCCACTGTAATTAGATGCATGTATCAAATTGTTTTGTGTCTGTTGTTTTAATTATTATTGAATCCAATTACACTTAACAAAAATATAAACGCAACACTTTCGTTTTTGCTCCCATTTTCCATTAACTCAAAGATCTGAAACATTTTCTACATACACAAAAGGCCCATTACTCTCAAATATTGTTCACAAATCTCTCTAAATCAGTGAGACAGCATGAATATTGGACAGGTGTGCCTTAGACTGCCCACAATAAAAGGCCACTCTGAAACATGCAGTTTGGTCACAATGCCACAGATGTTGCAACTTTTGAAGGAGCGTACAATTGGCATGCTGACTGCAGCTCTGACTGCAGAGCTGTTGCCCATTGCTGTTACCATAAGCCATCTCCAAAGGTATTTCATAGAATTTGTCAGTACATCCAACTGGCCTCACAACCACACACCAACGCAGGACCTCCACAACCAGCATGCTCACCTCCAGGATCATCTGAGACCAGACACCCGGACAGCTGCAGTAACAATCGATTTGCATAACCAAAGAATGTGTGCACAAACTGTCAGGAAACCATCTCAGAGAAGCTCATCTGCATGCTTGTTGTCCTCATTGAGGTCTGGACCTGACTGCGGTTTGTCGTACCTGACTTGAGTGGGCAAATGCTCACATTCAATGGCATCTGGCACGTTGGAGAGGTGTTCTGTTCACGGATGAGTCCTGGTTTTCACTGTTCAGAGCAGATGGCTGACAGCGTGTGTGGTGTCATGTGGGTAAGTGGGTTGCTGATGTCAGCGTTGAGTATTGAGTGGCCCATTGGGGGGTTCTGGTATGGGCAGGCGTATGTTATGGAAAACAAACACAGGTGCATTTTAGTGCTGGCAATTTGAATGCACAGAGATACTGTGACGAGATCCTGAGGCCTGTTGTTGTGCCATTCACCCACAATCAGCTTTGAATGTAAGAATTTTCTAAATGAAATAATAAGGCTCGTTATTGTTAGACAAAAGCAGTCTGTGCACAAGTTTAAACATAACATTCTTTCTGGGTTCAGCTCGCGGAGGCAGCAGTCTGACCAGAGAAACCCAGACTTCCCTCACCCCACCACCTCCTCAAGCTCATTTGCAGGGAAACGGAGACATTCCCAAGCCACCCGAGAGATGTTAATCTTATCAGCAAGCCCTGGGGCTTCCTCCTGGCAGGGGATGCTAGGAATACCTCACATTGGAGCTTCCAGGAGTTCTAGTAGTCAGATGCCTGAACTACCTCAACTGGCTCCTTCAGTTGTGGAGGATCAGCAGCTGTACTCTGGGCCCCTCTCCTCACTGTATCTCAAAGGGAGAGACTCATAGCCTCGGCCAAAGACTCCTACCCTGGGCTAGCCTAGCCTACCTACCTTGAAGAGGTACACCAGAGAGATAGAAGGCAGGAGAATAAACCAGTTGTTCTCCACAGCACCAGCCAAGGTGTACTCTCAGTTGCAGGGGAACAATATGAGAACAGCACCACCAAGGCTGGAGACGGAGCAATACTGGAAGCGTTTATTGTTTATTTATAAGGAACCCCATTACCTTCCACAACAGTGGTTGCTAGTCTTCCTGGGGCCCAAACCATCAAATAAAATATCGCACAATAAAGTGGATGCAAAATATCCACATAATTTGGCTCTTACATCCACAGTGAGGTTTTACAATTGTGAAAATATGAGCATATAAATATCAATAACACGGAGACAAAATACACAAATTTCCATTGCAAATGACATTGCCCTCTTACAATATTTACAATAATTAAAAGCTGTGTAAGTAGGCTTTTAAGGGTTTTTTGAAATTATGAATAGAAGCCAATTCTCTAATTGCACAAGGCAACTTATTCCACTTAAAAGATGCTCTAAATATAACAGAGTTTTTCAAAAGTTGCTTTTAACTCAAGGAATTACTAAATTGCGATTTGCTGAAGATCGTGTAGTATGATTATATATTTCATCGGGATACTGCAACTGAGCAGAAAAAGAAATGTGGTGTGTTTAACTGTATTGCTTTCTTTATAAATACAAGTAAGCCATAGTATAATTTAGCTTGTACAGGAAGCCAAGAAAGTTTATCATGCATTTTATCGATATTTGTATGGCATGAACACCTTAACACTAATCTGGCTGCCTTATTCTGGACTAACTGAAGTCTGTTCAGATCTGTCTTCTTAGCTGCTGACCAAATGATTGAACAGTACTCTAGATGAGATAATACTAGTGCATTAATGACATCTTTCATAATTGAAAAAGTAATATAAAAGGAGCATTTCCTAGCTATAGCTACGCCCTGTCCCATTTTCTTAATAACAGAGTCTATGTGCTGAGACCAGGAAAGATGCTGATTTATGGTAACACCAAATAATTTAATCTGGGTGACCTGTTCTAATACCGATCCAGCTATGGAAAGATTTAGTTGTGGGCTGTTGACTAAGCGTCCTCTGCTTCCTATTAACATGGATTTGGATTTAGACACGTTTAAAATCATGTTGTTTTTACTTATCCAGTCAGACATGTTCAGCAAATCTTGTTGTAATACGCTTGTCAATTCGGAGTTGTCACTGGCTGAATAAAACATGGTGGAATCATCAGCATACATTACAAGATGAGATTTATCCAGGACGTACGGCAAATCATTGAATCCGATTAATCTCAACAGCTACAAATGACAACATTGCTGAAGTCTAAATATTAATTCCGGGTTTCGGGGACCTTGGTTTAACAATTAATTTGTCAGATTTCAGGACGGCAAAATCACCTCTGGCCTCTCTCAGCCGTGGTAACAGTTCTTTTCTCTTCTTCCTGATGGACTGAAAATCCTCGTTGATGTAAAGACTGGTATCTTTCAGCTTTCTGGCAGATGAGAGAATTAATTGTCTATCTTTATCTGGGCATCAGTTCCCTCATCTGCAAATGGTTACTGGACTTCCTGACCAACCGCCCCCAACATGTCCGGCTGAATAATCGCTGTTCATCTACAATCACAATGAACACCGGTGTACCACAAGGCTGTGTGATGAGCCCTTTCCTCTACTCCCTCTTCACCCACGACTGCAGACCTGCTGATGGTTCCAACACCATCATTAAGTTTGCAGATGACACCATGGTGATTGGCCTCATCAGTGACAACGATGAGGCCGCCTACAGGGAGGAGGTGGATCGTCTGGCTGAGTGGTGCAACAGAAACAACCTGCTGCTTAACACCGAGAAGACCAAGGAGCTCATCGTGGACTACAGGAGGAATGCTGACCCACATCCACCCATCCACATTAAGGGGACGGCTGTGGAGCGTGTGAGCAGCTTCAAGTTCCTGGGAGTCACATCTCCGAGGATCTCACCTGGACGACCAACTGCTCCAAGCTGGTCAAGAAGGCTCACCAGCGCCTCTTCTTCTTGAGGACTCTGAGGAAGAACCACCTGTCCTCAGACATCCTGGTGAACTTCTATCGCTTCACCATCGAGAGCATCCTGACCAACTGTATAACAGTCTGGTACGGGAACTGCTCTGCCTCGGACCGGAAGGCGTTGCAGAGGGTCGTGAAAACTGCCCAGCGCATCGCTGGAGCACCACTTCCTGCCATAAAAGACATCTACAGGAAGCGGTGTCTGAAAAGGGCTGGGAAAATCATCAAAGACCCCAGTCACCCATCACATGGACTCTTCACCCTCCTGCCCTCTGGGAGGCGCCACAGGAGCCTCCGGACTAAGACCACCAGGTACCGGAACAGCTTCTTCCCCACAGCTGTCAGACTCCTGAACTCTGCCTCCTGACATCTGACCCACGTTAAACTCATGGACTGAACATACACACACCCACAATGGACAACTGTATCCTCAAACACACAATAATAACATGGAGTGAACCACCACTCACAACCACTAGCACTTTATATAGCCTCTGTAGGAATTATATCTCACTTATCTTAACTGCACTACTGTATAGCTCTGTGTAAATAATCATTCTGTACATTCAATAATCTTTAATCCTACAACTGTTTACAACTTGCATAGTTCCCATTTCTGTATAGCTGTATATCTCAGATTCTGTAAAGTTATTTATTTCATATTCTGTATAGTTTTTCATATTTATATCCTGTTCATAGCCTGCACATACTTATAGTTATAGAATATTCACAACATACTTCATACCGTGTACATTATAACATACCATAATAGACCCATTTCTGTAATATACTCACATATCTATATTATTGCTATTATTTATTGTAATATATCTATATCACTAAAGCACTTCTGGATGGATGCAAACTGCATTTCGTTGCCCTGTACCTGTGCATGTGCAATGACAATAAAGTTGAATTCTATTCTATTCTATTCTATTCTATTTAAATCGTTGTAATCTGACCACAATCTGCCTGGATCGTTCATTTTCCTTGTATGGACCAACTCTGTGAGCGCGTTCAATTTGAATGCTATCACTGTCCAGGCCCAGTTTGTTCTTCAGCATGTGTCGGACTTTCTCCTCTGATCCTTCCCAAGTTTCTGCTTTTTTTATCTATTAATCCATCCACCACAATGTTGTTCCTCCTCGATTGATTTTCTAAATAATCCATCTTGGTTGTTGATTCTTTGCGTTGCTCATGTATGCTACGGACTGCCGATTCAAACTCTTTTAGCTTGCTTTTAATGCACTTCTCTTCAGTTTGCAGCTCAGTGAAAACCCCATCCGTGAATTGCAGGCTGGATTTAATTCATGTACATGAATGCTAAATGCTGTCCAACCTTTTGTTAGTTTCATCCATGATTAATTGGACAAATATCTTAAAGTTATCTTGCTGTTGGTGAATCAGATCTTTATAAAACTCCTGTTGCTGTTCCAGTATAGCGTTCAGCGTGCTAACACTGACATAGCTGTCATCCTCTGCCAGTAGCGCCATAACGGCCTTCGGGAGCATATTTACCAGGTCGTTTCACCTCCCCACCAGTGAAGATCGCTGTTTTCAATTCCAAAACTCAAAAAGGTCCAGTGACAGGTAAGAGTGGCTTGCTTGTTGTTCTTCTGAATACAGATTGAACAAGAGCAAAAGGCACGTGTAAGAGTATGAAAGATGCTGAGGGAGTGTGCAACAAGTGTCACTTAGTGTATATGGGAGAAAGACACAATCCATAACAGCAATGCTCAGTGGTTAGTGGATCTGAGAGCAGACCACTGCAACTTCCCTGAACAGGGTCCAGTAACCAATGAACCAATGTATGAAGAGTTGGACAGCACCAGGCCCCGATATGGTTCAAGCCTACAGGCTGAAGAAGCTGACTGTACTCCATGAGCATCTGGCAGCACAAATGAACCAGCTGCTAGTTGATGAGAGACACCCAAATTCATGGGCTGCATCCTCCTGAGGACCCGGCCTTCGCGGTCTACGTGGGCCGGGTCCTCAGAAGGTCGGGTAGGCCAGAAGTAAACGGCTGGGGAAATTGGACGGTCTAGCCTTCTGATTAGCGTCACCGCTGTCTCGGTGGAGTTTAATAAACTCAGCCGTCTGCTCCTTGCTATCTAAAATATAACAGGACACTGGCGTAAATTCTCGACTGTCTCACACTTCTGTTTAATCAGTTTTCTGTTTGACGTTTAGTCAGCTGTGTAAAAACCAAGGAGGAACCCACCCGGGGGATTAATAAAGTTTTATTTTATCTAATCTAATAACTTTAATCTCAACCAAACCGATTTACTCACGAACAAACAAAACACTGAAAAAAGCCCAACAATAACATTTTTAGGTTGTCTAAGTGACTTATATATTACGTTGAACCCGAGTAGCGAAAGTCTGCGGTGATCTGAAAATGATGTGCCGGGAGTTGTGCCGTTCTCGGCGGCTTCAGTGACCCTCGAGCTCCCGGCTAGCTATCGAGCTGGTGGGTAGCAGACGCCTCCGAAAACGTCGAAGCACTTTTGCAAATATGCGATATCTTGATAAACCGAGCAGATATTTGAAGTTTACACAGCTTTCTCGCCTGAAAATATGTTAAAAGTTTATTTTGTGACCCAGAAAGATTAGTATGAGTAATTTTAAAACTTAGTAGCGGCCGCCATTGTTGGAAACTGGAGTTTGGCTGGGCCGCGCTATGAATTCTGGGATATGGTGGGCCACGAAGGACACACCCGACCCATTCTTCAAATTCGGGGAAAAGGACGCATTTATCGGCTGCATTCAGAGGAGTCTACGAATTTGGACAGCCTTCGGCGCGTCGCTGTGACATAATCGGTCTACAAATGCGGCCTCAGGAGGATGCAGCCCATGAATTTGGACATGACCCCAGAATGGTTAACTGAAGGCCGGACAGTCCTGATTGTCAAGGACCCCCAGAAGGGACCGGTCCCATCCAACTAACGGCCAATAACCTGCCTCAGCACCACGTGGAAGCTCAGATAGATGGATATATGTAGAGAGAGAGAGAGAGATATTACACACTTCTGAGCGAGGAAAATCTGAATAATAACATCCTGTTTCTGTTTGAGCCTCAAACGCTAAACCCACTAGAATCAAAATAAATGAAAGAAACACGCACTATAAACCATCTCCACTTGCGCCTTCTGTTTTTTAAAAACTTGACCTCACATGAAAGCAGCACTTACCACCAAACCAAATATTCCAGCTCAGAGTTTCTTAGAATAAAACAAGGCCGAGAGGAATCTGACCAAAACAAACTCCTCATGGTCTGGATGAAAGGTGGGATGTCTGAGCATGTCCACATCTGTTGCCTCTGTTTTCTTTGATTCTCTATCACTTCTCCTTCGTTTGTTCTTTCTATTGAAACACAAAGATAGAGACTCATACACACACATGTAGTTAAATGCGTTGCAATTTGGTGGCATTCCACAGCTGTGATTATCTATAGTCCAATTATTTCTGTCTGCAGGGAGAGAGTGGGAAAACTTCAGGCTATGGGGAGCAGACTGGAGACAGGAGCATGGCTGCGAGATCAGACAAGAGCGCATTTGTCCAAAATAATTGTTTCTTTTTAAGTTAAAATACAGAAACTCTGCAGAATAATATAACTGTATAATACATTTTATGTGTTGGAGCTACCAGTTTTGATAGCATGTACACTGAAAACCCTGAAAAAATACTGTACAGTGTACTATTTCTAAAGTAAATACATTTTTTTCTTTTTTAAAAATATTTTTGACCACAGATTCAATTTTTGCAATTTACCATACACAGAAAATCTCATAAACTTCTGCAGGAAAAAAGATAATGTACCCTTTTTTGCTGTGTAGTTATTTTCACCATGTGTGATACCTTATGTAAGAAACTTTGGGGATTATTTGAGAGCACAATTATTGTTTGGGTATGGTGCCAATGAGGAATAAAAGTATCTAAATGCAGTTCATTAGTATAGTTTTACCCTTCACTTAACTTAACATTTCAGACATTTTTCATGCCTTTTAGTGGCTTCTTTGGCTGTTTTCATCGCTTTGTATGATATCTGTTAGACATTTTCAATACATCTGACTCAAACTAACACCCAAAGACGCATGGGAACATGTTTATTATATTTACAACAACTGTTTATGTATAATATGCTAATTTTAACCTTTAGATGTGTAGTTAGGTGTATTTTCCCCTAGGCTATATACCAATGTCCATGTGTGACATTTTTTCATGACACACTTTAACAAGATGTTAAACAACATGCTGTGTGTTGTTCTTACACCACAGCTTTGACTGGTGGTGTTTTCTTGACTGATTGTGTCTTAATACAGCTGTTATATAAGAAGACTGGTAAGAATTTAGAAAAATGTGGGATGTGATTAAATGTTATTGTTGGCCTGCAAACCAGCATAATTAGGTGGTCGTGTAGGTCTGCAGAGCTTCAGGGTGGAGGGTGGAAAGTCTTTGTTGTGATAGGAATAGAAGTCCGTGAACAGAGTTAAGATCTTTTCATAACAAGCCTAACTTGGAAGTTACCTCTTCAACTATTGAGATTGAGCAGGAGTGTCTGTGTGTCTGTCAGCATAATGCAGAAACACAACGGATAACCTGTAAGTGTTTTTAAACTGCACTCAGAGATTCCTTTCATAACTTCTTTTTTTTTTTTTTTCTTTTCTTATGAATGGGGATCTGTGCAGTCACATGAAGTATTTACTCCTATGTAGACCGCATTGGCCCAATTTGGGACATTTCTCATCATCTCCCTTCCTTTCATAACTTCAAAGGACTGATGACTGAAAATAGTTTCCTCCAGCTGCAGATAAGAGGGCTTTTCAATATCTGGACTGAGTGCTAATTCACACTTTTCCCATTTCTTTAGTAAGCTCAGCCTCAACGGGAACAAGATTTTAAATTATAATGTGCAACTTTTTCTACACTAAAACAGAGAAAAGGTTATTTTTTAAAAGTTATTAATTAAAACACATTATTAAAAAAACATATTTAACTATAAAAAACTCATTAAATACAATGTATATTAATAAAATAAACAATACATATGATTAAATATTTACTTTATTAAATTAAATATATATTTATTAAAATAAATAGAACTTTATTAAAATATCTCAGATGTTTCCAGCAATGTCCAGACCACATAAATTTATATATATATATATATATATATATATATATATATATATATATATATATATATATATATTCACTTCATTATGGTATAAAATATGCTTTATTATGTCACCCACCTGTCCATGACTTTCCTCTCACATTGAGGAACTTTGCATGTCACTTGAATGACTAAACGTTTCTCCTGCTAAAAACGCTGCATTCAGACGAACAAAATCAACTTTATGGGATTCCTTGGCTAGTAAATCAAGACAAATTGAACTTAAAGACGTCTGTACTTTTTCTGTCTTTCTCAATATTTGCTAAACAAAAGTGTTTTACACAGTTTATCTTAGGAGTGATTTCCTTTGATATGGCTACAATCTGCTCTTCAGAGGCCTGCAGTATTACGTTATACAGCAAAATTATAGTGAAGCAGCTCTCTTGCATTAAATCATGCAATTATATGTGGAGATGGCGGCTTAAAATGAGCTGATAGTTTTCGCAGTGGATCTCCTGTTTCAAATAAAAGCCCAGGACTGTCCTCTCGTTCTGCTGCTTACCGCCTGATGCTGTTAACAATACAGCGGGAGGCGCCCTCACAACTTCTGCCTCTTTGGCCCATCGTATTGGAAGAGACGTCCGAAAGCCGCTCTCTCATTGGCCGAGCTTTCCATCGGTCAAATCGAGGCGTTTGGCTAGTGGGAGAAGTCCCCGCCTACCTCGCGTTGTAAAAGTTTTCCCAAAGTTTGTTGCCGTGGGAATTTTGTGAATATTAGACCGGAAATAGGTTGTGTGGATATAAAAATAAAAGCTAATGTAATGTGAAATTTTCGCGTTAAAAGCTAAGTATATGAGGTGGTATTACCAAAAGATGATTATGATACGTTATAACACAAATCTACCTTTATAAAATTCGACTAGAAGTCACTTTGTGGTCAAGTTAAACATTTTAACCGGAAATAGAAAGCGACATTTCACTGTAATTGTTGCTAACTTTGAGCCCCGCGTGAAAACTTTCTGCCCTCCCCCTTTTGCACTCCCTCCCTCCGTCCTTCTTCCTCAGCCAATCCATCCGTTCCTCGTTGATGTTACAGCGGTGATGGAGAAGCAGAGTTACCGCCACCGGCGCCGCTAACCTCAGTAACAACACAGACAGCAGGACGAAGAAAACGAGAGGGATAACGGATACACGGAGCGGAAGGCGAAGGATGGAAACCGTGGAGCAGCTCGTCTCCTTCCACCACATTCAGGTCCAGTTGAGCGGGGGCGCGCCTTGGGGGTTCACGTTGAAAGGAGGGCTAGAGCACGGGGAGCCGCTCATCATCACCAAAGTGAGTGACCATAACAACTGACAGCGTATATACGTGTGTTTGTGTGTGAAAACTCCCTGTTTGGACGGGCTGAAAGTATGTGTAAAGTCGCTTATGCTGCACTGTGTTAAATGCACGTTGCGTTCTGTAAAGTTTTCTGCACAGATTTAGACCCTTGGCTTGTTACTCGTATGCCACTGCACTCTCATTGGATGTAGGAATTGGATTTCATAAGGATGTGGCTGTTGCAACAGGCCTGACCCAACAGAGCAGCGGTTGTGGTGGTTATTGTCGCAGGTCTGTGTAGCTGCTCCCCGGGTTGCTGGTTTGAACTTTCCACTGAAGTGATTGTGCACAGCTTAGTTTAAAGTCCTGCTCTTTTTGTGAAGGAAAAAAAAAACCATGTGATTCTCCAAGGCTAAAGCAGATATCCGGTGCAGGTTGATGTTTCTCAGCTGTCACTGTCTTTGATTCCCCCCCCACCCCAACACACACACACACACACACACACACACACACACACACACACAATGTAATGCCACTGTGCTTTCAAACCTGGAGGTTAAAGGTTCCTGCCTGGGGGGATCCTGAATGAAAGGAGACTGTTCATCTTCTTGTTACGTCATTTAATGTGAGGTAAAGACGCCCAAGTGTTGACAGACGTCATACTTTAGATGACTTGGTCTGGGCCATAAATAATCCAGCGTGAGGCTGTTTGTGGGATGTGGGAATCCTTGTAAATGAAATCCTGTGATTCTCTGTGCTCATTGCATGTTCCTCACATGGTTTCTAAGATGCTTTTACTTGAGTTTGCACTGGTGCGGTGTGATGTTGTGTCCGCACAGATTCAAGAAGGCATCTAAAAGTATTTGGTTGCGTTCCTGCATCCACAACTTGTGATATAGCCTCAGCCTAAATCACAATACTTTAAGGAAGTTTAAGTTTAAGGAAGGTTATTTGTATGTTTTTGCAAACAAACAAAATAAAGGGCATTTTATCTTTTTTAATTTATTGCCTCGCCTGCAGCAGCAGTATGATATACAGTGATCCATCCATCCATCCATCCATCCATCCATCCATCCATCCATCCATCCAAAGTCAGATCGCAGTAGCAGCAGGGTATTCCAGACATCCTTCTACCCAACTAAACTTTCCAGTTGCTCCTGGCAGATCCTAAAACGTTCCCAGGCCTGACAAGCGATATATAATATCTCCAGTGGGTCTACCTCAGGATCTCCTCCCAGTTGGGTGTCGCCAGAAAAAAGAAAACCTCTAGGAGGCATCCTAACCAGCTGGCTCCTTTTTGACACGCCCTCTGGACATCTCTAAGGCTTAGCCCAGCCACCCTATGTGGAGGAAACTTTTCTGCGTTACTCTCTTGGTCAATACTCAGACTTCATGATCCTCGGTTGGGGTTGGAACGAAGACGGCCTTTTGGCTCAGCTCTCTTACTGCTGCGGCAGTCCGCTATGATGTCTGGTTTACTGCTGACACTGCGACAATCCGCCAGTCCACCTTCCCATCCCAAGATGTAGAAAGCTACTCTGTAAGGTTTGTGCACTGAAAGCTAATGTGCTAAGGTTTAATCCATTTGCTTATTCTTAGGCACAGAACAACAGTTGCCTTTTCCCCCCCCAAAGCACGTGTCCCCTCTGAAGACTCTTAATGCACTACAGAATCTATTACTTTGTGCTGTCAAGTAAGATGAACGAAAATGTGTAATAAATGGTGGCGGGCTGCATCATCGCCGAGAAACGCCACCTATCTGAAAGAGATGTTCAGCAAGCTAAAGACAGCAGTTTTACCTTCAGGCTTTCAGAAGCTGATGTGACCTCATGCTGCGAGATCAAGTCGCTCGGTGGGGGCAAGGTTTCCTCCCAGCCTCTCGTCTCACAGTTTGATGCCACGGGTGGTGAGCCGGTAGAACCGAGGAGGGAGTCTTTGAATTACTACAAGCAATTATTGCTGTGTGTTCTGCTGGGGGTGGTCCGTGCATAAGTAGGACATGCAACCTCTGCTCCCAGTGCCTCTCGTGCTCTCTCTCTCTCTCTTTCCCACTCTGTTGAGAAGTCACAGCAGCAGCAGTGGTAGTGGTGTAAATGTTGGCTGGTGTGCGTCTAGATTGACCACAGTGGGGGAATGGAAAACCTGGCTCAGTCATCTGGAAACACAGTAACATAGCTCCTGGGAAAATGTGACTGAGACCGCTAAAGGAGATAAAAATCAAAGCTGGGCTCTGTGGCTGTTTTGTGTCCGGTGGCGAGCTGACACTCGCACACAGATGGATACACAATAAAATCAGCTCGGAAGGTGAGTGACGGACAGGGAAGTGTGGTGCTGAAATGTGTTTGGAGTGTTTAATGATTAAGTGTTAAGTCCTTGAAGGAAAGGGGAGAAGGACAGGCAGAGCGAAGGTGAAGCTGAGGTGTGTGAAAGGCGTGAGTGTGGAATGTGTTTTAGGGTCAGGGAGGGCCTGCACACAGAGCGTTACGGTGTCTGTGGACCACAGATTTAGAGGGATGAGCACTGTGTGAGCCTGTGACTTTCTTTATCTTATCTATTCGCTGTCTACAGATTTCTGTTTTACAAAATAATCTTAAGTCAAGGTCCCATTCCAGCTTTCTAAGATTGATAACAGCCTGTGTTGTGATTGTGCCTCAGTACGAAGCAGCAGGTTACAGGCTGATAAATGAAGCCAATGCCTAAAGACAAAAACTGCAATTCTTCCAGTGGCCACTTGAGGCTGTTTTGAACAGTGTATAAATCGCCATAGACTCCCATGTTAAAATGGAGCAGAGATAAGTAGATTTACAGCGTCACGTGGAAACTGGTTTGATCTTTATTGCTAGTTTCTTCCTTTGTAAGAACTCTGAAGGGGTGATTTGTTCCTTTTGTTAACGCCACTTAGATTTTTTTGAGGCTTAAACGTTATTGATCACCTTCGCTGAACTCAACGTCGCTGTGGCATTTTAATGAAATTACATTGTTGATACATTGATGACATGGTGCAACTCTGGCAATCTGTTGCACACTTTAGAGTCACACCAACCAGATCCTGAAGCAGGTGGAGAGCTGGGACTCGTGCTGAGCTAAATGCTGGCTCAGTGACGTGTGAAGCGGGCGTCTTATCTGTACAATCAGAGGCTCACTGGAGGAGAACAAGAGTTCAGTTGTAGTAGTCAGCTACAGTCCAGCATGGTGGAGTTGGAGTTCGTCTTTGGGTTGAGGAACTTGGTGGAGAGGCGGCTGATCACTGTTTTGATATATGTTGTCAAAAAGCGAAGCATGGGTGCACCTTCTTTCAGTTTGCTTGCTTTTATGCTGAATGCTGTTGCCCCCACTATCCTTGGGTTCCCAAGGCGCTCCCAGATCGGATGAGATAGGTAATCCCTCGGGTGTGTGTCGGTTACAACAGTATACCTCTATTTAACAAGCAGTTAATGAAAAACGAGTGAGGCAACAATAGGTCATTAAAGCGTTGTTTGTTTCAGTCAGATCTTCTTACAGGCTTCTCACATTTAAAAAGTTTCCTTTTCTCAGGATTTATGCCTGAAAAGTTTTAATGTGGATACAAGTGTCATTCAGCAGCGTGTCTTTATGGAACAGCCTGGTGCCCTTTTCACAGTGTCTGTGTTTTGAAGAATGTGTGTGTGCTGCAGGAGGGGGAGGGTTGGCTTCTCCAGTCTGAGACAGCAGAGGGATGTAAGCCATTTGGTCAACATTTCACCAGGAGCATAACTAATTACTACTCTCTGTGGGTGTGTGTCTGTGTGTGTGTGAGTGTGTGTGTGTGTGTCGATTTCCCAGACTGGAATACTATGGTGTCCTTTCAGCCAGTGATCAGCTGTGTGATGACACGGTGAGTTTGAGGTTTTGTTTAAAGTTGGTCGGTCACTCGTTGGCTTTGCTGCTCGCTCAGCCGTTCAGCGACTTGGTCTTTGAGCCTCTTACCAGTGCTTTTCAGCCAGTCGGTCAATCGAGACGTAAACATGCTTTGGTGAAAATAGAGGTGAGGAAAAATGAGTCACGGTGCATCTGGGAAAGCCTAAAGGCGAGTCAAAAGCACTTTATTAGTTTGTTTCTACATCTTCATGTGTTTAATTGGGGCCAGGGCACTGATGGTGATGGTTTCTGGTTATGTTGGTAAGTAAATCAGATTTTTGAGAGCCTATAGCTCAATAAAGGCTTGCATGTTTTGATTTGGATGACATCCAAAGAAGACCTGTTTGTCTCTCTATCTGGAATCAAACTTGCAACCTTTTGCTTGTCAAGTGAATGTGTAAACACCTAGGCTATTGCTATAGCTCAATGAAGTAGAGGGAAATGGTGAAATTAAATAAAATCTCAATAAGTGATAAAATGCCATGTAAAAAGCTCAACATACTCCAGTAAGGAGTGAAAATAGGAACAAAGTAAATAGAGGTATTTTAGTTTGAAGCTGGAAAACGTCCTCCATGTGGTAGGTGAGCTGAATCGGTGTGCCAGAGAGGAAGGGAAAACAAAAACTTGAACGGTTAAAAGCCTTTTCACCACCTCATTATTTTAATCTTTCCACTCGACTTTTAAAATAAATACAAAGCCCATGAAGAAGTCTTAAATTAGCACCTGTTGGCTGCGGACATGATTTAACTTGGCGCGCTTCAATGGTGCACAGAAGAGAGAGTTCAAGAAGGCCCGCCAAGTCTTCGACAAACACACTGGTTATCCATTAAAACGACGTATTTCTGACAATAAAAATCCAACATCAGACACTTTTTCAAACTTTCTAACATGTTGACAGAGCGTCGGTTTAATGCCAAGCTTCGTTTTTCAGGTATTTTTAAATATTGTTTTTCAAACAAACCACACGTCATAGTTTCCTGAGAAATGTAATAATAAAATTCAGTTAGCGGAGATTAAACTGAATAAAAATGCACAGAACGCAGTCAAAGAAGCATGAATTTTATTGTACGAGTGATAGAAACTCCTACTTACAGTCACACAGGTGTGTTTTAGGGTGACGTCTCATTAAAAGCCCTACTGGTTGTCAGACCCGTATGTTGTGTGACATTTGTTATGTCCTTTGTAGTTTTGGAAGACTAAGTGATGAGTTCCTTTCATTTTTGTGTTTGACAGAGCAGCTGCCGCGGCGCTGTCAGCTCGCTTTCATGTGTGGTTTTATGATCTACTGCGAGCTCTCTGCTGTTTCTGTCTCTGTGCCTCCTCAACAGGTTTTTTTAGGCTGCTCTGCGGTGGCTGACCGTGAGACGACGCTCCAACGGGATCGTTGCACATCTAAAAGAAATCCATCTTTGGCTTTAAAGATCTTGCTTTGGTCACAGTTTGAGGGGCGGTTTTAAGTTATAGTGGCTAATTGAGTCTTTTTGCATACAGCACGGTAATTGGTCATGCTCAGAATTAAATTTAATGGCTCATGTTTTCAACTCTGCTGAGGTTTTTAGATGGATACCAGTTGCCCACTTTACTGCTGTGCTTTAGATTGTTTTTCCCACCGAAGCTCTTGCACACCCGACATGTTTGCTATCTAAAAGATCTCAGACTGCATTGTGCAATTTAGCATTTTTACAGAATGCCTCCAAATGTTGACCTTATATCAGGTGCTCCATTGCAGACTGTGTAAGTCAGGAGGGGCCAAATACAGCCAGACCAGTGAAACTCTCCTTTCTGTCAGTGCAAAGAAGATTAACTACACATTTAATGCCTGAGAAATCTGAATGTTACAAAAGGAAGGGCAACAGTTCATCTGTTTTTCTGTGTGATAAAGAAATCTTGCTGGAGAAATAAATCTCTCAGCACGACTCTTTGAGCTTAAATTTTAAGAAACTTGTTTTCTTTGTACAGAAAAATATTTGTACTGTCTTTCTGAAATTTGACTCTTTTCTTTGAAAAAAACTTCTATAAAAACAGAAATTTCTATAGTAGATAGTGAAGAAACATGAACTTTACCATTATTTAATACTACTATTACTACTAACTACTAGCTGCTATTTAATTACTTTGGTGTTTACTTCATGAGGAGGATGTTTCAGTTAATTTATAAAGCAAAAAAAGAGCAAAAATTTCAAAAATTCATTGTTTACTGCCTATCATATACAAATATTTGCTATTTTTTTGAATTCATAGCGTAATCTGCTTAATGTTTTGACCGTTTTTCAGACAAATTTGTCTTAATGAGTCAAACCAGACTGGTTGCAGTTTAAAAAACAAACTCTGCTCATTCAGGTTGAATTTCTTGATAATAAATGGAAGCTTTCTTTTAGCCAACTCAGGGGGGGAAAGGCCTTCAGTTCCTCCAAAAAAACTGAGGGTGTCTTTTACTCAGATGTACAATAGTTGTACCTTTTAATAATAGAATTTGGTCATTATAAAGAACACCTGAAGACCGGATTCAGATCATAGACTAAAAGCTGCTTTCAGCTGCTCCCTTATTCACAAGGGGTCACCACAGTGGGTAGCTCTGCATATTTGATTTGGCAGTGAGTTTTATCCCGGATGCCCTTCCTCACGCAACCCCAAAGGGATTTGTGTCTCCTCCCGAGATCGAACCAAGCTGTGGTCAAAAGAGCAGACATGATGCTTTTCTGTCTCCTGCTGTCGATACGCTCGGTGTAACGCTAGTTTGGAAACTTTTACTGGAACATAATGTGTTGTCACCAAGGCCATTAACATTATTTCACTTCATCTGTCTCTGGTTAGTTCCACACGTGACGTATGCGTGAGGACAAGTAACAGGAGGTGCACTGAGACTGAGAGAAGGAGAATCTAGCCTGAATATAAACACAGTAACAGCAGGACGCAGCAGCGGAGATGCAGGGACAAATAAATACACCGTGTGCCAAATTATTATGCAAATTGTGTTGAAGTGTCATAAAGATTAAATAAGTTGTTTTTCAATTAAACCCATGGATGGAATTGTGTCTCGGGACTCTTTGTATCACTGAAAACAATCTCGGACACCTGTGATCATTAGTTGCCAGGTCAGCCCAATTAAAGGAAAAACTACTAAAGAAGGATGTTCCACATTATTAAGCAGACCAGCATTTTCAAGCAACATAGGA
Source organism: Aulonocara stuartgranti (assembly GCF_965226115.1). Lineage (NCBI taxonomy): Eukaryota > Metazoa > Chordata > Actinopteri > Cichliformes > Cichlidae > Aulonocara > Aulonocara stuartgranti. The sequence continues at coordinate 47,889,877 of NC_138941.1, read as the reverse complement.
AGGGAAAAAGGATCTCTCTGCTGCTGAAAAGAGTGAAATAGTTGAATGCCTTGGACACGTAATGAAAACCTTCGATATTTCACGAAAATTTAAGCATGATCACCATAATGTTAAGAGATCTGTGGCTGAGCCAGAGCACACATGGGTTCGTGCGGATAAAGACACAATGAGGAAGGTTTCTGCCAGACAAATACATCAGATTAAGAGAGCAGCTGCTAAAAGGCCATTACAAAGCAGCAAACACATATTTGAAGCTGCTGGTGCCTCTGGAGTAGGGCTGCTCAATTAATCGAATTTTAATCACGATTACGATCTGGGCTTTCAACGATCATTAAAAATGACAGAGCCGATTATTAGCCCCTCCCTCATTTATCCGCGACACCTTAAAGGCCGGTCCGTGAAAATATTGTCGGGCATAAACCGGTCCGTGGCGCAAAAAAGGTTGGAGACCGCTGATTAAGAGGTCCCGAGGGAAGCTCGGAAAGCTAAGCAGAAGTTATTTGGAGAGGAGAGTGACTGCTGTTGGTTGAAAAGAGAGGTAAAAAAAAAAAAACTTCAGTGGTGTTGCACACTATTTTATATTATTTTCTAAAGTCATTGTTAACCCTTTAAATCCGGTCAGAGCAGCATGCTCCGTTTTGTGTAACTATTTTTAAATCCCTGTAGAACCCGAACCGCGTAAGCTAGCGCAATAATTTGTTTTGCATATGAAACCGGAGGAGTTGTACTTACATCTTATGCCATCAGCTTGTCCTCGGTCACGGTTTCGTTCCACATATAGCTTTGCAAAAATTGCATAAAAAGCGCTTGCAGGAACAAAAACATAATATTCCAGAAACACGCTTTGCCGATCCGATCAGCTGTTCGTAACACTTCCCACAGTGAAACAGACGTCAGCGCGAACTGTCGCATGTCCGCCATTTCCTGGCCGAAACCGGAAGTGACGTCATTTTCGCGGAAATGTAGTTTTTTACTTGTAGGCCTTAAAAGCCTATACTGGTCATGTTTGACTTTTCTGAATAGTTTCTGGGATGCTTAGAACTCAAATTGCACTGCTGGAAATAGTTTATTTTGATGCACCTGCTGTTTTCTTTGCAAATTTGCATCATAGGATTGTTTTTTTTGTTTTTCCTGCAGTATATAAAAATTGGTGTATCTCCAAAATAAAACTATGAAGACACTCAAACTAAATTTCCTGTTGTTGTAAACTATTTTTTGCAACTTTTTTGTATTTAAAGTTTTGAGGGATAAACCTCTTAAATTTCTCCAAGTAGAAATATATGTAAAAAAACAAAACAAAAACGATATAAATTTTTTTGTAGTTTATTGCACTTTTTTGCAATTAATGTAGTTACTATGGACTTAATGCATACATATTATTAAAATATGGGCTATAACAGTTATTTAGCAACTTGAAATGCTCCCACAAATGGCACTACAACATGTAAAAAAAATAATATAAGCTCTGGCGGACTTGGTTCTATAGTAGGTCTTAAAGGGTTAAATAAATATCGTCAAATAATCGCGATCTCAATTTCAGTGAAAATAATCGTGATTATCATTTTTGCCATAATCGAGCAGCCCTACTCTGGAGCCCTGCGAACATCAAGGTCGGTTGTTTGTGACACCGCCCTCTGGTAGCACTTAACAGCTACAACATGTAGATAATGGTCTACAAAACTGTGTGTAGACCAGGTGTCCCCAATCCCAGTCCACGAGGGCCGGTGTCCCTGCAGGTTTTAGGTGTCCTTGATCCAACACAGCTGATTTAAATGGATAAATTACCTTCGCAACATGTCTTGAACTTCTCCAGAGGCCTGGTAATGAACTAATCATGTGATTCAGGTGTGTTGACCCAGGGTGAGATCTAAAACCTGCAGGGACACCGGCCCTCGTGGACTGGGATTGGGGACACCTGGTGTAGACTCGGCAAAGCATAAACGCACAGCCAGGTTTGAGCCATTACAAGTGCTGATTGGAGTGACCCTCCAGCTCCCAGTGGACAAAGATAAAAAAGGACTTGAAGTTGTTGCTTACGCTACGAGAGACTTGTGACTGACATCACTGAAATTGAGGACCTTCAAAGCAACAACCTAACCAGGTTAATTTTGGGAAAACACTAAATAGGAAGGACCTGAGTGAACAGATTAGCAGTTACAAGTCAATAGCCTTGTCCAAATATATTTTACAAGATACAGTTGGTCCCAAATACCTTCGTCGACAAGCCCTCAAAGCACTTAAGCACCATCAGGGTCCATCTCACCCTGTCTTCCTCTGTCACACCAACCCTCTGCATGTCCTTCTTCACTACATCCATAAGTTTCTCCGTGGTCTTCCTCTTTTTCACCTGCCTGGCAGCTTCATCTTCAACACCCTTTGTCAAAAATATCCACTGACACTTCCTAATTTTGTCTCCAAACTGCTCAACCTGAGCTCTCTCTCTTACATGCTCATTACTGCAAAAAAACCGAAAAATTGTAGAAATAGTTTGAAGGAAACACTCTCGATTAAAATTTTAAGAACAAATCATGTGAATAAGCAGCTGGCGTAATACATGACCACAGTCTATCACTTGAGGGTGAAGCACGCCAAAACAAAGAGTAATAATTCAAATTGCATGTTCAGATTGGTCTGGTGTTCCTTCAGTTGTCAGCCTAGGAAAAGAGTTAAGAGCCTGTACTGTTCTGGGAGCTGTACTCTTGCTTGTTTACGGTCCATTTTCATTGTGGTCCAGGTGTTGCATAAAGCTGGGTCTCCATTCCCATCACCATCTCCAGTCTCCTCTCACTCAGCTGGCAAACTCTCGGCCAATCTCCCAGGCCGCGCAACCACCGAAACCAGCAGCGCTGCACTGACCGGCAGCAGGAGGTAGCTTTGGTGCTGTGTTTTCCAACGGCTGAACTCTGACCGAGCTGTTTTTAAGTTGGGCTCCCTCAGAGTAAAATTATGCAGAGCTTTGTGGAGTCTTCACAAACCCAGCGAAGACCATGATATGACTCCTGCAGTGGAGAAAATTTCATTGGGTGTTTCTTTATTTTTATCTGATTATCACCCTACTGTCTGGTCATGAACTCGTGCCTGTTTTTGCACTAATGCCTCACATTTTTGTGGATCTGGATGACTTTTGAAGTTAATCAGGAGTAATTAACAAAGTTTGGCATTAGCACGGTAGTGTACTTAATCTACTATTTTCACAACAGTTGAGATCATAAGGAAATCTGGGAAGCACTTAACTGATCCAGGATCTAGATTTAATGGCTTTATCACAGGATAAATAAGGATATAAACTGGTAAAACTCCTTTAAATGATCAGTTTTGTCTGCTTAAAATTGTTAATCTAGTGCAGTTGAAGCAGAGCAGGTAATGGCACATTGTTGCAGGGTTTTTGGCACTTTAAGACCGTCTCATCTTAATCCAAACTGTAAATCAGTACATGTTGGCACAAAGGGGTGAGCCTCCAAAAGAGTTTGATGTTTTTGATTTGTGGCTAAGAGGGATTTTTCTCCTTCTTCTACTGCTGGAAATCAAGCTGCATTTCTTGTGGGGAGCATTCCAGCACAATGAGTTTCAAAACAGCAAGAATCTGAGATTCCCAGCTGATATTTTTCTTGTTTTGCTTTTTGTTTTGCTGACGACAGAAACAGAAAACTCAGGGATTTTTACAAAGGAATGTTTTGACATTTGGTCAAAGGTATGCAGCCAGCTGTCTTGAGGTTGTAAACAGCTGGTGTGTGTGTGTGTGTGTGTGTGTGTGTGTGTGTGTGTTTTCCCCCTGCATTCCAGTAAAGGTAGCCTCCAGTAGCAGTCTTCTCAGAGGGGGGTAGATAAAGATGCCATCAGATAGAGATGCTATTGTACCTACTCTGTGTGTGTGTGTGTGTTGTGTGTGTGTGTGTGTTTTTCCTGTCCACTGCCCTGCTTTGCTAACTGTCCTACCTAACCAAAAACATATGTTGTGCAGTAACAGCGCACAGCAGCACAGTAGAGTGCATTGATGAGAGGGCGGCAGAAAAAATGTGGGAGTATTCATGTTTCCAGCAACTTGTACTGAACTTTACTTTATGAGGGTTTTTTTTTCTTTTTTTGTTCATTTATGAAGCAAAAGCAGAGCCAAAAAAATCCACGTTTTACTGCCTATCAGATATGAATATTTTTTGTTGGTTTTCAGCTTTTCTTCTTAGTTTTTGGACCATTTTTCAGACAAAACAAAACTGAATTGAGTCAAAACCAGACCATTTTAAAATCAAACTCTTAACATTATGAAAAAATACGCTATAATTAGTGAAAATGAACAACATGTTTTAATTTGACACTGTAACAGTTTTTTCTTGTGATTAGTTGAGTTTCCTACATATAAATGCATGCTTTCAGTAACTTTCCCTGCAATTCTTCCAACATAACATGGCCACTGATGGTGCCATTCCACCAAAGGTACACATGACATGATAACTTAAAAATCAGATTGAGAGAAGGTGAGATAACTTTGGCTCTGTGTAAGCACCTGCACACACAACATGCTAAAGTAAAGCTAGCCAAGAACTCTGAGTGATTTTAAAGCTGAGTGCATTCAGACTCCAGCCCAGCAGCCAGAGCCTGGGCTTCAGCAGTTAACGAAGGCAGAGATCAGCACACAGGCTCTTGAAGAACTGTAGTTTAAGGTTATGTCTGTGTAGGTTCTCTATCATCCAGGTCCCAGTGGTCCTAGGAGCTTGGAAAGGAATCGACTTGACTTAAAGTTTCATAAAGACATTTTCACCTCTCATCCTCTCACGACAGACTGCCACATTTCAAGTGTGTATCTAATGATTAAGGTGCAATAGTAAGGACACAGCATGAGGTCACCTTTCTGTTTCCTCTCTTATTTTCTCATGCAGTTACTTCAGCACTGCATTGCTCGCTCTGATATTACGGGACGAATTCTTGATATTCACTCGAAAGCTCATGCAAGAAACTGGTATAAACACCCCGGTTTTCATGCCTTTTTTCTTTGTAGGTTATCGTGTTTCACAGATGACTTGTAGCCACACTGTGAGGCCTGACCACAGAAAATAATCCAGATGGAGTTAACACATGAAATGTTTGAGAAAAACGGTTGGTTGAGGGAAACATGTAGCTTGTGAGTAGGTGAAGTTGTAGACAGCTGTGTGCATGTGTTTGGGTGGGGCTGGAATGCTTCTGTCTCTGATCTGTGGAGCCTTTGGTGGTTTCTTTTAGGCTACGTCTGGAGGCGCACACACACACGCGCGCACACACACACACTTTGTAGCTATGTGAGGATCCGTGCTGACATAATGAAGCCCTTACCTTAAGCATCACAAATAAGTGCCCAACAATAACCTACACCTGAATCATAAAACAGATCCCAACGTAAGGGCCTGCTAATGAGACCAGTGCTCACAAAGATACACGAAGAAAACCCCTGTTTGTGTAGTGAAACTTGCCCTCGAGCAAAATTATATCATTGCAGTTTCGAGGCTGCTGCAATTCTTGTTATTTTTGTCAGGCATTCCCCCTTTTAGCCCCTCACTTGAGGGGCAGGACACACACCCACACACACCTCAGCCATCTTTTCTTAGCTCAGATTACACATGAAATGTTGATATGATGGAAAACAGTTTTTGACAACAATCAGTTGAATTTTAGTTGAATGCCTACAATCATGAGGAAGTCACAGTAACACTCACTCCTCTCCTGTCAGGGCCCTGAGAGCTCAGCGCTCCTCTGTTTGGGGAAAACACATGCAAATAGACGAAGCACAAGCAAATTAGGCTGTTCTCCAGTTGCAGCGCACCCTCAGGGTGATTGCAGCCTTTATCGCTTACCTACAGCAGTCTCATTTTAGTGACTTTGTTCTTGTTTAGGATGCTCAGAGAAATAAAAACAAAATTTTTAAAGTGTGCTCTGTTATCAGAGTTCAGTCATAAAATCATAATGCAGAGCCCGGAGTTAAGCTGACTGTGCTGAGATTCAGCATCAGAGCTGAGACTGAGACTGAGGTTGAAGCAAACAGAAACAAGTCACGTGCTCACAGTGCACGCAAATGTGTTTCCTTGGCATCTGGATCCCACAGAAGAAGACAGAGCAGTGCTGTTGGTGAAAGAGAGAGACATAGGTCATGTCGAGATTCATGGGCTGCATCCTCCTGAAGACGTATATGTAGACCGATTACATCACAGCGACGCGCCGAAGGCTGTCCAAATTCGTAGACTCCTCTGAATGCAGCCGACAAATGCGTCCTCCTTTTCCCTGAATTTGAAGGATGGGTCGGGTGTGTCCTTCGTGGCCCACCATATCCCAGAATTCATAGCGCGGCCCAGCCAAACTTTTCACACAGCTGAATAAATGTCAAACAGAAAACTGATTAAACAGAAGTGTGAGACGGTCGAGAATTTACGCCAGTGTCCTGTTATATTTTAGATAGCAAGGAGCAGACGGCCGAGTTTATTAAACTCCAGCGAGACAGCGGTGACGCTAATCAGAAGGCTAGACCGTCCAATTTCACAGCCGTTTACTTCCGGCCTACCCGACCTTCTGAGGACCCGGCCCACGTAGGTGGAGAGCTGTCCACCTGCTGCTCGTTCGAGTCACTCTATAATGACTCTAAAGTGAGACAATCAAGGATCACCATAACAACGACCTGGCCAATGAGACAGCTGATAGGAAAAACATAAGATGGGAAGGGCTGGGACTAGCTTGTTAGAAGCTGCTGAACTTTGAAATTAAGTGTAAGGATGGTGACATTCTAATTGATTGATTTTAAAAAAAGAAAAAGTAGGTTTGGCATTTGTTTAAAGCAAACTGTGTGTAGAAACACTAATAATAATGTATAATTTAAATTACTGTCAGCACTGAACGAGTGGACAAATATCAGCTGACCACATAGGGGGTAAAGACTGTTTACCTGTTTTGTTTTTTTTTTGTTTTTTTTGTCTTTGGTGTTCTGCTAAAAGATCCACTGTGTCACCCTCAAAGTGGTGATGTCACCATTTACTCCAATGCTGCAGTCTGCTTCCGGGCGATAGTGGTCACCACGCAGACAAAACCTCTGCGTCAGCATCAAGTCAAGAAGTCAAAGAAAGTCTCATCTGTTGTGATTTAAAGAGCACAGAGATTCTCTGAGCTTCTGCACTGACATATCCTTAAAAACCAATCATACACACTGAGGTCCAGGACCGGCTGAAACAGCACCAGCAAGCGGATGTGATTTCTGGTATGTACTGCTGTTTAGGAAGGCAACAGCAGTTGGTGTATTGGCTTCACTGTGTACTGGTTAGTACATTCGTTGAACAAGCAAAAGTTTGATTCAGTTTGGAGACATAAATCAGTCAGGAAGGGCGTCTAGCATCAAACGAAACTGCCAAATCAAACATGTGGTGCTATCCTCTGTGACGATCCCCTGCGAATAAGCGACCAGACGAAAGGGGTTTGTCACACAGACAACATTAGTTATTTTAACAGTTGGAGCTTCCCATGTCCCAAAATATAACATGTAATATTCTGCATGCAGTCATCAGGTTTTTGTTTTTGTTTTTTTAAAGCAAGTTTTGGCAAGCCAGTTTTTAGCTCCTCCAGTGTTGGCAACTCAAGGCCCACTTATTATTATTATTATTATTATTATTATTATTATTACTGGTTTTTTTTCAGTAACATGGGTTAACCCTGGAGAACCCATGGGGTCAAATTTGACCCCATGGGTTCCCTAGTAAACCAATGGGGCCGGATCTGACCCCTTGGGTTCTCCAGGGTTAAAATATGTTTATTTTGGGAAACATGAGCTGAAATTAAAAGCTGGAGATATTAGTGACACCATTAGCTTATTCTAGCCATTCATTACTGCAAACTGAACCCTTGTAAATGTTGCTACTTTAAATGGACAAAACAGGATATTTATAGTGACGAGTTGCATTTGATTATCTTTTAACAAAATCTGATTAACTAACCTATTTACTAAACTAATCTGATTTTTAGTTTATTTTAGGCTTCAGTAAAAAAACTCAACTGTAAAAACATGTTTTATGATAGTTACGGTGATTTCGCTTCCTAACCCTGGTGGCATGTTAACAGATCCAGCAGTTAACTGGCTTTTAACAGTAAAAAAATGATTTAAAAAAAATTAAACTTAAACGACTCGTACTTCTGGCGCTGACACACAAAACTCTGATGGATTTGTTCATTAGTCGATTAGTTGCTTTCTGTTATAGTCATTGTGGACAAACCAAGACACTGAAAGTGATGAGAGATATTTTCTGATCTTCAATAGACCAAACACTTGATTGACAAATGAGTGAAACAATGGTCACATTAATGGACAGCTGCTTTCTGATCGCAGTCCCAGTTGTTTCTGGTTGCGGTCCCAGTTTACCTCATTTCACAGTTTATTGAAGTGGATTGCCTTGATTACCGCGTTCCTTTAATCCCACCTTGTTCTTGGCTTTCGGCTCCTTTCTATAACATTTTCCACCGACCGCAGCGCAGCTATTTTCCTCAACTCTTAGAAGCAGTTTCCGAGCTATTATGTCGGATTAAGAAGGGCTGTTACAGGAATAATTTGTGTGCGTTTCTCTGCGTCTGTGTTTATATGTTTACAGTTTATTGCAGCGTAGCCATGCCCCAAACCGAAGAATGTACCCCACACACAAATTCCACCACGCAATGCGGTCCATACTTGTAGCTAGCCCGGCGAGGCGACTCCAGTTTGAGGTCTAAAATGACACAAAACTCTCTTTGTGCGATTGCTCCTCCATCGCCGTCCCTCCTGTCTCTCATCGGTGGCGTCTGAAGGAAAAGTCCTTTCATCCCTTCGTCTTGCTCCTCCGTCCTTGTCAGGCAACGTGGGTTACTTAGAGGGATGTTAAGTGGGATTTCTCCCCTCATGTTCTATCTTCATTGGAAATGGGACGAGTGGAACTTCTGAGCAGGGAACCAAAGTCTGTGGGTGCAGGGAGGAGGGCGACAGTGGGTGTGTTGCATTCCTCTAGGTTAGGATTTATGAGGAGTTTTGCCCAGATTGTTTATTCATCTGCTGGGTTTCAGTTGGAGTCTGGTTTCTGAAAGCTGATTAAAGCTGCTGATAATCAATATTCGCTGTCACTGTCCCCAAACAGACAAATGAGAGGGATTGTGGTGTCTCAAGTCTATCTTTCACATTAAAAACAAAAATGCCTCAGACAACATTTGGACCATTGTGGGAGACAAACTAAATACTGAAACAACTCCTACTGACACTAAAGCTACAGCTGTGATAAATTTAATGACTAAAATAACCAAAACTAGAAAATAGTGCAGGTTCTGTTGTTGTTGTAGTGGGAAAAAGTGGTTTTTGAATGTTAATTAAATCAACCAGTCATATAAATACATTTTTTAGAGGAAAAGATGAAAGACTACACTAGACTGCATCTTAAATTATGTAGTGGTGTAAAAACAACCTTACATAACTGTGAAAAATCTCCATCTAATGTCTCCTTTTGTGTGACAGGTGGTGCAAACGCCCCAAATTTAAATTATTCCTCTTGGGAACTTGTCTTGAAAAGGGAGTTATTTGCTGATTAACTCATCATTGCAACTCTAGATAAAATTTAAACTTAGCTAACTGCCTCCATGAGCCTCAAAGAGCAGGTTTTAGATGTAGAATTATGAGTTCAGCCATTTCACTTGACAGTAAAGCTTGCACATGTACCGATTGTAAGGTTGGACGGGGATAAGAATGATAAGAAGTGATATATATGGGAGTGAATTGTAGGAAAGATGGATAAACTGGGACCAGACAGATTCTTAGAAATGTAAGAAGGGAGGAAGATGGTGGATTAAGGAGGATAAAAGGGTGAATGAAGAGTAAAGACAGAGGCAGGATGTGTCATGCCTACAAATATGTCAAAAAAGACGTCAGCTAAGAAGAGTTGATTTAAGTGGAAAAAGGGGGAGACCGGGGTCGTCTGCAGTCCCTTTAGCTGTAGGGTGATGAATGGAATAACAGACGGATGGAGAGATAATACATCAAAAGATAGAGGTGGAGAAAACTGCAGAGGAAGGAGCTGAAGGTTTCAGGTTTCGGGATACACTTTGCTAACTATCTACTTCTATGAGTCATTGAACACATCTCTGGGAAACTCACGTAAGGTTTGGTTTGTGTCTCTGAGACAAGAGTTTTTTTTGGACCTTTAATTACATATAATAACGTAAAATATTTGACTTTAGCACTCAACTCATCTTTCAGCCACAGCAGCTGTACTTGATATTTTGGATAAGCTGAGGATTAACTGTTATTTATAATTGCAACATCCCCAGCTTGCAACATTTGAATGTAAAATGTGTACTCAAAAAGAAAGTTAGAAGCCACATTTGGTTAAGGCCTTGGTCACACGGGCCTAGAGACCTGTAGGCAACCATCTGGCAACCACCAGTTGCCAGGGAAACATGTATTCCCTAACCTGTTGCGAGTGGTTGCTGGAGGTTGTTCACAGTTACTGGCTGTCAGAGTGAAATCTATCGCTTAAATTCACAGAGTCCTAGAGATTGGTTAGTTGCCTCCTGGTAACCACCTGCAAAGTGTTTATTCCCACTGGTGGAGGTTGTTAGCGATTGCTAGCATGAAGTTATCACTAAAGGATATACAGAGCTGAACTGAAAACCTTCTTGTGATTGCTTTGGTCAGTTTACTGTGGTTGGCAGTAGTTTGCATTGAAGATGCTTACCTGTCAGTAAACACAAAGTACCTGTGAAGTGTGGCACCAGAACTGAAGAACTGATCTTCAAAGTGGGCCATGTGCCTGGTGGGCTGTGGAGGTACTGCAGGTGGGCAGCAGAAATATTCTTTAACTGCTGGTAACAGTAGGTGCTTAGTTTGTGATATTGCTCATTATTCTGACCTAATATTACTAACCTTGCATTAAAATTTGTATCCCATGGCAGGTGGGTCACACAACACTTGCATATTCAAGGATGGCATCACTTTTATTTTGTTGAGAGTGAAGATTTCAAATTGGATGGTGCCCAGGGGATTATCTGGTTGCCAGAAGTATTCGCTCGTCTGCCTTTACACTCATATGAAACCACCCTTTGCATCTATAACAACTTCAACTCTTCTGGGAAGACATTCCACAAGGAAATAACCAATTCCGTGAAGTTCTCTAAGCTTTCTGTTGAGCAAATCTGAAGGCTACGTGAAGTTTGGAGGTCTGGATCGATTGACTCTGCAGAAAGATGGTGACCTCTGCACATTGTATGCCTCATCCACTAACCCTGCTCTGTGATTTTAAGTAGCCTACCACTTCATGACTGTCATTTCCAATGCTTCCACTTTGTCATAATACCACTAACAGCTGACTGTGGAATATTTAGCAGTGGAAAAATTTTCCGACTGTTCTTGATGCAGGTAGCATCCTATTACGGTACCACGCTGTAGTTCCCTCAGCTCAGAGAGCGATCCATTCTTTTCCAAATGTTTGTAGAAGCAGTCTGCATGGCTAGATGGATGTGATACACTTGCAGCCATGGTTATGACTGAAACACCTGAATTCCATGATTTGGATGGGTGAGTTAATACTCATGTCAAAAAATTGACATTGACGATGAGGACTCAAAAACTTACCTTTTTAGTTCTTAAATAAAATTGTAAAGGTGTTTTTTCTTACCCTGTAAGAACATCTCATGCTTTATCAGATATCCAACAAACATAAAAGTTATGATGTAAACTCATGCATGTTAGGTGCCACCTTAGACATTGCTGCTACCCCATGATAGAAACAGAGTGTCAGTGCTCCTAAGGAAAAACAGAAAAACTGAGGTGTTGTTGGCCTTCAAAACAAATAAACAGAGCTGTGGCTAGCTATCAAAAAAAGTTTCCAAATAGTTTTCCATTGGTGGTTTTAAAGCAGTAAGTGTTAATTGGAGATGCTTTAAATCTGTCTTCAGCTGTTAAATGAACTGCTCGAGACTGTTTTGTTGATTTTTGAGGTTTGTTTTAATCCCCTGATGACAGGTTTGCTGTGAGCAAGTCGTTGCCAGCTAATGATCGTTTTCATTTCCAGATGAAGGCAAACAAAAAGAACCATTATTCCTCCCTAATAAGCTGGGACTTAATACGTATAAGAACTCAATCTCTTCTACTTGCAAGATGCCAAAAAGCTTCTTCATCTGTGATCAAACAAAAGCTTTTGTGATTTTGATCTGATCGTCAGCGAAACATGTTGTGACTTCTATTAAAAAATACTTGACGGGCAGTCCAGAGAGAGAAGCAGCTTTGATGTGACAGGAGTAAAAGCGTATACAATACACCCTCTATCTGTGGTGCTCGTAAACACACAAAGCACATCCAGTGCAGAGATTGAGGAATCGCGGGTGGGTGTAGGTAGGTGGGGGGTAGAGGCAGGTTTCAGTGGAGAAGGGCAGGGTCGTTTAGTGCACATTAAGAAGTTAATCTTTCACTCATATTTAAGTGTGTGTATGTCAGAGAGACACAAAGAGTCTCTTTATGACACTGATGGATCAAACCAGCCGGCCTCTGGTCCCACCAGGCTGCCGAGCCCTTTAACCTTTGCTGCTGTGAGCGCTGGTCACCGGAACTAATGGCTGCCATACTCCACCAGAAACACACAGCCAGGGGTGTGGGTGTGTGTGTGTGTGTGTGTGTGTGTGTGTGTGGACAGTTTAAATATCAAAACTCCATAAACACAGAGGAATAACCTTTCTGTGAGTGTGTAGAATAATATGACAATCAGAGGTTAAATGTATCCATACAGATACAGTGTGTGTATTTAGGAAACATTTGAAACGGCCAATCACACTTTTCAGTAATTGAGTCGTATTTTATAAATGTCTCTGGGATGTGCAGCACCCTGCACTGTGTGTATCATTGCACACACACAACGTCACATTAGATTGCTGAACGAAGCTAATTTTAATCTGGTTATATGGCGGTTTATTCTGACATAGCCTGCATAGATTAGTTCATTTTCTACATCAGGGAACTGGTTGTCAATGGTCTTACCTTAGAGGCAGAGGCGCTGAAAACAGGAAAAACCGTTTTTCCTGTGGAAGATGGCTGTGGATGTATGCATGGTTGTTTTAAGCCTTGCATTTAAAGCAGTCTGCAGTGTCACAGTGATTACTGAAAACCACGCTGACCTTCTTATTATCTTCTTTTTTTTTTGTTTGCTGGTGTTTAGCTTGAGTCTCAGTTTGCCGTTCAAAATTGTGTGCATGTCTTCCAAAAGAGTTGAATGACCAGAGGAGCCACACTCTGTGCTTTGTGTATGTGCTATCACCAGTGTGAGGGTGTCCTCATAAAACCTCTGAGCTGAACTGTTTTCATTTGTTTATCTGTGTCATCCCCATATCAACCTGAGCTCAAATCCATCCCCAAAATGGACTTTCCCCCGTTTTGGTGTGTACATATACACACACGTGCCTCCGTCTGTTTATACATCTTTGTGAGGACCAAAAATTGGAATGCTACCATACTTGTGGGGACAAATTGCCCATCCCAGGAGTTTGAAGGCATTTTTAAGACTGTGGTTTTTGGTGTCAGGGTTACAATTAGGTTATGGTTTGGGTCAAGAGTTAGGGTAAACGGAAAGTATTGGAAGTATGGAAACGTGTGTGTTTGTGTGTGTGTGAGAGAAACCTGAAGGTCGCACAGTCACAAAGTTTTTGCTGTTTCTTTGTGCGTGACGCTGTCACTTCAGCGTGTGAGTGCCTTTAAATGTGATAGTTTGATTGTCAGGATTGTGGTGGATTATGGGATTTGGAGGCTTGTTGTGCTATGATGATGTATAGATGTTGATGACGACTGAGGGTTAAAGTTCGACAGGTTGGGTCGGGGGTTAGCGTGACGCTGCTGGGCTTCCTGAGGATTGTTGGGCCGTGGAGCTTTGATGTGGTTCACAGCTCGGAGACTGTAATGAGGGGCTTGCTTTCCCAGATTAGGCGAGATTATGACGGCTTTACTGGAGTTTAAAGTGGTAAGAGCATCTTTGGTGTAAATGCTTGTGGGGGAATTTCCAGAAGTCACCTGCCAGTCAAACATTATGGGCGGCACATTTCTTCTTGTTGTCATCCTGTTTACCTAACAGCACTGGCACTTTCTTTTGTTTAGTGATCCTCTTGGTTTAGGTGATTTTTTTTTTTTTTTTTTTTAAAGGAAAAGAGTTCAAATATTTATGCAACAAACTACATCAAACTTTAAATCCTAAAGCAGCTCTTTAGTGCAGCCTTTTATGGGTGAAAACTGTTTATAGCCTCATAAAACTCATAAGAATACAGTTTCCCCCCATTATTTATGCGCTTTTCCTCTATTTGCCCTTATAAAAAGTGAAATAACGCGAATGTTAAAGCTTCTGCAGAGACGTGGGACTTGATGATGACATTTAAACATCCTGCACGCTTTCCACTTTTTGTATTTTATTTCTCATCATTTTTAAGCCATCGCGGCGCTTGAGCTGGTGACTGTGTTTTCGTCCAGTCACATCTTCTTGGCATTTCTTCAAACATGAAGAGTTGCTCTTTTTTTTTTTTTTGTTTTTTTAATTTGAATTTAAAATATTTAGTCTCCTCGCGGGAGTACAGCTAATAAAAATATACGAGTGGGGAGACCCACCAGAAAGTGTCTGCGGCACATTATAAATAATTACTGAAAACGTTCTGGATTAAAAACAAACAGAAGAAGCCACCAAGTCGGATCACATGTACATATGTTTGGATGAAAGTGGAGGAATGTGCCAACTGGTTTCAATAAATGTCACAGACACACATCTCATGGCACGGCAGAAAGTCCACAGTGTTTTGTTTTCCACAACCTGTTACTAACGTGCTCCACAGTGAAAGCAATTTAGCTGCAACTGCGGTTATTTGGTGGGTTGTGTGGCGTATACGGAGCAGCGTACTGGACCACAGAGGTCTTTACAAATGAGTGAAAGAATGAGCTGTTCAAAAGAGCTCATTGAATTCGAGCGCACTGCCGTTGTTGCAGCAAGGCAGTTTGTGAAACTAGGTACTCCAAAATCAACTGTAAGAGGTATTATTCCAAAGTGGAAGCGTTTAGGAACCACAGCAACTCTGCGAAGTTACGCAGAAAAGTTACTACGAAGTGACAGGTCACGGTAAGTCTGCAGAGCGCCAAATTCCTCTGGAATTAACATCTGCACAACAACTGTGCGCTGGGAGCTTCATGGCTGAGCAGCTCCTGTCTGCAGTGTGTTGGTGTCCCAGTGCTATTGTCAACATTATGTATTGCAGGGGTGTCAAACATAAAGCCCAGGAGCTAGAATAGGCCCGTCAAAGCCTCCAATCTGGTCCACTGGACAGCTTTGGAAAATGTGAAGGAGTGCATAGCTTTTGAATTTTTTACAGCTTTTCCTACTGATAAAGAATCACAGGAAGTTCCCGTTTTTCCTCTATAGAAATGACTGTATTTTATATTGTCGGCCACTTCTGCTTCCTAAAAAAGGTGAGGATTCAAGCCTGCCTTTGTGGTTCAACACCGACTCTAGCTTTCATCAGGCCTGCAGATGCCTGGAGTAGGTCAGCATGAGCCTCTCTGTGATTTTTGGAGGACTTCATGCTCTGCTCCAGAGACTGAAGTGCGAAAAGGAAAACTACTGAAGCCATAATTGAAATTAGAGCCTCGTAGGATGACACAGAACTTTGGCACATGGAGGAAGCTTGAGGTTTAACGTTAATTTTCGTTTTTGGTGTTTTGAAGGTGATTCAGTTGTTGCGGGGGTTTCCATGGTAACTTGTGGTAAATGATAAATCAACAGGTTTGAAATCACAGTTTCTAAAACTCTCTTACACACTCACATGCACAAGCAATAATTTAATGGGATAACAAATATAATCCAATAGATTCTCCCGTTTCTTAATGATAGACTTGTGACACTGATAAGTCTGCTAACTTACTCAGTAAGCATTTTTGTTGGCTTCCTTTCCGGCTTCAGCTAAAGTTAAACCTTGGTTAATGCAGCTCAGTCTTCCTGAGCAAAGAGCTTAAAGTGTACACACTTCCACAGAGCTTTAATCCTCTAGTTTCACTCACTCACACGGCTGCACTTACCGTTTTCACTCTGCATTGTATGTTTAATCTCTTCATATTATTGTAATATTATATTTTTATTTTCCTTTTTAAACTTTGCTTCTAGAAGATGTATTCTTGTTGGGTAAACACTGGCTTAACCTTAGGTGATTTTCACTTCCTTTGTTGCATGGGGTCTACATAAATAAATTCAGGTGCATCAGTCGATTGGCCAGTTTCCAGCTGATCATCCGTGATTGGTGATTGGCCAGTGCCTTCCAGACAAGATTGCAAATACAGGGATGAGGATTGAGCAAAAAACACCCAACAGGGAGAAGATGAGCCACATCTTTGTTAATCAGTGGATTAACAAAGATGTGCGTGATTCGCTTCCTGTCTGGGCTTCGTCAGGTCCAGGCCAGTTAACCAGAGTTTGTCCAGGACTCGAAGAAGCATTTCCCCTCTAAGAGAAGCACAGAGAGAGAGACGACTTATGTTCACAAGTGAGAGGGCGTTTGCTCACATGCTGCAGTTCATCCATGTGACGGAGCTCGCAGGATGTTTCTGTGGTTTCGAGTCTTAATTCAGGATGGCAGTGATTAGTCAGTGTTCAGATTTTGACTGACTTAAAAATAACCCAAAAAGGCATTGGTTTTCCTTTCTTTTACCTCTTTCTTGTTGCCTTCCTCTCACTCTTCTCTTGTTTTTCCTTTCCTCTGCTACCTTCTCACTCTTGTTTTGAATTTGATCCAAATGTGTCAGTGACCCAGGGCTCCCTGCTCTCCTAAACAGGCCAAATCAGTAGAACCTCACCCATAAAAGGACGTGCCTGACTGGGGGGGCATTGTCTTGTTTGCGCCCTTGGGTTCTTCCATGGAAAAAAGGCAATTTAAGGACAACACCACGGATCAGTGGAGCTAGACTCCCGTATACATCATGCAAACGCACACATATGTGTGGCCGTTGGCGCTTTCGGTGTGAGCGTGGGAGCTATTTTTTTTTTTTTTTCCGTCCCTGCAGCTCCCCTCCTCCCCACCCTGATAAAGGAGGCCTTGTGTGAGTGTGGGTGTGAGGAAGGGAGGAGAAGCTCACAAGGCTCAGAGTGGAGGGCAGAGGTTGATGAAGGGTGTGTGCAGCTGTATGAGAATGAGTGAGGGGAAAAAATGAACATAACATGAAATGCTGGGGACGCAAGAAGAGAACTCTTAAATATGCTTTTAGTAGTGCTTTAAACCTGCGGGACTCACTCTGGGGTCACAACTTGAAAAGGAGGGGTCCTAGAATAAGAGTTTTCATGTTTTCGAATGCATTTTCTTCTATTCCACTAATCCACGAGTTAAAATATTCAAATATAGATTTTCCTCACACTGCGTCGTTAAAAAACCCATCAGCTGGTGTTCTCCTGACTCTAATGGCAGTTGTAAATGGAGAACAAGCTTATTGATGCTGTTTGAGGGTAACTGAAGCTTCAGTGTTCCACTTCACGTTTATAGAGACAAAGAAACAAAGAGAGGGCCTAAAGGGAACAAAACCGTAGAAGTTCATGATGTTACTTGGCTGATAAGGAGAAAATGTTTGTGGGTTTCTTAAGCTGCTTTATTCACCACTGCCTAAAGGTTAGCTCATGGTTGTTTTCATCATCATTCAGTTTTTCAGCTGTTTATTGATTAATTAGTTCCTCATTTGTCTATAACTGGAAAAATCATCCCCCGTTGGATTTTTGTACCTAAGTGAGTACATTTAATTGCAGTAACACATTTAAAACCAAAGTCCTTTATACAAAAACAGAGGTACACCTTTAAAGATACTTTTTCTAACTTCCTTTTTTTTAAATAGTTCAAAAACCTTCCAAAATGAACTAGAACCTGAACGATATATCAGCTACATTGATATCGTAGCTGTTTACCGATATATCAGTATTGGCCTTTATAAAGACCTTTAGATTACGTTTTAGAAGAACCAGCATGGCAAACAGTGATCAGACTTACATGTTGGGTTAACTGGTGATTCTAAGTTGGCCACAGGTGCAGATGTGTGATAAAGAAAGCTTTAAGTGGTTAGTAAGACAAGAAAAGTGCTGTATGAAAATCAGTGAATTTTCCCAAAGTATGAATAAGTAATAGTAAAAGTATATAATATGATTGTACACCTAATTTTGAACTTGTTTCAAAAGGTGCAAATTGTCAGCTTGAATAGCTATTGCCTGTCAAAGGTAGAGGAGCAGTTCTTTGGAGCAGTGATTTCCAGTGTGGGGACTGAAAAGTCACATTTAAATGAAAAAACGTTTAATTTTCAATTCTGGCATTTAGTTGAACATTGCTAATAAATATTTAAGTTTTTAATCTTTAACTTGTTATATATGTTGTCAGTAGTGCAAAAGAACAAAAAGAAGCATTGTCAAGTGGTAGTAAAGCTTTGAATGGAAACATCATAACACCAAAATGAATCAAATGAAAAAAAAAACCCCGCAATGAAATAAATTCCTGGATTTGTCCTGTGCGGTTGCTCAAATGACAACTTGTGCACCTCAAAGGCAGTGTTGGGAGTGTTGGGAGTTCTGGAGTCTGTAGCGTCTTGCTTATTTTCTTCACAGTTCTTGATCTCGTTGCGGAGGTCAAACACAGAGTGACTCAGACTTGTGGCTGTGAGCAGCCCCAAGTAGTGGAAAAGAAGGTGGATTCAAATGTTATCATAACAGGAAATGTGGGAGAAACTGGCCTCTACCTTCAGAACTGCAGAAAGAACTGGCAGCTCCCTCCGAGTCATGTTTCCACGTTTCAAACTGCTGTTTCCAAATTTACTCCTCAGTGCATCCGCAGGCATTCGGCTTGGGAGATGGAGGAGTAAACAATAGCAGAAGCTCAAAGCTGGTGCACAGCAGGAGGTCCTGAGAGGGGGTTTCTCGTCCCAAACACCCCCCACCCACTTCCAGGGTCTTTGTCCTTGGGATCCACTCAAACATGATTGGGGGGGGCATGGTTCATGGAGGGTCTTGTGTTTACCTGTCATGTTGATGGCTCTATTTAGGGCCTTGACACGGAGGAGATGCACCACTGAGCATCATTCAGTGTGTTTCCATGCTCACAAGAAACCAGCTAAATCATCGCCTTTCCTGCCATGAGGAAGCAAAGTTTCTGCTGTGATCAGTCATGAATGGAATAGAATAGAATAAAACAGAATGGAATAGACAACTAGTAACAACTAGGAGAGATTTGCTGAGTTTGGGCAGCATGTCAAAAAACAGGTTGGACAGTTTGACAGATGACTATGTTTGCAGACGACATTGTGCTCTGTAGTGAGCGTAGGGAGCAGGTAGATTATAGTCTGAAGAGCTGGAGGTATGCACTGGAGAGAGGAGGAATGAAAGTGAGCAGAGGCAAGAGAGAACAAATGTGTGTGAGTGAAAGGGAGACAGGTGTAACAGTGCAAAGAGTAGAGGTAGTGAAAGTGGATGCGTTAAAATACCTGGCAACCATCCGAAGCGTCAGACAGTGCACACGGTAATTTGTGACAGAAGGACAGCAGGAAGAGTGAAAGGGAAGTTTTACAAGATGGTAGTGAGTATGATGTGTGGTTTAGAGACAGGAGGCTGTGCTGGAAGTGGAAGAGTTTAAGTTGCTCAGAGTTTCATTGGGAGTCAGAGAGGAAAGGCTGAGATGGGTTGGACATGTGCAGAAGAGGAATAGTGGATATATTGGATAAAGGGTGTTGAAGATTGAGCTCCAGGCAAGAGGAAAAGAGGAAAACTACATGGAACGAGAGCATGCAGAGGGTTGGTGTGACAGATGCTGAGGATAGGGTGAGATCCAGGCAGATGGTCTGCTGTCATCATCATAGTTTTTACAGCTATTCTTTCATTTTTATAACTCCTTTATGAAATTGGCCTATTAAGCCTATTGGCTATATTAAGGCTAGATGCCAGATAAACAAGACAATTATCAATATATTGCATTACATAATTGGAAAAGCGACTTCATTGTTATCATTATTTGTCCTCCTTGCAAAAAAAGTTTTCAGTCACAAAATATTTTCCATCTTTAAGTTAAAATTCTAAAAGTGGCATATTATAATCACACAATGACCAACAGCACCACACTAAGACAAACGTTTACTGCAAAAGGATTTCATCAGGCTCGTTCAGCTTCATGTTTGCGCCCTCATCCTCTCCTTGTGTGTGTTCTTGCATGTGAATGTTACATGCACCTCAAAACCCAGCTTCTATGTCATTCAAACATATGACACATCCACACCGCTCTCAGTCCTCCCTAAAAGCAAAAAACCTAAAAAAAAAAAACCTGTTTTATTCTCTCTGGACGTCTTCGTGTAAACAATCGAAGAGTGGTTTCCTTCTTTCGCTTCTGTAGCCAGCAATGAAAGAAATGACACAGCTTTTCCCAGACTCTGCTGCTGCGTGCCAGCGCTTGTTTTTTTTTCCTTTTCAGAGCATCTTCGCTTTTACACACAAACTTTCTTAGAGCTGCTCATTTTCTCTGTCTCGTCCTTTCTGCAATTTGAGGTTTAAATGCACGAGTTCCTGCACCGCCTCGCCCATGGTAGGCGCACAGGCCTGCTTTCAGAGGACCCTGCGTTGACATCTATTTAACGGTAACCACCTGCAACATTAAACCAAGTCTTCCCCATAAAAAAACGTAATGATTAACATGATGAGGCCAAAATAAGCCCAGTTATGCCTCCACGACTCGGCTAATACATGTGTTTACACATGCACATGTGTCTCCTGCTGGTTGATATTGAAGTGCACATGTTTGCTGTGTTAATCATCTCTCTCACACACACACACACACACACACACACACACACACACACACACACACACACACACACACACACACACACACACACACACGAACAATTTTGCAGTTAATGATCTTCAGTCTGAAGCTAATCGTTCCAGTTTTTGATAAAGGGACTGTTGTTCAGCGCAGTCAGGTGATAGCTGAGTGATGACAACCTGTGACTAGCATGTGGGGGGATTTCCGTCGTTTTCCAGGGCACAGCAGTGGGCACTGTGCCACTGTATAAACACACACATACACACACCTCGAGGCTGTGAAGTCACCACTTGAATCTAAATATAAAAGGGTGTGTCTGACCTGTGTGTGTGCGTGCGTGTGTGTGTTTCAGCTCACAGAGAGGCTATTCTTCTCTGACTCCTCAGTGCTTGGAGTGACCTCACCCTGTCTGGACATCCCACAGCAGTACACACACACACACACACACTGCAGACATGTGGGTCAGACTGGAGTGAAGCTGAGCTGTGAAACAGCTGAGAGGAGGCGTATAGATACATACAAAGTGAGGGGAAAACCCTTTATCGAGCAGGGTGTGACAGATGAGAGATGTTTTGGCCTTTGTGTGCAGAGTGTGTCTCTGGAGCTGTTTCACTTTGTTTTGGTTGTTTTTCTACTGTTTGGCACATGCATGATGGCACGCTGGATCATTTCAAACAATTATACATGAGTAAAAGTTATTCAGCTGCGGGTCTTCTTCTAGACCTTGTCAAAGTGGTGACAAACCGTCACCCTCGAATGAGAGGAAATTGGTTCTGATGTTCAGGAACAAAACAGAAACCACCAAGGTTTCTGTTTTTAAACAAACAAACAAACAAACAAACAATAACACCTTCTGTCCAGTTTCTATGAGGGAGAAACTGTCCAAAGAAATCAAAACGGGGACCACACTATAAATGTGTTATTCTGCAAGAAATTAGGACATTTTAACATTGAAGTCTATGGTGCCTCAAGTGGCCACTTGAGGAACTGCATTTTACAGTTTCGTTTTCCTCCCTCCTCATAGCTCATCGTTTGCTACAGCTTCTGTGAAGGACTGAGAGTCAGTCTCAGACAAAATGAGAGCGCCGCTTCAAAGAAAGAAGTGCAGCATCAATGTCAAAGCCAAATTTGTCATTTAAGTTGACATTTGATTAGAGATTATCAAGCCAGCGCCTTGTATCTCCAGGAATGTTGCCTGAGTTTGCCTTCGTGAACTCTCGATTAACGCGGATCCTGAAGCCGACGTCTTCGTGCTGTAAATTTTTGCTACCGATCGTCGGTCAACCTTTGTGGAAAGTTGGCTCTCTGGCAGGATGACGTGAAGCACCTAGAACGAAAAGGATGTCAAGAAACGAGTTCTGGGTAATGACTTCAGCCTCCCACACATCTGCCTGCTCTGTGCGTCATAAACTCTCTTAATACCGCTCTCTAATTATGCCCCACAAACCCACGTGCTGGGGTTTAGTATGTAAAACCCACAGGTGTGCGTGGCAGATTACAGCACGCCGCCCTCAGGTCGTCTCCTCCCTCCCCTGTTCCTTTTCCTCCTGCTTCCTTTTGCTCATCCAGCCTCTTCTTCCTACCTTCCTCATACCTCCTGTCCTCCCTTACTCCTTCTCTATCTACATAGCCTATTCTCTTTTTAAGTTTCTTCCTTATTAATTATCCTGCTGTTATCTGTGTATTTTTCCTTCTTTTTCTTTCATCTTTTTGTCTGAGTTCCCATCATCCCATTTCTGTATACTCCTACATCCTACATCCGGCTCTCATTTCCCTTCTTCCACATTTCTTTTTTCTCCAGTCCTTCTCCCTTATTCCTTCATTTATTCCTCATTTTTTCCTTAATCTTTCTCCTTTCCACCCAAACCTTTCTTCTTCCTTCTACCGTTACCTTTGATTACATCCTCCTTAATTCCTTATTCCACTTCCAACACACATCCTTCTTTTAGTCCTTTCTCTATTCTCTTGTAAGTCCCCTTCCTCTGTTTTTTTTCCTTGTTTTTGTTTCCTCTCTTCTTCATCATGTTTGGTTCTGATCTTAATCATCTTTTCTTCCTGCCCTGTTTTTCACTCCTGCTCTTTAGCCTTCATAAGTTTCCCTCCTTTTGTTGTTCTGTCCTGCATCTTCTTTACTTTGTGTTTTTCTACCATTCCCCCTAAGCTATTCCTTCAGGTTTTTCCCATTCATTCCCATCTTTCTATTGCGCTTCCTCTCTTCTTCTTCTCTGTTTTCCATCTCCCTTTCCTTTGATACTTCTTTATAACCCTCTTTAAACATTAACCTCATTAGATCTCCTTCTTCTTTTGTTTTTCATGTAGTTGATTTTTTCCCTCTTCATCTCCTTTCTGTTTGCTCTTCATCCACCCCTTCCCTCCATCCACCTCCTTTCAGTTATTCTCTTTCTATCTATACATCTCACTTTATTCCTCCTTAGTTCCCCTTCTGTTTTATTTCATCTGTCTACACTATTTCACCCTCTTGTATATCTCCCCCCTCATCTTCATCTCTCTTCCTGTTTATATTTCTTCAGGCACTTACCTTTTGGCTTATTAAAAAAAATCCTTTTCCCTTCCCTTTTTCAGCGCATGCTGCCTTGCTTTCTCTAAAAATCTTGTCTTCTTCTTCATCATATTCCCATCCTACGTTTCCCCCTTCCCCATTACATTCCTCCGCTCCTCTTTCATCCATGGGAAAATGACAGATTACTCCTGAAGCTTAACGGCACACTGATAGTTTTAGCAGAGCCAAGCGTCGACCAGAGTGTGTTTTAATCTTCCACCAGCACTGTTTATTTCATTAGAGTCCAGCATTTATTACATTGCTGGATAATTAGGGGTCATATTATTGCTGTGTATTTGAGTTCCTAAACCATGCGTGTTGTGCTTTGGACTCTGTGTGTGTGTGTGTGTGTGTGTGTGTGTGTGTGTGTGTGTGTGTGTGTATAACAGTGATCCTCATTGTAAGCAACATTAAACATCCCAGCACTGCAGCCATTTCTGCCCCTGGTTTGTTTTCATAATGAAAAACTCATTAGAAACAAGTGAACATAAGTACTGTGTCACATGGGTTCAACACAGCCTGGCGGCCTTTTTGCATACGTGTGTCTGTGTGCGTGCATGTGTGTGTTCTGTATTTTACAGTAATGTGTGTGTGGAAGTGGCTTCAGTAGACACAGTTCAGTGTGATGTACATTACATTTCACTGCTCCCTGTGAAAATGTTTGGTGTTCTCACCTCTGTGTAGGGGTCAAAGGTAAACTTCAGCTTCAAAATGATGTCCTGAAGCTGTTATTGTGGTTTTAGCCGCTTATTAATTAATTGTGCTCTTTATTTTTTTGTTTACAGTGGTGCTTTGCTGTGGCATAAACTCTATAAACTATTTATGTTTCATAATCAGCTTTTTATTAGCACGGTTCAAGCGTAACACACTTGAGTTTTTAACAGCCCAGGGCTCAGATGTTTTTAAAATGTTAGACTAGGTAAGAGTCAGTCTGTACCTGAAGTCTGGATTAGTTTTTCACTGTAAATAATCCAGATCAAAATCCTGTCTTCCTTTCATTTAATGATATTTATCCCTGTCTGTCAGGGATGCTCAACATGCTTTTAATGAGAACAGTTTAACATTCATCCTACAGCTTCCCTGTGCCTTACTTTCCTGTAACCCTAGTTTTATAGGGTTAGGCTAGTATAAATGATCTAACCCAGTTTCACTAACCATCCGTCTTTAGCTGTCAGTGGTGCCACAGGGTTTGTTTGCTTTTTGGGGACTGAAGAAAAGTTTCAGTGGTTATAGGTCGGGAGGTAGAGTACGTCATCTGTTGATCACAAGGTTGGTGGCTCCATCTTTGGCTTCTCTAGTCTGCGTGCCAAAGTATCCTAGTGCAAGATACTGAAGTCCAAGTTCTTGCATCCATCAGAGTGTAAATGTGCGTGAATAGAAAAAAATGCTTCCGTGAATGTGTTTGAATGGCTAATTGAGACATGTTGTGTAAAGTGCTTTGAGTGCTCACGCTGAGTAGAAACGTGATGTATAAGAACCAGTCAGTTTATCATTTGCCCTTCCTTTGGTCTTTCTGTGAGGAGTTTGCATGTTCTCCCCGTGTTTGCGTGGGTTTCCCCGGGTACTCCGGCTTCCTCCCACAGTCCAAAGACATGCACTTTGTGGGGAAAGGTTAATTGAAAAATCTAAATTGCCCATAGGTGTGAATGCGGGAGCGCAAATGGTTGTCTGTCCCTGTGTGTTGGCCCTGTGACAGACTGGCGACCTGTCCAGGGTGTACCCCGCCACTCGCCCTATGACAGCTGGGATAGGCTCCTGCACCCCCCGCCACCCTGAGAAGGATAAGTGGAATGGATGGATTTATTGAAACGTACATGGAAATACAGGTAACAAGGCACAAGCAGAGTTTGTAGATTTCTATCCAGTTTGAAAGTCATTATTAATAAGTCAATAATACCTTTGTTCTTCAACACAGCCCAGACTCTCTTAGGCAGCGTTCTTGTAACTTTAAGTAGTCTTCAACAATAGTTCTCCAGGTTTCTTAAAGGACAGTCAAACCTTTTCTTTGGATGTTAGCAACGTTTAGATCAGTGGTTCTCAAACTTTTCACAATGAGTACCACCTCATAAAATATGGCTCTTGAAGTACCACACTTATGACCCACCCAACTCCCCGTTGCTGGCCGCAAAGGATTACCGCTCACTCGCAGAAGAAGCGGATCGGATTCTCCTGGCTACCAGGAGTTTCGGCATCCAGGCGATAGTTCCCGACTTACTGATGGCATCTCCCGCACCCCCACCGATTCTCCTGGGGGCCTCTGACTCATCGATGGTGGCTAGGATCTCAGCACGGTGACAACTTAACAGCGCCGTGCTGCCTTTGCAGTTTCAAGGCCCAGGGAAACGAGCCCGCAAGCACTCCGTAGTGGCCACGACAGCTGGCGATAAGCAAAGGCTGCTCTTCATAGAGGACTCAAAGCTCTTGTGTAGTCTTTGCATACCTCCACAATGGTATATTATTTAATCTTTAAAAAATGGAGACTTCCTGCACACCACCAGAGAGAGTTCAAGTACCACTAGTGGTACACCTACCACAGTTTGAAAATTACTGCTTTAGATGATCCCAAACAGCTTCAGTAATGTTGAGGTCCTGGCTCTGGGGAGGATAATGTTTCACAGTGTTTTTCTTTCCAGTTATGTTTCTTTAATGCACTGGCAGTGTGTTTGGCAACTAATCAGATAGTTTCAGCATGGTATTACAGGATGGGTCACAATCTGTTGATGTTTTTGTGACAGGCTGCTAATAATAAAATGCCTAAAGATACAGTTTAAAATTGGTTTCCTGTGAAGTTAACTGTTATGTGCAGAATTAAACAGGTTCATCTCTTGAGTTAGGTGCCCTTTGTTATCCTTGAATGATTAATAGTTAAATAATAAGTCATAAAATTATTCCTGGTCAGGTACAAGGAAAGGACTGAAAGTGAGTGAAAAAAAGGCAGCCAATGCCAAAAGGCTTGAGCACTGTTGCTTGAGACCAAGTCCTTGGAAGCAAATACAAAACAGTAAGGAGTGTCTTAAGACATTTTCACAGTATAATTTGACAGCCAACCTGGAAAACCCTATATAACACTTACCTGAAAAAATGATGACTTAAGAGAGTAACACCTCAATCTGCCGACCTGACCCCACCCTCATCACCATTGATGTTACTGTTTTAGGTCCTTCCACAACAACTGTTAATAGATGCTCCAGCAGGGTTTTCCAGAGAGGTGTTTTTTGTCATCTGTTTGCTATAATTAGGGATGTTGATAGAAAACAGTTTTCTGGCATTGCTCCTCTCAGGTATGATAAATGGACACAGGCCAATGCATATTAGAAAGACCTGATGACTTACCCTAAGTCACTAAGTCATCATTCTTAAATTGGACTCTTAAAATAGTTTTAAAACAGCACAGAAACAGAGTGCTACCAAAACCCAAAGTTGTGATAAAAGTGTCCCTTTCAAATGTGACTAACTGCTTAAAGTTTTTCATGTTTGGATGAAAATATTTAACCTTTGAAGTCGATGACAGCATCAGACCCAGGAGAGCTCGGCAGAAAGAATGAGTTAATATGTGAAAGATCTCACTTTATGTTTGAGTTGGCTCGCAGGGCCGAGTCCCCCGCTGCGTGTCTGTAAAATCCTGAAACCGTGAAATCAGACCTGTGTTTCCATGACACGCATTCCTTTGATTTTTTTTTTTCCTGAAGCAGTAAAAGCAAAAAAGTGAATGAATGAATGATTAATAAAAGAAGGGGCAGGTCTGCTCTCCGTTTCCACCCTGGAATATATTCCTTTACGTTTGCCCCAGAGACATCTTTAAAGAGCATTTATTCTGGGTTAATAGTGGAATTCACCTGGGGTTGATAACTGAAAGTGATGGATAATAAAACCAGCTTCTAGCTGCCTGGTGACCTCTGACAAAGCCAAAGGAGAAAAAGGATTTCAGTCACTATTTGAGGGTTGTGAAATTTGGGGGTGGGGGGCGGCCCGGGATGTATGTATCTAATGATTATTATTAGATACATACCAACAGCATTTTATCACTTATCTCTGAAACAAAGTTTTGTGTTCCCAGATTACCCAGTATCAGTGTCTTTAGTTTAAACACATTTAAATTAAGACAGTGGTTTGTGAACAGAAATCTGTTGCCACCCTCACTTGTGCTTATTGGTTTGTTTGTTGCTGTTTTTTTGCAAAAAGGTACATTTTTGAAACTGTTTTAGCTCGAGAGGCAGTGAGAGAAAAAAATGCATGACAGTGCCAACATACTTATAAAAGATGACAAAGTGTTTGAGTTGACCGATTAACACACAACCCAAAACTTGACGACCTCGCCTGTGCGTCACCTGTAACAATGGTTTTTGACACCTCAGCATATGTCAATAAAGATGTGGTTTAATGACCTTTAGAATAGTTTCCAAGGGTTTTCCAAGTGTAGCTGCATAGGCAGAGACCACCCTCACTAACTTCTGAGGCACACCCAGTCATTTTGTTGTATAAGCAGGACTAAAATATGACAAACCAGATTGGCCAACAAGTTATCCGGTTGAGAAAATGCAAGATGAGATAAGCGTTCGAACTTTCAAAATAAAGCTTGTCCACTGATTCTGTTCTGGCGCGTTGGATTGTACATGATGGTTGGTCACTAAAAGACTTCCTCCCCCTCTAATGCAGCGGTTTCTGTGAGGCATGCAGGTGTGGATGCAGACAGTCAGCTGAAAAATACGACGTAATCATTAGAGTGCGTTCACACCTGCACCACTTTCTGTTTAAAACGAACTCAGGTTTGTTTTACTCCTTGCTGTGGTTTGTGTGTGGAGATCGGACAACGGCGACTGCACGGACTCTGTCAAGTTTCGAATCTAAACTCTAAGGCGGTTCGTTTATAGAGAGAACATGGTCCAGCCTCGACTAAACTACCAGGTGTACGTCGCAGGTCTGAGCAGAGTAGCAGGTATGCGTTGCATCGGGGATGCCACAGAGTACTGCAGACCTGGAGAGTACACACACTGCAGCAGTAAACCATATAATCAACCAATGACTTCCTGCATTTTCTTTGTTCACAGCTAGCCAATAAGCAGACATTCTCATGTGGTTTGTAGTACGGATGTCATGAGACGCGATCAAGTACTTTGTGATGGAAAAGTTCTGACAACTTGATGGTTTGATACTTTTTGATGTTTGAAGAGAATTTACAGTAATGTTTCTGATGATCGAGGAAACAACTGTTTTATTGATGCTATCAGGCTGCAGCATTTTTAAGTGTAGGTAAACAGCGTGCATTTTCCATCCTGCTTTTCCAATGAGCTACTGTCACTGATGACACACTACCTATGTGGAAGTGTTAGTACTACTGAAACGAGGTGCCAGCAAGCGTTATAGTGCATTTGCAGTGACATGCATATTTGTTCTTTGGATGCATGAGCATGTTGTTCCAGTACTTCTCTAAATGTGGGAATAAAACCGCAGCAAAATAAATGACAAAAAAAGATCCGTCCTGATTTTTCTGTCATTGTTGGCCTGACTGTCTTCCTGCCGGTGGTCCGCTCAGTAAGCAGGTCATTTGCCCCGTCCGTCTGTGTGTTCCTGTCTTTTATTTCTTTCATGCTTTTTGTGTGTGTGTGTGTGTGTGTGTGTGTGTGTGTGTGTGTGTGTGTGAGATTTATGGCTGAACTGAAACCTCTCACCACACTGCACCGCACAATCGTCAATGTCTCACTTCTCTGCAGCCTAAAAAACACCCTGAGACATCCCAGCAATGCATTAACGGCACAGCCTTCACCACTGTGTGACCCGCAGTCACCTCTGTGCCAAACACACACACAGAGTCTATTACAGGGGAATGTGATGGGTTTCTGTGGGATGTTTGGTTCGGGCTGTTTTTGGAGATGCTGTTTAGGGTGAAGTTGCCAGGGGGACAAAGACAGTTTAACAAAAAATGTCTTCAAAATGGGCTTTAAAGGAGTCGTTCTGGCAGCGCTGATGTGTCTTTGAGTGACTTTTTTTATTATTAGAATGATTTCTTTTTTTCTTGAATGTCCTTCTGTTTGCCTTCTAAGTGTCCTCTTTCATCTCAACCAAATCGTGTCTTTGTCTGCAGATCGAGGACGGAGGGAAGGCTGCCCACTGCAAGAAGCTGAAAGTTGGTGATGAACTCATTAACATAAACGGATCCCCCCTCTACGGCAGCAGACAAGAAGCCCTGATTCTCATTAAGGGATCCTACAGGATACTGAAGCTCACAGTCAGGAGGTAAACGCTGTGAGAACTACACAGATCCACGAGAGGTTCATGCTAGGGTTAGCAGACAGAGCTGTGGGTGGAGATGTCATTTGACAAAATCAGAAGCTACGGATACCTCTCACACAGACTCGGATTCGGCGCTGCTGCAGAAGCAGCTATACCAGCATTCGTGAGAGTTCATTTATTTATTTAGTTCATTTATTTAAATAAAAGTTTGCAACGGTGAGAGGAACTGAACAAGAACAAGCTGAGATAATATTATAATGTGTAATTACCTCTAACAAAGAACCTCGGCGAACGGGCTCACGAATGAGGTTATCACTGCAACATCGTCCAACAAAGTCCCCCTGCAGTTTTGGTAAAGATAATGACTTTGCTGTGATTCTTGGCTGTATTTACATGTGAGATTGTGCTGAGAGAGAAAGTCAGAAGAAACAGAAAGGCTCTTACTTTGTTCTGAGAGCGAGGGCTTCATGTGTTTGCAGCTGCTGAGCAGTGGGAAACCAACGAGTGCAGGAGATCGGTTACAGAGCAGCACTGTCAATTTTTTTTACCCGGTGCTCCTTTTCTGGGGAAGAAAGCTCGAAAGGGGAAGGAAAAGGCACCAGTTGGCAACAAGGAGGTGACCTGAAGGGTCATTACTGAGTAAGGTTTGTCAAAATAAATCAAGACTCAGATACTAATTGATTTAACTAGTTTATGTCAACATCATTAAAGTACTGAACAGTTACCACAACTCTTAACCTGGTCAGTGCATATTTTTGAAGTCAGTACACTTCACCTTTAAGGTAAAGACCCTACAATATTAGAGAGAAACCCCCAACAGTCAGACTGTCCCCTATGAGCAGCACTTGGAGACGGTGGGAAGGAAAAACTCCCTTTTAAAAGGAAGAAAGCTGTGGCTGAAGCAGGCTCAGGGAGGAGTTGCCAAATGTTGTGACTGGTTAACTATTATCAGTTACCCGATAGCCACATTATAGTATCGTTAAGATAGTGTGCTTCGGCTGCGGTTAATTTACAAAGGGTCATTACAGCAGGTACCACATGTTTCATTTGGCTCGTTTTATACTGCGTGTCCTTCCTGATACAACCCGGAACCTCTAACCCCCTGGTTTGTGTCTTCTCGGAAAATGGTTTTGAGTATTGAGTATTTTCCTGGTTATCAGTATCATGTTTGAAATTCCTACCTCTCACCTGTCAGTGGAGCCAGAATCCAGGAAAAGGTCACCAACATGTAGCCACACATCTGAAAGCATATTGATTTGTTCTCCTGATATTTAGATTGTAGTATTGATATTTTAACCTTGTACAATGCACATTCACGTGCTTTGCAGACTGCTGTGTGCATGCTGTAACAGTGTACTATCACCAGGGGGCAGTGTCAAAGGAGTAATGCGGTTCACGCTTATGATATTGCCGGGCCTTTAGTTTGGTCTCTGCAGCAGGGGCTAATGTTCTTCGTCTTAGAAATGAGATGATGTGAAACTCGAGCTTAAAAACATTTAATACGTCCTCTTCAGCCACTGTCATTGCCCTTCGAGGCCCTTCTTTGTGTTCGTTTTTGTTTTTCGGCTTCTTTTTCTTCACGGTGAACAAAGTTGTCGCTTCCTTTCTCTTTTATTTTTCAGCCATTCAGCATTCGGCCTATTCACAGCATCATTCCCGTCAGCCTCTCTGCTTTTATTTTGAGGCATGTCAAGCTCCCAAGCTGAGATTGCAGATTTCAAAAAATAATAATAGTTTAAAAAAAACAACCATAATAGTTAAATAAACGGCACTCGTACATAAACTTCATCAACAAGTAATTTCGTGGCTTCACAGTGAACGTTGGCTCATTCGTCTTCTTTGACTTGTTGACCCCTAATATTGTGTTTAGTTTGATTCTCAGCATTGGGAAGGAAGGTGAGGGAGGAAGTCGCCGTCCTTTTCCCCGGTTCATCGGCACCTAAAAGGCGCGTTCTCACACTTAAGATGTTTTTCACGGGAAGTCACCTTTGACTTTCAGGGTGTCTGAAAGGAAACCGATGAGCAGTGAGGGCGGAGTATAGGTGACTCTGCTTGTGTGTGCGTTTGTTGACATCTACACCAGCAGTTGTATATCCTTAGTGCTTTATTTAAAAGTCATAATTGCCGTTATTCAAAAACTCACAGGACTGTGCACACATCCAGAAGATTGTAACTGACACTTGCTCTGACTTGGACTTTTGCATTCACTTCATGGTTGTAACTCTGACGTCAACTCTCTTTAAGCACCGTTTATGGTCCTTTCCAGAAAGAGCAATCTTGCTCTATAGCAGATAAATTTCTGTTTATCATTTAGGTACTTTGCAACTAGCGTGCTTGTCAGAGCTTCCTGCTAAAAACAGCTACGCATTGTTTCTCCTCAGAACTTTAATGTTTGATTCATGGGATGTTTGAGGTTGTGTGTAGTCTAAGGCGCAGGCTCCAGCGCAGCTCTGGACCCTACACTGTAGCTTGACATGCACCTTCACAGAAGTGTAACTGCAAGTTGAAGTGGTGCACACTCCTCAGCAGCTTGAAAGGTCTGTTTAGGAGTAATATGCAGTGTAAACACGCTGTATTGATTAACACAAGGATGCACCTTATTGAGACATAGTAAAAGGGTAGAAATTTGTGCACAAAAACACACAGACACACAAAGGGCAAAAAAACATCATTTGTGTTTTGGCTTTGGAGCTGGAGCTAATGACGGGAACAGTTTCAGCCCGTCAACTGAACTCCAGTTGGCATCTTAATGTGGATTAAAAAAGTGCTGGGGGAAAAGAGCAGCAGATCTGAGCTCTGGCATTTAAATTGTCAGGAGCTGGACTCAGCCGATTGCTGCTTTGATTGAACTGTGAACTTCAGCTATTTATCAAGTTCTTTTACAGTGAGTTCAGATATGAAATCTAATTGAATTTGCGTGTCAGGTTTTTGTTATCACTGACGTTTTGACAGTTTTGAATATCAGTATAATAAATCGACGCAATGACAGGAATTTTAACTGTAATTACATTTGAATTGTAATTATTTCTAACAAAAATAGTTTTAATCTGTTCATTCTGAAAACACACCAGGGATCAGCGTGCTCGCAACTGTTTTTAGATGCTTGCTTTTGTGCTTGTGCTGCACAGCCATCTGTCTTTCTCAAGAACCAACAGTAGTCCGCAATCACGCCCGGATCAAAATCTCCCTGATATCAGTTCTCCATCACTTTTCTATCTTACATCAAATCTGTCCTGCCTGCTAACATCTTCAAGATTTGGTGGAAAAACACTTGAGGTAAGTGCGTCTTCAGTGTCATTCTGGCACTCCTGAGCTGATATGTTTTCATTGTGTTATCCACAAGCTCAGCATAATTCTCTGCTCTGCGATTGCCAACAAAATTCGGGATAACCTGTGTTAATGCTTCCCATTGCTGCTGATTCAGGACCAACCTTACCTATACTTGGCGTCACTTTCCTTGAGACCAGACTTATTTCTTGAATGCTGAAGGGCGTCGCTGTTTCTGTCCAGCCATCCTAAGTTGTCCAACAGTTGGCATGTCATAACTGGGGGAAAAAATAAAACAAACCAAAAAACAGGTAATGAAAATGAGTTCGCAAGTGATGTCAGCAAGTAAAATTTGTTAAAGTACAGTTGACTCCCAGCAGCAAAATACTGGTTGATCAGTGTAATAAAGTGTTTCAACAATGGGCGCTCTGTTACGGGGTCGTTCGGGGAGGCCGTACCTGTTTCTATAACAAGCAATTAGTTCAGAGCACACAGAATGAGTAACTGGAGTTGAGTTAATGGCTGGCCTGATACTCTAAAATATTTTGACAGATTAGTAATAGTCATACTACCATTTGTATTGGTAAATGTCATTAAGAATACGTTCATTTGAAACCTTTTTAACTTTAATACTTCTGACCCATGTGAGGACACGTCACAGTCTTATCAGCGATTTGATTTGGGGATATTTATTCTGGTACTTTTGTTGGCTTGATTGACTCTGAGCCTACTTTGAATAACCCTTTTTTCTCTCTACCGATGTGAGTAGTCTCTCTCATATTTCAGGCCTGCTTTTACAACAAAATGATCGGGTGTGAATTAGTGGTTAGTGAGAGTGGTCCCTGCCTATGCAGCTATCCTTGGAAAACCCTTGGAAACTGTTCAAATAGTCATCAAAGCACATCTTTATTGATATACTGAGGGTTCAGAACTCGTCTTTAAGAGTACAGGGGAGCTCATCTTTATAGGGGAAAGGGTTAAGGGCTATTTGTATAGACTTAAACCTATATGTTTCATCTTAAATTGCTGCTCAGACCAATTAAGCAGCTAATAATATCAACCAGAGCTCTGAGAATTGCATTAAAACAACAAAAATCGGACGTTTTGCCAAATAAATGAAGAAACGAGCTGCATGTTTTTCCATAACATCTTAAAAAGTTTTAAATTTAAGCTGTAAATATCCAGAAAGTCTGAAGCTGCTAACTTGGCAGTACATCTACAGCATATCTATGTAACCGATCAGACTGTTAGTGTTGAGTGTTTAGCATATGTGTGGACACATGTCGGCTCTCACACAGCTTTGGGAAAGCCCCAGCAGTCAGACATGCAACACATACCAGACACCAGCACCCACTGTGGGTTTCACTGGGAGAGTTCTCATCGCCAGTTGCATTCCTAAAGACATTTCTGTCTGTCCACTGGTCAATCTGTCAGCCTGAGCCTGCTGAATATGATGTACAGTGTAGTACGCATGTGGGTGTAAATACTGTTGTGTGCATGCCTAACAGAATTAATCCGCCTGCTGCAGAAACGGGAGCAGAAAACCCCGAGGTGCTGGACGGCTGGTCTGGTTTCAAGGCCAGAACAAGGCGCATTGCTGCCAAACAGCTGTCTGAAGCTGTCCAAGGAGACAAAGCAGTAGTTGTAACACCACTAATATCTTGGATTTACATCTTAAGTAAGTTAGGTAGTATGGAAAAATCAACGCCAGTGTGAGAGAAAAGTTGATAAAAACAACAAAGCGTATGGAAACAGGGAAAGCTTTTTCTTTTCTCTCCCTGCAAAAAAAGAAACTATTATATATAAACATGTGTTAGATTTCAGCCTTCATCCACTAAGTTGCAACAGTAAATGTACACTTGGAAAATTTGCACATGAAGATGTCATTAAACTGAACAAAACCTATGAAGTAATCCTTCTATCTAAAGCTCAGATCCTACTCTTATTTGTTATGAAATTTGCATGAACAGTATGTCTGCAAGCTCAGTGTGGATTGTGAGTGAGACTGGACAGATCGGTCTAGTCTGGTGACAGAAAGAGATCTGAGCCTGAAAGCAAGCATTTCATCTACGTTCCCACCCTTGATTTATCATTGAAAGACTGAGATTGCAGATAAAAGTTGTGGCAATGAGAACTTAGAGGCAGGATGTGGAGATTGGCCATTTGGTAGGGGCTCAGAGTCAAGCTTGTATTCCTCCACATCGAAAGGAGCCCGTTGGGGGTGATTCACGCATCTGACTAGGGTGCTTCATGGGTGAGGTGTTTCAGGTCATTATCTCTTGGCTGATTTGGGGAAACACCTTGGCCTCCCGTCAGAAGGGCTGGAGATTAATCTTGGCATCTGTTGGACTGTTGCATGTTGGACCTGGATAAACGCAGGAAGATGAAAGGATAATGTTTACAGTGTGGGTGACGGCATAATATGCAGCAATTGGCAGGTGGAGGAAATGATCTTCCTCTAAAAGCGGTCTGTGCTCAGAATGCACATGATTTTTGCTGTTACAATGGTCACCATGCCTGAGGAAGCAATTATAGTCAGAAAAGCTCACCGTTTTATATCTGAGAGATAGACTATACATTAGTGAAGAATGGCAAATTAAACCAAAGTGCATGGAGTCTTTAAGAAGGATTTCTCTGCAAATTATGTACAGCAGCTAAAAGAAAAAAAAGTTCCACCTAAACTTATGTCCACCTCTGTTTTTGTATGAGTTAGAATTATAAATCGTCGTTAACAATGGCGATCCTCCACTGCAGTTGTATCATGCAGTCTGCACCCTCTATTAGAGCTGGTCTCCTAATTGGTGGGAACACTTTTATGTCCCAGAACAGCTGAAACTGTGGCCAAGAAATAGGGAGCCTTTGGTTAGAAAATGGATGAATTAACTAACTGAATGAACTTTAATTAAAGTTAACGTTAAAGATTTCCCCCTCACCTCTTCTCTGACTGTTTGGAGCTCAGGTGGTTAAAAATGTGGGCGCATCTCATCTTAAAACTCATAAAACAGCATAGCCTTGTAAAGATGACATTCAGTATTATAACCTCCTTCAATCTGTGCAAGCTCCTCTGTATGAATCAGCATTTCTGTGCCATTAGCCTGCGTGTTTCTCTGTCTGTGCCCATAAAGAGGTATTATTTGTTTTTTTGGCTGGAGTGCTCTTATTTTGGTCGCCCACACATAAATTAAACCCCCTGTGATTGACACGTTACTGACACTAATGACCAATCACAGCCTCTGTATTAGGTGGGACTGTGTTGCACTTTGACCCTGACGCTGTGCCAGTCACGTCACCCGCCTGCCAGTCTGGTTTTAGTCATTACTGTACAGGAACAAGGAACCCTCTGAAAGTACTGCACACACACACATACTGGCTGGCCAGGGATGATGAAATGCTCACATTTGCACACTTGGCTCTGCTTGTATAATTTTAACAGTGGAAAAGGGCCCTTAGTCAAAAGCCAAAACTCATTACCACCTCTTTTAGTAACACATAGGGGCTGTTGGTGCAGAGATGTAAATGGATGGACGTTCGTGTTCCTTACTACATCTTTAGTGGGAATGTGTAAAAAGCGTGACATGCTGTGGTTTGGTGGGACAGATATTTTTGGCTTGGACTCGGTGATGCCAAAAAGTGGCTAGCTGAACAGAAAGTCCCTCTTTTGCCATTAGTTTCAGATCAGACTAATTTAGTAGCATTACAGTGTTTGTATGAATACTTGAAACTGCAAAATGTGGAAGATTAGTTCACAGTTCATAAGTTTACAGTTTCAGTTAACTCAACACCCATTTTTTTGTGTGCTTTCATGAGCAGAACAGCAGTGTTTTCCTGCACATAGATGTTGCTTCGGCTGGTCACCAAGGTATATAAAGGCCTACCATTTATTTATTTATTTTTTTGTGTGGCACATTTGGCATTTTAGCATCTTTTTATCCATTGGTGCCTCTGGTGGTGCAGTGGTTTGCACAATTATTGGTTTATTCTAGCTGGAGACACAAATCCACTTTGGGGTTGCGTCAGGAAAGTCATTCGGTATAAAAGCATGCCAAATGAAACATGCCGAGCTGCTAGCTGTGGTGACCCCTTGTAGCAAGGGAGCAACCGCAAGTAGCTTATAACATGTTTTTATCCACCCGAGTTACAGGTAGTGCAAACGCATGGACGTAGCCACTGCAACGTTACATAATGACTTTTGGACACATTTTGAATCCTCCATGTTAGTGTTTTGGTCACAACATGTTAGTTTTTAGAAGCTAGAATTTACTATATTTGGATAAGAAGCTATTGTGCTAATCCTGTGGTTAGCTAGCTTGCTTATGTCCCAGTTACACAGACCTCGAGACTTGCTGGCAACTACTTGGTAACTACTGGTCATTTTGGAAAAAATAAGTACTGCTAATGGTTGTAAGTAGCGGCTCACTCCTTGGCGGCCGCTTGTCGGGGCCTGGGGCCTGGGGCTCGCTCGGGCCCCTTTGGAGGTGGGGTGCCCCCGGCCTCTCGGCCTAGGGCTCGGTCACTCAGGCGCAGCTGGGGGCCGGCGGAGCTCACGGGCGCGTCACTGCAACTCCCCCTGACTTCTGCTCCGCGGCTGCTGGGCGAGCCCTCATCTGGGACTCTCCTCAGCTCTTACTGGGACAGTGGCGCGGCTGCCCCTCTGTTGGTCTTCCATGGTCTCTTGTGTTCTGGGGGCCTCTGGATGTCTGGAGTTTTGATCTCCTCCATACCCGCTTCACACCCTGGAGGACGGGGCTATGGCCCCCCCACACTCCCTAGCAGATCATTACATGGAGAAACCTTTGGAATGCAAGCATGCTGATCCACACAGGTATGCACACATGGGTATTCACAGACGCGGACTAAAGCTTTCTTGGCTGCTGCCTCAAAGCACACTGTGCGCTGTCTATCTTGCGTGCTGCACAATATCGTTTATTACTTAGTAAATACTGATATCTATGACTAGCTAGGTGCTTTGTTTTCTCTATTATTATGTTGCTCTTTGTTGTTTGCTGTCTCCTCTGTTTGTTTGTTTGTTTGTTTGTTTGTTTGTTTGTTTGTTTTTTCTCCATACAGGTGACCCAGGAGTTTTTTTTTTTTTTTTTTGTCTCTCTTCCCCCCCCCTTCTCACCGTCTCTTCTCCCCTTTGGTTTTCTTTCTTTCTCTCCCCCTCTCTCTCTCATTCATTCCCCCTGTCCTATTTATTAAAAAAAAAAAAAAAAAAAAAAAAAAAGACAAAGGATGAACTGAAGCTCTGCCATCACGTAATGTCGCATACTGCTGTTTCTGATGTCATTTAGAAAAAAAAAAAAAAGTAGCTGCTGTAGCCCCATTCACATGGGCCTAGAGATCAGTCAGTTGCAAAGAGGTATACGAACTGTATGTGTCGTTTGCATTGAAAACGACACGTTGTAAAAATGAGCAGTACTTATAAGAAGCTGTACAGGCTGAGAATGACAGCTGAATAGTTTCTGAAGTTTGTGTCTTTTCCTCCATACAAAAAAAGATGAGGGCCTCATCAAGCACAGGAAATGTTTCAGGTTAAAAAAGCCACAGCCCTATCAGCGCTTTACAAGCTCATAGTCTGACAAGGCCTGAACAGCGCCCTCTTCTGGAAGCTTGTGCCCGTTTTGTCTTTTTGCTTGGCAACCTAAAGGGAATCTTTCAACCAATCATCTTGTTTTGTAAAAATTTGGCAAGACTACGTTTAATTTACATTTCATTTCTTTTTTTCCCCACCAAACTAAAGCACTGCTATGTTTTTACATCTGTATGCACATGTGTATGTGTTTAATAAAGGTGCGAAATTATCCTGCACACTCGTTCTGTTATTCTAAGCTCCATTAAAGCTCAAATGGTCTAAACGGCCTTACATGGGGAGTAATATTGTGGATTATTATGTGCTCAACACGTTTGCCTGTGGAAACATCAGGAAGTCACTCACCGGGGGTCCCCTGTACAGTAGTGGCCTCTGAATAAATGGTCTTTTCAGCCGATGGGGCCTGTGGGGAAAATGTACACACTGTGGATTTAATTATGAGATGTAAATTCAGTGGAAGGAAATGTGGAGTTGGCGAGGAGAGATGATGATTTTGATAATAGTACTTTTGTGCAACTTTTTTTTGCACTACTTCTTTTTTTCTTTTTTGCTAAACTCTGCTTGGAAAGCTTTGAAATAGAGGCTTGTGTATGATTTACAAAAGGGCGTATTGTGTCTGACAGCTTTCCATTGCATTTACAGTAAGGACTTCACTCTCGTGCCTGTCGGCTGCTACAAAGATGTTGCATTTAGTCTGTTTTCTATCTGTTTCTCGCCATTCTTAGCACCATTGTTTATTCTTTAAATAAAACACATTCAGATCAGACTTACTACATTGTCCTGTTGCTGAAAGAGGAGCAGGCCAAAGGAAGGCCCACAGGCTAAATCTGGCAAACCGCAGGATTTTACTGGCCTGCCCAGCAGTTCAGTGGAGGGTAAGAAAAGGGGAGTGTGTTTGGGTCCATTTTAGCTTTTATTTTCAGGAGTGATGCTTTATGGCTCCTTTAACAAGCCAGCTGAGGGTGAAAGAGACCCACACTATTGTTAACTGCTGCTGTATTTTCTCTTAATTAAGACAACCACTGTCTTAAAAATGCTTCTTTTAACAGAAAAGCAAAAAAACATAAATTTGAACATCATTTTATGAAGGACAGAGCAGTAAAGAGCATTTTTGTCCTTAATTACCCCAAAACAGCCGCAGAATTGGCCACACTTTATAATAAAAATCACACTAGCATACATGAAGACATGCTTATGTAGATATGATCATTTGCTACATATTATATAGGGGAGTTCTTCATGTGAATTCGATATGACTGACATATACTTCTTTTGATATGTCAAAGGAGGGAAATGCCAGTGTAAATAACAACGCTAGCTATCCATATGGAAACAGTTTGCTTTATAATCTATTTTACATAAATGTGAAAATAATTTTCAAAGTGAGCTCCATGTTGTAATGAGCGATTTGGATCATAAACTCACTAGAAACATTTTTACAGAGATTATAAATCAAGAATGAAGCCAGTAATTTTCCCAGACTTCCGTACAACCTGAAGTCTCTGTGCAGCTAGGGGAGTCGCCCCCTGCTGGCCATTCAAAAGAATCCATGTTTAAAGCACATCTGCATTGGCTCCACTATGTCTGTCTTTTATGAACAGTCTGTAAATACCACCTGTTCCACCTTCCACTGTGGAAATTACCTGCGCCTCTGTACACCTGTCTTACTGGACTTTGATGGCTTTCAGTAGACATTTTGAAGCTCTTTTCTAACTCATAAATATGTTTTGCATAAAAGGTTAGCTTCATACATCTATAGGAACATCATTTCCTCTGCTGCGTTGCTGTATCTCTTAAAAAATGAAATGAACATCTCATTCACACATTTTCCTACATAAATGAAACATAAGAGCCTTTTTTAAGCGTCTGTGTTCTCTGATAAGAATAGTTTTCAGTTTCTACGCTTGCCAGCCCTCTGCCCTCCTTTTCAAAGTGTTGTCGCCTCGGAGTATTTTTGTCTCTTTACATATTTTGGGGTGTTTTTAAGCGAGTGATGATTTTTCCAATATATTTCTGGAAGTGAAGTTTGGGGATGTTTTGTTGGCCCGACCTGGAAATGTCTCTTCTATAGTACTTCCTGTTTTCAGAGACCTTTTGTTAATTTCAGCTGCAGTGTGTGTGTGTGTGAGTGTGTTTTGGCTTTCCTCAGTGGTGGGCAGCCACGGAGCATGCAGGAGGACATTCTTCAACTTTTGGATCATTATTTCCTGTTCTTCCCAGAGTTTCCCGTCCCTGCTTCCTGTCCAGCTAATGTGTTAGCAAGATTTGTGTGTTTACTTGTGTGAAAAGCAGCGTCTTTAATGGGAAGCGGACAAAGATCAAACAGTTTATTTACAGCGACTGATGGAATAGGAAGCTCCTCTGTACATGCAGGTGTACATGCGCCTATGTTTATATTACATTTGCCAGCCATGATAACAATTACATGAACCCGGAAGAAGCATTTAAAATGTTAGTTTTATTCGACCATTTTGATGTGTGCAACTGTAAATGGAAGCACCAAATCTTTAGAACTTCAGTACCAAAAAACCCGTTTAGGGGGCGCCAGTGAACTACACATAGCATGAATCTTAACTGGTGCGAAACAGAAGCGATCAGTATTTATAGAGTCAAACTGCTTGACTTTCTTTGTTGCATCTCACTTAAGCTATTTTGAGTGATTCCTGTACGAAGAATATGTATCTGTGTGAATTTAAGAGGAAAAATCATTTAATAAATGTGCAGCAGTAACAAAGTATTTTGGTAAAAAAATGTGAGTTTACAGATAAAATGTACTGTGTCTTCAAAGTCTGGATAAACCAGTGTCACAACGTAAAAATGTCTGCCTGGTCTAAAAAGTGAGCCTGCATTCTTTTTCATGCCCAGCAGGGGGCGACTTCTCTGGTTGCAAAAAGATGGGGAACGTTCATTAATAGAGTCTAAAAGCACAATTATCCAAAGTATACTCGATGACTAATGAATGGTACATGACTAGTTGTTACCCAGTGAACACGCTGTGTCTTCAGTTACACGTAAACCTCTCATTCCACGTCAGGGTTAACAACCAAGCTGGTGAAGGCAAAATTTGGTGTTTTTTGCTTTTAAAACACTTTAATTTAGATTCTGCTGCTCAGCGGGTGGCTCAGCTCATCCCATATAGCCTCCCCCACTTACTCTGCAGACAGCTTTGCAACCACCTCCCCCTCAGACCCGCCTTTCATACAGTTGATGGCTTATCTGTGCTGTGCTCCGGTCTTACTGCTGCTTTCCACGTACAGGTTTCCCTTTATCAAGCGAAATATGGGAGGTCTCAGTATCGAGACATAGAGCTCTTTTTCTCTATGATTTTGTAATAATGAAGAAGACTAATATGCACTGTAGAGCAAAAAGAGCCAAAGAAGTAAAGCCTCGGTTTGGGTTCAGGTCTGTAATTTGGCAGCTTCGGTTGGGTCTGGGTGCTCTGGTTTCCTCCCACAGTCCAAACATGAATGTTAGTTTAATTTAATTAGAAAGCCATTGGTGTGGATGCAGGCATGAGTCTGTCTGTCTCTGTGTTAACCTACCTTTTGCTCAGTCTCTCCGCACAGATCAAGGTTATCTCGCTCTGTCATACCCAATTTCATTTTTATATACGTCTCTATAAATACTCTGTCATACTCTGTCAGCAATCTGGTAAATGTCTAAAACTCATAGAGATGAGACGACAGAACAACAGGAAATACCCACCGACTCAGCGAGGCAAAGGCTGGAGTTACGTGGCAGAAGGAGAATACGTAAGGAAATTAAAATGATAATTACAAGAGAGCCTGACATCACGTTTGATGATTTTGACAGCGTAAACACGACTTTATGACAAAGCCCTTTCATCTCGACTCACCCTTTCATCTGCGCTTCACATTAGTCAAACATTTGTTTTTAACCGAAGGCCGCAGTGGGGAGGAGGGAGAGGAGATGAAAGAATGGAAACAGGGAAAGTGGCTGGGGGAGAAAAGAATCCAGGGTTTGTGGGACTTCTCCGGTATTTAGGTGAAAGAAAATGCTGACATGTTTTGACATGATTCCTGACTCAGATAGGAACGTGAGAAAAGATGACATGTAGCAAAGCTGCAAGATTTAGGCCATTAATTTAACACGAAATTAACTAGTAGTTAAATCAGGTCATATGAGCTTAGTTTGTGTGCATTGTCCCTGACAAATAAATGGATGGATGAATTAACGGGGTGGCTGTCAGGAGGGAGAGCAGCGCATCTACTGATCGGAAGGTTGGTGGTTTGATCCCTGGCTCCAGTCTGCATGCCAAATTGAGCAAGACCACAGATGCATTGGGCATTAAACCAGATGCTAGGTGTGAATGTTAGCTAGAAGGTAAGTAAATAACTTACTCTTCTAGAAGAAAGTGCTTGTTTGAATGGGTGTGAATAGCAGGTTGTAGAGAGTAGAAAAGCACTAAGTCCATATGTATATCAGTCTATTTACCATTTACAAATAGACAGGTAGATCTGTCAATAGACACATAGTTGATGCATGGATCAATGGAAAGATGAAGGGATCAATTGATTGATATGGATATAAATAGGTAGATGAATGGATGAATAGATGTTAGCTGGATCGGTTAGACTGATGGTGGATGGACTGATAAGTAGGTAGGTGATGATATATGATAAGTGGGTTGATATAAATTAATAGATAGAAATATGGATCAATAGATCTAGATGGATTGATTGATTGATGGGCTGTAGGGCTGCCACGATTAGTCGACTAGCCACGATTACGTCCACTATCAAAATCGTCGACGACTGATTTAATAGTCGACGCGTCGTTTGAAGCTTTGTAAGATCACAAAAGACGCAGGAATAAGTAGCAGGATTTAAGAGTGTAATAACGGACTGAAGCAGAAGATGGCAGCACTGCATGTACAAGGATGCCAGCTGCCGTTAAACCCCGAAGAAGATGTAGCTCTGTCCCAGAATTCATAGCACAGCCCAGCTCAGTTTACATAAATGGCGGCATCTAGTTAGTTTTAATATTACTCTTATTATTCTTTCTGGGTCACAAAATAAACGTTTAACATATTTTCAGAGAATG
The DNA here is from genome assembly GCF_965226115.1 of Aulonocara stuartgranti. Lineage (NCBI taxonomy): Eukaryota > Metazoa > Chordata > Actinopteri > Cichliformes > Cichlidae > Aulonocara > Aulonocara stuartgranti. Next base: position 47,846,366 of record NC_138941.1, on the reverse strand, counting down.
TAGCTGTGTAAACCTCAAATATCTGCTCAGTTTATCAAGACACCACATATTTTGAAAAGCGCTCCGACGTTTTCGGAGACATCTGTTACCCACCAGCCGGGGGCAAGGCTCACTAGAGCTCCCGGCTAATCGTTTTCAAACCCACCGCCGTCTTTCGCTACTCAGGTTAAACATATATATAAGTCACTTAGATAACTTAAAAATGATATTGTTTGGCATTTTTTAGTATTTTATTTGTTCCTGAGTAAATCGGTTTTGCTGAGTTTAAAGTTATAGTTTTTACACAGCTGAATAAACGTCAAGCAGACAGCTTATATAATATTATATAATATACAAAATATATAGTCCGCTGTCCCGTTATATTTTAGATAGCAAGGAGTTTATTAAACTTCATCTAAACAATCTGCAGATTTCATTAAAATTTAATAAACTATCATCTTGTCTTTATTTTTAGTTAGCACAGACCTTAAACACTTAAAGCTGTAAGCTAATGATAGTTATATAAGAGCAGATGCTGCTGGTGCAAAAAGCTGTACGTTTTACCTCCAATGGATGATCATCTGATTAGTCGACTAATCGCAAAAATAACCGGTGACTAGTCGACTATCAAAATAATCGTTTGTGGCAGCCCTAATGGGCTGGTAGATAGGTTGAGGTCCGTAGATTATGAATGGTTGTAAATGTATGTGAATAGGTTGATGACAGCTAGATAGGTCGATGGATAGATTACTAAATATCTCTAACTGTGCATAGAAGTGGTAGAGTGTGCCGAGCCTTTAATTATATTGTTTTATTTTATTATTTGACTAAGCCTCTCCACAGCCGCACTGCACATCAGTTCATTCACATCTATGAGAAGATAATGGCTTCAATAAGTGCTTGTTAATTTGAACCAACTGAAACCAGGTTGCCATCTGCTGGCTCCACTGTGGTTGTATTATACGTAGTGTCTCTTATTTTCTTTAATAATCATTTTTTACGTCAACGGTTCACAAACAGAGGTCAAGTTTGTTTCTTACTGAATCCGTTGTCATATCAGTGGTGTACTTTCATGTACATCAGAAATGCTCACATGGGAAATGAGTGAATTATCAAATTTAGGTTTAGAAACTAACTCGTGCAGAAAATGAGACACAAAATTGTTGCAGATTAAACTATATCCCGATTTGGAATAAAAACTCCAGGAAATGCATCATTTTTAAACATTAAAAGTTTGCAAGATGATGAGGAGCAGAGGATATGTGAGGCACAAAGTGCTTGGTGATACTCCAACCTCAGAAAATTAATGGAAAATGTAATAGAGAAAAATTAATAAAGTAGATGTGGTGAAACTTTCTACCTAACTGGTAAAAATAAATAAAAACTAGAAACTTTACAAAAATAGAGAAATGAAACAACGTTTTTGTGTTTAACTAACAACAATAAAATAAAAGTACAGAAGAATTTTAGTCTTTGCTGGTTTCAGTTTTGTTATCACAGCGTGCCTCCACTGTGAATCAACCTTTCCCAATATGCCTGTACTCTCAACTTCTTATGTTTCAGCCTTTAGCTAATACCTTTATAGTATAAGGTTTAAAAAGATTAAATCTAACATTGAAACTAGTACAAACTAAGCTAAAACTAAACATTTTTAAACAATAAAAACTAAACTGAAACTAGCAAACCTACTCTGGAAAGTACCTGAAATAACTGAAACTAATGTGAATTGAAAACTTAACAAAAATAAAACAAATATTTTTAAAAATGCAAAACTGTATTCACTGAGGCCTCAGTCAGGTACGTCCAGAGACCCTTGACAATCTCTAGTCAAAAAAATGCTGTTTCCAACGACACTGGCAGGTATGGTTGAAACATTACGGTTCTTTGTTATGCAATACAATGCAATTGGCCCATATCCTGCTCTGTCTCTGCTGTGGGTTTATTTTTCCAGATGAAACCTTCAGGATCATTTAACTCCTTAAAACGTCAATATTAATACCAGAATCGATGTGCTTCATCAGAGTACGGTTAAATAATTAAATTTCAGCTCACAAAAGTGCCTCTAATTGTGAGTATTAAGCTCTATTAGTCTTGAATGTTTTGGGGGATTGTAATTGAAGTGTGTTGACGGGTAAAAGAGGACATGATTACCTGGACATTCCCAGTTAAATTAGCTGTAATGTCAGTGATATCCTGCCTCACCTGTATATTTAGTCTAGCTCAATCAGTTGTAGTGTTGTCTGAATGTTTTACAGATTAAAACAAAATCTTAAGTTAAACATTTCGCTTCCTGATTTTGTCCACAGGCCGGCTGTTTTAGCAGTGCTACTCTATTTCGCAGTTTTGTTTGTTCGTGTTCATTTGAAACATTCTTCCTGGAAGAGAGTTTCTCCTCTGACAGCCCGGCTCATCTCGCTCTACATGGCGAGCGGTTTTGTTTCTTTTGTTGTTTTTCTTGTTAGTGAATGCTTGTTTGACTCTGTCACAAAGGGATTTGTGGGCCCAGACACACACACACTCAAACATACTCGATTCTGAGGGGGAATTTTCCACAGACAGATAGCTGGTTAAAAAGTACACTCACACACACACATCCCGTTGTTTTGCTTTTTTTTTTTTTTTTGTACCACATGGCCCCTGGAGACCGGTGTAAGACTGAGATCTGCGGTGCCAAGAACCATGAAACACAATAGCCTGCCCCCATCACTCCTTCCCAAACTGAACAATAGACATTCCTGGCATTCCTCAAAAACCTCTTCCTCACACGCAGATAAACACACACATACATACACTCTGGGTCTGATTAGAGCCCCAACTGCAAATGATTTTGGATCTGACACTGTTTAGCATGAAATATCGACACTGTGAACAGAAGAGAGCGTGTGTTTATGTGCTTTAGTCTGAGGGTTACTGCTCTCCTGCAAAATGTTAAATTAACAGGATGGACACCAACTTTTAGGTTGGAGTCCACTTTACACAAGCAGAGTGGCATGCAGAGCTGGGACTGAAACTGAAAGGTCTTTGTGACAGTGATGGTCAGATTAAAACAATTATAAAAGTAGCACCCTGCAGAAAACTGCAGGTAATTGTGACAATCTGCCAGCAGGCCTAGCAGCTGGTGGTTATATCACTATCAGAGTAGCTTTGTGTAATCCACTGTTAAAAATAATCCCTATTTAACCAAAATGTGGTTGTTGTGAAGCCCGTCACTTAATCATTTGTTTGAAGCACGTCGTTATACCTTCTCCCGCTTTGCTTCGACAGCATTCAGAGTTCAGTATGGACTTAGACTGCTCTGAATATTCTGTTTAAAGCCTGATTCAGAGAAGCATGTTAATATTTTCTCTTTAACCTGTTTAGACGCCAGTGTGCTATGAGGCTCATTTGGTGGCATGGGTTCAGTACGCCCCAAGCTACTGCTCTCTCTCCTACTTTTCCTGCCCAGGTAAGAACTATATCTTGACTGATTTGAGAACCAGTTTAAAATAATTTCCAACCAGTCCGAGACCCATGTTTTGGATTATATTCTAATGAGGTATTTCTCTAATATCTCTAATGAGATATTGGAAATGGTGATTAGCTGCCCTAACACTGTGTTGTATCAGCATTAACATGTGGTTGAGTCTCTCCTAAATGCGTGTGGTCTGCAACAGTTTATCTGTCTCCTCCGGCCTGCTTTTTATTAACTGGCCCATTAAACTGTGATACATGACACTGGTTTGACTCCCCCCAACAGACAGACAGACACACACACACACACGCAGATGTATACACACATACACAGATGGACAATGTCGTCTCAAATTAAAACAAATTCCTAGGGGCCAATGTGGACACACATGAACCAAGACCTTAAGTGTGATCAGCTCAGCTCCAAACTTTAATTTTGGTGATTTCCCATAGCTCCTAAAGTTTATGTTTAGTCCATCAACAGCCAGGGAGGTAGTGGTAAAAGATGGAGAGACACTGTGATTGGAAACAGGTTAGAAATGGAAGTAAGAAAGCTCAGGTTGTACAGGAGCCATACTAGTGAACATGATGCTTTCAGGCTTTAGCTGAGGCAGCTGAGACTCGAGTAGGTTGAGTGGTGCTCATTGACATGCAGTGACAGATGAGCCATAATGTAGTATGTAGTGAATTTACTGTTTTCATTTTTATTTTGTAAAATCCCTGTTTTACTTCAGTAAAAATAAAATGTAAATAAAGTAATAATAATAATAATAAAGTAGTAAATAAAATGAATCCAGTTAAAAACGCCACTTGATTCAATTTAAAGATGACTTATTTCTACTCATTTTCTGCTCCATATTTTTTTATTCTTGCACGCTATCAGAGAAGCTTTGCATCAGTCCAAAATAATCTGTATTCATCTTATACTGGGTCATGATGTAACTCCACCAGTTCATCCTCTGAAACAAGTTGTTCCTCTCCTTTAAAGACACTTTCAACCTGACTAAGAGTGTCAGAAGACTCACAAAATAATTCTACAACTATTCCTAATCTCTCTGCCTAAACACTGACGTCAGAAATAAGCCCCTTATTTCAGATTTTAGATCTGCACATACCGGGGCTGGTGTCTGTGGCATCCTGCATTTAAGTAATTATGTGCAAACTTGTTGGCTTTGAAAGTGACGGTGGAGCTGCTGTAATGTGTGGCGGTAGAGAAGAGCAGCCACACTCCTCACTGAAAAGATAACCCTGACTGTCATTCACAAGTTAGTCTGCTGCAGAACACATTACAGAGCCAAAGCTTTTTCACATACTCATTAACTCTCAAATTTAACAATCTGATGCTGATTTCGGTTAATTTACATTTCCTCCTTTCCACTATGGATATTTGCACAAATGGGGCATTGTGTTACAGTTTGCAGGATAGCACCAAAGGTCTGTCATCAAAGCAAACTGTTTTCTTAAGAATCTGCTGTAGAGGAATATTTTTTTAAATGCACACCCTCCTTTACCCTGCTTGACTCTAATGGGGAGCATAATTTACAAAGTTAACTTCCTGTTGTTCACGAAGACTTAAAACTAGAGACTGAAACCAAAAGCTTTTAAGGTCTTAAATGATGGGAGTTAAAGGCTGTTTTCCCATTCATCTCTATACAGCTGGACTTTTGGAACCAGAGCCATCACCTGGTCGCCATTAAAAGCAGTGCAGGTTTAATTCACTTCCATAATAGCTTTACTTTTAGATCTGGAAGCTACGTGCTCTTAAACGCACATTATGCTTTGACAAATTGAAAAGTACTTCTCCATTGGTTAATTACATGGCAATACAAGTTAATGTTTAAAAAGCAAATCTATATATTCAAATAGTTATTAATTGAATCCCCTGAGCATTCATTCACATGAGGAAATGGTTTAAAAACTGCCCATAAGTTAAAGATAAGCTAATGTACAGAGCAGTGATTTTGATAGGGTGCAAGTGTTTAGGTGATAAATTGTCATGAAAAGATCAGAGGTGATAAAACTAGTCTTATCCTTTCATTCACAGTAAAAAACCTGAATTCAAACAGGAAATGTTCTCATTTTCTGTGGCATCAGTTAGTGTGTCTGAGGGGAAAAAACAAGTGGAAATGCATTTTGTAACTTGGAACAGGATGTGTTTGACGCAGAAGAACTTTATACACGTAATCGGTTGTATGAAGACACCTCACATGGTTGTTTTCTGATGATTTCTTTCCTTCGCTGTTCTTTGCTTGAAATATAAATACAACAAGTCAGCTAAGAGTGAGTTCTGTCTCTTAAGGTTTAGGCTAGCACTATATAAGCTACTTTCAGCACTTTCATTTGAATTAACTGCTGCGTCTTTCAGTATTTACTGATAGTTTCAGATCTTATTACCTGAACTTTCAGCATTTCAACCACGTTTCAGATTATACTTCATCTGACATTTCGACTCTCTTTGGCACTTAAACAGTGTGAGTACCAGACAGTTATTCAGTGTTTAAACTTCAGCTCCCTTATATGTCTTATCTTAAGCTGTTACTGCCATTCGAACACATTTCATAACATAAGAATCTGTCATTTAAAGTTTTACTGTGCATCAGCAGGAAGGACCTTTTACTTCTTAGTTACAAACCACCAGTGTTGGTCAAGTTACTTGAAAAAAGTAATCAGTAACTAATTACTGATTACTTCCCCCAAAAAGTAATCCCGTTACTTTACTGATTACTTATTTTCAAAAGTAATTAATTACTTAGTTACTTAGTTACTTTTTAAAAACACGATTTACAACCTGAATAGGTGATAAAGCGATAGAGCTTTCAGCCCAATTCTACTTTTTCTACATAATCCATCATACAAAATGTAATCAAATGGAAAAGTCTCTTTTTAAAACTTGTTTTATCAGTTTTAATCTTTTAACTTTATGCATCAAGCAAAACTTTAATTATATGCAACATTCTCTGACTGGAAGTAATTTGTTTAACATTTAAACCTATTTTCTGCACATTCCAGCACATTATTTATTTATTTATTTTTTTTGTTACACTCACTCTTTGACATAGATGCAAGTAAAACACAGCAGAAAATAAATAAAGTCAAAGACTCAGCAGTCCTTTTGCTCTATTTTCACCTGTAAAGCAGGAGCAGGGTAGGCGCAGGTTCACCCTGGTGCAGGTGAGCCGAAGCGGTCAGTGGAAGAATCCGCGAGTTTCTCTATGAGTTTCCCATTACGTCATAGCGCACTCGGTGCTTGCTTGGAAGTTTAGGGGTTTTTTCGCTGTAAAAAGAAGTTTTCTTCCCACGCACAAGGGACACTAATGTTTTTGTCACTTTTTATGGAATCAAACTTAAAGTAAGGTCAGTACTTCCACGCTTTAAACGCTGCACGCTCATACTCTCTCCCACACTCGATATATGATCCATTGTTGATCTGCACACAGCTGTTGTCATGAACGTCACACTTGCTTACGTCACTGTCATGAGACATTCTCACAAAAAATCACGGTTTTAGTAACGCAGTAACGCAGCGTTCCTATGGGAAAGTAACAGTAATCTAATTACCGTTTTTGCAATAGTAATCCCTTACTTTACTCGTTACTTGAAAAAAGTAATCGGATTACAGTAATTTGTTACAAGTAACGCGTTACTGCCCATCTCTGCAAACCACAGTGATGTTCTTTAAGAAAAATGTTGCTTAAACTTTTCCAGATTGTTGAATGTAGTAAATGGTAGCATAACGCTGATTTCAGAGACATTTCAGCAATATACACAGGAACTGAAATTAACGGTGTTTAACTTAAGGATTGCACCACTTAAATGTACATCAATCACATAAAACCCAAAGCCATTTGTTATTGGGATGGACTTAAAATGACAGTAAAACTGATAAGTCTGCATGTAGCTAAGGCATTGAGCCTGCGTCATTATTTACCAGAAGCAGATTTATTTTCATATATTTCTGAACATTAAAAAAAAAATCAAAATTTGAGTTGGCACAGTGGACTAAAGAAGTCAGAAATTAGTCAAGGACAACATTCAACTCTTAAAGCTCATTTTCTGTTCAGTAATTCATGTAAATAACTGTAATTTGGCATCTTAATCAGAAAATAATGGTCTTTACTATGTTTATGCTTTTTTTGGGAAACTGGTAATTTGAACATTCATGGATAACATAATGGTACAGTCCCAAACAAAAGTTTAAGACCACTTGAAAAATGGCAATGGGTGGATCTTAACAAGGTTCCAAGTAGATCTTCAACATGCAACAAGAAGAAATGGGAGTGAGATAAAAAAAAAAAATTGAGCATGCAATTTATTGAAAACAACACTTAAACCGAATAAGGCTGATTTACTGCTGATGTCACACTGTCATGACATTCTGATGGCAAAGGCAAAAAAATGTCCCTTTTTGAACATGGTTGGGTTGTTGAACTGCATAAGCAGAGTCTCGCAGCACACCATCGCTTCTGAGGTGGGACACAGTAAGACAGTCACTTGGAATTTCTTAAATGATCCTGAGGGTTATGGAACGAAAAAGTCAAATGGAAGACCCAAAAATTTCACCATCACTGAGCCGGAGGATCCAATTGGCTGTCCGTCAAGACACTGGATGATCCTCGACCCAAATTAAGGCCGTTACTGGTGCCAACTGCAACCCCGTAACCATCAGACAGCATCTGAGACTGAAGGGCTTCAAAGGCCTTATCTCCTTGAATGCCAAAGAACTGACTGTTTGGACCAAGGAAGAAAGTTTTATTCTCTGATGAGAATTTTTTTTTACCTTGAAGGTCCTGATGGTTTCAAACATTACCTGCATGAAAAGCAGATCCCACCTGAGAAGTTTTCTACGTGTCACAGTAGAGGGGACACTATAATGGTCTGGGGTGCTTTTTCCTTCAGTGGAACAGTGGAGCTTCAGGAGGGCTATGTCCAGATGTTGCAGAGAGCATCTCTAATGACTTGGGCCCTCATCTGTGTGGTAACGACTGGGTTTTTCAACAGGACAGCGCTACAGTACACAATGCCTGCAGGACAAGGGACTTCTTCCAGGAGAATAACCATCCTGCATGTTCCCTTGATCTAAATCCAATTGAGAACCTTTGGGGATGGATGGCAAGGTAAGTTCACAAAAGTGCACAACAGTTCCAGACAGTGCATGCCCTTCGTACGGCAGTCTTCACCACTTGGAGAAATGTTCTCTCTCACACCTCATGGAATCACTTGCATCAAGCATGTGATCAACAATAATGGTGGAGCTACTCAATACTGAGTTCATATTTGGAACTTTGATTAATTTTTGGGCCGGTTTACAGGATTTTTTGGAGGTGTGCTCTTAAACTTTTGATCATAGCCTGTTTAAGCCTGTTTAAGCGTTGTCAGTTTAAGTGTTGTTTTCAATAAGTAGCATGCTTAAAAAATGTTCTGTCTCGCTCCCATTTCTTCTTGTTGCATGTTGAAGATCTACTTGTTAAGATCCAACCATGCAAAATATGATTTTTTGCTATTTTTCTAGTGGTCTTAAACTTTTGACTGTATTTTAGCTACTGGTGAATTAGCCATTAAAGAAACATAAAATGGTTTTGATAATTAGCAGTACTGTTAATTGAGGCCCACTATAGCATAAACCTTCACATTGGATGGTGACCTAATAAATGCTTCCATTCCAGTCACTGTTATGACCTTTATACCTTCATGTTTTCTAGGTTTCAGACCATCATGTACATGGCGATGGGTTGAAATTTGGTGCTTTTTAACTCCTTCAAAGTTTCACAAGTATATGAGAGCGCTACAATCTGAATCTTTTACGGCAGAAAAAAAATACATTTAAGCTCAGTTTGAAATTCTGCTTAAAACTGTAGTCAAATCAATTTTATACCCCTCTCAGTGTCACAATCTAAAGGGGGTCACAGTTTTGTTTTTCTATGACCAGTTTTGAGTACATATATCATGGGATACATCGGGATTTCAATAAGAAACTGCAGTGGTTTCATTTCTTTAACAGAGAGTAACAGAAACCAACATCGGTACCTTGGATGTTTTTTCTGTTTTCTGATAGTTTCACTGGAGAAAACTTTGTGAAGTGCATGTTGGATAAACTTTACAAGTTCATACCACAACGTGAGATGGGTTACCAGTAGGGCTGCTCAATTAATCGAATTTTAATCACGATTACGATCTGGGCTTTCAACGATCATTAAAAATGACTGAGCCGATTATTAGCCCCTCCCTTGTGCTTTACTCTCGCGCTGCTCCGTGTGGCAAATCGAGCGCACCTCTCTGCATTTCGAACACGCATCACAACAATTAAGAGGACCCGAGGGAAGCTCGGAAAGCTAAGCACAAGTTATTTGGAGAGGAGAGTGACTGCTGTTGGTTGAAAAGACAGGTAAAAAAAAAACTTCAGTGGTGTGGAAACATTATGGGTTCGTGGATCAAGTAGACACAGTGTGTAAACTTTGCTACGGTGTCATAGCTGCACCACAGAGCAACACTGCAAAGTTCACTAAACTTAGATGTTTACATTTTTCATTTATTTTTTATATTGCAAACATTTGCACTGTTATCAGTATTTGCACACTATTTTATATTATTTTTTAAAGTCATTATTCAATACATTGTTATTGTTAACCCTTTAAATCCCTGTAGAACCGGAACCGCGTAAGCTAGCGCAATAATTTGTTTTGCATATGAAACCGGAGGAGTTGTACTTACATCTTATGCCATCAGCTTGTCCTCGGTCACGGTTTCCTTCCACATAAAGCTTTGCAAAAATTGCATAAAAAGCGCTTGCAGGAACAAAAACATAATATTCCAGAAACGCGCTTTGCCGATCCGATCAGCTGTTCGTAACACTTCCCACATTGAAAAAGACGTCAACGCGAACTATCGCATGTCCGCCATTTCCTGTCCGAAACAGGAAGTGATGTCATTTTCGCAGAAAATGTAGTTTTTTACTTGTAGGCCTTAAAAGCCTATACTGGTGTTCTTATAAGTCATGTTTGACTCTATACTTTTCTGAATAGTTTCTGTGATGCTTAGAACTCGAATTGCACTGCTGGAAATAGTTTATTTTGATGCACATGCTGTTTTCTTTGCAAATTTGCATCATAGGATTGTTTTTTGTTTTTCCTGCAGTATATAAAAATTGCTGTATCTCCAAAATAAAACTATGAAGACACTCAAAATAAATTTCCTGTGGTGGGAAACTATTTTTTGCAACTTTTTTGTATTTAAAGTTTTGAGGGATAAACCTCTTAAATTTCCCCAAGTAGAAATATATGTAAAAAAACCAAAAACGATTTTCAATTTTTTTGTAGTTTATTGCACTTTCTTGCAATTAATGTAGTTACTATGGACTTAATGCATACATATTATTAAAATATGGGCTATAACAGTTGTGTTGATGTATAGCAACTTGAAATGCTCCCACAAATGGCACTACAGCATGTAAAAAAAAAATATATATATAAGCTCTGGCGGACTTGGTTCTATAGTAGGTCTTAAAGGGTTAAATAAATATCGTCAAATAATCGAGATCTCAATTTCAGTGAAAATAATCGTGATTATCATTTTTGCCATAATCGAGCAGCCCTAGTTACCAGTCAAAACGAAGTTGCATCATATGAAAGGTCTCCTTCTTACCTACATTCTGACACTAGACTCATCTTGATTCCTTCTGTGTTAAAATAATTTTCTAATGTAGTTCTAACAACAGGAGGCACTGATTACTTAAAAAAATTGAATTAACCAGTAAAATTAGATATTGGTATTCTGTTGTATTGAACATATTATCTTATTTGCTGTAAAAAAAAATCCTTGCTGGGGGTTTTATTTTTAATCTAACTGTGCTTTTATCTTGTGAGTCAAAAAGTTAATTTCAGACTCAGCACGCACACAATCGAAGGGATCAGCCAGTAACAAACAGCACATTGTGCTGCAGAGGCTAAAGTGGACTTCACCCTTCCTGCCATCAGCCTCTGGTATGGGCCTAGTCTCACTGTACTGATTACCTGGTATGCGAAAGCTGTGTGTGTATGTGTGTGTTTAACCCTTTGGAATTAGCCTTCATGTTTGCATGCGTGTGTCTACGCAGTAAATGCATGCCTACGAGCGGGTACCAGTCAGAAATCCATAATCAATGGTGATGAGGGGCTGCAAGGCAAACAAACAAGGGTCTGATTGCATGCAGACACACACAAGAGAGACCCATTAAGCAAACAAATAGATTCTTATCATGCGAACACAAAGGGGATAGAGGGGAGGAGGTGAGCTTGTTTAAGGCTTTCTAGCATAGTTGACCCTTGACCCTGACGGAGCAGACAGGGAATGTAAGGAATCTCCCCACATGCATGTACACAGTGTGCTTTCCGTGGGGTCTGCAGGAGATATACGTCTCCGGGAAGTCCTTTGAAGCCCACAGAGGGCCTCATGTTATTAAGTATCAGCGGTTGTGTGCTTGGTTAAACTTTAACACCGTTCATGCTGGACACTCACCTCTTGCTGTTTGCTCTGCAAGCTTCATGTCTGGTCAGTATTGAGGGGATAGTGACATTGATACACTTTTAGCCAGACACCGCTAAGGTGAATTTACCCTCTGAAGAAAAAAAACAAAAGACTCTTTTATAAAAGGTGCAAATAGTCACAGTGACCACTGGTTCCTGTTTTTGAAGCCTGGATCTGAGTGCCATCTTAGACTTTGGATATCAAACATAAAAAGTGAGCGATACTGCATGCTCAAAAGGTATAGATTTGTCAATCACAAAATAGACCCAGTGTTTCTCAGTGTTTGGCACTCACCAAATAGGTTTTGTGCTCACACCAAAAGGAAATTTTAACCATTTGCTTCTGTGAGGTTTAATGTACGCAGGCATAAAGCACATTATTGTTGTTTATCAAATGGCTGGAAATAACAGGAAAACGGTGACTAAGTAAGGTAACGAAGACTCGTTATGCTAAGCAAATGTAGACCAATCAACTTAAGTACTTACCTTAAGTGAAAGTATTCACCTTCCAAAGACTTACTCTGAACCAGTAAAAAGACTGATTTTACTCTAAATTGGACCATAATTTTCAAAATCAACATCATACCACGTTAAACAAGTCTTGAAGCTGTGACTGGGGACCGCAAAGTCACAAGGAAACTGTTTACTGAGGTCATAAATCATGTGAGAAGCACAATCATTTCCCCATAGACATCTATATAGTCAGACTTGATTGTGCAGCCACACTGGTTGCCCCCTATGGGTCATCAAGAAGAATGCAGATTTGAGGCTGAGTTTACCCTCTGAAAGATCATCTTTATATAAACTTCGTGGGTGTTTGGCTTGGTTCACCTGTTACTGGAATCAATGGATGATCATAATTTCTTTAAGCGTGCCTTGGTGGTCTGTTGCTGCGCAGAGCAAACAATCCAACAGTTTTACGTTTTGACTGCAGGTTAGTTAAGTTTTCCTCACGGTATCTGTAAGAAAAAGTTATGAAACCCTCATAAATATAGCTTTCTACATCTCTCTTATCCAACACTGTTTTCATTCAAACAACTGGGCGAAATTTTCTCCCCAAATCTAAATTGGTTTAAAATGAAAAAATGTCCACTCTGACCCACAAGCTGCATTGAACCTGAAACTTGAGTAATCAGTTGATAGATTAATCTGAAAAAACTTGTTGGAGGATAAATCAGTTTAGTTTTTTGTTTTTTTTTTTTAAAGAAAGGAAAATCCAGACATTTTCTGGCCTCAGCTTCTTAAAGGCAACCACTGTAATTTTAACATCTGCTTAACATCTGGTTTTTGGACTGTTTATGCAATTCAAAGAACCTATCAGAAGTTTTTCTGGCTTCTTTTGTGAATTCGGGATTTTCCAACATTTTATAATCTAATTGAAAAAGCAATTTTGGTATCATCATCATTAGCTTTAGTTTAAAAGTATTTCAGCTGTCATGTTATGTGGATTTTCAGTTGTGTATTTTAAGTATAAATGGTCTTTCATGCTTTCCTCTAGAAGTGCATGGTTGAGAGTTGACATGAAATGAACGATAAGGCAGTACATTAACGACATGCATGGTAAGTTCCCAGCTAGAGTCTAAACTGGGAATGCCGTGATGGGATTTTTATGTGGTTGTTGCTTTTTTTCCTTCTAACAACACTTGATTATAATTTAAGCTACTAGAAGCCTACTGGGAACAGTTAGGTTTGTTTCTTGTTCTGTTTTTTTAGTATATCCAAAACCCACTCTCCAAAAAGAATCATCATAAGTAAATTTTATTTATATAACATTAAAAATTAAAAACCAATGTGCTTTAAATGAAAAAACAAACAAACAGTGTATGAAGATATGATTGCAATGCATTTGTTGTTGTTGTAACCCATTTATACATACTGTAGCAAATTGTAAATACTCGTATTAAAATGTAACTTAAAAATTACATTTTAAATTTATTAGGTACAACTTATTACAGCTTATCTAAGTGTGTGTCTGAGACAGCTGTACTCGGCTCTCTGCTTGTAGTTCTCCCAGAAGTTCTTTTAGCAATCACAGTTTAAGGTGAAACTAACATTGAATGAGTTTGTTCTTTTACAAAGGGGCAAAATTGCACCACTGCAATGGAAAAGGGTACAAACCACAAGACAAAACTAAACCTTCGAGATCATAACCATTAATCCTGTTTCGTGAATCACTGGGAGCCAACATTGAGACAGAGGCTAGAATTTGACCAGTTTTTTTTCCTCCTGCCCGCTGCTCTGTCCTTTGAGCAACACTAGCGCACAAAGTTTGAATTGCAAAGGATAATATTTCTTATCAGTAGCACAGTGTTTTCTCTACTGTCCATCCATCACCACCACTCATTGTGTTTGTCTATAATTATTCTGCAGACCTCTCCATCCTCTACTACGTTCCCTTTCCTTCACCACATTTTGTTTTTCTCATCTCTCTGCCAAAGTGTAACCCCCCCCCCATGTCTCTCCAGCACTCTGCTGTCTTTACTCTTTCGATGTCTTTTTCATGCTCTGCAAACACACGTGTGCACGAACACACACACACACACACACACACACACACACACACACACACAAGGAGGAAGTACCTCTGAACACCCCCGTCAGACAATAACAGTGTGGAACTCTGGGTATTATTCTAGCAGCCGTGCGCTACTTTATCTGCCCTCCACAATACTTCCTCCCTCACTGACTCACACATCCTGCCTGAGAGGGGGCGAGAGAGGCAGGGAAAGAATGAAATGGGAGAGAGAGAGGCAAGGAGAGGGAGAGGGAGGGAAGTAAGGAGAGAAATGCAGAATACAGGAGGGAGTAATAGTCATGTTTTGTCTTCCAGCAAGAGGAGCAAGGGAGGAAGTAAAGAGGAAAAGGAGGGAGAGGGGAGATGAGGCTTGTCGGTTGGTTTTTCCCTCCTGGTCAGAACCTGCCACCTACTTTACCTCCTCAGATGGACAACAAGCTCTCTGGCTTGAACTCCACTTTCAAGTCACACATTAACTCTTATCAGACCTCAGCTGGCTTGAGGACGAATTTCTTTCCAAATTGTGACCATAAAAGCAAGAGAGTGTTGTGTATGGGACTTAAAGCAGCAGAGTGTCTTTGAACTTGAACTGTGGCTGTCAGGGAAGCTGTGAAGAGACCCGATCAGTTTGACAGTGGACGCTTCAGCTTGGGGAGTCTGGTAAGTTTGACAGCCTTTGTGCAACATTATTTTCAAACTTACGAGGAATAATCTGGACATTTGCATCCTCTGGCTCATTTTAAAATCACAGCTTCTTGTCGCTGTGAATCTTTAAAGAAACTGAATCCGTCCTGTCTCCAAAGCAAAGTGTCTTCAGTCAGTTTCAGTCCTTACTTGTTTGTCCAGCCGCCTTTCTGGCATTCGGTCTGTACTGTATTGAGACAGTGTGTGTGACTGAGATTATGCGCTGTGACCTTTGCGGTATCAGTCAGCTGTTGCCGTTGCTGACCATTAAGTGGGACATTCCAGCAGATCCTCTAATAGAGGCTCATTCAGAGTTGAGAATTTATAATTTCTCGGCCTTTGACTGCTGTCGCCAGCTTGTGTCTTCTTCTCGTCTCCTTGCCACTTCTCTCATTCCATCCAGCTCTTCTATTTAAGATCCTAAAAACCTGCATAACTCCCAGAGAATACATGTTGAAGTAGAAGCTCGCTACGTAGAGCCAACGTGATTGAATTTCCCAATTGGTTGCGGTCAAAACGGAACAATTATCATCTCTTATCTCATTAACTTTGACTCCACGTCAAGGACAAGCTGCTGTTCAGGGTGTGCCAGGGAATTATTTGAAAAATGTGCTTCATGTGATTCCTCTTTGCTTGTTGTTGCCAGTTGGGGGACAGGTAGCCAATTGGGTTACAGTGTCAGGAACAGGAAAGTGGGAGTTCTGTGGATTTATTATTAAGCCTGTTTCGTTGATCCAGATCTTTCAGTCACCGTGGTTAAAAGGACAGTAAGAGCCGGGTCCTTTGTGTGTTTCCTGTTTTTCATAAATAAAAGAGTCCCTGTGGATGTTACTATAATAATGTTACTATAATGTAGTACAGATCTTCAACAGTTTTGAGTAAAATAGGTTAAAGTTTTTGCCTCTTTTTTTTTTTTTTTTTTTTTTTTTTGCCAAAAAGTCCAAATAACAAAAGATTAAACAGTTTTAAGCAGGGAAACCGGTTCTTTCACTGGGACTTTTTGTTCACTTCCTGGGTAGCTGTTTTTCTTATGGTGAGTTTCTTGCTGTAGCATGTATATACAGTATATATATACCCTTAGATTTTCCCTGCTGTTTTTTTTTGTGCATTCCCTTACATCCATTCCAATAGTTCAGAAACTAACCCTCCAGGAAATAGAGCAAGATTACCCATAATTCTGTGAAGCTGCAAGAAAGCATCTGAGAATGAACAGGGGAACTCAATGGATATGCAACTGGCCAATCATGGTCATTGTTGGCTGCATTGATGCGACATGTAGATTTCTATGGAGGTCCATGTCAGATTAGGATGTAGGGCTTCCTAAGAGTTTTCAGTTATAAGAGACCTACGGTGTACATTTAACACTAATGTTTTAGTCCTTTGTGAGTTGTTTCATTTTTTCGTAACTGACATAAACACAGCTTTTAATTTAAACCCTATGTTTTAATAATTGGTTTAGGAAACTTGAACTAAACACAGTCTTCTTCATTTTAAATAATCTTTGACCAAAAATTTTCGTAACAGCTTTGACCCTTTTCTACCACTGTAACATTATCAGAAGAAGTACTTGTTATTGCCCTGTGATCGGGATTAGAGGGTAAAGGAGGCTGTGCTTTAACCTCCTAAGACCCGAACTCTTCCACGGCATGCATTTTTAATTTCTCTGTGATATTTGAACATATTGGAACCTGATGAATGTAAAAACAAAGAATTTGCAGATTTTTTTTTTAACCTGATTTTTGTTTCTAAGAAAAATAAGAGCCACATATGAGGATATTCATTTAAAATTTCGATAGAACAGTAGCGGTATAATGTGCTCGTAAGTGGATATCAGGCCGTTGTAGTCAAAATTGAGTATTTTGGTCTAAATAACCCAAAATGTGATGTTCACATGTGTGGACGCCAGGAGGTTAATGGCAGCTTTTCCAAAGCTGTAGAATAGCCTCACGGTCAGTTTCTATGCTGCATGGAGACTTACAGAAATTATTCAAACATATGTTTTCTGTGGTTTTTTTGTTTGTTTATTATTTTATTAGCTGAGATTTATTTTTTTAATAATACTTTATTAGTCATTCATCCAAGTTTTCGTACTGTGAAACTTTCTGTTTTGGTTTTGTTTTAAGCTGTACAGCACTTTAGTCAAGTTTGTAAGAACACTTATGTATTCCTATGTTGGAGGTGCAGCTCTTCATGCTGTAAATCCCCTAATTTGATCACTGCTGCCCTCTTGGCTGCTGCTCTCAGCCTTTTGAAAACGCACTGATTGGCTTTGTGGTTTTGGAGAGCTTTTCCCTTGTCCCCTGCATTGCTGCACAACAGCAGATCAGCGCTCTGTTTTCTTTTAAGCTACGAGTCGGCACATTTTTCCTTTCTTTTTTACCCTTTGTCGTGCACACCATCTCCATCTGACTTTGGCATTACTACATTTGATTTTTCACAGTAATCAATCTCTGGAAAGCTAAACTTGGAGAAACTGAGGAGGTGGCAGTGAGAAATGGGGGGGGGGGTCTGTCAATGTTTGTATTTTGTTCAATAATGGTATTTTGTCTGGTCAAGTTTAGATAGTTCCCACACATAGTGCAGCATACACGTAGGAGCGTAGACGCACATACGCAGGCTCTGCATAAACTTTCTCAGGGGATAATTTAAGGACATTGTCAGCAGAGTTGAACAATCAGCGGGTTCAGATAGAAATCCCTCTTAAGGAGCCAGAATCAGGAAACTGGAGTGTTTATTTTGGAAATGGGTCTCCTGCCCCTGCTTTATCATAAACAATAATATGCAAAAATGGTCCTTTCCTTTCCCTCTTGGTGCCAGGATCTGCATTCTTCTCCCAAAACTGTACTTCCCTATGTTTTTCCAAAATAGTCTAATTTTACATTTTTTGTACTTTGTGCTTGATGACCTTAATAGTCCTCTCATTGGAGTGTTGTTGGGAATTAAACTTTGGCCCTTTTTTTGTCATAATTATCCACCATGTCATCCAGTTGGTATTTCGGGTGTTTTCAAACTCACTTTTAAACCTTTTGGGACAAGTCAAGCTCTCGGGTCAAAGGATTAAATGCCAGTCAAGGTTGAAGTGTATTTGAAATTGGAGCGAGCCAGTTTTGTGAAATTTTAGGTTAATTGAGTTGTTATTTGACTGATGATGGCATTTTTCAATGAGTAGGTAAAAGAAAATGTCAAGTCAAACAAGCCGAGTCAAAGTCAGTGGCAAAAAGTCAAAATGAAGTAAAATACAATAAAGAAAATCATTTCAAATTGAATTTTATGAGATTTTCTTTGATTTAAATATCCAAAAGCGTCCTTTTGGTTCCAAAAACTCTTCCTTTTTACTAAAGCTTATTAATTGTTATACTCTACATCTAAGATTTTTGCACCAGATACTTGAACCTTTTGTCTTTTTTAAAGTAAGTTTCTCACTGGGTGAAGTCTCTCAGCAAATTCCCAGCTTTTCTGACTTCAGTTTGATTCAAGCTCACACCTCTTAGTTCCTGTTCTCTATAGAGGAACTAGGAGTATGTTATTTCCATCCAGCAACAGTATTTCCAAGTCAGTGTTATTCTTAAAGATATGATTACCACCATAAAGGTCCATTCAAACTTGAGGAATGTAACATTTATAACTGCCTAGTCTTCTCACTCTTTTCTTCTGCTCAATCAGCCCATCTTGCAGTCTGTCTGCAGGGGGGCTGAGCTGAATCTGGCGAGCATATGTGATCGGAAGTCTGAACAAGGGACTTAGTGAATATCTTGGGATACACTGGAATGCCTGGCTTTAGATCAGACCGGAGGGCTTACTGTACACGTTAGATGAGTTTTTAATGGACATAGCGCTGAAGTCCAAACAGCTTGCGAGGAAGCCGTTTCCACAGGATTTAGGTTGGCACGGCGCTGCCGCTGTAGGCATACATTTTATGTGAGCTCTTACGATCCAAGACACTTAGGCTTGTGGTTGCAAACAAGCATGTCATCTTATACATTTTGCCTATATTAATCATATTCAGACATCCTGCTTAGAAGTGGTGGGTAAAAAGATCCCATAGACATGAAGTAGGTAGGAAAAAGGAAAACCGGCCCTATTAAAAACAAGGAAATCACATTAGTTGCCAGGGGAAAAGCATGTTTCACATTTATACAGACACACTGGAAGCATCCGGGCGGGAAATACAACCCCACAGCCGCTTCTTTATGTTTGACCAAAATCTCAGGAGTCCCCTAAATTCAACTGGCCTGCAAGTGGTACTAAAGGATGTTTCTGGATGTGTTTTAGTAGAAGAACGCAGTGTTCCTGTAATACAGGGACACTGCAGTAGGTACCATTGAACTGCTGGTAAATTGGCTATCGGGGCCGTTACTTTCCTCTCTGATCAGCTGATTGATTGATTAAACACTTGATTCTCACCTGTGTGTTTTTGTTTTTGTCTCCACAGACGTAGTGTCCCTTTCATCAGGCCTCACTCCTGGCACCTGGCAAAGCTGTCGGAGCTGCCCTTCCCTCCCCCTCCCCCTCCCCCCCCGTCCCCTCCTCCAGCACCACCCTGCCTCCCCACTGCCGACTCCCCACCTCTCCCCCCTCCTCCACCCCCTCCACCTGCCATGCAGCTCCACCCCGGCCCTTACACACTACCCTGGCACACGACTGACAGCAGGTGAGCTAACGTGTGAACAAAGTTTTTATGTGTCTCGTAAGTAGGTGGTGCTGTTTATTTGCATTTTCCTGAGAGGTGGGTCCCTAATTTTTTCTGACAATTTTTCTAACCTTTAGGTTTCATTCAATAAAAGCCACCATAGAAAGGTGGGTTTTACTCAATGAAATCTTCCGAGCTCATGTAAAGTTCTGTTTGTGCTCTACAGGGGATTTTCTATGTTTGAATGCAGTTACATGATTATATCACTACAGGGAATTGCTTTCATAATTAAATTAATTATCGTAATGAATATATTAAATGTTGAAGCTTGCAGTTATGTAAAGCAGTAAAAGCCTTACTATTTTCAGTGATGTCTCACATATGTAGAATGTGAAAGTAGCAGGAGCTTTGTTTGTTTGCTTGAAAGATGATTTGAGCAATAAATCACTTGGTTTAATCAATATTTACATACTTTCGAAGTGTACTATATCGCTTAAGGTCGAGGTAGACATTCATCATACTGACTGATATTGTTGATAGTGACATTTGGCACTGGACTACATAAGTCTTTATAGCATGAAGCCTGTGAGCGTGATGTTTATGGGCCTCAGGGTTTCCAGTGGTGCACAAACCCAGTGGTCTGCTGGGTCCGAGCTGAGCCCCGTGAGGGAGTCAAGATGTTTTTTCAGATATAAGATACAACACAAGAGCGATTGTGTTCTAGCTCCATATTTTTAACATTGGATTCGGGTTTGGAATAGATCCTATAGTGAGCCTTAGTGCAGAGCCTCAGTTCATCATCTAGCTGAAATAAGCTGTTTTAGCACCTTTGTCTTGAAACTAACTTTCTTCTGATTGGCTCAAAGAAAGGGTTGAAAGCAAGTGGGAGGGGCTTTTGTATTTTAGATTAGATTAGATAGATTAGATAAAACTGTATTAATCCCTTGGGTGGATTCCTCCGGGAAATTCAGTTTCCTGAGCAGACAGACGTTGCATGTTACAGAGTTGGAATACCAAATAAAGGGTATTGCTCCATATTTTTTGACATCATATGGAGCCAAGAATAGAAAAACAAACTGTGCAGTGGCACAACATGCAACGCACACAAAAAATGGCAGGTGTAAAATGGGCCTAAGCGACTGAAGAGGTCGGAGATATTCACCTTGTTTCCCTAATGACTATTAATGATAATAGACCTTTTACCGATAAGGTTTATGCAAGATGTTTTGACGTAGTCTTGACGCAGTGTGTTTCAGATGATCTCCATGTAAAGCTGTTGTTTATATGGTGCGCTCAGTGATATCTCTGATTTTAAGGTTCTTTTGGGATTCGTTTTTCTCCTGGCTTTAATTTGTCGCTTCCTCACTGAGGGGAAGAGTAATTACAAGCTGGGGAATATAAGATGAGCATCTTCATCTGAATTACAGCAAATCAGGTTTTGCTGCTCCACCAAAAACATCATACTTTATA
The DNA here is from genome assembly GCF_965226115.1 of Aulonocara stuartgranti. Classification (NCBI taxonomy): domain Eukaryota; kingdom Metazoa; phylum Chordata; class Actinopteri; order Cichliformes; family Cichlidae; genus Aulonocara; species Aulonocara stuartgranti. Next base: position 47,825,140 of record NC_138941.1, on the reverse strand, counting down.
TTAGTCATACAGTATGATCCCATTATTTGCAAGTCCCCACCTGGGATTTAAAAAAAAAAAATTGGTCCCTGTGACTCTGACTGTGCCCCTAAAGCCAACAATTGCCAGGAAGCAGGTGACATCACTGTTTTAATGTCAACATGGCCCACACAGGAAGCAGGTCTATTTTTGGCTTCTATTTAAACATTCCAAAGCAATAACCAATCAGATCTCTCTGGTGACCAGCTCTTTGTTCGTCTGCTCGTGGGGGACAAGATGTTTTCTGCTGCGGTGGCAAATCCATTCAGAGCCCTCGGGGTTTTTAAAAGTGAAAGGGATGCAACAACAAATTCAGATGGATTTTGTTTTGTTATTTGGCCTTCTGCAGTTAATAGTTGCAGTTTAAATCAAGAAGTTTTAAGAAAGATGTAGAATAACACTAAAATGGGGTGGAGTGGAAATTGGTTTAAGTAATTCACCTTTCCAGTTGAGATGTTGATGAAAAGCAGAGTTTTTAAAAAGTGGTGGTGTACACTTGAGTTTTGGACACCAAACATTTGAATGCTTCATGAAAGAGTCACACTTTTTCCAGTGTGGTCTTTTTCACAGCGACTAATCCAAATCACACAGCAACGCATTAATGGCTAACCTTGTTTTGCTGATGGGTTTATCTCAGACGCCCTCTCGGCGGAAGTTTGGTGTGTTTTCAGTATCATATCTTCCTGCCATGTGGTGTAATTAATCTGTACCAATTACAGATCTTCAGACTCTAGCAATTGCTCATTGAGCCATGAGATAGTAGATAATTATGTCATTAAGCCCAGCTTTGCTAAACCTCTAAATTGTGGAAGTATTCAGGTTTCTTTTTTTTACTACTAAGTCATAAAAGTCCTGTATGACTCCATTCAAAATTACTTCTAAATTAAATCCCACTTTTCATGGATTTGATGTTGAACTTATCTGGCTAAATTAAAACATGAGAAACATGGTGCTGAATGACCTTAAACTCACTGAATTCAATATCTACAGCATCATTTTAAAACAGCCAGCCCCAAAAACATCCACAGATTCCCTTTTTCTTTTAAAAGAATCACAGTTTGCTGTCATTTTAGGTTAGCATAAAACATGTCTTAATATGGACTCCAGGATGACAATTTTGCAATCATTAAAACTGAATATTTGAAGTCAGAATAAATGCCATCGTCTATAAAAGAATATAGATAATAATGATTTTTTAAAATAGTGATTCTTTTAAGGAATGTCAGTACATTAAAAGACTTTTGAATGTTTCAAACTGGTTTAACTCTAAAATAAAACAAAAGACTAGGAAATTATTTACTATACCTGGCCACCCATTGACCACCCATTGGCCACCCGATGTTAAAACATGCAGCACAGACAGCTTTTTATCCATCATTTGGGATCTTGCAATGTTCAAACTCATGACAGAAAAGATTTGTTTGTGCACATAATTGGAATAATAAGTTAAACAGCAGTCCAGACTCATTAGTCATTCCCCTCCAAATTCATTAACATGAAGCTGCCTTTTGTTGAGTTTCTGGCCCTCTGACAGTGTTTTGCCCATGTGCCCATATAAAATATCAGGTGGGAGACCATTCTACATAAACTATATTCTTTGTAGTTTTGCAGACACGTGACAAGTCAATGTGATGTTTTCTGACATATAGATATCATGGTGCTCATGCTGACAATGTGGGATTAAGTGACTAAGGTCCCACTTACACAGGCCTAGAGACTAATCCATGACCATCAGGCAACCAAGAGAGAAAAACTAGTGTTCCCTGATCGGCTGTGAGTGGTTTCCAGAGGTTGATTGCAGTCGATGGGATTGCTCAAGTCCCAGCCACACAGATTTTCAGACCAGTCAGTGACCCCCTGGCAACCACCTGTCACTAGGGAAAAACATGTGTCACCCAACTGGTTGGCAGACCTTCTTGTGACTATTTGATTGCTAACATATTGCTGTGATCATAGTTTGAATTTTCACCCAGCAAGAGCCAGAAACCCCCAGGAACCACTGCCATCCAGTTGGGGACTACACATTTTTTCCCCATCAACTGCTGGGTGCAGCACATCCAATATGGTGGCCAGCTGTCAAGCAGCATGTGTAAATGACTAATTACTTAGTGAAAGTGCTACTTTTTATTGAAAATTTCCCAAATCAATGAGTATTACTTCCGCTCTGAGTCTAGCTATGAGATTTTTTTTTCTGCTACTGTAATACATCAGTGACAAATAATTGAATCGGATAGTCAGGTTGAATAAAACTCTTTGTATTAGAGTATGATCTCACCAAGCTACTCACAGTAAAAATAGCCTTTATGTCTTTGTCAGTTGTTCTCCTTTTGATAGCAATCAGTGATCTAACGTACCACTGTTTTAATAGTCCCACATGATGTGTGCGTGTGTGTGTTAGTGTGCGTGGGGGGTTCTTATTCCCACAGTTCTCCCGCCTGATCTCATCAGTCGGATGAGGAGGCAGCTCCCGGCATAACTCTGGACAATGTCGTGTGACTCCCAGAAAATGTGGACAAAGAGAGGAAGACGTTCAATAAACTGTGTTTGTGTGAAGGAGAGTACATTTTGTACAGTCCGTGTGTGTGTGTGTGTGTGTGTGTGTGTTTTATTTTTGCTCTAACCATGTGTAAGCAATAAGTAAAGTAGGGATAAAATATCTCCAGCTTTCACAGGAGTGTGTATGCCTTTTGTAACTCTCACATCGTGCGTTTGTGTATTTGTGCTGGTGCGTCTTCATCAAACCTCACACTCACATGTTCCACATTGCGTCTGATTGGGCAGGAGTGACTGTCATTTCCTCTCCAGCTCCCGTCTCATTTCCTCTCTTCCTCTCTCTGTCACCCAGGTCAAACTTATACAGAAGCCTCTCCTCTCCCATCCATTGCTCACTTCCCTCAAAGACAGTTTTCTCATGCAGATAATGAAGCGTACTTTCCACCCTGCCAGTCAGAGTATTGTATCTCACTGTTTTACACCCGTGATCTTATTGAGCGATTTATGTACTTATATTGCACCACTCCCAGGGCTCCCATTTATGTCATTCTAGTACTGAACGCTTGAGACTGACGAACATGCCTGAACATGTCTGGATGGACACTAGAGAAACTGCAATGTTGGCATTTCCATGTTTGCTTTATTTTGCAGAGCTGTTGTTTGCTGCTTCAGCTTAATGGTGGTTTCATAGCATTTTCACATAACACATGAAAGATCTTTGGTTTGAACCTGGGAGCTGGCACAGATCCCTGCATCAGAAATGGCTTCTGGTGTAAAAGTCTATCAAACCAAATATTCAGTTCAATTGAATTTTATTTATATGGCACAGTAGCACAGTTCCCTCAAGGCATTGTTTGGATCCGCATATCCAGATATGCAGCTCTAAACAACTTCTGTTATACAGCATATTAATGAGTTAAAGGTCACTAATTTTATTATTGACTTTAAAGTCTTGACTTTATTACCCCATGATCATTATATAAAGGACATAAATTCCTCTTCATGTTCCAAAAGCCAGTGAAGTTTTAAGAGTTGGCTCATATAATTCTTACATTATCCAGCCATACTGGAAAACGGTAGCTGTCAAACACAGAAACATTGCTTGTCTAATGTGAGAGACACCATGTACATAGAGCCTACTGGTAAGAGCATGGAAAGGAAAATGACCTATACGCGTACTACAAATCATCAAAACATTGGAATACATGAGCATAAAACTTGTATTTAGCGTAAAAGAGTAAGTTGAGGTTGAATAGTTTACAACTGACGTTTCTGAAGCAAAGAATTGTAAACCATAAATACCACAAGCAGCAGCCTGGAGATAGTCTGCTGGTTGTCTTGCCCATGTTGGTTTGAGATCAAAGTCCTTCAGAAATTTCTGTCTCCTGTAACCCCTCCTCTGTCTCCTTGACAACTTTCCCCATTGTTTGAATAAGACACCAAAGAAATAACAAAAGGGTGAGTGACCACTCTCTCCTCTTTACAGGAAAAAGAAATACCACAATAAAAATGCCTGCAGGTTTTTATTGGAGCCTTTATGGCACTGGATTTGAACCAAGCGCATGAACACTGGGTGCCCTCAAAGCCCGCTTGATAAGACAATATGTACGAAGTGTATTTTTCTATCTTTGCTGCCTAAGCTCTCCTTTTGCTCCCTGTTATTCTGTCTCGTGTGGTTTTCTCCACGAAGTTGAGATGGTTGGGAATTCTTTTGTTCTTTTTTCCTCATTTTTTGGCCTAATAAACAGTCGAAACTACAAGGGGGGCCAAAGAGCTCGAGAGGATGATGTGTAACATGGGTCACAGGTCAAATTCAAACCCAACATTGCGGTTGAGTGGCGGGTAGTTGAGTCCATTGAGCAACATTTGATATACAGTACATATGACATTTATTGCATGTCTGTCTGCCCTAGAAGGGATACCTCATCTGTTTCTCATCTGCCTTTTTTTCTCTCTTGATTCAGCTGGGGGAGTATTTTTTTTCTTATCTAAATCAAATGTGCTAGGATAGATTATATTGTACAGACGCTTCTCTTTTTTGGCTATATATATAGTTATTAGAAAGTAAAATGTTTTTTAAAAGCTCTATATATATATATATATATATATATATATATATATATATATATATATATATATATGTATATATATATATATATATATATATATATATATGTATATATATATATATATATATGTATATATATATATATATATATGTATATATATATGTATGTGTGTGTGGGGGGGGGGGGGTAAATATTGTGCATTTGATGTAAAGAAGTTGGGACAGGGTAGGACAAAAATTGGAAGAAAGGAATGAAGGAGGAAGATGAAAAAGGATAAGAGGAATCACGGAATGACTTAGACATTTTGACTGTAGGCAGCGTGAGTTGATGAGGAGGAAATCCCTCTCTGCCTAAAGAGGCTTCCTCCGAGGGGCTTTAAAACGCATGGGGCTGCCGTGGATCTTCAGCTCACCACTGATAGAAAACAGATCCACCAGCTGTTCAGTGGAAATGTTGTATGGATGGGATGTGAAGGGCGGGGTAATCGAAACTTGCAGTATGAAAATTAAAGATGACTTAGTATATGTAGCTTTTAAAGGCATTAACTGTCTTGTCAGTCAAGAAGTAACATCATAATGTTCTGGAAACCACATGAAGTTGCTTAGAGAACATTAAAATTTACTTTGATTTTGATACTGTATTGACTTTCCTCCGCCTTTCCCTGCAGTTGTTACAGTCCAGCTCCCCAGCAAAAACCTTTAAACTACTTTAAATGAAGCTGGTAGGGTCAACCCATCCAGGGTTAGAGTAAATGAGGTCATTTTTGTGTGTTGGAAAACCCAAAGGGTAAAGTTTTTAATCTAGTAAAAATTCCTAAAACAGGAGTGAATGTTAATCCCAACCTAATCTTTAGATGAGTCGCCAATTACGTGTTGGATGTGAATTGTTCGATAATTAATAATGGCAAGTAGCTTAACCCTAAATCCATAATGCTGTTTAACTATGCTAATCAAAGAATAGTTGAACAGTTCCCCAAAACTCAATAATACCAATAAAACTACCTCTGAAGTCTTTAGTGGTAATGACCCCAAGCCCTAGATTTAACCCCACCCCTAACCCTATAACCCCACCCACACGTACATCAATATTTTGGCGCACGTGTTTTGTGTACATTTCTGCAGGCACTGCGGAAGAGGTGGCATGTATCTAATCAGCAGCAATGGCAACATCTGGGCCCATTGCATACACCACTGATCATATTGACTACACACGCAGGGTTAATTTTGCTTTTAAAACTAAAACAAAGCTGCATTTTAATTGGCCATTGAGTGCGTTTCTCTTTTTGTCTTTATCAGACTGTGTGCAGTGTTACTGCTTTATGGTTAGGGTTATATTTTTACTTGTTATTTTGCCATAATCTTGACAGCACCTTAAACTGGTGAATAGAGATATTTTTCAAAATGAATACAGAAAAGTCCTTGTTTTTAAAAAAAAATACCTTCTGGAAGAAATCTGGATAGTTTTTGATGTGTTGTCCAAAGATCAAGTTGGCATTTGTTTGCTTATTTAGTCTGCAAAATAACCCAAAGCACCACCCAGTGTCTGTTTTTGAAACATTTCGTTTGACCTTCTGCATCTCCATCTCTCTGCAGTGATTTGTCCATACAGTGGAGTCAGCTGTCCAGACCTTACTCCTCCACTGACCGAAGCAGCTCCCTGGGCTCCATGGAGAGCTTGGACACACCTACACCCACCACGCAGCCATACTCAGACTCCCATAATTCACCAGTCGATCCCACCCTCTTCAACAATAAGAGAGACTCTGCCTACAGCTCCTTCTCCGCCAGCTCAAACACATCTGACTACACGACAGTCCCTCTCAGACCCGGTGAAGCCAACTCAATGGATAACCTCTTGTCTTGTCAAGGCTACCCTGTTAGAGACACCTCAACCCTTTGCGAGTCACCTAGTGAGGGCAAAGATGAGGCACCGCTGATCACACAAAAGTCCAGATCACTGACTAGGCCGAGACCAAGGCCCATCGAGGTAAAAGAGAGACCCTCGTCCTGCTGCTATGAGCAGGAACGGAGGGGTGGAGGCTTTGAGATTCTAAGAAATGGAGAAACAGGAATGGAAAGAAAAAGGAACCCTCCTCAGCCTCCAACCAGAAAAGATAGTTTTAGGGCAACCCGGAGTCATCCCAATTCCACCAACCCACGTTGTGCTTCTGCTCCTATTGAAAGTTCTGGTGTTTCTTCTTATTATGAAGAAAATAAGCTCTCACTTAATCTTGAATCAGGAATGCATAATGGCTTCCCTGCACCAGGAGGAGGTCAAAGTGGGAATTTCGAGAAGGATACTTTGGATACGCACTGTATCCAGACGGAAAATATTAGATTTATAAAATGTGACACTAGTGCTCATAAAGACTACAACTCAGAGAGCACCTCAGAAAAGCTCTCTGAACCACTGACAACTTCCTTAAATCCCAACCTCCACTCTGATTCTGACACCTTGCCTGCAGAAGCCTCCACCGAGGTTCAAGAGCAGTCCTGCATCTCCCACACTCAGACCAAGCACTGCTCTACTGTGCTACACAGGCACAGCGCTCCCGAGAAGCTCCTTGCTACACAACTTCAATTGCTGCAGTTTAACAGTGACAGCCCTTCTGTGGAACCATGCAGTCTATCAAACCCTTCTGAGCCCTCTTTGTCTCCCTGCAGCAGCCAGTGGTCCCCTTCATCACTTCAGCCAATGAGTGAACACCAAGAAGCTTCTCAAAACCACCTTCATGCCACGTCAAACAAATGGGGAGGTAGCCGATGCTCAACCCCAGGATCTGTGTTCTTCGAAGGAGATGGAGATGACAAAGATTCAAGAGAGAGGCTGAATGTGAATGGCGGTTCTCTCACACCGGATCAGCATCACGTGCCATGGGGTCGCTCTGTGAGCATGCCAGGGGAGAGCACAGGATCATCAGCACAGGAAAGACTGAGCTCTGAGCAGATGCTTGAGCGGGACTTTGAGCCTCTTAGTGCTGCTGCAAGTATGGATACCTTACTGGATGAGCAAAGAGCAGTGGACAGAGGAAAAGGTGAAGAAAAAAAACAAGAAGTTGTAGAAGGTGAGGCAAGTGCAAAAAAGTCCAACTCTTCCAGGAACCATCGAAGGAACCGCCGGCGAAGCGAGAGATTTGCCACCAACCTGCGCAATGAGATTCAGAGGAAAAAGGCCCAGCTTCAGCGCAGTCGAGGTCCAGGAGGGTTACTGTGTAGTAGAGAAACTGTCCAGGAGGAGGATCCAGATGTCAATGAGGAGGGAGATGCAGAACAGCCAGCCCAGGAAGACGGTGCCAAGGCTACATTTGCCATTCCTTCTCTTCCCCAAGATTCCCAGACCTCAGAACCAGTCATACCATCAAACACCTCAAGTGAATCAGACCGTGATGTCTTAAAGACTCAGTCTCCATCCCTAACCTACCCTCAGAACAATAGTTTATCCAGATCTGTCCAAATTCTGGACCCAGGCGCCCCGAGTTTTGGTGTTGGCATCCGAGTTGTGGAGGAACCAGCTCCCGCTGGCAAGGCCCGCCGTTGGCGTTGGACACCTGAGCACAAACTCCAACCAGAACCTGATCAAGACAGACAGTGCAGAGTTTCCAATGAGAGCGTTTTAGGAGTAACAGGGTCTCGTCATGGAGTTTGTGCTTTCACCTCATCATCTACATCAACATACGGCCGCTCGTCTTCAGGTTCTCGAACCGAGGATTCTGATATCCTTCCGTTTGCAGATAGAATGAAGTTTTTTGAGCAAACGAGCAAGGGCGTGTCTGTTTCAAATGCCCTGGGGTCTATCCGGAGCACCAGAGGGGGAGAGCCTCCAAACCAAAGGAGATATTCCTATCAGGGGGGACCACAGGAAAGCTCCCTGCTTTCAAACACTGTGGAGGCCAGGAGGCAGTCTGTGAGTAACAGCAGGGAGAGGCGGAAAGAAAAGGAGAGGGAACAAGCGAGGGAAAGGGAGGAGAGGTTGAGGGAGCGAGAGGAGAGGCTAAGAGAAAGGGAGAAGCAGCAGGAAAAGGAAAGACAAGAGAGGGAACTGGAAATGGAGAGGGCAAGGATGAGGGAGATGGAGCGGGAGAGAGAGCGAGAGGAGCGGGTCCGACAGTGGGAAAGGGAAAGGGAGCTCGAGCTGGAAAGGGAAAAAGAAATGGAGAGAGTGAGAGAACGAGAGCGACTCCAAAATCAAAGAGAGAAAGAGCTTGAGAGAGAAAGAGAGAAGGAAAGGGAAGAAGACTGTCAGCTCACCTCTCATCAGGAGTTTTATCGTAGCTGTGGCTTCACAGTAAAAACTCAAGACTTCCAACAACACAAGGAGAACTTCCACAACTTCCAGCCCAAACCTCAGATATTCTCCCACAGCCAAACCCAGAGTCACGTCCCACGATCAGCTTTTTATCCAGTCAGCACCCCTTCCCAGCGACCAGAGAACCGACAAGCTCTGCCCCCGGGATTCTCAGCACAGAGTTACACATCTGCAGAGGTAAGAGGGATGCTCCAAGGGTCTACTCCATTTTTTTTACCTTGCCCCAACTAAGTGAGCAGGAAACATGGTAATACCCCAGATACGACTATACAATAGCATCAGCAAAGTAGAATTCGTTTACTGTCCCCTTTTAAAAACGAAACAACCCTCATTGACTTGTTCACTTCATATTTTGCCTCTGCCTCACCTGCAGTAACCCTACTACTAATGGTTGCTTTATGTTGTAAGGTGAAGACTCCAAAATATTAGAAAGAAACCCCAATTAAATTACCTCCATGAGCAAGCACTTGGCTACAGCGGCAAGGAAAAACTCCCTTTTAACAGGAAGAAACCCCAGCAAAGTTTCTACCTCCATATTTTAATTCTTGGCCTCTGTTAAAGGATCTCTGTGGGATTACAGTTTAAAATATAATAATGTAATATAATAATAGTAATAATAAGGTATAAAACATCTAATTTTCCTATAGGAAAATCACAGGTGAAACATTTAAGAGCAGTTGGAAATAAAATAAAAAAATAAAAAATAACAACAATAATAATAACAATAATATTCATGAATAGCCAGGAAGTTGTTTTTTTTTTATTTCTTTGCACAATAATAATATGTAATACTTTTTTGATTGCTCTACTAACTCTTTTGTGTTGGTTTTATATGTGTAAAAGTACTGGCAGCAGCCAGTGAAACTCCTTCAAAGATTTTTTAAAAAACTTGACCTCTGACCTCAAGGTCAAGGTCACTGAAATTTAAACTCGTCTGAGATTTTTTATAATTACACCTATGTTATTATTTTCCGGATTCTAGGGTAATTTCCTTATGGGATTACCACATTCACATGATTTTCAGAAAACTTGACCTCTGACCTTGACCTTGAGATTCCTGCCCGTCACATGACATGTGCACCTAACCGTGGCAAAAGGTTAGTCTACAGCGCTGATTTTGTTTGTAGGGCTTTTTAAGGCCTTAAAAAAGCACCTTAGTTAACGTTTGAACTAAGCAAAACTGTTATTTTATGCTTGAGTAAGTTAAACCTCGCTTTAAAATAATGGTTAAAAATACTTATCTCAGTCAGTCAGACTTTATGATTTTTTTGTTGGGTTGAATGCCAATTTATTTTTCTTTTTTGTGTAAAACACCTTTTTATGCATTCACAAGTGGCGCTCAAGCTAAACCATTGTTCGCCATAATTACCAATGAACTCATTTCTGTGTTAATGTTGCGTTATCATATTGAGGCGATGATCCTGAGAGGCAGCCTGCCTAAGTTGAATCACAGCCAGTGTTCCAGCAGCATTGAAACTTAGTACCTCTTTAGAGAGTGAAAAGTAAACTTTTCTGCTGGACCAAGCTGAGATGACCACCGGAGACCGAAAACTATCTCGCTCCTTTCAACCAGCACCACAAAGGGATCGAGTGGCCTCGCTTGGATGTTGGAGCTAAGCGGCCGCTCGGTCCAAGTGCTCCGCGGTTGAACAGTGGGTTTGAAGCCGAGCCTCTTATCCTGCATGCGGTCACAGTCTGAAATTCTCATTCAGCGGATTGTTGCAGCAGAACTTAGAGAGCGAGAGAACGAGCAGCGGCGGGACACTTGTGTCAGCGATAATAGCGGCGTAGGGTTACATCTTTACCACAAATTGATCCGACTTAGGGGGGCACAGACCCTCTTCTGAACTTTTGCTTCTTCTGTGAACTCCTGCACATTCGTGCCCTCATCATTCGACACCAAGCAATCCACACTGACATTTGTTTTGGACTAAATGTATTTTGAGTTCAGCATATGTTTGGTTCAGGACACTTCTGTGAGGGTACGCCACACCAAGGCCTCCGGGGAGCCGTGAACCTCGGCCTCCTCCGTGTCGGCATTCTTCTCAAGTCAAAGGTTGCCGGTTAGATGCCACAGCGATAACCCCGTGTGTTTAACTCTGCTGCTGACAAGGTCCATTGTTTTTTAGTGGTAACAGATGTGCTGGATGGGTGATAAGGGGAAACCCTAATATCCAGGTGTCGGTGTGACGGTCAGCCTTAAAATTCACTCATTTCACACAGTTCCCTTTTGTATTGAGAAGTGAGGTTTATGCTGTCATTAAGGTGTGTGTGTGTGTGTCTGTGTGGTCATGTTTGTGTGTTTTGGATACAGGACGGAAACCAAAATCTTTGCAGCCACTTTTATTATTTGTGGTCTGTCACTGAGTGAAAGGAGGCCGGCTGCGCCTTTAAATTCAATTGATGTTTTACAAAATCAGATTCCTTTTTTTTCCTTCTAATTTTACCTCCCACGTCATTACAAAAACACACAATGTACTCTTTGAAGCAATATATCCTTCCCCAAAGGCCATCAGTTATTATTTATACTCAAAATGAAACAAATTCATGTTAATCACTGAGCTGGCAGCGGATTACGATCAGTTGGAAGACTTGACTTGGTTACGAAATTATTTTTAGATGAAGCTGTCAATCCAGCCGTGTTTCCAGTAGAGATGGACCGATCCGATATTACGTATCGGTATCGGTCCGATACTGACCTAAATTACTGGATCGGATATCGGAGAAAAATAAAAAATGTAACCCGATCCATTAAATATCACGAAAGCACCTCACAAAACTTGCAACACGCCGTAACTCACCTCAGAACGTTAGCACGTCGGAGCAGTATGCATCACGTGATAGAGCGGCTGTGGCATGCGGGACCTGTCGGTGGTCTGGATAGCATGTGGAGCTTCGCTAGCAACCCGGCATTTCATCTCCGACAAAGTTATCCCCGAGAGAAGTAAAGCAAGTGTGTAAGTCCATCTCTGAATGTTTGTAAAGCATTCCTGCGTTAAGCTTAACAAGCGACTGCCTCTCGCTCTCCTGCTGCTACTTCAATCATGAAACTGCTTAATGATCAGCTGATCAGCTTTTCTGTCGCGAGTCCGTCTCTCTTGTTTGTTTTTGGTCCACTTTGCACCAGAAAGAGGAAACCAGCGGCTGAACAACAGCAGCACGTTTAAGCTTGATAAGCTGTTGTTAGAATTTATTTAATATTACTTTCTACACCAGGATCTTTTTCTACGTAGCTGACGCTGGTAACTGTGCAGGGGCGGATCTAGCAAAGTTTAGCCAGGGGGGCCGATAGGGCATTAACTGGGAAAAGGGGGCACAAAGACATACTTTTCTTTCTTATTCTCATTTAAAATGTCGAGCTTTTAATAAGTAATTATCTGACACCCAAAGTTTTAATTTGATGTAAAAGGAATAGAAGTCAATTACTGTATATAGTGACTATTAAGTCTAATATATACCCTAGTAAGCTATAGTACTTTTTCCTTTGGGAAGGTACCATCTGTGCAGTCTGCAATTTTGTTGAAGAAAGATGTTGAATCTATTTAATATTTCTTGAAAAATAATTGATTTCTGTGCATTTTTTTTCACACTGCATCAAATTAAGGTTGATTACGTCGATTAAGCATCATGAGGTGGAGCGTGAGGGGTGGTTCCCTATTTTTTATTTATTTATTTTTGTTGTTGCTGGGAGTTGGAACCCTATTAGTTAGGTTGCTTAATATTTACGCTAAGTACTCTTTAAAATACCAGAATAGGGAGGATGGTGTAGGTTTAAGTTTATTAGATTGATCAGTATTGCTGATTTTTTGCATACAGGTATAACAGAATAGCTTTAGTGTAGTTGTTGTTTTAAACTTGAGTATGAACTTATACAAAATGCACCAAGATATTTAAAAAAACTGTTTTGTTGATTAAAAAACACTATATCGGATTCATATCGGTATCGGCAGATATCCAAATTTATGATATCGGTATCGGACATAAAAAAGTGGTATCGTGCCATCTCTAGTTTCCAGCTTAATATTCTTCTATCAGTCTGTTTTTAGCTTTGGCATGATTTTATACACGAGGTGATGAGGAAATTGGACTAAGACCAGCCATAGCATCCACTGAGGGATGTCTGCGAGGTGGGAACAGGGCGAGGCTGAGGCAGCAGTAGAGTCGTGAGCTTCGAGAGATCTGCACGGTAGCCACGTAAAGAATGATAACGAACCGAACAGCATCACCAGGAAGCAGACTGGGTGGGAGTCGATGACAGATGGACAAAAACGTTTTTACATCCACCACAGTGGCAGAGCTACAGAATAACGAATGTAAACAACCTGGTTAAATGACAGCAGCCATCAGTTGTTCTGTGTCCAGAGGGAGGGCATGGGGTCTACTCCACAACATTTATTTCACAGCTTAAGCATTATTCTGCAGTTTCAGACTTCCTGTATAAAAATGTTTCTCTTGTATAACAGTTATGGCCAAAACGTGTCATAAATAGTGCTAAGTCCCTTTTAATAATAAGTCAAAGAGCCATCCAAGTGCTTGTGAAATAGAGCTTGTTATTAGTTGTTATCTTTTGGTTTTATGCTCTGCTGACATCAAGTGACGGCCAAATATGTAAAATTCACTTCCAGCTGTGCCAACAGAAAAACCATCTGAATGTTCTGATTTGCATCACAGACAGTCAGAAAATATTCCTCCACAGCTGTGTGTGTGTGTGTGTGTGTGTGTGTGTGTGTGTGTGTGTGTGTGTGTGTGATGAGAGTGCAATGAGTTCGCTCACTGTTTCCCTTGTGTAGTCACAACAATTTTGGAAGCTTCTGGAAAATTGTGTAAAAGTCTTAAGCCACCCCTTCATATGTCTTCATATTATTCCATCTGACACTTGAGTTCACAGCCTGAACTGTCTTAGGCAGCTAACTTCTTTACGTAGTCTTCAGGAATAGTTCTTCAGGCTTCTTGAAGGACACTCAAAGCTCTTCTTTGGATGTTGGCTGCCTTGAGATGATCCTACACTGCTTCAAGTATATTGAGCTTTGGTCTCTGGGGAGGCCAATCCCTGACTGATAGTGTGTCACTTCTGGGTTTTTCTGTCCAGGTATGCTTTTACTACACTGACAGTGTGTTTGGGGTCATTATCATGGTAAAAAATAATGAAGTTGTTGCCAGTCCGACACTTTACAGATGATATTGCATAGTGAATCAAAATCTGATGGGATTTTCTGTCTTCATTATTCCATCAATTTTGACAAGATCTCCAACACCACCAGCTGAAATGCAGCTCCCAACCATGACAGAGCCTCTACCATGTTTTACAGATGGCCGTAGACCCATCTCCTGACTTCCTCCATACATATTGTCAGTGATTTGAACCAAAAATGTAAAAAAATGGATTCATCACTCCATCAGACCTGTTTCCACTGATTTTCAGTTTTCAGTTTCTCCCTGTTTTGTTTAAGAAGGTCCACTGAGACATTTCCGATGAGGCTTCAGTGAACAGTAGATGGATCAACTGAAGAAGGCCTGGAGAGTGATTGCTCAAGACCAATTTAAAAATAAGTCCAGCTCCTTGGAAGCAAAATATGTTTATTTTACTGACATGCAATAGTGGCTCTGACTGTAAAATAGACAACAGTGCAGGAGATGAAAGGAGCGATCCATCCTATCTAAATAAAATCTTAAGTGAACAAACAAATCTACAAAAGCTGCATGTACTACAAACAGAAACATCCTGCAATAAAGCGAAGATGAGGTTAGCAATCTCTTTAACTGCATCCCAGGAAACTGTTACGTGCAGGGAGAAAAGGACCCAAATGCAAAGCAAAAAAGAGCAGAACTCAAACACAGAACGACAACGAGGCACGCAATCCAAGCAGAGAGCAGGAACAGTCCATCAAAAATGCTGTCCACAAAGAAGACAGCCAGGGGGAGTGATCAAAGGATGATTCACAGCAAACTGACTTCAGGGTAAACCCTGTGTTTTCAGTGTTATGAAGGTCCCGCTGCCTTCCCTTCCATTACAAAACGCAGCCTTACTAAACAGTCCTCACTCGAGCACATGTGATATGATGAAGAAAGAAAAGTTATAAATAGGAAGACAACAAACAACTCGGAGTGGAAAATGTACAGATGAAGAGATTTACAATTAAATCACACAAAAATACACAACAAATGTTAATATAATTATTAAAAGTCAGACAAATGCGTTTTTAGAAGACAACTTAAATATGGTAGAGATGGAGAATATATTAAAAACAAAAGTGCATTTGAAGCTATATAACAATAAAAAGTTGACTCATTGTAGTTCATCAAGTTTGGTTTTAGACTTAGAAATACTTCACACTCAGCACAAGTTACCTCCACCTCTCTAAACCCCGTCACCACTGCAGGGTGGAGTAACACACCAATTTCCCTTCAGCTGGGACGTGTGCTGAACATCACTCAGCTCCAAATTGAAGCCTTCCTTCATTCCTTTGGTGTTATTAACCGCCATTAAATCTCTCCACAGACTTATCCTGCCAGGCAGCAGGAAACAAGCAAGCTCAACAGGAAGTACAGCCTGACCGAGAGGTGAGCCGCTTCCTTCTTCTCCCGCACCTTTTTTTTTTCCCCTTCTTCTTTCTGACCTGGTTATCTTCACGTATTTGCTCACGGCCTTTCTTTTCACTCGCTCCATCCCCTGTGTGGTTCTCCGGAGGCGTTTAGGTGCGGTCGGGCCATTGTGCACTGGCGGGCGGAAATCCCACTCAGTCATGCTGTGATTTGCCTGTAATGAGCTCTAAGTGTGTGGAGTAATCACGCGTGCTCCAAATGTGACCATAATGATATGTGGTTGGATGTATGTTAGCGGGAGGGGCATTTAGGACGCATAGTGCTCGTTAAAGGGCCTCTGCTCGGATTTGACCTGAGACCGAAACAGCTCAGTGAGCATGGTATGCACAAAGGAAACATTTACTGTAATTGAACCGCTTTCACTGTCTCTGTGTTTTTGCTTTTTTTCAGGAATACTCCCTCTGGAAATGTCCATCTTGTCTTTTGTTACTTGAACTTTGATTGTTTTTATTTAGCAGTTTATTTTAACAGGAAGACTCAATTTTGGGGGGCAAACAAACTGTTTCCAAAAGCATTTTCAAAACTTTAACAGTATACACACTTTACAAATAGAGCACAATGTCATCAGAAGAATTAGTGAAAAACGTGGCATTTGGAACCAATTCAAAACAAAATTTTCAACCCAACCTGCTCTAAACCACCTTTTCTGTTCAGTTTGAAGGTTTGAAGCACGTTTTCTCTCAGCAGCAACTCCTGTATTTCAGTTTTAAATAGAGGATCAAAGATGCATGTGTTTTGTGACGTGCAACTGTAAGAACCTCCTGCCAGCATGCATAAAAGCAAGCACAAGGCTCACGATTTCAGTCTGTATAAGTGCAGTCGATAACTGGCAAGCACTTCATTTTATTTTTGCTTCTTTGATAAAGGAAAACATCATTACTTAGGGTGTAGTCAACAAGATTGACCATTTTCATGATCTTGGTGTCAAATCATACATATACGTTCACTAGACACTTTATTAAGTACACCTTGCTATTACAGTGTTGGACAGCTTTCGCCTTTGCAGCTACTTTAATTGATCATAGTGTAGATTGAACTAGGTGCTGGAAACATTCCTCAGAGATTTGGATCCATGTTGGTATGACAGCATCACACAGTTGCTGCAGATTTGTCAGCTCCACATCCATGAGAAGAATCTCCCGTTCCACCAGATCCCAAAGGTGCTGTGTTAGACTGAGATCTGGTGACTGTGGAGGCCACTTGAGTGTGGTGAACTCATTGTCATGGTCAAGAAACCAGCTGAGATGATGTGAGCTTTGAGACATGATTTGGTGTCCTGCTAGAAGCAGCCATCAGAAGATGGTACACTGTGGTCATTAAGGGATGGACACGGTCAGCAACAATACTCTGTGGGGTTTAAATGATGCTCAGTTGGTACTAAGGGGACCAGCGTGTATCCACACACTGTTACACCGACACCTGAACCAATGATACAAAGAAAAACCTCAGCATGCCATCTAAATGTCGTGTGAATTGTAGCCCCAGTCTCCTGGTCTTAGCTGACAGCAGAGGCACTCTGTGTGGTCTACTGCTGCTGTAGCCCATGTTCTGCGTACCTTGGATGCAACGAGTGGTTACTTGAGTTGCTGTTACCTTCCTATCGGCTTGAAGCAATCTGGCCATTCTTCTTCACCCACCCACTGTTTTCCTCACTGGACATCTTCTCTTTTTAGACCATTCTCTGTACACCACAGAGATGGTTGTGTGGGAAAATCCCACACAAATCAGCTGTTCCCGAAATACTCAGACCAGCCCGTCTAGCAGCAACAATCATCCCAAACTCAAAGTCACTTAAATCTCCTTTCTTCATCATTCTGATGCTCAGTTCATGCAGTCTTTGGACATTGTCATAATAAATGTTTTTTGCAGTCATTTGGCGTTTGAATTGAACTGTTTTTGTTCAAATTTAGACAAAAAGAAACCGAAGAAGTTTTTAAATTGTAAATTTCAGGCTTTGTCAAAGTTAGAAATATAGAAATCACAGGCAAAGGCCAAAAATTCACGTGGCGTGAATGTGAGAAACAGCTAGGCTAGTGTTGACTAAGCCTTTCATCCTCAGCTGAGCTCTGTTACAAGGAATTTGTGTCACGATGTTTCTGAGCTCTTCCTTTATCTATAAGCTTGGCTCACTCTCTATTTATTTATAAAATAACCTTTCTCGTGTCACTCTACTTTCTCCACAACAAAAGGGACTACCCAAGCTGGAGGCGGGAGTCCAGACCTCCAGAGAACATCGGTCAGTACCAGCAGCACCTCCAGCAGCCTCGATGGGGCCTCAGACACACAGACAGCAGCACCGATGACCACAACGGCTACGCTTTTGCACCTCCACCAGCTCCTCTTTATCTCAGAGGTCGAGCCATGTCCGAAAACGACCTCCGCTTCGACAGCAGCCAGCGCTGGTCCCCTTCAATTTCCATGGCAACCAGCCAGACCCTGAGTGAGGTGGAGGAAGGCAACATGAGACGTGGAGATGCATCAAGTGTTTCCAGGCAAAACAGGAAGAAGACACCCCCTCCTCCAAGACCACCACCCCCAAAGTGGGAGCAGTTCCACCGCCGGCGAGCGTCTCACCACACCCTGTTCGCCTCCTCATCTGCTTCTGCTGCTCCTCACTCCATCCCTGCCTCCTTCAACTCTCCAGGGGCTCACTATTCAGCCCACTCGTCCACCTACATCCCTCCACCTGACACTTCCAGGCAGAGGTCCTTCAGTCTTCCTCCAGAGAGGCAGGAAGTGGTGGAGGGCGGGTGTCCGAGATGCAGCTGCAGTCAAACCCAGGAACGCACAATCGCCCCGTCCAATCAGAATCAGCCTCAGTTTCAGGAACGCCTCATTACCGTTGCTCCACCTAGCCCCATGTTCTCCAGGAGGGGATTCAGGCCGGTGGCTCCGCCCCATAGAGAAAGGGAGGCTGAATCACCTCTGCCGCCTCCACCGCCTCATCCTCCTTCAGTAGCAAAGGAGAACAGTGTGAGCAGGTGAGACTGGAGAAAATGCTGATGTTTATAAATAACTTTGTTTTTTTATTAAATGTTGAATTATTTGTTTTAGAAAAGTCAGAAAAACGAGAAGAAAAAACTTTTGCATAACAAAACAAGAAGATGATCGATTCCTGTTCTCAGGCATAGAAAACCAGTAAAGATCAATATTTGATGGGCTAATATCAGTCACTGTTAATATTTTAATCAGTGTTACTTTGAAAAAGGAATTAATTATAGTTACTAGTTACTTCTTCAAAAAATTAACTGAGTTACAAGATTCGAAAAGTAACTATTGCGTTACTTTAAAGACATCTTTAACCCTCTGGGGTCCGGGGTATAATTGGTCATTTTTGACTACTTTTGATTTTCTCTCTACATTTTACCTTTAAAAACTATTTACTTTGCCTTGTTTGGTTTCATTCTTTTCAGCACAACCTCACGTGTGTGAAAGTACAGTTATGTTTTCATGTTGA
Organism: Aulonocara stuartgranti; assembly: GCF_965226115.1. Taxonomy (NCBI): domain Eukaryota; kingdom Metazoa; phylum Chordata; class Actinopteri; order Cichliformes; family Cichlidae; genus Aulonocara; species Aulonocara stuartgranti. Next base: position 47,806,195 of record NC_138941.1, on the reverse strand, counting down.
CATACTGCATTGACACCATTGATCTAAAATCAGACAAAAAAACATAAAATCCAAGTAGAAATTTACATTTTTTACTGTAAATGTGACGAAACTATTGAGGAAAAAACGCTGTGTATTTATTGTTTATCATGACTCTGGTTTTACGTGGCCTCTCAACACAATTTAAAAACTGGTATATGTCACCTTGTTGCTTTTGTCATCTTAAAGTGGTCATGTGATTGGCTTACCACGACTACTTTATTCTTCCTCAGTGAAACAGCAGCACTCATGCGCTTGTTTGTCCCCTGAGCTACAGGTGTTGTTCCAAAAAGTGATTGTCGAGCAGAAAGTGATAGCTGAACGCGGGAGCGCGCAGCTGCTTAAAGCTGTAGCACCCAGTTTACTTACGTAGACAGCTACTTCCGTGCAACTGTAACGCCGTTATTCCCATCACTGATTTTAATAGACTCCTAATTCCTGTGCTTGGTTTACTGATGTGTCAGATTATTTTAATTCTCTTGTTTCTCTGTAGTTCATCTGCGACGGACGTCAGCTGCAGCCCAGACCACAACAAAATTACAGTCAAACCTTACAAACAGCAGCCCAGCGTGAGACCTGGAGCCGAGTGGGAGAGAGCTTCAGCCCCCAGGGTTCACAGCGACACGGCGACCCCTCCTATTTTAGAAAACGGAGGTGTCATCGAGGCTTCCAGTAGATATGCCAGTCGAACCGACTGCGAGCAACTTCGTGTGGACAGAGGCTTCCAGATGGAAGATCAGCAGAAGATCCTTGAAACAGGAACCGAATCAGAGACGACCCTCAGCCCGAGCCCGGAGCACAGCCTGGAGGCTGACCTGGACGTCCCCCTAGAGACCGACATCGATGACTTCCAGGAGGAGGAGCTTCCGGGAGAGGACATTCCCATCACAAGCGAGCTCCCGTGCTTCGCCCTCCCTGTCACGGTCCTGGAGACGGACATCGACACGCTCCCGGATTCTGAGGCATCTCCGTCAGGCAGGACAAGGGTGGAGAGCAGCTCCCTGGAGGAGGAGCTGGAGGGTGGGGAGAGCAGCAGCAGAGAGGGGCTGAGCCTGGAGGAGCTCTTCCCCCAGAGCAGTGAGGGCGAGTCGGGCACAGAGAGCTGGAGAGAAGCACAACCCGTAGAGCACAGCACAGACAGCCTGGATAGGTATGAGAGAAGAGAGTGTGTGTGTGTGTGTGTGTGTGTGTGTGTGTGTGCGTGTGTGTGTGCGCGCGCGTGCGTGTGTGTGTGTGTGTGTTACACAGACCATTTGATTTGTACAAGACTTAACTGTTCTCATCACTAAGCTCATTCTGTTTCCCACAACCTTTCCAAAAGACTTGGTTCTTCTCTGTTAGGTTTACAGATGGTTCGTAGTCGCAGGCACAGGTGCATGGTGGGTAATTAGCACCACATAGAGTGCAGACGGGTTCATTTTTTTAAATCTTAAAACTGAAAAATCAACAAAGAAACATTTGTTTTTCATTTTTGTCTTCACTTTTTTTAATGAAGTGTCTTTATTGTCACTGTACAGCAATTTTGAATGCAATCTCACCAACAGTCCTAAAAAACATATAAAACTATATAAGATTTAAAAACAGATTTAAAAAGGGGGAAAACATAAAAACATTTTTTTTAGTCTGTTTGCCCTTTTAATTGCTCTGCCCCACCTGATGGTCACAGATTAAACAGGAGGTGACCGGGCTGGGAGAGATCTGTGATGATCTGATTATGATATTAGGCTGTCTGAACTGTGTAGGTCCTCACAGTTTCCAATCATTTTAACCCTTGATAACACTGATAACCCTCTGGACCTTTTTCTGTGCCACCACACAACAAGGAAACCCCACGTGGAAGCAGTATGTTAAAATGCTATCTATAGAGTTGAAGTAGGAAACCAACAGTCTCAGAGGGATGTTCTTCCTCCTGAGGACACTCGGGAAGTAAAGTCTCTGCTGTGCTTTCTGGGATCAGATCCTCCTTGATGTAAACTCCCAGAAACCGGACGTTTGTGACTCGCCTCCACATACTTCCCACTGATAATTAAAGACAGCACCTTTTGTTACGAATGTGTTTAGGAGCAGGTTGTTATCTCTGTGAACGGACACAGTACCCTTCTTATCTTTAATTTCAACATCGTACGATCCTTTCCAAAGGCCTGGATTGGACCCTGACAAGTTCTTTGACTTAACACTGAAAACTTTTATTTTAGCTTACCTGTAGTCCAGACAAAGCCGTATAGATGGAAGCGGGTCAAGTTACCAAAAAACGTAGTTAAAGTAATTGTGAAATTCTAAGTCATGGATTTATTTTTAATATTTCAACCCATTATGTTGAAAAAGAACTCCCCTAAGCATTACACAGTGTTGAAAAAACAAAACAAACTTCACTGTCCTCTCATTTGGCTTCATGTTTCACAGTTTTGGAGCAGAGTTGTGCCGAGATGCCGCTCGTTAATGTCTTGCCTCATTAAACCCACGTAATTAATTGCACTTCTTTTACATGCACCTGTAATCTCCGTGTTTTTACAGCTTTGTCTGTTTTGCACCTCTTTTTGTCTTTTATCACTGTGGGAATAACATAAACTCCCCTGCCGGTGCCTTCTCCACAGGCGGTCAGGAGCTAGCTCCAGCTGTTCGTCCTATTACAGCACATCAACGGCCAAGGCTCAGATCCTGTCGCAGATGAAGGACTTCACAGATAACAGAGAGCGCGACAAGGATGACGAGCTGACCTACAAGGTAATTCATGCGACTGCTGTTTGAAGAACGGGTGTGGTGGAGATAAAGGGAGAGGACCGCTCCTGGTTATTGGGCTTTAAGTTCTTCCTCTGTTGTGTAGAAACAGCTGATGGAGAGCCTCCGGAAGAAGCTGGGAGTGCTGAGGGAGGCTCAGAGAGGACTGCAGGAGGACATCAGAGCCAATGCACAGCTGGGAGAGGAGGTAAGGACGAACTCATTCACCTGGTCATTATGTCAGCACAGAACAACACACTTATTAACATGTTGTATTTTTCTTGTTCAATCAGATTAAAAGAAAAGTACCTTTTTCTTTTTAAAGCAAAGCTGTTTATTGCTTTGTTTTAGATGGTTTTGTGTGGTTAAACACACAAGAGTGGTTAAACGCTCTTGTGTGGTTAAACACAAGAGATCTAATGTGCTAAGAAGAAGTGTGATGTGTAGCGCTGCAGTAACTGCACAGAGACGAAGCTGATGAAAGAGCTGTTGAAGCTTGGTTAAGAAGGGAGGTGCTCATCAGTGAGCGGCAGTTTGCCTTCACTGGCTTCAAGAGTACTACAGATGTGATGTTTGCTTTCTTGTGTTGATGGAGAAGTATATGATAGCGAGAGGAGCTGTGGTCCTGCATGAGGAAGTCAGGAGGGGCAGAGAAGTATGTGAGGGTGGTGCATGTATGAGGACAGCGAGGAGGTGTGCGATAGGAGTGACAGATGGGTTCAAGGTGGGGGTGGGATGATATGCACGATCTGATATCCTCATGTTGGTGTCGTTCCTGATAAAAAAACAAAACAAAAAAAAAACTAATTCTGGTCCAGGTTCACCATTGCAAGTGACCAATCACATTGTAGTGATAGGGGTTAAGGTTAACCAAACTATATCCTTAACCACAACTGCATCCTAACCCCCGCCCTGAGCCTGACCCGGACAGCCTCTCCTCCTAAGTGTACGTCATCAGCATTTTTGTTTTCTGTGACATCATAACAGTGTGATTGGTCAGATGCAGTGTTGATCCTGGACACATATTATGATGATCCAGGAACAACACCAACACAACGATCACACAGACTGGGATTATAATAGTGATCGGCTCTGAGCCCCTTTTTCTATTGACTGATGAGGACAAGCAGGAGTCTCTGTGGACTGTGATGTTTGCAGACGACGCTGTGATCAGTAGTGAGAGTCGTGAACAGGTGGGAGAGATCCTGGAGTGGAGGAGGTATGCTTTGGAGAGGAGGGGAATAAAAGTCAGTGGAAGCAAGACAGAATCCATGTGTGTGAATGAGACGGAGGCAGGTGGATAGGTAAGCATGCAGGGAGTGGAGGTAGAGTTTAAATACTAAGAAAAGAGGAAGGCCACAGAGAATGTTTATGGATAGTGAAGGAGGACGTGCAGGTGGTTGGTGTGACAGAGGAGGATGGTAAGGATAGGGTTTGATGGAGGCAAATGAGCCACTGTGACAAACCCTAAAGGAGAAGACATTTAAGGAAGTGTTTAAGAAACACGAATGAACAGTGCAAATATGAGTGTAAGAGTGTGGGGACCTTTAAAGCTAATAGTGTTCAGCCTGCTAGGTTTTTTTCTTCACTTAAATTAGCACATTGTGTTGGATTTTCTAACCAATAGGAGGCTACAAAAACCAGACAGGTTTATTTGAAAAGTTCGTGGCAGTTATTTTTTTAATAGCATCTTATGGATGCAGAATGAAGAAGCGTGTTGATGCTGGGTAAGGTTTCACATCCACTGCATCAGCTCTGTGTTTCATCAGCTCTGTCCATCACGTCACTGACTTACAGTAAATCTGCTCTTCCTGTTTGCTCTCAGGTGGAGAGCATGGTGGTCTCCGTGTGCAAGCCCAACGAGGTGGACAAGTTCCGCATGTTCATCGGCGATCTGGACAAGGTGGTGAGCTTGCTGCTGTCGCTGTCCGGGAGGCTGCTAAGGGTGGAGACCACGCTGGACACACTGGACCCTGATACGGAGCACCACGAGAGGGTGAGGGTGATGAGGGTGGAGAGAAACGAGGACAAGAGCAGATGTAGACAGAGTGGACTTGTAGTGCATCGGGCTTTGTTTTTAAAATACCTCTATTCTCCCTCTCCCTCGCTCTCTGCACTGCAGCTCCCCCTGCTGGAGAAAAAGCGTCAGCTCATGAGGCAGCTGTCCGAGGCTCAGGACCTGAAGGACCACGTAGACCGCAGAGAGCAGGCTGTGAGCCGTGTGCTGGCCCGCTGCCTCTCTCCAGAGCAGCACAGAGACTACAGGTGGGATATATGCCCAGTGTGGCAACATAAACAAACCCACCGGTGGAGAGTTCTGGTGAGAGCTCACTTTTCTTTGTAAGAGTGTAGTCAGGAGCTCTGGAATGGGTTCATCTAGAGACTGGAAAGTGTCACAGATCCTGCAGCATCTGGTGAGTTCTCTCTGGACCTTTGAAAATCCAGTGGAGATGGTCTAAAGTATCACGCCAGACCGTATCCAGGTCGCCAAGGGAAGCCAGGAAGCCAGATATCTCTAAAAAGTCTGGGTCATGTGCATAATGTGTGTTATGACCTGGGTTTTCAGTGGGGTTGTCTCTGAGCATGCACCTGAGCTCGTGCAAACCATGGGAATCTGACTGCTTCACTAAATATAAGCTGAGCTCAATACATTTTCTTGTGTTGAAGGGCAGCATGTGACAGACACTAAAGCATGTTTACTCCATAAATCAAAGTATCAAAGCTCAACATTCTACCCCAAACATCTTAATAATATTCACTGTGGGTTTTTTGTGTTTTTCCCTTCGGCAGCCACTTTGTGAAGATGAAGGCCGCCTTGCTGGTGGAGCAGCGGCAGCTGGAGGACAAGATCCGACTGGGAGAAGAGCAGCTGAGGGGGCTGAGGGAGAGCCTGGGACTGGGGCTGGGGCTGGGAATGGGCATGGGCATGTCGATGGGATATGGACAATATTAGGAACAACAAAGCTTGAAAGCGGAGAAGAAGGAAGGGTTTTTTTGTAGACTTTACTTGGATATGAAGAAAAGGAGATTTGGTGATTACGATTTCATCTGTCTGAGAAAAGGATGCCATCCTGATCAATTTTCATCGTGAACCTCCGCTCTTATTTTGAAGGAAAACTGCATCACTTGTTTTGAGACCAAGTATGAAACCATTGCTAGGAGCTGATTAACTTGGAAATAACTGGGCTGGCTCCATCTGCAGATAGCGAAATCGTCTCCTTGTCTAAAACTGACTGCCTCACAGATTTCTGAAGTCTTCATGTAGCTTCACATTTAGCACCTCGAACTACTTTTTTAAGGATTAGCAGACCTGTACGCAGAGAATTCAGGTCCAACACAAACAGCTGAATCAGCACCCTGCAAGGCTCTAAGTAGGTGAGAAGGAATGGAGGTCTCTCAACAACAGAGACCAGGAGAGAGGCACGAGTCCAAGGTGTCAAAATGAAAAAAGACGGGGGAAAAAAAGACTGTTATTATCATTAACTACAGACTGCAGTGGATGGATAAATCTAAAGATATACCAAAACATATCAACAATTAATCTCCAGGATATGCGATCTGAGAGCACAGAGCATGCTCAGTGTTGGAAATGGGGGGCGATCTGTGAGTGAAACAGCTGGTGAAGATTCATAGTGAGCGGCTTCTCGTGGACCGAACGAACACGTGAGAAAATGTTGTACCCTCTGCTTCACGTTATGAACCACGTACTGTAACATTTATTGTCCTCTAACCAGTATCGCGCCACGCTGCCAAAGACATTTTTGCTTGTTGAATGTGTCACTAAGACGCTGCTCACTTTGTTGTTGTTGTTTTTAATGTATTTAAATCTCCTGGTTCAGAGAATTAAAGGATTTTTTTGGTGCTTAACTTAACCACACTAAAGCCAATATTGTGAAATGCCATTTGCAGGATTATTAACAGCTAAACATGTCATTTCTACAGCCTTCAGCAACACATATACTGTTTTATCTAAGCATCATATTGTCATATCACTTTATATTCTTTTTACTGTAATGTCTGTGGCTGTAAAGATGTGTTACTGTGTGGAGTTTGACACTTCACTGACTTGTTCTGCCACGGAGTGACCGTTATGTACAGAAGATGCGTGTTTATAATGTATATAGCGGTTTTGATATTTGAAATGACTGGAATAGGTTGTAAAAGATGAGAAAGAAGACCGGAAGGAGTTGAAGTTTACTGTATATTTTGGCAGTGGATGAATCCAGTGTTTGGTTTGTGTTAAACTAAACTTTGTGTATCCTTTTTCATTCTTTCTGTCCAATAAGCTTGTTCAAGCAACTGTAAAGTTTTAAAAATGTTTTTAAGTCCACCATTTTTGCCCTAAAATTTGTATTCGAGTCCCAAATGTTGTATAAATTTTGGCTATTTTTGATAAGAAGATTCAAACCCTGTCAAACCCTTTCAGTATATATAAGGTTACATCTAGCAGCCAGTTAGCTTAGTTTAGCATTGATGACAAGCCCGACTCTTTCTGCCAGCAAAATTAAATAATTAACACATTGTATTTTGTTTATTGATCCATAAACAAAGGATTGAAAGTGTGAAAACTGCAGTGTTTTAAAGCTCTACCTCTTGATGCTAATGGAGCTAGCATCTTGGTATTTAGGATTTAGCGGCTAATTGTTTTAAGTTGTTTATTTTAGCCTTGTTTTAAAGTTCAGCTCAAATTAAACAAAACCAATCTAATCACTGAGTCATAAAGTAAATGTTAAACACCAATTATTATAAAAACATAAGGTAAGTATCACAATTGATACTGGAACAAAAGTGTAAAGACCTAGCTACTTAACGTAATTGTTTTAGCTTGTTTTGGTTTTGTTATAACTTTTAGGTTAACCATAAAAAACACAAAATAAACCATAAATAACCAACCTAGATACAATGTGTTAAATATTGAGCTTTAAAGTGCAGTTTGTACACATTAAACAAACAAAATGCAGTGTTCCCTTGTTTCAAGTCTTTCTGCTAAGATAAGCTAAGCTAACACGCTCTTGGAAGTAGATTGATATATGTAGTATCAGTTTTCTCATCTACATTTTATCTAGAGAGCAGATACAGCCCGTTTTAAAACTGAATTTTGTGGTTTTTGTTGACAAAATGGAGAGAATTCAGCTTTCCTGAAAGAGAGAAGAACTTCTAGTTAATTGTTTATTGTTACAACCCTCCATTAAACTTTAAAACAACTTCTGTCTTGTAATTTGGGATTTGTTGCCAAAATCCAATTCCAAGCTTTTTCCGCTGGCCTAAACCTCAGAAAGGAGTCCAGACCTGCCTGTCTGAATAAATACAAATTCAAAACTAGAAGAGCAAACCCCATTCCAAAGATTTCTAAGGAAAGTGATGCTGAAGGGAAATGAAACGGCTCTGAAACGCTTTGGTCCAATCTGTTTGATCATTTAATTATTGATCAACTGAAACAAAGAACAAACCTACATTTTATTCCATTATCATTTCATTTTCTTAAGATGTCCAGTTAAACTTAAAACTGTGTTACTCCCATGTTTTGTACATATTAAATGTATTCCTGCTCTATAAATTGACTGGAAATGTACTGATTTGAAAGGAGAGGGACAGAAAGTTGCTTATTGGACCTGAGAAAGAGAATAATTCTTCTGTTCATGTTTCCATCTGTCATTTTGATTTAATACAAACCATTTTTTGTCTCTTTTTGTAACATGCATTACTGAAAAGGCCTGTTTTATAACTGCAAAAACACTCATCTGAGGAAAAAGTACCATAAATAATAATAATGATATTTTAAACCAGCTTTGGGTCTCCTGCTGTGATTTATGCCCTCATGGGTAAAAGCTCTCTTTATATCAACTTGTCCGGTGCTGAAATGCGTTTTCCTCTCGGGGTGGGGCCATTCTTCAAATGTGGTTGGACGAAATACGGCTCGGGATAAATGGAGGTTGACTGATGACGAGGGGGAGTCATTCAGCAGCTCTGCGGGATCTGGGGAGTTCTCCTGAAGGGAAATGATCTCTGTGTCATTAATACTGATGCTCTGTCTAAATTGCTGAATGGAGCAGAGGCCAGGAAATACAATATTAACGTACAGTGTCGTGAGTTGTATGTTTAAGGAGCAAAACCGCCCCAGTTTAATGTTTTGGTAACTCCCAAAATTATTTTTTATATTGGTTTAATGGTTAATCCACCAGATACACAAGCTATTTAACTAAAATGATGTTCTTAATGTTAAAATATAATTATTGTTATTAATGAATTCTGAAAATTACCATTTATAAAAAAGACCAAACAAACTAAAGTACATTATTATTATTATTATTATTATTATTATTATTATTGTTGTTGTTGTTATTATTTTGTCCAATTGCAGTTAATTACTTGCATTCCTGAACAGAAAAAAATTGTATTTGTATTCAGCGCTTTCATAAAAGCCAAATTTTTATGCATTTGCTACTACTAAGGTCATGTGGTTTAAGGTCTTTTGTCCTATTCACTGGAAAGTGAGTGAAAATAAAAATGGGTGTCATTTTACAGATTCTGCACTCAGGTCCGTATCAGTGAAATGCATCTAGATTCTGCTCTTTTTCTGATTCTGCCCATTTCTTCACTTTCCCGATGAACTTGCATTTAAATCCAGCCCTCTGTACTACTGCAGTCTCTCTGTGCCTGAGTCCTTTTCACAAAACATGAAATCACTGTTTTGTACATTTTAACACAATTGAATCCCCACATTTGTGAAAGTCTGTAACAAAACCATCAAATCTGATCAAGGTTATTTAAATGCTGCAAAAGAAGAATGGATTGGAATAAAAAAAAAATACATATCCTAACCTTAATTACTGCGGGAGAATAATGGATGATGCTCATAGTGAATAAAAAGTAAACTGACTGCATTTTTTGGACAGAGATTCACTTTTAATGTCTATTTTATAATATAATACAGATACATAAAAAAATACACTCCAAAATAGAAGAGTCCATGAAATGTACAAATGTGCAAAATATTAATAAAAAATTATAAAAATTGAGGCAACTTTGCCTATAGTACAATGTATAGAATGTATGAAAAGATCTTTACTGCAGATACTAATTTTACTAATTTAATAATACTAATTTTGTGTTGTAAGATTATAAGTTTAAAACATTTTTAGAATATAAACTGCTTCTCTTTACAGCTCCTCACTCCACCAGGGCACTTTCTGATAGTGTGCAAATGTGGTGCACGTACTGCGGCTATCATACAGACAACTAGGAGGTCCAAAGGTTGGCCTACCTATTATTGGCTGAGGTTTTAGTAGAGTTGTGGCTGAAACACATAAAAATATATTATTAATTTTAATCTCCCCAATCAATTTTTGAAAAGTAACTAAGTAACTAATTACTTTTGAAAATAAGTAATCAGTAAATTAATTGGATTACTTTTTTGAAGATGTAATCAGTTACTAATTACTTTTTTCAAGTAACTTGACCAACACTGGTGATGATGTGCCCATTATAATGAAGTCCTACCTCACCTGCTAGTCGCTACATACATACATACAGCCGTAGGCTGGATCTCTTAAGATCTCACTGTTCTTTCAAATCTTCTCTATCAATACCCATCCCTACCAAGTACAGAGAAATGCAGGGCTTCAAACTAAAAGTTTCCATTTTGTCGGTGACTAGAAAAGTGTGGTTCGCTTTTACATCACAAAATGTTAGAAATATGAGCCATTCATAACAGCCTGAAAGGTTGGGAGTTTAAAATGCAAACCAATGGAAGCAGAAGTAGAAGTCTATAATGTCACAGAGCACACGGTGTCTCTTACTGTGTAGCATTGTACACAAGAACTTTAAAAATCTATAGTGTGTGAGGCTTTGTAAGTTAAGGGTGGCTCGCCCTTGTCGCCTGTGTGTAACAAACCATCTGTTAGGGGTCACGGATTTGACACCTTAGCGTTATGAAAGTGGGGAAACATACTCCTGGCTTAGAATCTCAGTTCTAAATGAAATTCAAAATGTTTTTTGTAAGTATGGCTAATGTATAATATGACTTCTAAGACACACACACACACACACACACACACACACACACACACACACACAACACAGAGAAGAAGAAGAGGACGGTGTCGTTTACCACGCATCATAAAAACCCAATCATTAATCTTCCAACTGTCTCTTTCTGTTCTGACTTTAGAGTCTTTGTTTGTTTATTGAGCCGTACTTTGGGAGTCATCTGTTGTGATACTGGTGAAAAAAGGGTAAAAATCTAAAGAGCGCGTGAGACTGTTAGCTTTGTTGTCTGGCAGTAAACTTTTCTACAATGTGTTAGTGAAGAGTGACTTGTACCTCTGGCCCGTTAAGCAATGGTTTAAGAAATTTCACTGCAAACTATAAAAGGAATCTGGGTTTAAATAGAACACAGCAGTGTTGGATTAAGTGTAGGAAACACTAGTGTAAGGTGTCTATGGAACAAATCTCCTTCAACGTTCACATTGACCAAAGTTGATGACTACAGGCATTTGTCTCAGTCACCTGATTGTGTTTAGGGAAAAAAAGCTGCTAAATACACTGAGATTGCTCCACATTGTTAGTTAGTTAGCTCTGGATGTCTGAGGGTTCTGTTAAATTTGGGGTGAACAAAAAACATGTTCTCTCGTTAGCAGATGTCTGCGCTGTCACTTGTCATGAAAATGTCCAGAGTTAGGGTTCAAGCTTCCTCTTCAATCACCATTGATCATTAATTGTGACCACAATAGATTTGTCACATGATCCCCATAAACAACCTGCTTTTATAGAAATCATTGTGACACAAATATTTAGTTTCTTGTTTCACAATGTGCATGAACTGAAAATCTTTAGTTTCGTGTTTATAAAGTATCGAAAAGAATACATTTATTCCAATGTATGAACTACACTTCTTGTAAAAAAAAAAAAAAAAGAAGCTGATTGGAAATGCATTCAAAAAAAGCTCCTGCCATGATCTTCCTTCTGTGAGCGCGCACACACACACACACACACACACACACACACACACACACACACACACACACACCATTAATACAAAGGATTGCTGCAGCTTTTGGATTTTCACTCTTTGTTGGAATTAATATGTACAGTTGCATAAAAGTCATTCCAGTTTTTTGCCTTTAAATCTACGATACCTTTCTTGTTCAAATGGTTTACTGACATAGTAAAGAAGTAGCCGGGGAACAAAGTAAGTATGAGCAAGAATAGTTTACGGGCACTTTATCAAATAAAGAGGATTTCACCGTCTGCAGTTTGTGGGAAAAAAAGGTGCCACATTAAAACAAATCAGTAGATCCACAAATTATGGATACAGACTGGTTTCAGCTATAGTGGTAGAGGTACACTTCATGCACTTAAAAACATACAGTTCAAAGGCATGCATTAGAGTGCATTGGTGCACACTTGGGCATCTTTTATTTAACATGGTTATGCCATTGTGATTTTTTTTGCTATGCTCAAAACTCTATCATATATTTGAGATATATTTGACCTATATGCTTGATATCCAGCTAAAATCTTGAAAATATATATTTTTAAATCAGTAACTTTGCAAATTTAGAGGAAATGTTTTTGGAAAACAAATGAATCACGTTTTAAACACGGTTTGAATATTAACGCTGGCAGACAGACATTTATGAAGCGCAGACATGCTTACCGTGTGAAAGAACCGCGGATGTCTTGGAGCAGAGAAACACGCTGTATTGTTGCTTTTCTCTTTTGCATAAGCAACGCCCGACTGTCAAAAACGCTCTGTGCGGGTAGCAACTTTGCTACCCAAAGTCGCACGTCCAGACATCAACCGGTCTTCCCACCGGCCGGCTGGACCCTCAGCTGGGATCTGCAGCACAACCCCGCACTGGCCACTGGGGCACGGCAAAACTTGTAAGTCCTAGTTTTGGTCTTCACTGCTCCCAGAGAATTAACAATTAAAGAGAGGGATCCAACACGAAACTCAAATCAAACGATGCAGTCGGAATTGTCCACAACCACGCTCAGTTTCACAAATAAAAAACTTGCACCAACCGTACTGTTCATAGACACAGGAGGGAAAACTGAAAACATCCCAGAAACTGAAATTGTAATCAATTAATCACGCGAAAGCCGCCTCTACGTCATTTTGCAAAGTTCCAGAGCCTTTATACACAGCATATGCCAAGCAGACTCATAAATCATATGTAGCCTTAGAATTAAACATCTACAGTTTAAAGAAACACACAGGTCAGTGCCTCGCTATTGTCTCTAAACATTAAGATCCATAAAAAATCAGCTTTATCAGCAGAGCATATAAGACCAGCATTCACAACAGACCTCTGCCAGATCTTCTGCTAACTCACGACCCACCTGGCAGTCGCACTTCCTGAGCTAAACTACTCACATCTCCGCCTGGACGCTGGTTCTGTCATCTGGTTGCTTCCTTTCCATCATCGGACTACACCTGCCTGCCTCCCTGCCAAGTCCCTCACTCAAAGTATATTCTGGATCCTCTCTGGACACTCCTCACCCGGAACCCCTTGGACACCCCCTCCTTGCATGACACTGTAACCTGCAACGCGTAAGCCCTAACCTCCATAGTCTAATCCTGCAGCTGTGATTCACTAGACTGCCACTGACTACTTGTCTCCTCTCATTATAGTGACTGCGTACCTCCATCCAAGCCGCTGCCCCTTTTTCCATTCCCAGGATCCATCCATGAAATCTTGTACCTAGTCATAGCACTCAGAGTTTCATGTTCACAGTTTGGCCTCATAGTTCTCAGTTCATAGCTTCCACAGTTCATAGCATTCATAGTTTCCTGCTTTGTACGTTAACTAGGCACTGTAAATAAAGCACTGTGTTCACGCCCGTTTTGCCTCCCCCGGTGTCTGCATGAGTCCACACCCACAGCCTGGCCCTCTCAGCCGTAACAGGAGCACGCTCTCATTTCACAAGTTGGCCTACATTTTCCAGAAAGACAGAAAGTCAGCGCAGTTAAAACCTGTAAAAATACTGAATCAAGAAAAAGGTTTCACACCATGTTTCATCAAGTTAAAAACAAATCCAGCAAAGCTGCTTCTAACACAAACATTTATCTTTCAGATCAGTGTCTAAAAAGCATCATTAAAAAATATGATCCTGCATTTACAAAAGTATCTCCTGTTTGTATAAATTCACACTGAAAACTAAAATACACAGCGGTTGACAAACAAAATTAAATAATGTATTGCACGTCTATGTTTTAAATATGGTATCGAAAGTCAATGCGTATATTGTCTAAACAATTTGAAATTTAGACGGTCAAATACACAAACTAACGAACGTGGTCGCAGGTGTCAGGCTTAACCCCAAGGAAAGAGTTTGTTGGCTCTTATCAACCTTTATGCCTGTTCCCACCCATCCTCAAAGACTCCATCTCCCCCATTTCTCGAGATACACGGCGTCATAAGCACAAACCTTGGGGTATGTTTTGGGAAGCCGCAAGTTCAGCTTAACTAACCCATGAAAATCTGCTTGTAAAACACGCAATTTGCATTTCAGGGCGCCTGTCTAGAAACAAAGTCTTTCTATAAGGCTTATCCATGTTGTTAGGATAAAACAAAAAGATGAATTCACACTGAATTATCACTTAAAACAATCCGCAGGGCCAGCTCTGTTCTAGGATGCCCTCTGGACCCTGTGGAGGTGGTGAGTGACAGGAGAACGGTGACTAAGCTGTCATCCCTGTTGGACAACATCTCCCACCCCATGGAGGAGACTGACAGCACTGAGCAGCTCCTTCAGTGGCAGGCTGCGGAGCCCACGGTGTGGGACGGAGAGACTCCGCAGGTCTTTCCTCCCCACTGCTGTCAGACTCCACAACAAAGACTTTTGCAGCTGATCAAACCCACACATGTGCAATAAGACTAAGTGCAATACTGTTTTCTGACAAAGTTGTATTTTTACTCAGTTGTATATAGCATTTTTATTCTATGTTTTATCATGTTGTATATTTTATTCCATTCTGTGCAGTTGTGTACAGTATATTATTCTCATTGTATTCCAGTGTTCTCTAATTTTTGCTGTATAACTTTGCACTGTCCACTTTCTGCTGTGACAAAACAAATTTCCCACGTGTGGGACTAATAAAGGTTATCTTATCTTATCTTATACTGTATAACCAAATAACCCATCATAACCAAATAAGGACATGCTTACTGTGTATATTTTCCAATTACTGTGCAGCCGAGAGAAGGAAATAAGTCAAAAACACAGAACCTGAATAGTAAAAATGTCTTTGGCTGCTTACCGGGCTGCTCTGAACGACAACCTGAAAAGAAAAACCGAGACAAACACGTGCATTTGTGAGAAAGCGAATAGATGAAATTATTTATTCAAACAATCTCACAAAATGATCTCACTACACTGCAACTTCTAAAATAATTCTGAGCTCACAATTTTTCTCACTGACTAATTAATACTGTTATACTTTAGTTTAATGTTTGTTATCACAGTACATGCACAATTTATCATATCAATACTGATAACAGACAAATAAGAAAACAGAGAAGATGGTTAAAGTAAACTCATTGGTGCCGTTTCTTTGTAATACAGGTTTGAGGGATGATCAGATGTGACATATGCAGTTACTCTTGCTGAACTGCGAAAAAAAATAACTGTCATGACAAAGAAAACTAACAAAGATGGAACATGAAATATCTGCACTTTATAAAATAGAGAAACTGACTGAATAGAGCACAAAATGTTCATATCAAAAAAGTGTGAAAAGGAAACAGTCCAGTGGCTGATTTTGTTTGATTACATTTTAATAATAGACATGACTCTGAATTCCTTTAATGCTAAATGGACTCTTTCCTTGTATCCAGGTGAAACATTTCATTTAGAATAGTCACATTTGTACCTCTAATTAATCTCACACTTCGTCCACCCCTGATATAACCTGAGCAATGAGAAAATATCTGAAAAAAATAAAACATTTTTCTTACGTTTGCATAAGGAAATGATCACCACAGTGAAAGCGCACGCAAACTGTTGGAGAGCCATCGTTATCTAAATAATATGATCAGCTCCGCCCACTTCTACAAGTTATCAGGGCCTCATCAAACAATCCAGTCAGACTTGTTGCTCTTTGTGGTTTTTGTTGAGAACAGAGATACATGTATTTACTAAAATCTTGTGTAATGTTTAAACCAAATTCTCCACCCAACTCCTTAACAGACTGTAACTGACCTCATCAGTTTTTCTTTTCTCCTCTAAGGACGTTATGTGTTTAGTAGCATTCTGTCTGTGTTCGTTATGCACACTTTAAGAGAAAGAAGACACCTTTTAACACTGCTTTGTTCTATAATTTGGGTTCATTTTGTTTTTCAAAGGACTCAAAGCAGACACACATGAACAGTTTTAATGAAAACTGGCACAACAAACAAAAGTATTAATATCGCAAACTTCACTTAGTCACAAAGTCCAAACTACTCTGCTCTTTATGGTTTGGAGATAAGCTCTTGCAGACTTACCTCACAGTCACAAGTATTTTTATTCCTTTTTTATGCCTAAAGATGAATAAAAATACTTCAAATTGAGGTTGTCATAATGCATGCATGACAGGGTTAATCATTGATCATTTAATCATTTTCAAATTTTGTGTGACGGTAAATACCAATAACATCTCGAGCTGATTTAAATCGGATTAAGGTCAAAGTGAACGTCACACTGAATGTGAAAAGCATTAAAAACTTTATTGCTCTAGTTGAAACTTCCAAATGCTTAGCCAAAACTAGGTACGCAGCCAAACTAGGTAGTCACCGCCTAGCTCTTGACCTTGATCTTCACTGTTACCACCCAAGGTCAAAGTTGACGTTGGAAAAAACATTTCAAGAAACCGTATTGATCGTGCCCGGAGAGAGCTGTACAACACAAGCCATGACTACAGCCCTTTGCCATTTGGGGGTAGTTGCACGTCCCAAGTGCTCTCGTTACCAATGCTTTCCAGGTCTCGTGAACTTTCTTTCTTATTGAATGCATACAATGGTTACTAATTGTTACTAATACTTTTGTATGATCACTCACGTGGGGTTTTGTAAAAATGAGTAAAGTGCAAAACTGAAAACTGCTGCCAACACATTTCTGGCATAGACTGCTCTGGGAGCTTTCAAACTGCTTCCATTTGAATGTTTTAAGATTATAACACTTTATAGTCATCACACAATATTAAGAATTAGGAAGGTATTATTAAATCCACAAGCCATATTCTATAAAGCCTTACTCCTCCCTAGTGTGCGATTTATAAACCCCACTATAGATGTTTATTCTTGGCTTAATTTATGAAGTCAAACAAAGTGATTAACAAAGTATTTTCATGCACACACACACTTTAATGGGAAAACAGTTTTTAGCTGAGCTTTTATACATCAGGTTCAAGAGGTTTGCAGGGCAGGTGATGAAAGAGGGACTCAAGGAAGCAGAGATGGGGAGAGAGAGAGCAGGCGACAGAGGAGGTGCAGAAATTTAAAAAGGAGAGACAGAAGAAGGCGACAGAGGAGGTGTAGTACTTGGTCAAGAGAAAGGAGGAGGTGACAGTGGGTCAGATGACCAAAGAAAGGGAGAGCACGGAGAAAGGCTGCACAGGAGGCATGGATGACCAGGTAACAGACATAAAAAAACGGCAAAATAATTGTGCACGCAAGCACACACTGTCAGAACACTGAACTGATCTGTATTTGGTTCGTGTGGTTTCCTCACAGAGGGTCATACGTTGAGGGCAACACTCAGGCAAATGGACATGTGAGAATGCAAGGATATATTAATAGATTTCTTTTTAATTTAACAATGTCAATAATGTTGTTAATGTGTGCAATACAATCATTTAAGATATAGTTATTTGAGAGAGTGACAAGTTTTCTTGCCATGTTTACCACGGGGACTTGAGCCCCGTGTCAGGAACCAGTCAAATACAGATGACAGAGACAGAGAAGGATTTGATGTTTCAGACATCATCGTCTGCACAAAGCCTGCACATCCTGATCCTAAGTTTATAGTAGTGCAGAAGCGAGCTAAAAGTGTGTTGTCTTTTAAACAAAAGTGGTTCACAACTTTTCCTTGGTTGCATTACAGTGCCACTTTGGGGGTGCTGTGTTTTCACTGTGCTCTCTTCAGGTTCTCAGGACATGCAGAAAGTCAGGTACATTTCCATGCCATGAACATCTTTGCTCAAAAAGGGAACACTGTAGCTTCAAAACTTTCTTCAGCTGCTGCCAGACAACAGGAGGAACCAAGGTATGGATTATCAAAGATTGCAGCCTCCATCAAATACTTAGCTCAGCAAGGTTTAGCTCTACCAGGTCATGTAGGTATAGTTTATTGGTGTCAATACAGTAATGCAAATGATTGAATATATAAATAAATAAGCAGAGTCACCATGTGGTATTTTTGCCATCTGGCAATAATTTCCTTAGGGATAAATAAAGTTGAGCACAAAGTTATGCCTATGCTCAATTTTGAGATTTTGTCATAAGAAGTGGTGGCCATAACAACTCATCTCAAAAAAATTGGAGACATGGTCTTTGTACTACTGTGTCAGTTATAACAAGCATTTCTGAGTTTGGGATTTTTCTTTTTTTTCTTTATTTGAATATTTTGTTCTGGTTTCTGTTTAATTTTTTATATTTGTTTGCTTTAGAGTGTAATTCCTCCCTCAGTCTTCCTTCCTCTTGTATCAAGTCTTGTTGTATTACGTTTATTCATGTGTCTATGGGTTTTTCCCATTTACCTTTTGCACTTCCTAGTTCCCTTTGTGAGGTATTCAATTATTTTTGTAGAGGCTAAGGCTAGGCTTGAAGCCACTGAGGTGTTCGTTGGTGGGAGTGATGCAATGTCACTGGTATGAATTAACTTATTAGACTTGATACAGTCCAATAACTCCAGCCTTACTCATCTTGTCCTTTAGATTCTTTATTTCCATGATTTAACATAGCAGCGCAGCAAACTGTTTGCCTCCTTACGATCAATAACACACCTGCAGCTAATTGTGTGTGTCCACCTTAAATAACTTACCATAAACATAACATACAGAGAAACTCAAAAGGTGACCTCTAGTGGCATCCCTGAGATCACCTCACATAAGTTCAGTTGGCCTAGACTCTAGTGCAACGTGTGCTGTAAAGTGGTGAAAAATGCTACATTACAAAGGCTCCAGTAGTTTCTTCAGC
This sequence comes from Aulonocara stuartgranti, assembly GCF_965226115.1. Classification (NCBI taxonomy): domain Eukaryota; kingdom Metazoa; phylum Chordata; class Actinopteri; order Cichliformes; family Cichlidae; genus Aulonocara; species Aulonocara stuartgranti. Next base: position 47,787,278 of record NC_138941.1, on the reverse strand, counting down.
AGACCACAAGGTGGGGCTCTCTGTCCATTTTAAAAACATTACATAGAAATGGTGAGTTTTATATTCTGGGTTCAAATATAGTCAAACAAACTGGGGGAAAAATAATTAATGCACTTTATCAGCACACATCTAAGGTCCTGACTGATAGTGAGGATGATGGCATTTATGAGGAGGTCAAACTGATCACTTTCCTGTGTGGAGAGAAAAGAAATAAACCTTTTTGGGGAAACAAGAGCAAAAGTTGTCTGTCTCATGGCTTCAGCTGGACCAGGATTCCAGAGGTTTTGAACCTGAGTTTTATTTATTTAACTACTTAACTATTAACTGCTATTAACTTGGTACCAGGTGAGTTAAAGAGACACTTGGAACCCAAACAGCTCGTCTGAATAGAAACTTTCTGTACAAATCCCAAAAGTTGATTCTGTTCACGTGGACGTAGCGTTTTCAGTACGAGAAACGTTTCATTACTCATCCAAGTGACTTCTTCGGTCTCAGCTGACTGCAGGTTTCCACAACCTTACAAACAGTACTTTTGCACAATGACTGAAACCAGCACTGACGAACAATGAGCTGTGAGGTTAGTTTTCTGATTAATATGCAAATTCTCATGACCATTGATCAACAACCACTGATCAAAGCCAATTGATCAAATACTATTGATCATTGATCAATGACCATTAATCATTGGCTATAAGTACCATTCACAGAGAGTTGGGGAATGGCTGCAATCACAGCATTGTATGATGGCGAAAGATGGACCCTTAGGCCCCCTCTTCGATTCAGAGATGGTCTTTCCCTTTTCACGTAAATGGCCTCCTTGACTCCGCGCTGTCCAGGATGTGTACATCCTCATCCTTGAAAGATTGTCCACTGGCCTGTAGGTGTAAACAGACTGCAGAGTCCTGGCCTGACGAGTTAGCTCTTCTGTGTTGTGCCATCAGCTTCGCTAGAGGTTGTTTGGTTTCCCCGATGTATAAATCATGACAATCCTTGTGGTACTTAACAGCGTACACTATGTTACTCTGTTTGTGGACCCGATCCTTTGCGTAGACTAGCTTTTGGCGCAGCATGTTTTGGAGTTTGAAAGCTACAGAGAAGCAGTGTTTAGAAAAAATGCGTCTCAACTGTTCTGATACTCCTGGCACATACAGGATCACTAAGGGATACTCCTTATATGTCAGTATTGGAACAGCTGAGACATATTTTGTCTAACACAGAATCCACTTTTTGGGATTTCCTTACCTGGATGATTGAGCATGCATCAAGAGATTTATTGTACAAAGCTCATGGTCTGAACCATAGACAACAATAGTGCATGTTTTACTGCGTGAACGTGTCTGATAGGTTGATAATAAATTATATGCTTGCTGAGGCCATATTGCAAATAGGGGTCATACCCAAAAGTGCCTCTATCGTTTTTCATTTCATTTCATTTCTGTTCTTTTTTTTCTGCAGTAAGACTGAAGAATTTGTTTTATATATGTAATGAGACCTGCTATGGTTCGGAGATGGTGGCACTAACAAAAAACTAGGAGGTCGAGCTGGAAGTGGCAGAGCTGATAAGTTGCTGATATTTTTATGATGCGTGTGCTTTGGGGACAAAAGTTTGGAAACCGTCTTTTTTTCTCTTCCCTTTGTGTTTGCCCCCCAACCATTTGCGACAGATGGCTGCCTCTTCCTGAGCTGTTTCTACCAGTGATTTCTCCCCAACTGCCTTTCACTCAGGCCCATTCAGATAAAAAGCTAATTTGGATGAAATGGTAGCTTTTGTGTATCAGTTACTGTTACACCTCCTCACTACAGTAGATTGTGTATTGACTCAGTGATCTAATGAGTTGATAAAACAATGTGGCTCTTTTAACACTTGACACTCTTTCCTTCCTTGCACGTTTTAAAAAACAACTTTTCTACAACATTTCTCCATGTACATTTGTAAGTTTCTTCCCGATATTATATAACATAAAAAAGAAACACAAAAAACTCTGTAATTGTATCTATTAGAAGTTTTCCCCCAAGACAATTTACCAGAATCTGAATATTTTATTAATCCCAGAGGAAATTAATTGGTCACAGTTGCTCAAAGGCAGTAAGAACAGTACGGATAAGTTACAGTAATTCATTAAATACACTGGAAAATAGTCCTAGTAGTAAATATAACTTATTATAGAAATATCCAGATATAATACAGCACAAACTGTTTATGTTTCAACATGTGATGCTCAGTGTGGGGGATAATTTTGCTGACTGTCGGATGATTTTTAATATAAAACTCACGCTTTGCATATAAGTTATTATTATTGTTATTTTGATGACCGAGTTGTCGAACTTATTGGCGAACCAAATTTGGGTAAACGACAGTTCTTCACTCGACTGCTCTTCCTGGCACCGACGGTGCCAGCCTTAAAGCGGCTGCGCTCTTAAACCGGAAACTACCTCCTTTGGGTTTCAAAATAAAAACCATGGGCTTCGACGTCGCGTAAAAATAAAAGCTTTAACGCCATATAAAAACAATAAAAAATGTAAAATGTATGCATTTAATATTCGAGTATAATCTTAAAACGTGTCGGACTGTAAAAGCGCCAATTAATTTATACGACGTTTTTTTTTATTAAAAGACTTAAAGGTGGACGTAGCTAATTTTCGCTTACTTGACGACGGCTTACCGTTTGCGCTTTAAGTGCCAAAACCACAAATGCAAACAGTTGTTATCGCTACGTTTCACCAGCGTGAGTGTCCAAGCAGGGGACACTTTGCCGAGACCTTCTTAAATGTACATATTGCGTCACAAAACCTCAGTGTTGGGGTGTCGGTGGATGACGCAGGGTTTTCTCAGTTAAGTTTACACAGGATAGTGTTGACATAAGCAGCTCCCGCAGAAGAAGACGACGGTGGGGCAAATAATCCGAGTCACAAGACTTCTTCTCCTTCTTCAGTGAGCCGCACGACTGCTTTCTTCCCTCCCAGGTAAAGTACGGATTCATTCGGCTTTTTCTTTCATTATTGATGAAGCAAGGCGCAAAGCACATTTCGGTTAAAAGCAGCAGCGCTGATGAAAGTTAGCCGTACGGTTACACCGTGTCGGCTTGTTTGACAGCTCGGTCCTCGTCACGAGGAAAGAGGCTAATCCGCTGTTCCTGGGACCGCGCTGTGTTTTTCGCTGCTCTTGTGGCTTTTAGCCCCGAAGCCGCAGGCATGTAGCAGAAAGAGAAGTGCAAAAAAAGCGGAAATGGTTGCGAAAACTTCACCGTAAACACAGATGTGCTGTCATTAACTCTGCAGCCGCTGTTTGGTATGAAGCGGGTGAGGAGGACAGAGAGCAGCTGTTGTCGGTGCCCGTGTCTCAACAGTAAAACAGTTAGCAGGGGGGGTCTCTGACCTCTTACCTGTGCGCTACTATGTCTAACTTTTGGACGAGTTTACGTGGTAAACATGCAGCCGACAGAGAGAGAGGTAACTAAAGCGGAAAAGCGGATACCTACCGTGGGGCTAGTAGAAGTTAACCCTCCCTCTCTTCTTTGTTTCCCCCTACTTTCCCCCATTAAAAGGCTCTGAAGGGATGGAAAACCCCGGGTACTGCTCCGGGAGCTTTGACGGCCTTCATCATCCCAGCGATGACGATGATGACGAGATGGTGGACATCGCAGGAGCCACGCTGGACTTCTCGACCACGGACGACGTCCCTCCGCTCAGCTCAGGTGGGGCTCCTGCTGCTGGTCTTTCCAACGCCTGGTTTCAGTGCTAAGCTTTTTAAAGTTCATAAACCATTTCAACTAAACTCTTATCAGGGAGTTGTGAGGCAGCTTCAAAGCACAAGTCATGTAACTTGCTTCAGCTAACTCTGGCATTAAAAGTCCCCCTCAAAGTAAATAAATACAAAAAAAGAGTTTAAATTCAAGAATCACTTTCAGCCTGTTTCCTGCACGACTTCTTTCTTCTGACAAATGGGGGGGCGGGTGTGCATGGTGATTTTAGATTGATATTTTATTAAATACATTCAAGTACTCTGGAATTATTATGGGACAAGAGGGCTCATTTTGCCTGATTGGAGGCAACGTTTTCTGCAAGCAGTTGCAGTCTGACTTGGACTGACTGCAGTCACTCAGAGAGATTGTTGGAGGTTTGCGAAGAATTGCTGTATAACCTCTAAACGCCACAGAGTCTTTGTCAATGAGCGCAACTCGGGGAGACTACACTCACCTCGCTTTGTTCTGGTTATATTCCTAAAGAACAGGAGAGGTTGCTGAGGGCATTTCTGTCTGTGTAGACGGCAACAGATATGTGATTTTGGAGGATTTGTCACAGTTGATTGTTGCACTATCAGAAACAGACTGCATGTAATTGCCAGCTTGAACCCATACAATCACAGACTGATAGCAGACTGATTCCGTCTCACTTTAATGACAGGGTTAGTCAACCATCTCATTTTGCAGCAAAAACATAACTGAAGTGACACAAAGGCAGGAAGTGTGTGGCAAAATGTTAAAAACTGCAGTAATATCGCATCGTGAGTGAAAGATTGTGTATTGTGGGGTATCTCGGTGATTTCCACCTTTACTATCAACGTAACATGTATATAATAATTATGAAGTGTGGGGCATGCAGTTAAACACAGCAGTGTAAACCGGTTGCTGCTGTTTCACAGCTAAGGTGACTCTGGGATTGAGTCACCTTAGCTGTAAGCTTGTCTGAAAACGCTACGTGCTATACATGCTCCCAGTGACTTGTTTTACTAATTAATATTAGACTACACGGCTAGTTTAAAAGTAAAACAACAATCAAAGTGTGATGGACAAGGTTAAAAACTGATGTATTTTTGTCCCCTGCTGGAGATAAAAGGAATAGACCTGAAGCTAGCAAATGTCTATCACAGATCACACATAGTTTACATCTTTTTGACAGTCTTTTCTTATACAGCTAATAACAGGAAGGAGAATGTTTGCCAAGAAAGAGGTCTTAGTCAGAATTAGAAGAAGGTCACGAGTTTTGTAATCAAATTATTTCACTGAGTTGTATTAATCATAACCGTCATGGTCAGAACTAACAGGAAAATATGCAGACTTCTGTCACATAATGTAAGACTGACTTTTACTGTATGTAGACAGTTTGTGCATAGGTGTGTAATTACTTGTAGTTTCAGGCCCATTTCAAATTCTGAAACCGTCATTTGCTTGTATATTATAAACAGTCATTTGCTTTTTGATTGCACAATGATATCATTACATTTCCTGTGTCTACACAGGACTCTACGTACTCTAGTACGTGAGGAATTGGGCTGTCACTCAGTAGCAGCCTGGCTGTTTGAATGTAGTAGGATTAAATGACACTTCCTTTTGCAACTTGATAGTTTAGAGAGCCTGGCAACTGATTTTATTTTCTACCCCCGAAAAAAGTTGCACTGCAGATGCTAGTGTGGCTAAACTGCTGTCTGGAAGTGTTTGCGTACTCTGTGATTAGTGTCTGTTAGTGCTCTCAAACACTGATAAGGTATCAGTAGTTTGTGTGTGTGTGTGTGTGTCTGCGCATGGCACATGCTTTGTGAGTCACCTGAATAAACAGTTACCTGGAAACGTACAGATTTATTGTGTTATATATATATATATATATATATATATATATATATATATATATATATATATATATATATATATATATATATATATATATATATATACATACATACATACATACATACATACATACATACATGTGTGTATATATATATATATATATGTGTGTGTGTGTGTGTATGGCTCACCCTCTGGCTGCAAATAAGCCAATTAACTGAGATAAGAGCTTTACAGTGTTTGAGAATACAGTGGAAGGTTTGATAATTTGGTTACTTTAAGAAAATATGCAAAAATCATGTCTGGGTTTTTATTTTTAAGAATTGCTGCCAATTTAAGAGGATGAGTTGGAGGGTGAAGCAGGTCAGAATAAAAGAGCTGTGCTTCCACTCAGTTCAATTCAATTGTATAGCATGGCTGTGCGATATGACCAAGATCTTATATCCTGATATAAGACGTCTATCGTCGAAATGCGATATAAATCATAAACCTTTAACATTTTCTGTAAATTCTGTGACTCTCGGGCAGCTCGCCTCGTGTGAAGTGTTTCCAGCTGCGCATCGTGTACCTGGAGTCGAGTGTTTTAACCGATGCATGAAGCTATACATTTTTAGACATAAGTTGTAACGGCCGGCATTTTCTTTGTGAGTATTTATTACACAGTGGGGAAAAGCCTGTTCTAACGTTCGAGTCTAAGGTTTATTTTTTAGCACCTAATGACTCTTTGTTTCTTCTCATCTGTAAGCACTGCATACTCTTTCACTTGATTCAGTTTATTTTGAAAAGTCTCAACAGGATCTTGAGATTTATTGTGAAAGGTTTATTTGGAGCCACACGATGGTTTTACCGTCGTTGTTGCTAATGACAACACACAAAAACAATCGCCTGTCCGTCAGTAGTGTGGTTATATTAAACATAAGAGAAAGAGAGAACTTTAAGAAATTAATATAGCCACTACAGTGACCATCAAAACAATGAAAAAATATTGCCGTAAACAGTTTATTTTGCAACAACACAAAACAAACGATAGCGTAAAATGAAACGTTTTTGTATCGTCATCCGATATATATCGTTACATCGAACAGCCCTACATGGAATCACAACAGCAAGTAAGGTAAAGACCACAGAATAATACAGAGAAAGCCCTAACCACATAAACACCCCTCTATGAGCAAGCCCTTCCAACAGTGGGGAGGAAAAGCTCCGTTTTAAGAGGAAGAAAACTCCAGCACAACCAGGCTCGGAGAGGGGCAGCCATCAGCCATGACTGGTTGCAGGTGAAGGGAGGAGGATTTAATTTGGAGACGGGACCTCTTTGACCTCACTATTTATTCTTTTTATTTCAGTAAATTTTATTTTATTTTATGTTTGAACAAAAAAGTAAATGAACACGAACGCTGACCTATGATACTGAAGCCTCCGACATGGTGGCCTGTTAATAGCTAAAACTTTATGCCGTTCTCAGTTGTACAATAGTTTTTAAAAACACACCTCAAATATTCACACAAATCAAAGTCTAACTGAAATAATGGTCACATGAAGTTAAACAATAACAGTCCCATTACTCTTTGTCCTAAGAAAAAAATCACATACAAAATATTAAATCAAACAACTAAACATAAGCAAAAGTAGACATGCATGGAAGGACATTTTTAAAGAGAGTATAAGACCTCAGTGCAAAATGCACAAATTAAATGGACTAAAGAGGATGTTTGCAAATTCCTTTAATCAGAAACAAGACTGCCTGGTTACTAATGATGTCATGCTTTCAGCATGCAGTGGACACATTTTTCTTTTTTTAATTCTTGCTTTGTCACCATCAGACCTTATCACCCCACTCCCTGCATGCTTATTTGTCCAATTAGAGCTGAGATCCAACAGAGGAATTGAGTGAATGGAGTCATTTATTACACAGCTTTGTTAGTTTGTTTTTTTTATTGCTTTTTGTTTTTTTGTTTGTTTGTTTTTTTGCCACTTGCAATGTTATAACATAGTTGCTGTTATTAATTGACAATCCTGTGAAACTCCTGCTAGTGTATTACGGTTAATTTGTCCTATTGAGAAGTTTGAATCTTCCTCAAGGGATTTGTGTTCTTCCAGAACTTACTGACCTGTAAGGAGCCTTCCTTTCTTCATCTAAAGAGAAGAGCATTGTATCTTACCCACAGACACTCTCTTAGTAGTTTTCATGCTGCCACCCTGAGAGCCTGAGCGTGTTTATCCTTACCACTTCCTTTTCCTCATCACTGACTCTACCTGCAGGTTAAGCAGCAAACATTTTTCCAGCTCGCTTCCGTACAGCAGAGTCGGATATAGCTCAGATCGTTCTGTTGTCAACTTGACATACCCTAAAATAAAATTTCAGACAAATTGGCCGAGTGTACCTGTTGCCAGGGCAAATAAAGGCGAAGGCAGTGTCAGCAGTGTGCGTTATTAATCTTCCTGGTTACTACTGATGTCACAGTGACATCACCAGTTTAAGCAGAACAATAAAACGGTGCCAACAACAGGTCTGCAGATGAGATAAAGATTTGCTCTCAGTGGATATACTGCCTGCTGCTCCTGCTGTTGAGCCGTGTGTTTCACTGTCAGCTCTTTGAAGCCAGAGAAATATTTTTCTTTTTTTGTTTTTAGCTTTTTTTTTTTTTTTATTACACAATGGTTTATGAAAGAAGATCATTGCTCATAAAAGAGAGAGTAGAATAAAGGAGAACCAGAAGTTGAGTTTCATGCAGGTTTCAGACTAATTATATAATTATGTGCCTGGCTCCAGGGAACTCAGGAAACATCAGCTAAAACTCTTGGGTTAATATCATCCAAGTGGAAAACTCGCGTAAAGAAAGCTAATTTAAACTGAGTTACTGTGGTAAGTGTGAACCTAATAAAATAACAATGTATGCTTTGACCAGCGTTATTATCGGTCAAGGAAAATTGTGTATAAGCCATGTGTCTCGTACACAGTGGCATCCACCATGAGTTAGGTAACAACTGGGTTACCCTTAAGAGTGAGTGATCCAACTCTGAACTTAAACTGTCCCACTCTCAGACCCTGATAAATGACAACTCGTCTTTCTTTATGTTTCCTGCCATTTTAATGTTTCAGCTCAAACTTCCTTCTTTTTGTTACTTTCCGTGGTGAAGCTTGGCAGTAGAAAGTGTTTGTGTCATTCCTAACCGGTCGTTAGCGAGCACTTGAACCTGTTACCAAGCAGGCTCGTTTATATCCTTGTGTAACCTGTTTCCCATGGACTCATTAGCCTGCGGTGTTTGAAGAGGAAAGTTTGGGTTGGGGAGGCACTGCTAGTCCAAATACTGACATCAAAGTGTTCTGAACCTTCTGTCAAACACTTCTGTGCAGTGAAGGTTGTCCTTTATGTCCTGTATAGGTAGGGAACTCCAGGCCTTAAGGGCCGGTTTCCTGCAGGTTTTAGATGTGTCCTTGATCCAAAACAGCGGATTTAAATCACAACCTCCTCAACATGTCTTGAAGTTCTGTAGAGGCCTGTAATCATTTGACTCAGGGTGATATCTAAAACACGCAGGACACGGCCCTTGAGGCCTGGAGTTCTCCACCCCTGCGGTATATGGCTCTTCTTAGTCCTCGTGGCAGTGTAGACTGTGTTCATCAAAAGAAACAACACTTTCCCCTTGAAATCCTTTAATCCCCCAATGGAAGTGAACATGTTGCTGCTTCTCCCAGCTCTTTGCTTTCCTCCATGTCTCCTGAGTACAGTAACAAGTGAATTTGTCAAATTACATGATTTGCTTAGACCGTGCAGGCACACATAGAAAAAAAAAATGTAAATGTATAAGAGAAAAAAAATTCTGTGAGAATATAAATTAATACATTTTAGAGATGTCTGGCACAACTTCACCTACTTCCAAGTTGAGTGGAGAAAGATAAAATAAACTGGTGAGATGGAAACTCCAGAAACACCAGGGAACAACTTCATTAAGACGCCGACATGTTTCAGCTTGTGGCCTTCACCGAGGTCATTGCACCAAACAGTTTGTGTTTCTTCTATGGTCACATTTCTCTGAAGGAGAAAACTTTTTTTACTTAATGAACATCCGTTTAAGAGCTTTTTTGTATATATTACAAAAAATCTGTCTTGAACATCCACCTGGCAGACCTACTGTGTCTGGAATTGGAAATGCAACTGAGAGAATATCAGGTTTTGTAGAGTTTCATATTAACAACTTGAACTAGGTCCTATTTTCTGCTTCAAAGAACTCCCACCTATTAACCCTCATAATTATGTGTACCTTAGATATTGAATCTTTGTATACAAACACTGATCATGAACCAGGCCTAGAGTCACTGGAACATTTTCTTCACACTAGGTCTACAAAATCACCGTCTAATATGATGAATTTTTACTTTGAAAGGGATCCGTTACCAATTTACTGGAGTTTGTAGAATTTTTTAAACTGACACTGTGTAGGTTTGTTATACTCTTGATCATAGTACTAAAAAAATAACTTTCTTGACTTAAGAGTAACCAAAAAAATGACAAATATCTGTCCACCTCTCTTTATTCCAAACCTACTGATCGGAATACATTATTTCATGCTGGAATACAATAAAAAATAAAAATAATTTAAAGACTCTACAAATGGCAAGATTATTGATGTAAAAGTCCTTATTACCTGCAAAAATAACATTTTGGTCCACATGATAGAGCCTCCATGCAACAAAATATATCAAGGAGAAACCTCCCGTCCTCTGAAAGAACAAATGAACAAACACGGATGTTCTATTAAGAGGAATGATTTAACCAGCCCTGGTACAAGCCATTGTAATAAAAAAAACATTGTAGCTCGCCTTTATTCTTTGTAGGCATTGGAAGCTATTGAGGCATTCTGGATATTCCATTTAAAGAGTGTATTAACGGGTATGAATAAGGATCTATCTGTTAATGAGTTTCTGTGGTTCACTAGATTTTTGTTTTTATATGTCTAGAAAAAAATGGTAATGTAAAGAAATTCATTTTTACAGTTCCTGTGATTGTCGTCTAATTTGAACTAGTTTGTGGTTTTTTGCACATCTGGGAATGAACCACTTTAAGATGTATAAGGTGACATCCCTTTTAAATCTGTAATGGTTCAGTCAAGAGCTTAGTTGAACTTTGGTTCAAGCATTCAAGCATCATCAGCTTGAATGCTTGGTCAGCCTATTTGCGTGTTAATGGGTGATTAGTTGGTTTCATTTTTTTCTCTGGAGTATACTTTTTTTTTTTTTTTTTAAAGTTAAACACAAACTGTTTGGTGTTTTGTAATGACCACGATCAAGGACACAAGCTCAACAGCGTTGGTCTGTTGATAAAGTTGTTCCCTGGTGTTATAAGTGTTGCTGGACCTTTCATCTCACATAATTTCAGAATATTGAAATTTTGTCTTTCATTTAAATATACTTACAGTTGAAATCTAGGAATTTAATTTGTTTTCTTTTTTACCAAAGTTTTTCATGTCCTTATAATGGCTTTGATATTAGTCCTCCATCATTTATTTACCATTTCCTTTCCTTTTTCTTCATTTATTTATTTATTTATTCTAAAATTGTGTGAATTGATATCGATTATCCACAATAACCTTCTCCACTGTAATTATAATCCCACGTGTTTCTGAAAATATCTTGGGTGTGCCAGCTGCCCACTGTTGACACCACCTTGACCCTTATCTTTGCTGTATTAGAATAGAATTCAACTTTATTGTCATTGCACAGGTACAGGGCAACAAAATGCAGTTTACATCCATCCAGAAGTGCTTTTAGCCATGATATAGATATATTACAATATATATTAGCAATAATATAGATATGTGAGTATATTACAGAAATGGGTCTATTACGGTATGTAATATGTACACGGTATGAAGTATGTTATGAATATGCTATAACTATAAGTATGTACAGGCTATGAACAGGATATAAATATGAAAAAAACCCAACTATACAGAGTATGAAATAAAGAACTATACAGAAATGGGAGCTATGCAAGTTGTAAACAGTTATAGAATTAAAATGATCGTATGATTATTTACACAGAACTATACAGTAGTGCAGTTAAGAGGCTATATAAAGTGCTAGTGGTTGTGAGTGGTGGTTCAGTCCATGTTATTATTGTGTTTGAGGGTACAGTTGTCCATTGTGTGTGTGTGTATGTTCAGTCCATGTGTTAATGTGGGTCAGATGTCAGGAGGCAGAGTTCAGGAGTCTGACAGCTGTGGGGAAGAAGCTGTTCCGGTACCTGGTGGTCTTAGTCCGGAGGCTCCTCTAGCGCCTCCCAGAGGGCAGGAGGGTGAAGAGTCCATGTGATGGGTGACTGGGGTCTCTGATGATTTTCCCAGCCCTTTTCAGACACCGCTTCCTGTAGTATTAGCAAAACTGGAACAAAAGGAGAGACGATTGAAGAACTACAGCCTTGAAATGATGCATCTAGTTGCTTCAGCTCCTTTTATTATGTAGACATGTAGTCAATAAATGTGCATCTGAACTCTAACAGTTTGAAAGGATTTCCAAAGATATGATGGAAAAGTGAAAAGCACTATTTTTGCTCAGAGAGACAGCTAAAGTTTTTAAAAGTGTTTCAAATGACTCTTTGTGGTCCTGTGGGAAAAAAAAAAGTACTACTGGTGTAGTTAGTTTGTACCTTTAGCAGCAATATGTCAAAGTAATCCATTTCTCTGTGTTAGCCCTTTCTTCTTTACAGTGTTTCTTCAGTTCATTGGGGTTTGTGTTCCTTTGCTTTATCACTTGTGCTGCTGTTGTTATCTAAAGTGCTTTCATTGCAGCTCAAATTGACTGCCAGTCCTGCTGCATCAGGCACTGAACTGTCTTATCACACCATAACTATGAAAACAGGTTATAATGATTGACAGGGACTTGGTTGCCTGTCACATGTTACAGTGATAACTATGAAGTACTAAAATGGACCAAATGAATAAATGGTTTATTAAATAAATTAATATACCATTATACAATACAACAAGTACTTTAAAATACTTTTTGCATGAATTAGCACACTAGTTTGCCTGCCAAATTAAGTTTTTCTGTTTTTATTATTAGTGTTCTTTTTAAAATGTTTATTTATGTATGTAGGTATTAATCTATTTATGTTGATGAATTTTTTAAAATTCACGTTAGTTTCACCAAAGTAATTTCTGTTTTTTCTTTTGGATTTACTTTATAAGTGAACTAAGCGTGGAGTGGGATTACCTTTTGTAAGTAAATGTGTAAATAAGACTTATGCAAATGAAAGCGCTTATTTTCATAATGAAGCAGAAATGCATTCAAGAAAGTTACAAAACCTGATGAGGTTTTCTATAGTGGGTCAAGTAAAGGTCATCTGGGGATACTTAAATGTTAAAACAGCTGCCACTTTGTTACAGCTTTACCTCTATAATAGTAAAAAGTCCCCTTCAAACCACGAACAGAGCCAGAGATTTGCTGAGCTTACTCATTCTTCCTTTTACTTCCTTTTACTGCAGTAACCGCTTGCACATTCATATACGTTCAGGTCCACCCCCATACAGTTTGAAGCATATAATAAAGAACATTGCCTTTAATAAAATCTGAATTAAAATGTCTTCTGTTTTTAAAAAAACAACAACAACCTAGAATCGTGTCAATTAGTAACTGCCTAGATTTACCACTTCAAAGTTTTCAGTTACGTTTTGCTGACTTGTTGATGTTAGTTCCTCCTTTTCTGTAATGTCTGGGTCTGGGCCACTTTTCTGCAAAGCTGCCTGTCAGTAATTTTCCAGCAGGACTATTGCATCACATCCTCATATTTAAAGGTTCTTTCAAAATATGATCTTCTACATATAAGGAAAAAAATCAAATCAGCCACAGACACATATTCCTAATTGATTTATTTTTCCCCAGACCTGGTAAATATGACTTTTAGATCTCTAGCTTCGTAAAGTAATGACAGCCCACTATGTTAGTGTGTTGCAGAGTTTGTTTGTCAGTCATCAAAACGTCACAGGGGTCACATGAGACGCCATTTCCCATAGAGACAAGACCTGAAGAGTTCAAGGTTCAGAGCCTTACCGGAGCCCTTTTTCTTTCTCTCTCTCTCTGTGTGTGTGTGTGTGTGTGTGTGTGTGTGTGTGTGTGTGTGTGTGTGAGTGTGTGTGTGTGTGTGTGCGCGCGCTGTGATGATCAGTCTGGTTGGTTCCCTCAGGACGCACACTCGAACACACAGCGAGTGCTGAACTCAGCATGACGTCCCTTGCTGGAAACCAGCAGTGTTGCTCTGGTGGAGTCTTCGTGTTGTTAACCCAGTTTCTGGGAAGCATTGGATGTTTTCTTTGGCTTTTGGTATGGGTGTGTAGCCGGGATGCTAATGTGTTTCTTTGCTCTTCGATGGAACATGTTTGGCTCAGTGCTTTGAAGGTTGTCTTTGTAACGTGTGCATTTGTTTTTTTGTTTGTTTTTTTTAGAGTGGCTGAGTGGTCAGCATACCTTTTTAGAGATATCCATTTCCATTTGGTTGTGAACCATATATCCATTTTCACCAGGGATGCACCAGTTAGAAACCTGGGTGTTCGTTTTGCTGAAGCTTTTTCTTTGGAGGGACATTGGAGCGTTTTTCACTTGAGGAACATTTCAAAACATAGATCCATCGGGTCAACAAGTGAACTCGAGATGATAATACATGCTTTTGTCTCTACAAGACTTGACTACTGTAACAGCCTGTTTACCTATCTAAACAAAAAAAGGTCTAGCTCGACTTTGTCTGTACATACATACATCTGGACATTCAACAGTGGCAACAGGTGTGATGAAGTCCAAATTTAAGTTTTGGCTCAAATATTGTTTTCAGCTAATAGCTTTTTTTTGCCTGTCAAGCTACTTTTTCATAGAGTCAGCTAAAGATGTGATTTAAAATATATAATTTTTGCCTAGTCTGTTATAGGGTTGGGCGATTGGAGGAATATATCGACTATCAACGATATCATCGATAGTTTTTAAAAGGGCAATTTATTTATTTATTTGCCCATGAGTAAGTTTGCTAATAATGATAGAGCTAATAGAAGCTGTCAACAGGGGGGAAAAAAATGCTTTTTTAATAGCACCCTCTTTCATCTGCGAGTAAATGCACCCTCGTCAGAGTGCGCCCAAATGCTTGTTGATGGAGCTGCAGAAGCTGGTGATAGCCTAGCACAGCGGTCCCCAACCTTTTATGCGCCACGGACCGGTTTATGCACGACAATATTTTCACGGACCGGCCTTTAAGGTGTCACGGACGCTGAAAACCGATAAAAACCCTGAAAACCATACATTTCACACCTGACCCTCAACTCTCGCGGCCCGGTACCAAACGACTCACGTACCGGTCCGAGGCCCGGGGGTTGGGGACCGCTGGCCTAGCATACTCAGCCAGATGGTGGACGCGTATATGCCCATGTAAGTTAGTCGTGTTTGAGTACTTTTCTCGCACTATACATCTGCACAAGCGGCACACCGCTTTGATTACATCCTTAGGTTTACCTCTTTCATCTGGTTTAAAGCCAAAGAAATCCCAACTTGGCAACTTTACATGTTTTTAGTGCTGTCAGCGTTAACGCGACATCATCACGACAATGCGATTACCAATTAACGCATCTGGAGCGTAGACTGAGTCAAAATCCCTGAAACATCTCTGTCAATGCATTTCGGGCAGTTTATCCAAAGTTCCAGATGGGTTGAGCGCTTTAAAAATTTTAATCGTGATGACCGCGTTTAAGCCCCGTTAACGCTGACAGGGGTTTTTTGGGGGGGGGATTTGTTCGGCCGTGTTTGAACTTCTTCTGTGTGGTAAACCCGCAAATCAGTCCGTGCATGATTACATTGTTCCGCCCATCAAAAAGTCTGTCTCGACTGTTGGACTGATGATGGCCAGCTGGAAAATTTTTACATATCGCCCAACCCTAGTGTGTTATGTGTAGACACAACAATGGTCTGGACTGGACTGCAAATGAGTAAAAAAAGCAAACAAATGTCCAAAGAAAAAATCGGAAAGACCTTTAGAAAGCCTGAATTTTCAGTGTGGTTGAACCATATCTACTGTAAATACTGTGTATCTCATAGAAATGTGATGGCTGTGTGTAGCAGTGAGATAACTGAATTCTCCTGAGTTCACAGCATTGTTGGCATCACTCGCTTTTAGTTCAGCGTCTCTTAATAGGGTTAAAGTGCAGTTAAAGTCCACGGTTAAGGCTATAAAAGTGTTAACTGGTAGTAATTCATTCGTTCGTTTAGTCGACTTTTATCCCCCCTTTTTAAAAGCACCCCGTCTGAGGTAGAAAAGAGCTTTTTAAATTTCAAATTTCTTTCACGGCTTTTGTTTTGCCTGTAGGTCAGCGGTGCTTATCAGAGCACGAGCTGTTCGGCAATTGATATTCAAGAGGACTGCGTTCACAGAATGAATGGAGAGTAAATGTAACTCACAGCCTGACCCTGTTTCACAGCACTGTGTACCACACAACCTTTCTTCCTGTCAGCTATCAGGGTCCCGCAGCATTCAGGAGGTGAAAGATCTTGTAAACACACGTGATCTCATTTTTACGCAGTAATCTGCCTTCGTCAAGCAGCTACAGCTCACAAACCTTTAAAAACAGCTCAGCAAGTCATTAAAGACTTCCCAGGCAGATTAGCCAGTCATTCACTTCCTTCAACAGCCTTCGGGGCGCTCTGTTGGAGTCCAAAGGAGGGACTGTGGGCAGTTTTCAGTCTGAGTCGTAGCACCGATTGTGGATTTTAAGCTTTGGGAGTTTGAGGGGGGGCTGAGGAGAGATGCACTGGGAGTTCTGGACTAAGAAGCTGGATGAGGAGGATTTGATTGAGAATGGTGAGTTTGTGTCACTGAGAGTGTTTTCCTTTCAGCTCAGATTTTCTTTTTCTTTTCACTGCCAGTGTACTCTGCTCTCACGCTGTCATAAACAAGAAGTGTGCTTTAACAGAGCCGAGAGTTAAATAGTTTCAGCACAATCACTGCAACTACTCGGCAGTCATGTTCAGTGTTTTATCTACGGTCTTCTTTTATACACCAACTGTTTAAATTTGCACTAAATCTTAAAACCTCGACTTTGCTTTGCTTTGTTTTTCTGCTGACATCTTGAACTTTATGGCACCAGAGTTTAATTATTAAGACCATTTACGACCCATCATGCAGTGAGTCATGTGGTTGGCGTGCTGGTGTGTATGTCACTGTAATTGATACAAGACGCAGTCCAAACAATGGTCATGTCTCGGTGTGTGACTGTTTAAGGTCTTTTACACTCAGTCTGAATAAGTGTGTTTGTATTATTGGGTGTCTCTGTCACTTTCATGCCTTCTTTTGGTCTGTTTGAATATCGCGTGTTTCGTCAGTCTTTGGTAATCAGGATCAAGATAGGATTGGATAAATTAGGACGTTTCTGTTTTACAGCATCCAAAACGTACAAAAGTACAACATGTACAATAATGGCTTAAACGAAGCAGAGTAAATGTGTAGTGCAATAAAATAACACAAACTACAAAATGACAAAAATGTCAATAAAATAAAAACTACACAGCACAAAGGCACTCGATTAAATACAAAAAATAAGGTAACTAAAATGTAAATAAAATGCAATAAAACACTTTATCATTACAGAAATTGATATGAAAATCTATAAAAATGTAAATAAAATGTTAAATAATAAAAATGCATTTTAGATGGATGAAAATTTGAATATAAAACAGCATGACTGTCAAATCTAAATAAAATGGATATGGATCTCAAGGAAAAATAAATAAAAATATAAATAAAATATTAAGTAAAGATAAAAAAATATATAAAATTGTTGAAATCTAAATAAAATACAGTAAATGCAGTAAATAATTAAATATGATAGCTATTGTATGTTGAATAACTTATCTAAAAAGCTAAATGTAATACAACACAGGCGTATTGCAAAGCAAATAGAAATAAGGTGTAAATGCAGTAAGAGTGTGTTTAATGGGGGTTCTGCTGCTTTTTCTTCTTCAGGACTTTGAGCAGGAAGAAGTGTTTGTTTTACAATCTGAATAAAACTGTTGGTGCTGTCAGTGCACATGGAGAAAGGAACAAAACCAAAATGTCTTCACACAGAAACAAATTGTTAACATTTCAGCCTGGGAGAGATCTGAGGATTAGGGCGAGGCCCTGGTTTGCACCACAGTTTGTGTCCAAGGCTGAACACAAGCAGAACAAAGCATAACACACTTCATGATTTTGAAAGTGTGAACTGTCAACAAAGTTGTTTTCTTTATTCTGAGATTTATTTTTTTTTCACCCAATCACAGTGCCAGGAAAGGAAAACAATTTAACACAGATGTTGCATTTCCACATCGTGTGAAGGACTCCGAGATGGACTTGGAAGCAGGGCGTTGAGCACAATATGACCAAGAACATTATTTATGTTTTGTTTTCACATTAGCAGACCATCACTATCAGGGTCATGGAGGCCTGCGGCCTGTTCCTGCACACAGTGTGCAGTATGGCTAATAAATGGCACGAGGGCGGGTACGATAAACCTTGAACTTGTTGTTGTTGTTGTTGTTGTTGTTTTTTTAAAGATGAGTGATTATTACCACAGGTATGTCACAGGCTTCATTACCCTCAGCTGCCCTCTAACGTTGCAGAAAGGGATGTTTTGCATAACTTGAGACAGTGATGTCTATATCAGCGTTGTCAAACATAAGCCTCGGGGACCAGAATCGGCTTGTAAAGACTCTAATCCGGCCCACCGGACAGCTTTGGATAATGTAACAGAGGGCCTTCATTTTGGACTTTTAAGTGGATTTTCATAGCTTTTAGTGTTTCCTACTGATAAAGACCTCCATTGCCAGTCATACTACAGTAGTGCTGTAAATGTGCCAGTGAACAAGGCATTTTGACACCTGCAAGAAGGATTCTTGTCAGGAGTTTATATAAGTTTACAAACGGGGTCTCAAACCAGGCTTCTGGTGATTGGGCAAAACAATCCAGGTTAATACTTAACGACGTAGCTGTGGCTACAACTTTGCCTCTGCATGACAAACTGTGCCTTCTTTTTCCCCTTTATTAATTCACTCACCCATACTGGTGTTCCTCTAAACCATGCTGATACAAATATCAACAGATCAGTTCTGTTAATTCACCCTGTAAAACCAGTCTAACCTGTCAGCTCGGGTGTGTAGAATGTCCCTTTTGTGTTGTCGCATAATAACATTCTGCTGCTGTAGTGTTACAAAACGCAGAAATGTGAAGTAATCCTAAATCAGACCAGCCGTGGCTTCCTGATCACACATCAGAATCACAAGCTGGAATTTCACCACACTGCACTTCATGATCGCCTGAGGAGAGCCATCTTCCTAACACTAATGTAAGTTCATGCGTACTGTGGGTTTTCCCCCCCTTAGTTCTCAGGGGTAGTTCTCTCCTCTGCTTTCCCAGTCATTACAATTATATTGCGCTCCGCATTAATACTCAAGTGAAAACACTTTTAATTTCAGCTCAGGCCATTGTTTTGGGCTCATAATAACACAGTTCCTCACTGCGTAAATCTGAAGGTCTCCCTGCGTTGTTTCCTGTTTCCGTTTGGATCTGTTTTTGATTGGTTGCTGTGTCTGGATATGATTGCCTGTAGCGCCGACACTGCCACGTACTCAGGCTCTTTTGTTCTGGAGCTGCTTGAGAGAATAAAGCAGAACTCTATCTCAGAGCCTTGTGTGTCTTTCCCTCAGACTTTCATCAATACAGCATTGTATAGGATTGGTGTTATCAAAATCATAGAAGCAGGCTACAATGCACTTTGCCCACAAAAGAGCAACAGGAAATGTTTTTTTCTTTTTACCCTTTTTCTTTGCTTTGTAATAAGACTCAGCAGTGGGGTTACCAGTCTTAGCATTTAGGCCTATGTGTGTCTGTGTGTTATTTTATACAGCAGTCAGATTTTGCTTGAGAGAAGGAGGAACTCATTTTGCTGCTGTTGACACATTCATCTTTGAAAAACAAGTGTTATTTCTGTAAGAAAGACATTTCTGTCACTCTCAAGCTTAAATGCTGTGAAGACTTTAATATATGTGAAATACTTAAGATTTTTTGTGGTACTTTTCAAATTTGTGTTTTTTAAATGTAATATTTTTACTGTCTCCCAGGGTTTTAGCTGTCTTTGATCCAACACAGCTGATTTAAATTGCTACATTGCTACATTTAGGCCTGAATTATGCTTTAGCAGGAAATCTTACATTGTAACTTATGACGTAACCAGAAAGTCCTTTTAACCTTATGCCGTAACTTGACATGCTCCTTACAAGAAATGTAACTATACTACGACTTGAATGATCCAGAAGGTTGCAATGTAGGATTAAATCAGGTTTCAGGGTCACACAGGCATAGAGACCAGCTGACAACCTCCCAGCAGCCGCATGTCACTGAGGAAAATGTGTGATCCCTGGTTGGTTGACAAGTTGTAGCTGGAGGTTGCTTGATGTCGATAAGTGAATCAGTTGCAAAGAGGTTTGCAGTGCTGCACTGAAAAAACTCCTTGAAGTTGCTTTGATCACAAAGCAGGTTGCCAGCGGTCGCCTGTAATTTGCCTAGAAGATGCTGACTTGTCTGCAAACACTCACTAACTGCTCACCAAGCTTTAGTGAAACAGTGGAAAGTGTGAAAAACAAACTTATTTCTGACAGTGTAAGACAAACAAGGATTGTTTTGAACAGTTATTCATGCAAAGCTGCTCTGTTGGACTACGTGAATAAACATGTAGAGTCAGAATGAATGCAGAAGGTCCCCGGGAAAAGAATTGAGCGATAGTTTGTGTCTGTGTATTTCAAATTACACCAACTCGGCACAATGGTGATGGTACATGTTTCTGAACAGCTTTTCTCTGCTTGTATATCAGAAACCTGAATTTCTACTCTTAGATTTACTGCAATTTGTGCTCCTAATGAGATAAACCTGTGGTCTTTCCTCTTCCTCCATCCTCAGGGCAGACCTATACTGATGTGCATTTAAATTGAGTTTCTCTGCTCAGTAAATGAAGCTAACACTGGTTATTCTAGACGAGTAAAGCTTTCTAATAAATCTTCAAATGTCTTGAATCTTGCAGTCCTGCTGATGTTGTGACAGCTAAAGCGGAAAGGTTATATTCTGTAAACATCAGTCTGTGGTCCCATCATTGCCTCATTGCAGGAAGTGCTGAAGCGACAGGTGTTTGAATGTGACTTCATTGCTCTGTCTCAAATGTACCTTCTGTTCCTTGCTTTCAGGAGTTTACGAGGAGAGTAACGGCACCAGCAGAACAGCCGGTATGAACGGTAACGGCCCCAGCAGGCTTGTTGACCCCCTGGAGGATCCGCTGCCTGGAGTGGGCACCTATGAAGACTTCAACACCATCGACTGGGTCAGAGAGAAGAGCAAAGACCGGGACAGGCACAGGGAGGTAAGGAGGAAGGATGTTTTTGGGGGGAGTTAGATGAATTTCACTATCATACCTATAACAAGATGAGGAATGTACTCCCTGGGTGCCAAAGCAAGCGTCAGTTCAAGGTCAATTTTCTTTTGGTAGATCTGGGTCCGTCAAATGGTGTCCAGATCAAAAATACAAATGATTACTGCTTCGTTTCCTCGTGTTTGGTGCGTCACTGTTCGTTGCCTCAGTGAGTCATCTTCAGATCACTTATAAGTGGTCCACAAAGCTCCCGAACAACTACTTACTCAGTCCTCTAAGTGATGCTATTGGGGATCTATTTTGTCATCTTTGCACTCTCCCCATGAAGTTGTTTGACAGATATGTTCATATGCCTGCTTACATTAGCAAACTCCTGCATCCATGGGTTTGGTGTTGGTTCATCGAGGTGCTCTGATCAAAGCTCTTATTGGTTCCTGGTCCTAGACTGAAAACTAAAGAAGGCTTTGTGTTTGAGTTTGCGGCTTCTAAACTTACATTAAATGCACTACAATGTCATTTGATACCTGTGGACTGGATTTATTTATTTTTTAAATTTGTTTATGATTGTGAATCACTTTGATCTCGATCTGTTGCTTGTTTTATTTAGCATTATGTGGGTTGTTTATGTATCGCCACACTTTTTAGAGTAGAAACAGGGACGATGGAGGTTATGTGCAGATGTAGCTTGGACTTCATGCCTTATTACATGAGCCGTCAATACAGCAGCACATGAGATAAATGTACTTAAATATAACTCGTCACTTTTTGTCTTGACCAGCTGTATATTTTCAGAGGTCTCAGCGTCATTCAAATGACTTTAATGTCATGTTTTTAGGATACGGAAGAAATTTTTCACTTTCTCATTTCTTTCATTTCTCCGTTCATCCAGATCACCAATAAGAGCAGACAGTCCACTGTGGCCCTGCTGCACAGAATCAGTGATGCCTTCTCAGGGTGGCTGCTCATGCTGCTGGTGGGACTCATGTCAGGTACTCCACACACTCATCCCCACACATACATTTATTAATGCTTTATTACCACAGTTGTCTTCAATAACAGGTAGACACAATCATAAGGAAGGAAAAGCAAACTAACTCCAGATGCTGTGAATTGAAAAACACACTGCAGCATAAAGTATGCAAATTCTTTATACGCTGCCGTTTTGAATTGGGTGTCTCGCACATAAATTGTCCCTCTTAAGTGCAGCAGCTCAAATTCTGAGTGGTTATTGAAATGTTATCATATCTTTGCTGAATTTGGGACCTCAGGTCCTGAGCAGTAGGGAGACAAAGTTAAAGAGGCAAGGCTGAGATGCTTTGGGCTTGTCCAGATGAAGGATAGTGGATATACTGGACAAAGGATATTAAAGATGGGGATCAGTAATTAGAAGTGAAGGAGGACATGCAGATGGTTTGTGTTACACAGAAGGATGGCGGGGATTGGGTGAGATGGAGGTAGATTATCTGCTGTGGCAACAGACTTTAGGGCACTGCTCTTAAAAACACAGTTATTTAACTGATCTTCCCAGGCTTTCAGGCTTCTGAAGCACTTTGATGGAAAGCGTTTGTACTTGCTCAGACTTTTTCTCTTGTTTCATTGCTGCCTGCATCAGCTGAACATTATATCCCATGGGTTGACAGAAAACGGGTTTAGAGCCGCGACGTAGCACGAGCACAGCACTGAACATATGCGGGGCGGCACCTATCTAAAGGAAATGAATGTTAGCAATGTTGGTTAAAAATCTTTTTGTTGACCCTTTGGGTTGTAAACTTGTTCAGATTACACTGATCCACTTCTCTGACATTTGGTCGCACTCAGATATGCATAATAAAAATAATAAACGTTATCTATATAGCACCTATAAAAACAGAACTCGGAGTTATGCAGAGTACTCGGAGGCTAAATTCAAACAACCATAAAAGTCGAGATGGTTAAAACAATAAAGGGAAAATGTAAGGCGCAAACCAGGCAATCACAATAAATTGTGTGATTCCATGAAAAAGCACAGCGTTCTTCAGGCCCTGTGCAATAACGTGAGTGTATCTAATAAAACAAAACTGTGCAAAGTTTGACTAATGTCTATGACATGGGGACCTGGATATTTTATGTTTTCTCATGATTCACTGGAGGAAACTTCAATAATCTGTATTTTGTGTAAATTGTACCATCATGTGGGTGAGACGTATCAGTCAAAATAAAATTCTCCTCACTTACATTTTAATACCAGGCTTATCTTCTAGCCCAGATTTGTTCTGTCTCAAAAACTCGTTTTAAAACTCATCATTGTAGCTTATCTCAGTGAAAATGGAGAGCACTGTTACTTCTGTTCCCTTGCTACTGCTAAGACCTCAAGCAAGGGAACAGAAATAATAACGTAGACAAGTTAAGGCGGTAACCGGACAATAAAAGGCTGTAAAAGACAGCATTACTTGTATTGAGAGGACAGAATACAAGTCTATATAAAGTGAGTTTAAGATGAACTTTAAAGGAGGTCAAGGATTTGGCCTCATCTCCTCAGGCCGTTTGTTCCGAAGAAGAGGAGCACGATCTGTTTTAGACTTGAAACAAATGGAGAGTCTGCTGAAGCCAGTGTTTCCACAGTGTGTCTTTCTTGTGTCCTCCCCTAACCCTCCAACTGGCCACAGCAGATGGCTGCTCCTCCCTGAGCCTGGTTCTGCCAGAGGTTTGTTCCTGTCAAAAGGGAGTTTTTCCTTCCCACTGTCACCGAGTGCTTACTCATAGGGGGAGCTGTCTGATTGTTGGGGGTTCTCTCTATTATTTTAGGGTCTTTATCTTACAGATTTTTCTTTCTTGTTGTCTTTCTTCTCAACTTTTTCAGGTGCTCTAGCCGGCGGCATCGACATCTCAGCCCACTGGATGACGGACGTGAAGGGAGGGTTGTGTCTCCGAGGCTTCTGGTTCAACCACGAGCACTGCTGCTGGTTGTCTAACGAGACCACGTTCCAGGAGAGGGACCGGTGTCCACAGTGGCAGAGCTGGGCTGAGCTCATAACAGGAAAGTCAGAGGTAGGAGAAGATTTTAAAACTTTCTGCTGATTTTGATGCGTGCAATTTCTAGTTGGTAGCAGTTGTTATTCTCAGAATTGTTTTTGAGGGATTTTCTTGGCTCCAAATGTGTGAATGAAGTGTAATCCCAAGCCTTGAGTTTGAGATTTGTTGACTGTTCCTCAGGCTTCAGTGCTGCTATGGCTCCATCTACTGGTTGAAAACTGTCATGGTGCAAAATCTAAACCACTGTGACTTCAGGATTTCCACAAAACAAATCCCTGCTTAGTTATTTATGTTGTGTTTATTTATGTTGTGTTTATTTATTCATTTTTCAGAAATCATTTGTCAGTGTGTGTGTGTGTGTGCGCGTGCTATTTGTGCCTCTGCAGGGTCCCTTTGCCTACATCATGAACTACCTGATGTACATATTTTGGGCTCTGATGTTCTCCTTCTTGGCTGTCATACTGGTCAGAGCCTTTGCTCCGTACGCATGCGGATCAGGAATACCAGAGGTAAGGCTGCACTCTAAACAATAATGGTAAACCATCACAGTTTTTAACTGACTCGTTATATTAATGGTTTAAATCACTTTTTTCCCACTTTATGTTGTTGCTTTTATTTCATCTCTTATTTAGTTCATAGGCCACTTACAGCCTGTTTTGACATCAGGAATAGTTGGACCACTAAGACTGTTAGATAATTAACTATAGAGGCAAAAAACACCTTCAGGAGATTCTCTTCTCTTTCACTATAAAGAAAATTCTAAAAATGTCATATTTAATAAATCTTTAACATATAAATGTAAAGAAAAGCAAGCCATATAACAGCTCTGTTTTTCCACACTGCTATAATAAACCAGTGAAATCCGTCACCCACAGCTCCTTAATCTGACACAGATTTGTAAAATTACAGAAAGGTAGAGGGAGCTTGTTACCCAAACTTTGAACTGACTGTTTCAATGACATTTAAAAAGAAGAAAATGTTTTGGACCCAGTGTTTTTTCTTTTTCTTTTTTTCTTAAACAAAGAACAAACACAGTTTCTTTGGTTCATTGACGGCAGCAATCCCTTAAGTATTGTCCCCAGCCCTCTTGTGGGCCTTTTAGGTACTGCAGTCAATTCAATATCATTAAAATAATTTGGGATTGGTTCCAAAATCAGATTTTCCTATTGAAATGTTCTTTTAAAATCCCAGAAGATTTTTTTTAAATTTAGATTTTGTAATAAATGTAAAAATGAAGACCGTTCAAACCTTTGGCTCAGAATTGTGAGGATTTGATATCCATGATCAGGGGTCGGCAACCTTTCTGATGACGAGTGCCATTTAAAATTTCCTCAGAGGTCAGTGTGCCATATGATTGCATTAGCAATAAATTTAATAACGCTCTATATGAACAGTTACACACTATATAGAACCACTTTATACAATTATATTTGTTCGCAGATGTTGGCAGCTATCAGCGAATAGTTATCAGCTATTTTGAAACAAAAAAAAAAGACTTTTTATCCATAACAGCAAACAAACAGTACAACAGAAAATACAAATGCTATTTATGGTCTCCTCACAACAATGATAAGAAAAATAAACTGAGCCAATATGGCATGTTTGATAATACAGGGACACACATGTTAATCTGATCTCTGGTCTCCCACTCAGAGACACAGGTCTCCGAGTGTCCAGCATTCAGACGGCTACCTGAGGAGAAAATCTGCTCACACAGATATGTGGAGTCAAATACTGTCAATAAGGCCTCTGCAATGTTCTGAAGACAGTTAAACTTGTCAGGTAGTGATGTCCAGCAGGTGAAAATGCAGCTCCATGAACACGCACAGCTGTGGATTCCAGCTGCTTCGATGTTGCATTAACTGGCATTAACTCAGCCAGTTAATGCAAGACAAATCTAGCTGCTCATTAAAGATTTCTGGTTTGATCAGAAAATAAAACATTGGTCCAAACACCTGAAAGTCCCAAACATGCATTGTGTCTCGAGTCTACGGATGTATCCGTGTGTTTCCGTGGTGCTGATGCTGTGCTGAGCGAAGAGCTCCTGAAGCTTTTGAAGTGTCGGAATGTGGAAAGCTAACAACGACCCTCTCACCGGTAGGCGAAGTTATTTTTAGCCAATTACAAGTTGAATCTGGTAGTTGGGGTTGTTAGCTAAGATACCGTCATTAAGAAGCGGCACAACTAATGTGTCTATGCGAGCTGATTTGCGATGTGCACCGCTGGCGTGGCCATTTATTTTTTGATGCACCCTCTCAGATTAATTCACTGCGTGTCGTGCCCAGGAATGGACTGGGACAAAAAAACAGCCTCTGGCATTTTGACTACAGACCGGCCCACCAGGTATTAAAGCCATAAAGCCTTTGAATGAAAACAAACGCTGTTGTGACAGTGATGTACTGTCTTGTTGGTATATTAATGATTTCTATACATTTTACATCAGATAAAAACTTTGGTTGTAAGCTTCAGATAATTATTTAATAACAGCGAGACATTTCAAATGAGAATAAGAAAGTATTTCTTTGTGCCCACCTCTCCCTGTTAATTCCCTACCTGGCCCCCTGGCAACACTTTGCTAGACCCGCCCCTGCACAGTTACCAGCTGTCAGCTACGTAAAAAAAGGATCCTGGGGTTATTTGTCTCTCAGAAACGGTTCATAACTTCAACTCATTCATGTTAACTAAAAGGTAAACCTGTTTCTCCATCACCTGTTCAGCTCTGATGATTCAGTAAGGACATCTCCTGGTTTCATCTTCATGTTTCCCTCTCACCAGATAACCAAACCGACATCATGACCAGCAGCTTTTACAGCTGTGGCTCCAGCAAACATCAGCTGATAATAGAAATTAATATTAAATAAATTCTAACAACAGCTGATCAAGCTTAAACGTGCTGCTGTTGTTTAGCGCGACATCCGCTGGTTTCCTCTTTCTGGCACAAAGTGGGCGATAAACAAACAAGAGAAAAGCCGATCAGCTGATCATTGATCAGTTTCATGATTGAAGTAGCAACAGGAGAGGGAGGGTGAGAGGATGAGAGAAGAGGAGGCAGCTGCAGCGTAAAGACGCAGAATAAATCCAGCTGTGTGTCTTTTTCATTGTAGCTGAAGTCCGGGACAAACTGTTCCTTTTCAGCTCAACACAAAACGCGTAATAATTTCTCTGAATGCAGGACGATTCTGTCTTTTTACGGGACGGTTGGAAACTCTGCTAACTAAAGTTCAACATCAGTAACATCAAAGCACCCACCCAGCTGTATAGAAACTCTGTCATGCTAGCTAGTACGCAGTACGAGTTATTGTAACTGACTGTAAAAAGTCAGCACAACGAAAATAAACTCCACCTAAACTTTGTTTGTATCATCTCACCCAGACAGACTGCAGGTCATAACTTCTTACCTGAAGTTCAGTTCACCTGACACTCGGACCGGCAGCTGCCTCAGGTCTCTCCTCCTCCTGCCTCCCCTTTCTCTCATCCACCTGCTGGCCTCCACCACTTGCTAATGTTACTGAATCTGAGGAAGCTCCACCACAGCCACCACCAAACAACTAAATTATTTTTACACACCGGCCAGCATCTGACCAATCCACCACCTTTCATTGTTTATACCGTTACAAAAAAATAAAAAATAAAATAAAAAATCATCAGGCCACCGAGCAAATGCCCGATGGCCAGTCCAGCTATGGTCGTGCCATCAGTTAACCCTTTGCGTGCCCAGGGTTGCCGACCCCTAATCTACCATGATGGCTAAAAGTTTTGGCAGCGGCACTGGTTTTGGGTTTCATAACTTTACAGTTTCATGTTTCAGAATTTAGTTTTTCACGTTTCTGTTCTAGTGAAGAACAAGTACGAGTATTTCATAAGCTTCAAAGTGGTTTATAGTCAAATAAGTCAAACTTATGCAGGGAGTTGGTGTTTCCAGTGTTGACCCATCTTGATGACAGTCCACTGCAGCCTTAGAAGCCTCACTGGGCTCCTGCTTGCCCACCTGCTTTTTAAAAAGAGGCCATGCTGAAGACTTGAGGCACTGATTAAGCAGACATCACTCAGGATTTGGCCCAGAAGAGAAGCGAACTACAGAAGAAGGGTCAAAACTGTTAACACTGACTCTTTGCATAAATTTGATTTATTTGCCACTAAAAGTCTTTGAAACCTATGAAATGCTTTTCAGTGGTTAAAGTGGGAGCTGTCATGTTGGGGTGGTGCAGCATGAGAACAAGAATTACTTAGACGCTTCATTCATAAACACATCAACAACAACAAAGAAGAGTTGCTCGTTAATGCTGCTCCTGTTCAGTTGTAGGAAACTTAGTATATTCACGTACTTAGAGTGTTTTTCTTTTTAATTTTAATAAACACCAGGTCAACTAGTTCTGCTTCTCCTGTTCCCTGTTCCTCCCGTCCATCTGCCTTTGTTTACTCTCCTGTTCGCTCCGTTTCTTTCATTCTTCATTTCTGAGGAGGTGAAAAGCCAAAGATTTGCTTACACTCTGGAAAGCCAAACATTTTCTCACTGGATTCGTCCATTCTAGAAAAAAACGAAAACAAAAATACACCAGCTTCCTCCAAATCCAAATATTATCCTGCTCACTACTCCTCTCAGTTGAAGAACTGTTTAATTTTGTGGAACTTGAATCGTTTTCTCCCAACACTCTCGTTTCTCAAAGGTCAGCAGGGCCACGCACGAGAGATTAACCACTTATTTGAAAGAAAAATATCAAAACGCAAACCTCATTTCTCTCCTTGGGCCCTCCTTCTGTGTTTACACTCGCTTTCTTGTGGTTATACACTCAGACAGGCGTATCTAAACTGAACCCTCCCTAACATAAACATATCCTCATCTTCTCCTTGCACATGCAAACAAACCCACCCACTCTCACCTCTGTCTTCCTCAGATTAAAACCATCCTCAGTGGCTTCATCATCCGGGGCTACCTGGGGAAGTGGACCCTGATCATCAAGACCATCACCCTGGTCTTAGCCGTCTCCTCCGGGCTCAGTTTAGGGAAGGAAGGCCCTCTGGTCCACGTCGCCTGCTGCTGTGCTAATATACTCTGTCACCTGTTCACCAAGTACCGCAAGAATGAGGCCAAGAGGCGAGAGGTAAGCAGGGGTGACGCCGGTGTTGTTGGAGGAGTTATTGCGGGTTTTTGGGGAAACTTGACAGGAAAGACGGTCATCAAGAAAAAAAACCGTACAAGCAAAATATTGCAATAGCTAAAGACCAATAGTACAAGGCTGTTGACCTTTTACATTTATGCAGATAAATTGATCTGTTACATGAAAGTCCAACTTGGAAATGCTATTTTAAACCACACTGGTTAATCATGCAAGTCTTAAATTGGAAGCAGACCTCAAAACAGGAGCTTTTTATATAACCTGGCAACTCACACCTGATAATTTTGGATGGGTAAATGGAATTAAGGAGATCTCTCAATGAGAGAAAAATAATGTGACTGTCCAGAATATCTACTCTCTTTGCAGAAATATATTTTTCACATATTCTCTAGTTTAGATTAAATTGATGGAAAAGACAAAGTTTCTGATTGAAGCTTTAAATTTTTCACATAAATGGGAACAGCAGTGCTTTTCCTGTACTGCCGTTATCCCTTTAATCTGCACGTTTGACGGGCTTGATCACTTGATTGTTTTGTTGGGCAAGACAGTTGGTACAGTCTCTCCCTTTTTTTCTTGTCTCTACATGTAGGTGTTATCAGCGGCAGCAGCAGTGGGCGTGTCAGTGGCTTTTGGAGCTCCTATTGGAGGAGTCCTGTTCAGTCTGGAGGAGGTGGGTAGAGCTTATGATGCGTTTTCCACTGTTTTCTATCATTTGTCTGCAGATTCTCTGTATCTGTATTTCTGTGTCAGAACAACACCTGCAGTGCCGGCTGTTTTATTACTCCACAAATACCTGATTTGAATTGGGTTTTTAATTGCTTTCCACTTCCTGTGTAATTTTTTCGTACTGGAACGAGCACAGCGCTGGCAACAAGCTGGGACATAATAAATATGAGAAATTATTTGCAGTCTTACTTTGGGAAGCGAATGCATTTTTGGCAGCTGTCAAATCCATCTTGGGTAGAAACATGCTGAAGAGTTTCTGGAATAAGGAAACTGGCACTTTGATCACCTCATGGGGTTTCCCCAAAACAGGGAACATGACCAGTGTCTTTATAGAGCCGGCCTGGCCGTGCACTGAACTGATGAACCACGGTTAGTTTATAATATGAGATAATGTAATGAAAACTATTAGGTCAGTGTTGGTCTCACAAAATAGAGGAAAGGCCAATACTTGAGCATTTTGTTAATTAAAAAAATACTTGGAGTTTAATTGCCCATGCTGTTTTCTTTATTGGCTCTTTCTATCGCCCCACTCAGAGATCCCATCTCAAATAAAGAGTTGCTTAAGTCTGCTATGCTTATTAGACTTTCCAAGAGTTTTTAATTTCATTTAGTTTAAAATTGTTATTTTTGATTCAGTTGTGTCTAATTTGGTTTCCAGAGCTTGCTTTGTTTTTATTGTTTAAAGATGTTTAAAGATGACTGAGATATTTGAGTCTCGCATAAACAGAAGCAGTAAAAGTTTTCTTGGGATGGTTGTTTTGACAATCTGAGCAAAATTGGAAAAAGACAACACTTTAAAAACGAGGAGAATAATGTCTTATTTTGTTTTAGTTTGTTTTGTAAATACAATTTTTGGTTAAGCCTAGTTTTTATATCTTTGTGTTTTCCATTCAGTCCAGTTGTAGTTATTTTGTTTAGGTTTGGGGTGAGGTGTAGTGAGCTCCGGCTTTGCCTCTCTCTCATCAATAAATGTCTCTGTCCGCCTCTCTCTCCTCCAGGTGAGCTACTACTTCCCCCTGAAGACTCTGTGGCGTTCGTTCTTCGCCGCTTTGGTGGCGGCCTTCACCCTGCGCTCCATCAACCCGTTTGGGAACAGCCGCCTGGTGCTCTTCTATGTGGAGTTTCACACGCCGTGGCACCTGGTGGAGCTGGCCCCTTTCATCCTGCTGGGGATCTTTGGAGGCCTTTGGGGGGCGCTGTTCATCAAGGCTAACATTGCCTGGTGCAGGCTTCGTGAGTAGCGGTGACATATCTGTGACGTATTTTTCTTTCCTTTGTGTCTCCAACCCATAAATTAACTTCTCCACACACCTCACAGGTAAAACCACTTGTCTGGGTCACTACCCCGTCATCGAGGTGCTGGTGGTCGCCGCGCTGACCGCCTTGCTCGCCTACCCCAACAGTTACACCAGGATGAGCGGATCCGAGCTCATCTCGGAGCTCTTCAACGACTGCTCCCTGCTCGACTCGTCTCAGCTGTGCGGCTACAAACAGGTCAGCCGATAAATCGCTGCATCAGGATACTGCAGTTTTTCACGTGATTATTTAACCTTGCTGAGCTATCTAATATATCTTTATATATATTTCTTGTTCTTCTCTCTCGCTGCTTCCTTTCCCCCTCTTTCTGTCTCCATGCGTATCTTTCTTCTCCTCACTCGTGCTCGCAGCCAGCCAACACGTCAGACACAGGTGTAGATAACAGCCTCGCTGACCGGCCAGCGGGACCAGGCCTTTACACGGCGCTGTGGCAGCTGGCCCTGGCCTTGGTCTTCAAGATGATGATCACTGTTATTACATTTGGCATGAAGGTTTGTGAAGAGACACTCAGCGGTCCGCTTTGAACTCCTCATCAATGAGACATTTATTGTTATTCTCCCCGTGGTGTAACATTGCATGTAAAAAGCCTACAAAGGCAGCTGCCTTTAATATATCTGGAGCTACATTTGATCAAGTTTCCAGCGTTCATTCACTCGTGTTACCCATTTGGGAATTTCGATGGATGAAGTAAGTGATTCTGTAAATGGTTTTCTGCGATTCATATGCGATGTGAATCCCCGTCATGTGGCTCGCTGAGGAAAGAAATGAATATTGTTTTCTAGAAAACGCAAAAGTCCCTTTGGTAACGAAGCTAAAATGAATTGGCTGAAAATGCCTGTGGAAATGTTTTAATTAGAGACAATCTTGTCTGAGATGGTGATGTGCATCATGAGGTTCTCTGATGGGGAAAAGTTGGGAACATAACCAGCATCTGGGAGGGAAGGCCCTCTTTTTGACTTATTGGATTAAAAGCTAACGCAAACTGAACTGTTAGATGCACAGAGGTCTGGATGGATATTTTTAACTGGTTCTGTCCGTGCAGGTTCCCTCTGGTCTCTTCATTCCCAGCATGGCAGTTGGAGCCATAGCTGGCAGGCTGCTCGGCGTTGGCATGGAACAGCTGGCCTACTACAACCACGACTCGGTTATCTTTAAAGGGTGGTGCTCTCAGGGGGCAGACTGCATCACGCCGGGGCTTTACGCCATGGTTGGAGCTGCCGCTTGTTTAGGTGAGACATGGATGTCTGTTTCCTGAGTGTTTGCTTGATTTAAACCACTGTGTGGTTGGGTGGAGGGTGAGAAGGGTGTCGTCGGGAGGATTGAGAAGTGACAGAAGATACTGGACAGAAAAGCGTAAAGCAAGAGTGGCGGTGAAGTCTCAGAGGCTGTTTGGGTTTAGATTTAGGCTGTTTCGTAGTAATATGCTAAACATGCTCTTCTACCAACATCCTGAGTCTGACATGGAAATGTTTTAGGATATATAGAAAGCAGCTGGATGTGAGAAGGCTGAAGGACTCCTTGGTCCACACCAGAGGAAGCCATTCCATGAATCTTTGTGTATGACTTTATCTATCCAGTTTATTATGGTCTGTAAATGATTCGAGGTGCCTGACATTGCAAACAGTCACTTAAAGGAGCTTTACATTTTAATTTAAATCCACCCTTCAGTCTATCCATCCATTGTCCTTCCACTTGTCTCCTGAAGTCGGGTCACAGCGGCAGCAAGCTAAAATTTCCAGTTCCTCCTGAGGGATCCCAAGTTGTTCCCAGACCAGACAAGATATGGGTTTACCCCCCGATCTCGTCTCAGTTACGCATGCGCTGAAAACATCCAAAGGAGACATCCTTACCAGAGCCTCAATCCGCTTCATCCAGCTCCTTTCAACAAGTAGTAGTAGTGGTTCTCCTCTGAGATCCCTCTGGATGTCTGAACTCCTCACCCTGCCTCTAAAGTTGGCCCCAGCCACAGCAAGGAAGAAACTAATTTCAGCCACTTGTATTCACAAGTTTTCTCTTTTGCTCATTATCCGTAATTCATGACCATAGGTGATGGTTGGGGCATAGATGAAAGCTTCACGAAAGACTCGGCTCACTCTTCATCGCGACAAACAAGTTCATTGCACCAGTCCGCCCGTCCAACTGACACTCCTCCGTCACATTACTCATGAATAAGATCCCAAGATACTTGAAGTCCTTTGCATAAAACAATCAGACAATCCACTATAAGCAGGCACCAGGTAATGGCAGGAAAGAAGGAAGGCCATTTTTTCTAAACAGGAAGAAATCTCAGGCTCTGTGACTGGAATCCATCTGCTGTGATGGGGAAAAACAGACAAAACACAACTCTGTGGAAGAGAGAATATAACAGTTAATAATTAAGAATGTATGAATGGATAGACGGAGCAGACGGGTGTCTGTCGATCAAAAACCAAAGGGAATGTGTGCAGTGTTTTCTTATATTAGTCCCCAGTGGAAGCATGAAAAACACGTCTTGATTTTTGCTCGATAATCCAGGTAAGGAAGCTTCAAAAAGTTCATTCTGAAGTTCCTCCAAACTGTGCTGTTTATAATGCTGGCCAAACTTCACTTGGATGAGTAATTAAACATTTCTCCTGCTGAAAAAGCTCCATCCAGAAGAACAGAGTCAAGTTTGTGGCTTGTGTAGCGCAAAAAATATCGGCCCCTTGTGGGACTCCGTGGCCAACATTTGTGTGCGGGGAAGGCTCCTTGCTTACAACAAACTGGAATCTATCAGATACTTATGAATCACGCCAGCTCAGCACATGGCCTTTAATAGTAATAATGCTTTTTAGTCACTGTTATAAACATTTGGTCATCAGTGGTAGCTCAACCCTGCACTGGTGAAACGAGACCCTACAGGTCAACAAAATATCAGTGTTGTGAGAATTTCAACACTGATGACTGATTATCTTTTTTTTCTGAAGCAAATCCAAAAATTTCTTCAATTCAAAATCTGCCACTTCCCTTATTTATTCTTTTAGAAAAAGATTTTCGAATAAAACTGGTTCAAAAATGCTGCATTGGCACATTTAACCTTGTTTTATTGAGATAAAAGTACCTATTTAAATACAGAAAAAGCTTTACAGAGCGATTGTTTACTACACATCATCTGGTGTTTAATACACCACAGATTTATAGCTGTTTATTAAATCAGTTATTAAAAAAGTTTGAGGGTAGCGAGCCGCGTGTTTTATAGATCTGGGACAGAGTTTAAAGAGAGGTTTCTTGTTTCTGAAATATGTCTCTGTAATATATGCACACACTACACTTTATGATAGTGCTCATGAAATAAAATATCTGGCAGTGAAAGAGATCTCATCTGATTTAAGAAAGCCAGAGATTTCATTCCCTTTACTACACTGTGGTTTGTCTCTTTGCATTTTCCTCAAAGTCTCTTTCACAACACAGGGCAACAGCATTTACACACAGGAGTCTCCACTCTTGACCGCCTCAGACTCTCATGTGCTGCTGTTATTCTTGTTCACAAGTCACCATTATGGGATTGTGCCATCGTAGCTGCTCTGTGGAGCTGTTTGAGCTGCAAACATTCAAACCCAGCATACGCCAGTACTTGGATCTCTATACGTTTACTTATTTTGCTGGCAAAATACATGCTGGCACTAAATACATTCCTGATGATCTGGTACAGCAATGCAAATAGAGATTGCTCGTAGAGCCAAAACTAAAACAAGGGTAGCTACTTTCAGTTATTACACAGTAATAACACACTGCCAAATACTCTGAACCAGCTGAGTGTCTAGATAGAAAATGCTCCTCGAGTTTTCTTCCTGTTAACTTTTTCCCTCAAACAATATTTGATGACTTTCCCTGTACCCTCAATGACGATGTTTGACACCTCAGTGCGTATAAATAAAGACGTGGTTTGGCGACTTTTACAGATTTTTCCCAGGGGGGGGTTGCATAATCACAAACCACCTTTACTAATATCTGATGCAAATCCAGTCATTTATTCTTTAGTCAGGCCTGAAATATGGCAGAAACCTTTAACCTCCTAGGACCTGGAGTCCACATATGTGGACGTCGCAATTTGGGCTGTCTAGACCAAAATACTAAATTTCGCTCTACAAGGGCCTGATATCCACTTAGAAGGACATTATACCGCCACTGTTCTATTGAAATTTAAAATGAATGTCCTCTCATGTGGATCTTACTTTTCTCAGAAACAAAAAGCAGGTAAAAAAAAAAAAAATCTGGTAATTCTTTGTTTTTACATTCATCAGGTCCCAATCAGCCCAAATAGCAAAGAGAAATTAAAAATGCATGCCATGAAAGAGTTTGGGTCTTAGGAGGGTTCAGAGGAGAGCTTCTAGGGTCTTTCCTAGTAGGCTTTCAAAACATAAAGAGTGAAAAGGGAGTTCTTCCTTCTCACCATTCCCAAGTACTGCTCTGAAAATTTGGATTCTCTATTGTTCTGTGTTTTGGTTCTATGGTTACTACTTGTGTGTTATATAGTTTCTACATATACAGCATGAGTGGCTGGAAAGAAACAGAATTTCTACACGTGTGAGACTCATTCTGTTGTTGAAACAGCTGGATGTTATGTACATTTCACATGAGGAGAATCAGGTCAGGACGCGTGCTGCAGTAATCCTTTCTCACGTTTAGCACAAACAGCAGGAGGTAGTCCCACTTCAGACGCGTTCACGCCACTGGAAGGTGAGGCAGCCATCTGGATTAGCTAACAGTGCGCGCGCCACCCTGACTGCAGCTCGATTACTAATCTTACTTGTTTTTTGGAAAAACCTCTTGAAGTGATGAAATTAATCTTGTTAGATTTTTGTGGTACATAATCACAAAAAAATCATCCGTTAATAATTTAAATGTGTAGAAAAAAACAGGAAGAAAAGTTTTTAATCCTCTGAAAGGGGAAAAAAAGGATATACAACACTCGTAATAAAGTCTTTGACATGCAGCTGTTTTGTGGCAGTTGTTTTGAAGAAAAGCACAGAGTTGAAAACGTAGCCTTGGTTTTCTGGCCACATCTGAGGTCGAAGATGATGATAATTGGATTCAGACTTTACCAGCTGATGTTAGTGGCAACAGTGTCATACAGAGAGGAGATGAATGGTCTGAGCTCTCGGGTAGAGAAATAGATGTGCCACTAAATGCCTCTGTAAACTCGATGAACAGCAGCGCGGTCTCTGTTATATGCTCACCTTATGTGCCCTCTGTTCTCTAATTGCTCTTTTTCT
Source organism: Aulonocara stuartgranti (assembly GCF_965226115.1). Lineage (NCBI taxonomy): Eukaryota > Metazoa > Chordata > Actinopteri > Cichliformes > Cichlidae > Aulonocara > Aulonocara stuartgranti. The sequence continues at coordinate 47,750,882 of NC_138941.1, read as the reverse complement.
TTTTGCCTGCAGATGAAGATAAAATGAGTCAGATGGGAATTAAATCGCCTATTAATCTTGCTCGCCTGTGGTCTAACCTTCTCATATCTGCCTCCAGGTGGAGTGACTCGAATGACAGTATCTCTGGTAGTCATCATGTTTGAGCTGACTGGCGGTCTGGAGTACATTGTTCCCCTCATGGCTGCAACCATGACCAGCAAATGGGTGGCAGATGCTTTCGGAAGAGAGGGAATTTACGAGGTGACGTGTCTGCAAACGTTAATGAAAAGTGTCTGTCCCCTCCAACCCTTTGCTGTACAATAAGAGCGAGTTTGCGCTCTTTTTGTCTTTATTAGGATTCATGTGTTTTATTGTTTAGGTTTTTTTCCCCCCTCCTTTTAAAAATGGAGACGTAATACCTGCATGTTCTTGATGTTTCGCAGGCTCACATCAGGCTGAATGGATACCCGTTCCTGGAGCCAAAAGAAGAGTTTGAACACAGCAGCCTGGCGGTGGACGTGATGAGGCCGAGGAGGATGGACCCCGCGCTGGCTGTGCTCACGCAGGAGGGCATGACTGTGGGGGAGGTGGAGGTACGACTGCACATATTACACCTATGTTTCTTGGGAAGAGATTTGGAATCCTAATAGAGATAATAGAAATAACATTCGTTTCTTGGTTTATGCGCAGTCATTGGTGGAGAGCACGCACTTTAGTGGCTTCCCTGTGGTTGTCTCTTCGGAGTCCCAAAGGCTTGTGGGATTTGTACTCAGGAGAGATCTGCTCATATCAATAGGTATGAATTATGCTCGTGTGTAAACAAAGATCTAGTCACAGGGTTGTTTTTTTTGTTTTTTTTTTTTGTATGCAAAGCAATTTGGTTTCCACAAATCCCACTTTGCTCCTTTCAGACAATGCCCGCAAACGTCAGGATGGCATCGTCAGTGCCTCCCAAGTGGTCTTCACTGAGCACACACCGTTGCTTCCTCCCGACGCACCGCCTCCCCTCCGGCTGAGGTGCATCATGGACCTGAGCCCCTTTACAGTTACTGATCACACCCCTATGGACATCACTGTGGATATTTTCAGAAAACTGGGGCTACGCCAGTGTCTGGTCACACATAATGGGTAAGAAGAAACACACACACACATGCATATACTTGATTTTGTAATTAATGTTTTTATATCAAGTATTTAGTGTCCAAAGGGCAAACCTGCGCTGGATTTAGTCTCCAAAATGACTTATTGTATGAGCGGAGCCCTCTAGTTTCAAGCAATATTAACAAAGATACACAAAATGACCACACTCCCACTCCCGTAGACATTAAACTGAGATATGTTGAGGAAATTGCGCTTGTGGAGGAATGAAAGGAGTGACAGATGAATGTGTAGGAGAGCTCGGGGTCATTCCTCTGTCAGGTCATGCATCAAGGTGAGCGCAGGAGTCAGGGAGGGGGAGACAGAAGGTTAATGGAGTGTGTGGCAGTGAGGAACAACAGTGGAAATTCTCAAGGTGTTTTTCTGCCTTAAACTCTGAACTGTCACTGACTCCATACCATGAACTTCAGTGAGGACTTTGTGTTTTGTACATCTGCTGATATAATGGCTTTTGGGGCTTTGGTATGCACGTCTCCGTAATGGAAAACATGTCATGGATAGAGCTACAAAGCCTACGTGGTATTTGATATTTGCAAAAGCAACACACAGGGAAGCGGAGGAATTATGATGATGGCACGCTATCAATTTGGACGCATTGAAGATTTTCTTTTGTAGCTCGTGACACTTTTTAAAATCTGCGTCTTCAAAGTAGTCCCGCAGTGATCAAGGCTTTTGTAGTATGATTGGGAAACTTAGCAGATGATGTGTATATATATTTTTTAACTTTCTAACATGTTTCCTCTTTCACCAATAAACCTAACATGTACAGAGTATGCAGTAAGAACCAACACAGGGGAAACCGTAACCACCGTTCTGCCATTTAAAAAAAAAAAAAAAAAAAATGTTTATACGAAAAATAACAAAAACTAAAACCATCGACAAAATGTGAAGAAATAAGTGACTTCATGTCCAAGACAACTGAGTATCGTACCAAAGAGATATCAGCTGCACTAGGGCTAGGCTGTACTTTCACGTAGTACCAAATTGTACTACAACAAGGTGCATCAGTTCAAGATAACCTTTATTTAACTACGTAAGTCGTTACGAACATGTTCTTAAAAGTAAATCCCAGAGAACAACATGCATCCAAAAAATTCCTACAAAATCTGTTTGTGCACATGCTGCATCGTGGTGGTGAAAGCCAGTGACTTGGTCACCAGAGTGAAAATGGGACGGCGACGTCTTCGTGACTAAGAAAAAACGGAGCCGCAGCTGGAATAACTCTGATAAATTGACCAAGTTTTGCATGTTAACAGAGGGATTTATAAATGCAGAGAGATTGGTTGCAACACTTGGTCTACACTGATGAGCGCAATTTGTCTGTAAGTTGACTCAACTGGTTGCCAGCTGGTTGTATGCTGGTCATGTAAGAGAAGGTTGCTGAGTTGTCTGTCATTTCGGAGTAAATCACCGTCCTCCAACAACTTTGTCTATGTTTAGGATGAATTGCTGTTTCAGGTCTGTGAGGTTTTGGCTGGATTTATGCAAGTTCTTAGTATGATTTTCTGGATATCTAGACAGCAACAGATTTGGGATTTTCACCGATTTGTCACAGTTAAGAGCCGCATTATCACAAACAGATTATAGCTTGAATCCATTTAAGTGCAAACTGATAAGAAACTCGCAGCAGACTGACTCGGTCTTATTGGGATTGCATCGTCTTATTGTCACTTTGAAGATGGCAACTTACTGTGAGCGGCCCCGGACTTGGTTCCTGCCTTTGAAGCGACCATTTCATCGCAAGTTCATTGCACATGGTTGCAATATATTCAACCACTGTTTTCCCTAGTGTGACTGCAGAATTAGAGATGCGATGAAGGATTTTATTAACTGCCCTCTGAACTCTCCCAGACTTTGCAATTACGCACAGGCAGTTGCAATTCCAACACGACAGCATCAGCAGCTTGGATTAGCTCCGTGCATTTCAGATCTGCATTCGCTTTAATATTTGATGAGCGCTATAATCTAACCACAAACAAAACAACCAGCGCCTGTAATCCTGAGTAAGTGATGTCTTTTTCTTCTCTTTTAGTTAGTTTTGTTCAGATGCATCATTAAAATGTTTTAAAGAGCTTAAATCAAACTTGGCCTCAGCTGTAGAAAACCTGGCATCAGTTCGGCCGCTACGAAGTCGACGCAGAAATTGGACTAAAGCTGCTGTTTGGTAGGGCTGAACGATTATGGAAAATAATCTAATTGCGATTTTTTTTGCCCCAATATTGCGATTGCGATGCGATATGCGATTATTTTTTAAGGTCTTTGTCTTCTGTATTATTAAACAAAGACAAGCAACACATCATATAGTATGGCCAATACTATATTACATTAATTTTAAACTGTTCTTTCCTGGAAGACAGACCTCTGTTATGATGACATGAGGTGATGCATGAATTGATGACTGACATTTTTATTTAACTTCTTCAATCACAACAGTATATTTGAACATACACAATAGTTTATTTTTAGCTTACAAACATCTGAGCATAAAGTGCTGACAAGGAACCCTGGTGTAAACATTAAAATGAAAGTCAGTACAATGTGCAGATTGCAGAAATATACATAAACAAAATCAGTGGCTTTACCACACTCAGTTTTTCGACATCTGTGAACTACTAGACAGTCATTCAATTAAAAAATAATATTAAATAAATAAAACTAATAAATAAAAAATACACACATCTTACTGATCTCTGTAGTCAGTAACATTACACATAAAGTGCAAACATAATAGCAATTGTATAAACACACACACAAACACGCCTTTAAAGTTTAAAGGCGTGAAATTGGACGGTCTAGTTCTGATTAGCGTCACCGCTGTCTCGGTGGAGTTTAATAAACTCGGCCGTCTGCTTCTTGCTATCTAAAATATAACCAGACACTGGTGTAAATTCTCGACTGTCTCATACTTCTGTTTAATAAGTTTTCTGTTTGACGTTTAGTCAGCTGTGTGAAAACCAAGGAGGAACCCACCCGGGGGATTAATAAAGTTTTATTTTATCTAATCTAATAACTTTAATCTCAGCCAAACCGATTTACTCACGAACAAACAAAACACAGAAAAAAGCCCAACAATAACATTTTTAGGTTGTCTAAGTGACTTATATATTACGTTTAACCCGAGCAGCGAAACTCCGTGGTGATCTGAAAATGATGTGACGGGAGTTGTGCCGTTCTCGGCCGCATCAGTAATCCTCGAGCTCCCGGCTAGCTGTCGAGCTGGTGGGTAGCAGACGCCTCTGAAAACGTCGAAGCACTTTTGCAAATATGGGATATCTTGATAAACCGAGCAGATATTTGATGTTTACACAACTACTTTCTCGCCTGAAAATATGTTAAAAGTTTATTTTAGTGACCCAGAAAGATTAGTATGAGTAATTTTAAAACTTAGTAGCGGCCGCCATTGCTGGAAACTGGAGTTTGGCTGGGCCGCGCTATGAATTCTGGGATATGGTAGTAATTTGGACAGCCTTCGGCGCGTCGCTGTGACGTAATCGGTCTACAAATGCGGCCTCAGGAGGATGCAGCCCATGAATTTGGACATGTCCAGAGTATAATCACAGCCTTTGCGGTTAGAAAATTGCACTTGATCATGTCGCGATATTATCGCAAATGCGATATATCGTTCAGCCCTACTGTTTGGTCATTCATTTGAAATGTGAGCTCTCAGGGATATTTAGCAAAAACTTTACTCTGTTCTAAAATCATCACTATCAACCACACCTCCTCCAGCCCCACTGAGGCCAACTTAGCTGAACAACACACTGTTCTTTTGTCTTTCGGGCCTTACATCTGTCTTCATAATGGAAAACTATAGTGTTGGTCTGCAGAATTACATTCAGCAACAGAAGAACAATAAACTTAATCAGAGTTGGGTTCATTTTTCTTCTTTCGGTCCGTCTCTCGTGCGCGCACGGTTGTTTAGATCGAGGTCTGACATGTTCAAACATGGGATTTTAGGAGTGGGACTGTGTATATTATGAATTTACAGTACATGCGGTATATATAACAAAGGCGGTTAAACAAACACACGTAATCATGCAGCTTGTGGTTTCTCACTTTGTCCTCTTGGCACACTGTATCAAGTTTTCTACAGTAACGCTCCTTTTGTGGAAGACCGAGTGTTTAGCCTTGGCCTGAGCTGCCATCAAGGCACAGAGCCACCTAATGTTGCAAAGAGCGAATCAAAAAGCGGCGTAGAAAAAGAATGAAGATATGAAATGTGAGAGGGAAGGAAAATAAATGTAAGAATATGAAAGAAATGTGGGTTTGCCAGGGGAAGAATTATGCCAAGTTTATCAGTTTGGATCACTGAAGCAGAGAAGGCTGGCTCAGCCCAACTAATTCAGGCAACGTATTCACTGTATTTGCTCAAATTAAATTCTGAGGGTGAGGATCTCATGCAGCTCAGAGGTTAAGATGCAGCGAGCTACAATGTTCCTGTTATTTCTCTCTCTTTTTTTTTAAATATAAAGGCTTAAAATGATCCAAAGTGTTACCTATAAATCAGTAAAAACATGGAGACAAGCGTAAATTCTTTCCCTTAAAATCATCAGCAAAGTGACCCTTGAGCTACTTTAAAAAAAATGTTTTTTTCGCTACCTGGGGGACAATAAAATTTGATGTTACAACTTAGCACGAGCTGAAATACAGTCGAGTTGGCAAATGAGGTTAAAGAGGACTTCTCAGAATTTGTCATTGCAACCCCCGTGAGTTAGCTGATGTGCAAGAGGCTGTTTGAAGCAAGTCTTTTTAGACCTCGTGATCTAGTATTTATTGTAAATAAGCGCTCAAGGTACTTTTTACTTTAGTGTGGATCAAGTCACATCTGTAATGACTTTAAAAAACAAGAACTGGGTGCTCAAATTTGAATGTATTTTGTATTTTCTCTAATCCACACGGGGTCAAAAGTATATATAGTTGATGCCCTTTAGCAAGTTGCACCTCCACCAGGTGCTTTTGTTATCTGTCAACAAGCTTCCACAATAATTCTGACTGGATATGTGACCAATCTTCTTGGTAGAGTTGGTATAATGTTCATTTAAATTGGTTTCCTACCACGGTCTCAGCTATTAAATGCACTTTCAATATCGATGTGGACAGGGATTAGGAAAGGCCATTCCAGAAGTATAATGTTCACCTGTTTTGATATGTGTTTGGGATCATTTACTGTTAGAACAACCATGTCCAACATCTAGCTGTTGCTTTGAGGTGAAGTTGAAGAATTTGGCAGTATTCCTCCCCCATTATTATTCCAGCCACTTCGTGCTATTGCTGCTGCCATTAAACAGCCCAGAACATGATGCTACCACCACCATGCTTGACAGGTGGTGCACTGTTTTTAGGTTTGAAAGCCTCACCTTTACTCCTCCAAACATACCTCTCGTCTTTGTGGCAAAATACCTCAATCTTTGTCTCTAATTTCATGTCAAATTTCCAGTACATGGCAGGCTGGAGCTTTGGTGGTTCCTGGGTTGTTTCAAAATATTTAACCTATTTTCTGTCATCTGAGGGTAAGGTAACAGTTTGACGGGGTCTGGAACAAGACCCAACGTTTTTTAAAGTCATTAAAGGTGTATGCTGTACATTCAGTCCACCCTGGAAAAATAAAAGTTCAAAGAAATAATTCAAAGCCCCAAATTACCACGGCATTCATGCCCATGATGAATAGGTTTAAATTTGGTGACATCTTACTTACCTTGTACCCTAGATTGTCAAACAGCTGAAAATGTCTCAAAAGATGGGTCATTTCTAAGATGGATAATGTCACTGTAACTTCACCCACTGGTTTGTGGCACCTGAAGCTGAACTGTTTTGGGGGGGTCAACAGCACCGACAGCATCTAAACCTTTGTATAGTGGGTCTGTGTTACTCTGCAAGTTCACCAGCATGCAGTAGATGGCAGTGCATTTGTAAATACATACTTTCTTGGAATTGGAGTTGTGTTTACATTTAAATGAAGTTACACACTAGGTTATGGTGTGTGCTTTCAAGGGATTTTAAGCAGCATGGGAGGAAAAATAAACCTCAGGTTTCACAACACAGCCCGAGACACAATTTCTTTTGCACTATTTTTGGATGCTTATTCACCTCTTACTCACATAGCATCCATTTGATTCTTCGCATGTACTTTCTGTATAATTGAACCACACAAAAACTTTGTTTTGGGTTTGATCCGAACACATCGTTATACTTGTAGTGTCACTCTTTGTCAGTGTGTATAACCAATTTATCCTTCCTGTGTAAAACCCCCTTCTTTACTGTTTCTTCCTGCTGCCACTTGAGTCTGACGTGTGGAGCAATAATTCAAACCAAGTTTGAGAGCAGAAGAGATGAAAATCAGCAACTGTCAACAAAAACCCCTCAGGCATGTAGCTGCTGCTCTTCACAACAGCTTATTATAAAAGATCGGTTTAAGATTGACTCGCCGCCTGTGGGTAACTTTGTCAAGCATAGTGACTCCTGAAGGACACATTGGCCTCAGATGGGCCCAAAGTAGAATTTCTTTCTTTTCTGGGTTGGGCTAAACAGGGACTTAGAGGAACATGAGGGAACTAGAGGTACATAAAAGGGGTGAGAAGGAGAAAGGACTGAAACTGGTTAAAGAAAGCTGTAGTCTGCTCTGCTTGGTTGGGCAGGATGAGGTTTTAAATGAAATGAATCACTCATTGTCTGGGAACAAAAAAGGTTTGCACACAGAAAACAGACCTTGAGGCTGTATGAAGTGCAAACTCTGGTGTCTGCGGTCCTACGAGATGTTAATTTTATCGCTCTCACCTGCAACAAAGGGATTTTCCCAGGCTATGTTTAGTTCAAGGTTGCCTAGTTAGGTGGAAGTCATTTTTGGTTGACTCGGTATTTGTTGTGTTGAAATTTAAAAAAACAAAAAACAAAACCTCGATCTGCTTTTGTTTTTCATGTGTCAGCTTAAGTTTATTTTGCAAAACAAGCCAAAACAACAACATCCTCACTGCCACAATGTTTTCGTTAGACTTGGTTTTGCCTTGTTTTCATTTTTTTTTTTTTTTTTTTTTGTGCTCAGATTTCTTTGATCTTGTTCTCATTTGTCAAATTCACATCTTCATGCGAGCATTTATGAATGAAAGACAGTCCTGTCACATGTGTTTCTCTGAACAGATGATTAAAGAAGCAGCGCTGGGATGTTTGTGTGGGTGGAAGAAAGATGTAAAAGCTGCTTGTGTTGGGCTTTTTTGTTTTGGTCAGAGGATGAAGTTGTTTACATTAAAGTGGACCTGTTAAGCTTTTCAATATTATCTGTTTGTTAAATATTTATATTTCATCTAAAAAATATAATATGATATAATTCACATACAGCTGCAGTTGTGAATGTTAATGATGAGGTCAGTGTATTTAGAAATAATCCCTGGGAGCTAGAAGATCAGGCTTCAAGCCCCTTTAAACACAACGTCTCCATCAAATGTTTTTCTATTTTTACCTCTGCATGATGTTGGTATAGTGATCTCACAGAAGCCCCACCCACCTGCTCTGGAATACTTCTGTTTGCTAGGGACAGCCAATCAGACGAAAGGTGGCTTAAAGGGCGAAGAGCTAAAACAGCCTCTTTCAGTAAGGGTAAGCTGAGGTTGTGCACCAAAGCTTAGGCTTTATTTGAACTGAGAATCTTACAATGCTGCTGTAGTAGGGACTCAGGATAAAAATCTGAATGTAATGATGAATATTGTTATGCTTTAGTCCAAAAAACAGTAATTCAGGGTTCTTGTAGACGTCTGAATTTTGAGACTGCACGGACTACAACTAAACTAAACAACTACTTGGCTGTCAGATCTCCAGCTCTGCATGTCTTTTCCATAACACAGTAAAATGTAGGCTTAAAGCATCAAGGATATTACAGATAAACAAAAAAATATAATATATTGTAAACAGTGATTTCGGTGCTTATTGGGGTGTGGGTCATAGGGGCGCCAGTTAAAGCAGAGATTTCCAGATTGTCCTGGAGGGGTGCATAAGCTATCCCTTAGTCAGTTGAGGGATCTTCTCCAGCATGTCCAGGCCCTGCTGAGGTGTAGGACGCATCCCAGTCAGATGCCCAAACCACCTCATCTGCATCCCTCTACCAGCTGTACTCGAATTCCTGCCAAATGACTGAGCTTCTCACCGCAGACACCTTCCCAAGGACGATGATTTCTGCCGCTTGTATCCACAACCTCATTAAGAATACTGGGGAGGTTGTCAGATGTTGTCTTTATGGGGGAAAGAGTTTAAGCTTCAGGGCTCCATACAGACCACTAACATGTGTCAAAATAGCGACTCTTTAATCTGATTTTCATGCTGGGGGAGGCGACGAAGCCACATCTAAGGAGTCGGGCGAGCTGTGAGTGGAGATTCTCATAGTGTGGCCCCAAGAAATCTAGTTTTCATCGAGCCATTTGCAGCCAGTTCAGCCCATTTCTCTGACTCCTCAGGGCGTTGCTGCCTCACGTCATCACAGATCACAGCGTGCATACAAAAACAGCAATTTCCTGCAACGGTTTTAATTGAGCGAGCGTCGTGAGCTGATGGTGGTTCGCTCCTTTCAGATGCAGATGGTGACTGGCATGTGAGGACATCTCAACGTTTAATTTGTAAGAAGAGGAATGGCTTATGCCATCTGTTGAAAATCATCTGTCGCTAATATGCAGCAGATTAAATGTCCTCGGAGCGTTGCGCAATTAATCGCCGGATGTCGTGGACGGCTTCCATTTCTCTGACACCCCCCCCCAACCCACCACTGGAAATTAGATTTGTGTTAGCAGAGTCGTGTTGTTGATCAGTCACTTGTTTGCTCTGTGTTTTCATGTTGCTGTGCTCTGCCAGTTGCCCTGGCTCCGTTTAATAAAACTGAATCAACTGTGCCGAGATAGAGGGCCAGGCCTAAGCGAAGGTTTCTGCTTTCTGTCACTCTCTCTGGTTTTCCATGACGAGGTGATCAAAGAATGACTTGAAGTCATCCACTTTTGTTCTGCTTTTCTGTCTCTGTTTTCAGGAGGCTGCTGGGAATCATCACCAAAAAGGACATACTTAAACACATGGCGCAGATGGCCAACAGGGACCCGGACTCCATCCTCTTCAACTGATCTTCTCCGTCCTTCCTCTTCATCCTCGCCCACCAAATCGCCCCTCTGTAGAGTGGGGTGAAGGGGGGGGGTACACCAGCTTGTAGACTTACATGAAATGCACCTTTACCTCTTTGGCGAGAGAGAGCCAAGGAAGCTTGAGCTTCATTTGCACAGCTGACCAGAGAACAATGGAATTTATTTTCTGTGTAACTTGAAGGCAACTTTGGCTCTTCGAATGACGACACACACCACTGAAAAAATTTCAAGAAAACAACAAGCTGTCAGAAACAGTGACTCGTCCTTTTACTGACAGTGCTGGACCCGATATCATGAGGGAAGTAGGACAGAAGTAAGTCGATGGAATATTTCACATCTGCACCTTCCAACATTTTCTGTTCTCATTTCCTTCCTCATTTTCAAACCAGTGAGGAAACCTTCAGAGAACCCCAAAGGCCACTTCTCTCTCCTCTGTTTGCCATCTCGATTCTCACACCTGGGAGGAAGGGGGGGGGAGGCAGGAACAGCTAATCCTCTGTTATAGGTGCTGACAAGAGGAGACTGGGTGGAGGAGGAGAAAATGAAGACATTGGGGAAGATGAAGAGCTGTTTTGGGAGCTCCGTGCCTGCCTCCGGGCCATCACAGCGAGCCCAGACAGAGCACTTTGAGCTGGGCTGATGGATGTGCAGACACCTCCCTCCCTCTGTGAGGTTTCCTGTAGCCGTGAGGGTGAAGGATCCAGGAGTGTGAGAACAGGATTGACTACACACACACACACACAAACACACACACACACACACACACACACACACACACACACACACAAGCAAGCGTACACTCCACAAAGACTTTCACGTCAGCCTGGGAACCCACTAGAAACATCTTTTCTTTTTCTTTTCTTTTTCGTCGTATGTTTGAGTTTTGTGATACAGCTCCAGCCTGGGAACTATGCAGCGCTGTCCTGCCATGCAGACAGTTTTGTTATGTTAACAGCGTATATAGTCATCGGAAACCATGTCATTCCTTATAGAAGGTGAGGAGCATTTCCAGGCTGTTGTGGAAGGGTTAAAAGAAAATCATGATGTGAATTAATTTATGTAAATGTAAAATTGTTCACTCTACTAAATTATTCCCCTGATTAAAGTTGTGTTTTGTCTTCTTTGTTTTAGCTCCTCATCACTTCGACTGATGTCTTGTTTGCATTTCGTACTCACCTGATCTTTATTTCATTTATTTATATATTTTTTTAAGCTCCGATTCGAGCAAATCTCTCACTGAAACGTGTTTTTGTTTTCGTCGGTGATCAGAACACGAATTTTAGTTCTCTGAATTTACTTTTTTTTTTCTCAGTTTTTCCTAAAAAGCCAAACTGAAACTGATCCAGTGGAAAATGTCAGCTGCAGCTAATCAAAGAATCTTGATCAAAAATGAGAAACAGCTGCTGCTCTGGTCCTCTGAAATATCAGATTTTTTTTTTCTTCTGTCAGGCAATAGTGAGGTGAATCTTTGTTCTATTCAAAGACGTCATGTAGGCGCAATTCTTCCGATGACTAACCACGCAAACAATTTTCAAATGAACGGAAAATGATAATTGTTCAAATTTTAGTTTAATCAGGTTTGAAGCTGAATTTAGGCATTAACGGTGATGTCAAAGTATATTACTCCGTAAATGAATCTGTATGCCATTAAACCCACCTCAACATTTTAAAATAATTGTGTTAATTTATAAAATGTTCTCACAGGACTAAATGCATCCCATGGCCCTCTCTTCTTTATTTTAGGGTTTTGTTTTGGGTTTGTTTATCAGCATTTTAACCAGGTCTGGACTTGGACATGACCATTGCAGCACCTTGATCCTTTCCTTTTTCAGCCATTCTGTTGTAGATTTGCTGCTGTGACTGGGATCATCGTCCTGTCGGATGACCTGATTTCAACCAAGCTTCAGCTGTCAGACAGGCGGTCTCACATTTGACAGGTTCTGCGAAATGAGGCCAAATCACCAGCCCTCCACCAGCGTGCCTGGCGGCTGATGTGCTGTGTTTCGTTTTTGCCAAACCTGTTGCCGTTCATTACGGTTAAACGTCTCCACTCCACAAACGTCTCATCTGGCCAAATCACATTGTTCCAGAAGTGTTGTGGTTTATTCAGATTTATTATTTCTCCTGCCAACCTTTCCAAACAAGTCGTATTTGTTCAGGCATTTTCTAATTTGACAATCATGAACTAACTGAGGCCTGTGGAGTCTGGCTCTTTGTTCTTTTACATTTTCTCAGAGCATTTCACAGTGAAGGATCTCAGGAGTGAGTTTGCTGAATGTTCACTCCTAAGAAGATCGCTGCTTTGTGTTAACACATGGCTGAATGCCCCTTATTGCTGATCAGTTAATCGAGTATATTTGATTAGCAGGCTGGCTGCTACGTACCAGTCATAGTACGGATTTCCCCCAACCCAGTTTATTTCTCCAAACTTATTCTTTTTTATTTTGCTTAGCACAAAATTATAGAAAGGAAACAACGGCTAACAGAAACCATTTTATGAGCTAACTGGTGTTTATTTCAAGTGTCTCATGGCATATTACATTAATTACAGGTTCATTCATTTCTTTCTTTGTTTTGAATTTTTGGCAGCTTTGGTCCTCCATACGAGTCTGAATGGAGAGGGGGAAGCAGCTCATATTATCTCAGACGTTATATCACCATCCAGAGAATAATATTATTCTGGGCTATTTTTAACTCTTTAGAAATTCAGCAGGTCAGTTTGAACTTCATGTGCTACCCTGTAAATGTTGGCGGCCCGGGACTCGTAAAGTTTCACCTCCTCTCTGAGCGCTTTGTTTAGATGGTGAATTGATTTTCTTTTTTCTCACAGGCTGCTCTCTGCAGCCAGTAAAAACATAAAGTAATGGTGAAAGTTTAGAGAAACCATCATGTGTCCTGGGAACAAGCACCTGCTAGAAATCCTGTACGTTATGTTGACTTAATGGGACTTTAAAATGGAACGAACCCTGTGAGCTAGCGATGTTTATTGAGCCTTCAGAAACAAAGACAGAGATGCATAAAAATGTAATGTTAAAAAAAAAAAAACCACACTGGGTGAACATCTTAGAATTCATTTGGGATTTTTTCCAGTCCACACAGGATCGTACAAATGTACATGCATATAGATACAGGTTCTAAAGTGTGTGTTTAACTATGACAATGCCTATTAAAATTCAGTTGTATTTATATAGAGCCAAATCTTAGCAATGGTCACTTCAATGAACTTAACATACAACTGACAGTTCTTTGTCAGCATGAAAGGGATTTGTTTGACAGCAGTCACTGACCAACATTCAGAACAGTGGAAAAGTCCAAGGAACTCGGGACGATCTAAGCTGGAGAAAGGTAGATTTACATAAAATAGGAAGATCTCCGGAGACACCCTCAAGGCTGGAACGCCAGCATCGCTGTCCACAGAGAATCGGCACCTTCCAGCTTGACTGAAATTTGCAGCTGCCCACATGGAGAAGCCAAATGCTTTCTGGAGAAACGTTTTCTCAGTCGAGACAAAGATGCAGTCTTTTGATGCTGTGTGGATCATAGAAAATCCAAAAAAACTTCAAGCTTTTGCACCCAATTCTTGTTTGTTAAAGGCAATGAAAAAGAACAGTTCAAATCAATCTTTAAATGCCCAAAATTACCATGATTTTCATGCCCGTGATGAATGTACAGCTGTAACCTACAGAATGCTTCTCCTGCTCTCACCTGCATCCACCAGAAGGATCTGGGAGGATGATTTACTCATCACTGTCCAGTTTTATGAGCAGCATAACTGCAGGGAGTGGTGAGCTCTGAGATCCCTTTATCACTCCGTGTATATCAGAGTCTGCAGCTCATCGAATCGCTCTCAGCACATTTATATAAGTGTTTAAAACTAGTTAAATGAATGCTTTTGTTATATACAGGGATGAGATGAGTGTCTCATTACCACTGTATTTTGGTTGGCCCACTGCTGCAGCAGCTTTATTGATTGTGATTGACCATTTCCTTTTAAACATCATTACCCTAAACAAGATCATCGCCATGATGATGATGATGATGGTGATTTAAACTCTAAAATCAGCCTGATTGAAACATAAAAGCACCAGCGTTCATCTACGTCACGTCCCACCTGACTCTGGCGTGTATTTGCCAGTATTTGGACGGATCTGTATCGATGCATCTGTTTCCAATTGAGCTGTAAGAGAAACTTGCTGCTTGCTTGCTTTTTGATTTCTTTTTATGAGCTGGTGCCAGAGAGACGGCAGGTTCGAAGCTCCTACCATTTCAGTTAATTTAACATGCTGGTCACTGATAATGAGCTTCGATTTGCCTGCAAAATAGTGCAGAATAGACACATACAGGGGATCACACCAGAGAAACGGGCATTTAATGACCAGAAAATGAACTGTAGACTTTAATTCTAAGCACGGAGACCTCGTTACTGATTATTTCATGGCTTAGATGCAAAAAGTGACTCATTTTGGACAATACACGAGTCCCTTAGAGTAATTATGCATTACCTTTCTAAAGGATTTTGGCTAATACATGGTTGTAGCTTGGTTTACCTCTGCATATATAAGCTGGTGTGGATGATTGATGTTGGAGGCATATATAGTGTTGGATGGTAACTGAGTAGGAAAGCCGCATTAATTTAAATCAATATTTATTCATTTGAGCCACATTTCACATCACGTGGAAGCACTTTCAACTTCTCCTGTCTTATAAATGATGTGAAGTGGGTAGGGAGAGGTCTATGGTGTCGGCACAAGACCCAAAATATGATAACTTCAGGAGACTGGCTGGTTATTGATCGGCGGACAGAAAAGCTTGTGCAACAGGCTAGACAATGGTTTAAGATAAATTGATCGTTTTTACTGTACTATTAACAAAGTGCCTGACTTTTTTTTAAGAATACTCCATCCTGGCTGTGCTTTCTTTGGTCACAAATAGAAACTGACTGACATACATCTCACTCAGTCATAACTGTGGAGGACCAAAACTGCCAACGATTTGATGAGGTCCCAGTAGGCAAAAGAGCGAATTACTGCGGCCGTGTGCAATGAACATGCGATCATGTTTTCTTTGACATCACAAGCGCTGAAGCTTGAGACCAGGTCTGCAACACCTTCATTCGTATTGTCTTCAAAGTGACTTTGGTGCTAAAATGACAATAAGATGGATTCAGTCTGCCATCAATTTAGAACTAAATCAAGTTTTGATACTATGGTGATAAACAGCAATAAATCACTGAAAATACCACATCTGTTGAAACTCTATTGACATGCACATTTTAAACATCTAAGCATTTTTACTTTAAATGGAAATGTGCATTAACTATTTACAATCAGTCCAGACACAACCTCATAGATTTGAAAGAGAAATGTAGAAATTTCTCCTGAAAATACTCACATAGGTCCTGGAGAACAGTGATTTAAAATTGCATGGGTGCGGTGCCACTTTGGTTTCACTGCTGGGAATTGATTGAAAAATGCAAATATAACTAATGCAATCAGTAATTATAAATCAAGCAGTAATTGATTAAAAAATATGATGGAAGATAAAATATAGTACTGTGCAAAAGTTTTAGGGAGGTGAGAAAAAAATGCTGTAAACAAAGAAAAACAAAGAATGCTTTCAGAAATATAAAAGATTGTTTATTGGCCCCAAATGTATTCTGCAGCAGGATAATGACCCCAAACATACAGACAAAGTCATTAAGAACTATTGTCAGTGTAAAGAAGAACAAGAAGTACTGGAAGTGACGGTATGGCCCCCACAGAGCCCTGATCTCAGCATCATGGAGTGTGTCTGGGATTACATGAAGAGACAGAAGATCTGTGGTTAGTTCTCCAAGATGTTTGGGACAACCTACCAGCCAAGTTCCTTCAAAAACTGTGTGCAAGTGTACCTGGAAGGATTGATGCTGCTTTAAAGGCAAAGGCTGGTCACACCAAATACTGAATTGATTCAGATTTCACTTTTGTTCTTTCACTGCATTTTGTTGAATGACGAGAATAAATGATTATCACTTCCATTTTTCAAAGGATTCTTTGTTTACAGCATCTTTTTTTCCTCACCTGCCAAAAACTTTTGCACAGTACTGTAAATACTTTTTTAAAAACCAAGTTCTGTGTTTATTTGGTGATTTCAGTCCTTCATAATATGTACTGAGGCATTTAACCTTTATTTTTATGACAGGTCAGTAGAGTGCGCAGGAAAAGAGGGCGAGGATATGACCCCTGCAGGAGCTACAGCAACGCCACCTTCTTTTTAATGGTCAGCAGGGGGCGATGTCTGTAATTTTAAAAACACTTGTGTTTCTTACAGAAGCCTATGGGAAAACTGGCTTCTGGCTTGATTGCTAAGTACATAAAGTAATAATTAAAGTGTTCTTAGTCACTTGTCTTATTTGATATCTAAAAACTAAGTAAATTTTGTTCATTTTGGTCATTGATAGAGTGTGAAAGTAAGACTGGTGTTTCATCAGAAAGGGCATAATACTTGGCCAAATCTGAAACTCTGTGACAAGAGAGCAGCACTGATAAGGTAAAAAAAAAGGCCTTATCCAGCAAATCTGTCAACCACAGGTTGTTATCCAGTGAGATTACATCCATCTCACTTAGATCCTCGTCACATCCATTTTTAAAAAATGGTCAACCTGAGGACTCGTTACGAGACTTCGCCAATGGTTCGGTCATACTAGAGTAAGAAATGCACACCATCCTCCTTGTTACAAGGAAAAATTAGGAGTTGCCTCGTGACGCCCTCAACCTCTGGACCGCCACTTTTGATCGCAAGACAATTTTATAGGTCACCTGGTGGGAGTATGTCTGTGAAGGTTCTCAGTCATCCAGGTCATCGTAGTCTAAGGAGCTTGGTAAGAAAAGCGTCTGGACTTCTTTGAGTTGCTTGAAGATGTTTCACCTCTCATCCGAGAAGCTTCTTCAGTTCTAAGGGTGGGAGGCAACCTGTCTCCAGGCAATCACAATTAAAATGCCTGCGATCACTGTTTTTCCACCAGTGGGTGAGGTCACAGTGACTACATCCATCTTTTATACGAGTGATGTTGATCTCATTTTACTTCGAGGGTCATACTCGGGCAACTTTGCTATGAAATGGGCTGGATGAGTAAAGATCATCTTTCTGTTAGCGTAACGTTGTTTAACTACACATTTAATCCCTGAGATTAAGTCTTAATGTCAGATTTTAAGAACTGCCGTTTCAACAGATTTGTCAGGCCATTTCTCGTTCCTGAGCCTTATGTTTGACACCCCTGCTTTAAACTGTCGTAAGACTGAGAGCTAATAATCTTGGTCACTTTCTTACTCTGTCTAATATTTATATTTAGAGTTCTTTTACATGTTTTTCCTTACACACTGGAAAAGTGCATGCCAAAGCTTAAGCGAGCAAACACTTTAACTGCTAGGCAACAGTTTGTATTTTACCAAAATAACGCCGTCGTGGGTACTTAAGCAAATAACTCCACCTTTGACTCGAAAAGGTATAATTACCTGCAGGCGTGACTTTACTGACATTGTTATGTATGATGCCTCTGCCCCCAGAGGTCACCGTCCACTTTAGGCGCCACTTGCTTAGATGACCTCGTTGGCCCTCGGGTGTCAAAGGTGTCATGTGGTCACTCTTGACTCAGCGTCTTCGAAGTTGAGTCAGAGCTCGTTTGTGGCCACATAATCTCTGTGAGAAGGAAGTCAGAGGCATGAAGATGGAGGGGAAGCATTTGTTTATGCGTGCGTAGGCGTCTGCACATGGATTCACTTTTTGCACATGAGTGTTTAGCATCTGTGTGTGTGTGTGCGTGTGTGTGTTGGGGAATGTGAGTGTATTGTAGCCAGCTAGAAATGACTCAGTGTATTCTTGAGTTCAGTTCCTGCGGCTGAGCCTTCACATGGGGCTCGGGTTACCTGCCTGCTCATGACTTCTACACTCTCACACCTGAAAAACGCTCACGTACACATTCGCACACACAGGTTATACTTTATACTTTTATATTGTCTTTCCTTCCTACTTTTTTTCCGTAATAACTCTGACTTTTTCTTTCCTGTGTTCTGTTACTTTCCTCTAAGATAAGCTTCCTTGCCTCATTTACTGCTCTTTGTGTCATATCAGTCATCCAGTTCCCAGGCTCACCATTGTGTCTGTGCACATTACAAAGCAGCAAAAACATCTTGATGTGGTAATAGGCCAAACTGAGTTGTCATCCTACACCCTAAAGTGTCAGATCTCTCTCTCTCTCTGTTTTTATGCCTTACCTGTCTGGGTCTGTGTTCATCAGTGCAGAAGGAACAAAGGAAGCATGCAAAGATGACTTGTTTGTTTTCCTGAGGGCTGTACAAAGTAAGCAAATATTTATGATCAATCACTGCCTTTGTGATTTAAGTGTCTATGTGTATGCAATCCAATCTGCACCACAGTGCTGCCCTGCAAGGCACACCTGAGGTTATCAGGTGGAGTTTCCCACGGTTGCCTGCTAAAAGATGTGTAACTCACAAACTGACCTCTCATGAGAAACAAGCTAAGGCCAAGATATTTTAGCAATGGATACCACTGTGTGTAGTCTTTGAGGATGGGGGTCGAACAAGAAGCATGTACTGTAAATTCATAGCTAAAGTGACCTCCTGCCTAGCTTAGGTTGCTCTCCTACCCTTTGAAAAAGTCAGCACATGAGTCCTACCTTTAAGAAAGTAATAATTATACAACGTTAAGATGTTTAGAGGTGCTGTCCGGAGGATTTTGCTTTCTTTAGCGGAGCGGTTCTCAAACTTTTCACAGTGAGTACCATCTCACAAAATATTTGGCTCTTGAAGTACCGCCCTAACACTCACAGTAGTATATTTACCACCACATACAGTTTACATGAGACAATTTTATTTCTTATATGAATGTTATTTATTTTAACTGTCATAAACAGGATGTGACAAGTGTAATAATAACAACTGTAGTGCATTAAAACATTCACAGCAGGTAGGATATCCAATCTTTAAGTGATGACTTGATGAAACCTGCTTCCGGGTCCAAACTACTCTGCGTTTATTAAGACTGTTGTGTTTTTAACATGTTTTAATGCTTTATATTTTGTTCTGTCTGTAAAAACAGTCAGTGATCACTGTCGGCCGCTCTCGGTTTTTATTACCGCTAATCATTTTAAAGCTCAGTTGTTAAAACCTTATCGTGTAACTACAGCCCAGCCCATGCAGCAGTATATTAATGACTAACCTCACATTGTGGATGGATTATCTCAGTTGTTCTCCGGTCCGTTTACAGCATCGTGCCATGCGATCAGGGAACCTCACATTAACTTTTATTGAGTGGAAAAAAGTTAGCGTTCATCCTCTAGCGTCACTGTGTTTATATTATGCTAACCATAGCTGTGTAGTTAGCCACCACGCTAGCACATCATTAGCTAGTCCAACTTCAGTAACCCTACAAACGCCACTGCTGTTTAGTTTTCTGTCTTCACTTTTGTCAGAAGTGACAGCAGAGCTGTATGTTTTGACTTTTGCTTTAGAGAGTCATTGTAAATATATTGGTAGTTGTTGCACGCTTCTAGCTTAGACTGCCAGCCAGCGGGTTAACATAAAATGAAGGCCACTATATGGCTGCGAAATGTGGCACGCAGGTTGAATGTCCTTAAAGAAGCCTGGACAACTATCCCTAAAGACTGCTTAAAAAACATTACAAGAAGGCTAAAAGTTTAAAGGAGTTCAGGCTATGTTAAGGAATAAAGGTGGTCATACCAATTATTGCTAGAAATGTACAAAGGAAAATATAAACTATTTTTGCCTCATATACTATATTTCCATGTACGTTTGCACATATTTCAATTAATTAATGTACCTATTTCCTATTTTCCAAACAAAATATAAAGAAATTATGGTTGGCTCAAGACTTTTCCACAGTACTATATAGCAGAATTAATATATCTATTTTAACTTATGTAAATCTACCAATATTTTCGATTTACTTTCTTTTTTTAAACCGAAAAATTAATACATAGGTTATATATAGTTTAAAAATATATATATTTTTATCTTTGTTCATACACTAATTAATGTCTATCTATAGTTTTCCTTTTTTTTCTTTGGTTTTTGTTTCCATTTTGTATCCTTATAGTATTTATATTTATATATATATATATATATATATATATATATATATATATATATATATATAATTATAATTATAATTATAATTTCGGCAGCTTTGGTCCTCCACAGCCAGATGCTTGTTTAAGAGGTTTCTCTTTATAATATTATAAGGTCAATATTATAAGGTCTTGGTCTTACTCTATGATCTAAGTCAAAACAAACAAAAATTTTTTTTATAGATATGACTACATGGGACTGCTGTTAAAAAGCCACGTAGCCACTACTCATCCATCAAATATCACGAGACTTCAGGTTACTAAAACACATCTGCAGAGTGTTTTGGAAAGGCTAAATAACATCCAGACTGGGAGCAGGCGAAGTGTGTGGGGAGCATGTAGAGTTTCTGTACAATGGTGTATGGTATGAAAATAAACTTGACTTGGGGTTACTGCAATGTAAATCTGGCTCACATTATTGAAAAGACTGGAAAAAACATCAAGAAAAAATATCCAATGCAAAACAAAGAAAAAAGTATTGCATAGATTTTAAGCCACATTGCAAAAAGTATGATTATTACAGCATGAAAAATGTTTGTAAAGAGAAATAGCTAAGGGCAGCGCGGTGCCACGGTCGAGTGGATTGGTCACAGTGGCATTGTTCATTAACTGAGTGGCAGGCGTGATGGATTGTGGCGCAAATAAAGCTCATTGGTTGTTTGTGGAACTGAAATCTGGGAAAACTTCAGAACAGTCTGAAATAATTTTCGAACAGATGCTACAGCAGTGAGTAATAAGCAGAGAGGAGCAATGAGATGACAAATATATTTAATAAATTACAATATTTCCTGCACTAAATAAACTGAAGATGCTTATGGTGGAAAACCTCAATGGGCTCATAATCTTGATCAAATCTATTCTGCAACATTTCCGCTTCACATCAAAAAAATAAAGTAAGAAACAAATACTGCGCCAGTGAGACCTGTTTTAGTAAAATACAGCACTTCTCACATATGAGGCCTACTAATTTAGCAGGCACACCCTCCGTAGAGAAAAAGTGCAAACAGATGTATTTTAAACACGATTTCCATCCAGTTTTCATGTTGATACACGGTGCTGCTTGTTTCAACCAGGCAAAATCAATGTGAAGGCATGGAAAGCACAGGCTGCACTATAATTTAATACAACCATCGCCATAAAGCTAAATCAACGTCTCTCTAACGGTATAATATTTATTACGGTGTTGGCCTGGATTGCGTTACAGTGTGCAGATGCTTGTATTTTTCTGGTCACAGTATTTAAAATGTTACAGCCAACATGTCATCCTGATCCCCGGCCAAACATTCAGCTAAACCTGCAGATTTTTAAGCTGTGCCATATTTCTGTCTTGTAACTGTTTATAAAAACAAGCACCGAAAGCACATTTTTAGACATGAGGAACTCTTGGCAGGACTGGTCACTCATCAGCATTTGGCAGATTGATTTAAACCTCATTTAGTCCATTTGTGTCGAGCTAAAGTCATCAGTCTGCTCATTTTACAGTAATAAAGCAAGCAGTGCATGTGCTGTCTTCCTAAAACGTAAGGTATTACGTTGTGCTTTGCACAGATGTAGTAATTCTGAAATTCCCTTTCTAATCATCTTCAAAATAAAGTTTTTCCTGATGAGAATTCTGTCACAGTAGATGATTGACATGTTTCAGGTTATTTTAATGTCTGCTAGGCCTGTTTGAATGAACAGAGCAAGAAAATGTAACCAGTGGTTGAAGTGGGATTTGGCAAGTGGTGGAACCCTAACACTGGATGTAGTGGTGAGGGAGGAGGAAACTAATTACTCTGAAATAATAGAAATGTGTGAGTCTATGATCAGCTGACCTGTGCTCCAGCTCTTTGGGGATTTACTCTACTGAATTTGACAATATATAAGCCCATAGGCAGATGTTTCACAAGTTGTAAGGCTGATTCTCTAGTCCCTGGACGCTATACTAGCAAGCATATTTGAGTAAATCCAACATTTCTGACTTAAATGCATGTCTACATTAATGTCTGCTATCCTTGATGTAACATCGCCACTAGTTGTTATCAGTCCAACATATGGATCTCTATAAACTTCACCATCATGTAAAGCTTCAGTATCTGATTTAACAAACTGAATGATGATAGTTATATTTCAATTTCTAGTCTGGCACCTGTCACTTGCATAGTTCTTTTGAAAACAATCTTTCAAATTCATTTAGCTAGCTAGATACTTAAAGTTACTGCGAAAGTAACTTAGCATCTGCACCATGAACGCATCACAGAAACGGGCTTTAACCCGTGGACATAGCCACCATAAATTCACATTGTGAAGCCCAAGTTTCACCGTTATGGTTGTTGCCATGTTGTTTTGTTGGAGCCAGATGTTATATTTGAACTAGAGTGAAGACTCTAATAATTTGTGCACAGCAACATAATGAAATAATAGATTTTTTTCTCACTTTAGCTGAACTTCAACAAGAAACTTCTTGGAAGGTCTGCAGGACTGGTGAGTGACTCACATTAGCAAAGGTGAGGCTTGGCAGACTCTGTCAAGATACCTGTCAGTAAAATCAGCCATGCTTCTAACTGTAAGCCCTTCCAATGCGCACACGGATGGATCTTAAATATTTTGCCCGCTGCACAGAAGTTATGCAGGGTGAGACTAACCACAGAGGCTTAAACGTTTTCTTCCTCCATGCTGTAAAAATGTTTTTTGATGCTGTAAACTTGGGCATTTAAACATGACAGTCTATGGGGGCTAAATTGCTTTGGTGCCAGCCTCAAGTGAGGAATTTTAGCCATTTCCCTGTTGGTTTTGTTTTTCAATTTTTTTGAAAAGCACAGATTTCGACAACAGATGTTTTCCATTTAAACTCTTCCATGTCACAGCACTGGTATGTATGCTGGCTCACTGTAACGACAAACATTTAGATAACATGGAGCCATTGTTAAAGTTTCAGTAACGCTTGTTCTTAAAAGCTTAAAAAGCTGAACAGAACAACAAGTAATTTAAATGAACTCTACCAATTCTGCCAAGAAGACTAGTCAAATATCCAGGCAAAATTATGCCAGAATGGCCCTCGAGGCCTGGAGTTGCCCACCCCTGGTGTAAATGTTAGTCCTGCGACAGACTGGCGACCTGTCCAGGGTGTACCCCGCCTCTCCAGCCCCCCACAACCCTGATAAGGATAAGCAGAAGAGAATAAATAGATGGATGGAAATATTGAATTATAAATAAATGAGACTGAAAGAGTTTGCTACATCTTCAAAGAATGCACTCGAAGTTGACATGACATGAGTTTTCATGCTTTGATAATGGTAACATCAGTCTTTAAGTTGGTAGAACAAAAAGTAATACTGACACTCTGGGATTCAGAATAAAATACAGAAGAAGAATAGCTGTAGTTGAGTATGTTAAAAGTCTGGCGTGAGTTTCATGAAGTTACACAAAGGGCTAGATTTTTGCACAAAATGGAAAATATTTTAGCCTGGGGACAAAAATTGGCTCTGTTGCTTTCAGTGACCTCAATTTAGCTTCCAGTGTCCAGAGAGGAAAATTACGACACACTGTTTAACACTGGAACAACATGCTGGATAAAAACCAACATGATTGCAACCACAGGTCTATGTTCTGGCTTTGTCACGGATGTCATCACACGATGGCGTGACCCAAGCCCCTCAGTGATCAGGATTCCTGTACGTTATGTGTGTAGGGTTCAGTAAAACTACCTGAGAGAACAGAAACTCGTTCCACCAGTACATTTAGATCACTTCCAGAGTACGTGTTGGCCGTATAGGATTTCTTTTCCATTTCCCACTTCTCTGGATTCAATCAAGCTTTTTTTTCACCTCTTTAACCTGTGTTTTTGATCAGAAGTCTGCTCCCCGCGAGCTCTTAAAACAAAGAGGTGCCGGCTCGTGCCACCTCAACCCAGCTGTTCCATTAGATAAACTATGAGCAGAAGCCTAGAGGCTACAAAATATCTGATCCGTGCATTGCTGCAAGAGACTAATTCAGCACATAAATATCAGTAAAATAACACACTTTTATGGTAGCACTTGCACAAGCTGCCAGCACAACCCGGGGTTAAAGGTGTAAGGCATGCTTTTGTGTTGAAAATATTATCATACAGGCTCATAATTCTGAGGTGCTCCCTGTCCTCCTCAAAAGCTTCTTTAAAAAAATCAGCTTCATGGAGCATAAATAGTTTGACACCTACCTATTGACAACTTCCTTATCAGGAAGTAAATGTTACAGAGCATTTTAATGTCTCTAAGTTGGTTCCCAAGAAGCGGAAATCTGTTCATTTGGATGTTCTCAGTGGGAGAAATGTTTCATCACTCATTCAGGTGACTTCTACAGTCTCATCAACTTTTTAGGATTTCCTTACCCGGATGATTGAGCACACATCAAGACACTAAGCTGGTTGTTTTTGGTTGAGCTCAAGCTTTCTTGTTTCAGTTGCCCTTAACACTCTCATCAATGCAAAGTTTGCACAGCCAAGATAGCATGGTTGTTCGTGCCAAACCTGTTGGTCTGAATATTTCACAAACTGGTGATCTGCTGGGATTTTCCCACTCAGCCATCTCAAACGTTTACAGAGAATGATCTGAAACAGAGAAAATATCCAGTGAGTGGAAGTTCTCTGGGTGAAAATGTTGATTGTTGATTTTAGAGGTCAGATGAGACTAGCGAGACTACTTTGAGCCCCCAGGGCACTTTATATTCTAAGGTAGAGACCCTGCAATAATACAGAGAAAAACCCAACAATCAAACAACCCCTATGAGCAAGCATTTGGCAACAGTGGGAAGGAAAAAAATCATTTTAACAGGAAGAAACCTCCAGTAGGACCAGGCTGAGGGAGGGGTGGCCGTGTGCCGCAGCTGGTTGGGCGTGACACAAAGGCTCATCAAAATTTGGAAAATGGAAAATTGGAAAAATGTTGCCTTGTCTGTTCCTGCTGCAACGTTTGGATGGTAGGGTCGGAATTTGGTGTAAACAACATGAACATTTGGATCCATCCTGCCTTGGATTAAAGTTTCAAGATGATACTGTGTGGGCGATATTATCTTGGCACACTTTGGGCCTGTTAGTATGAACTGAGCATCATTTAAGCTTAGCTGAGTAATGTAGATGACCATGTCCATCCCTTTATGCCCACAGCGTGACATCTTATGGTGGCTGCTTCCAGCAGGATAACACACCATGTCACAAAGATCAAATCATCTCAAACTGCTTTCTTAAACTGTAATCAGATGGCCTCCGCAGTCACCAGATCTCCGTCCAATAGAGCAACTTTGGGATGTGGAGAAACAGGGGATTCACCTCGTGGATGTGGAGCCGACAAATCTGCAGCAACTGTGATGCTGTCATACCAACATGGAAAAAAATCTCAGAGGAATGTTTCCTGAAATAAGCCACGACTAATGAAAGCACCTCTGAAGGCAAAAGGCGGTCCAACCTGATACCAATAAGGTGTAACTAATGAAGTGTCCTGTGAGATTATATAGTTTGTTCTCATAGTTATAAAAATATCAAACACATAATCTCTGTGTGAAAAAGCACTTTCTCTGATGCACACACCTTTTTATTTTCTCATTCTCTGTGGGTAGTTTCCTGCAGCTTCCTGTGACAAACCCTTTGTGTGCCAAGGAGGGCTGCTTTAAAGGCCTTATCAAAGGCCTAATAATGTTTGTTGCTCCGCTGCAGGAATAACTGCATTGTTTAGGTGCCCTGTAAGGTATTCTGATAGCACCACTCCCACTGATTCTGAAATTCCCATTTCCAATGGCCGGTAGTCAGGGCAGCGGGGTTGAAGCAGTAGTATTGTTCTTCCAAAAAAAGTGTGTGTGTGTGTCAGGTTGAACGCTTGTCTGGCCCCACTTAGTCTCTTCAGGATGTTTGGGATTTTCTGTGTGTGTCTGTGTGCATGTATAAGTTTGTGCATGTCTGCTTTCCAGCTTTATAAAACTCATTTCCTGGCTGGCTCTTAGGAAAACAGAGTGTATGTTGGGCAATAATACAGGCGACATGGAGAGAACGGCAGCGCTGCTGATATGCTGCAGTGTTATGATGGATGTGTGTGTGTGTGTGTGTGTGTGTGTGTGTGTGTGTGTGAGAGAGAGAAGATGGAGGGAAAGCGGGTCCAGTATGAGGAGAATGCTGATATGAAGATAACAGTAAGTAGGTGACTGCACAGTGCTTGTGTGTGTGTCAGGAAGGGTGGTACTCTATGGATGGGGGCAGGTTAGAAAAACCAATAGGTCTTTTGTTAACACTCCTATGCAAACACAGCAGGTCAGAGAAAAAGTCATTTAAGTGTTTAATATGACCAATGTCTCCATTAATCAAAACGTCTGTCTGGTCTGTGGAGCTGCTTGTATGCCTGTTACTGTACTGGCAAAAGCAGTTTGTTGGTTAAAATTGGCACAAAAAGAAAGTGTTTCTACAATTTCTACATTCCTGGTACAACTTAGGTATTACTATTGGTTCAATTATACTCAGTTTTGGACACAGACAGGTGGAGACCCGACAGACATGTAGTTGCTTCTGTTATACTTCTTTGAAGTCTGCTTCTAATGTAAATTCTCCACAGATGAGTCTGTTTAAAAAAAAGGGCAGGGTCAGGGTTAAGCAGGTAGGCCTAAAGCTGCACGGATCCTCTGTTCACCATCTGATAATGAAATTTACATGGCATGGCTCTATGCAGACTCTAGTGGACTCATGGATACAGAAAGTATAATACTCGTCAGACAGGTAGCCAGGAACTGCTTGGTAATCAAGGATCATTAAGTCCCAATTATTATTATAAAATGAAAACCACCTCCACCTGCTTCAGTTCGGTTGTAGCCTCACCAGGTGAAATCTCATGCTCAATCTTGAAACTCTACACCAACAATGCAATAATTTATGTCTATGTTTGACTTTGAAATGCATTCTTCTGGTCAAACACGTGCTTTCCTTAGTTTCAGATTAGGTCTTTATTAGTCTTGGAGCCAGTTATCACTGATGGATCTACATGCTGTCCAAGCATGCTGAAATTACACACATTCTTAGCCCTTCTGCAGGGTAATGAAACTGAGCTTTCCTTTCATTTACCAGGATGCACACACTGTCCCTTTGTCCACACAGTCTCAGGGGGAATTTACACTACTCGTTATGCGTCTTTATGAACCAGCCGTCTTTGTTATTTAACCGGTTTCTTTTGTCTGGTAAGTTTTCTACTGTGCCCACTAAAACACACATAAAGCAAACCTCTTGAGTTAGGAGTGACTGATTTCATGTCGGTTTCCTCAGATTCAGGAAAAGAAAAATGTCTAAAGTCGGCTTGAGTTGAATGGTTCTGGTTTATGCTAATAGTCTTTCAAACATCAGCAGGACGTTAAGCAAAGCCAGAGACAATGTAAACTGAACATGATGTTAATGCGGTTTCCCTCAAGTGTTTTGTGTCACCGTGGCTGTCCTTGCTTCACCCTGGTGGTCTGTACAGAACCATCCTGGTTACCTTACTCATGTGGCATGCAGAGAAGATGAGGGGCATCAACAGGGAACAGCTTCATTATCCGCCTGTCAGCAGTTTGCCTAAAATGTCCATCAGCCGTTTGAACCCATGTATAGGCAGCAGATGTTACCAACTTTAAGAGCCTCCAAAGAGCTTTGAGCATCACAAAAGTGTTCATGTGTTTGTGCTTCAGATGAAAAATGCCACTAAGAAAAGAGAACAGCTCTTTCTGCTTCTCATGTTCAAAAGAACTCACTGGTTACTTCGTTAACTGAAACTGGCTTGTGGTCCAAGCAAGAACCACATCTTTGGTAACTTTGGCCCATACAGTCCTAAAGCAGCACACACAAATACACACACACACTGATCTTATTTGGATTGGTGGATGTGTGTTTGGTTCATTGGTTCAGAGAAACAATGCTGCTGGTTATTATCTCTCTATGACATAACACAGAAATGAACCCAAAGAAAGTCCTATCGAGTTTGACAGGAAGATATCCGTGCAATTCTGGCCTGCTCCACATCTCTGCTGCTTCCTGCTGTTCTTCTTTTTCAAGCCGCTTCACTGGCTCAGTGATGGTTGGTTTAGAAAACGGCAACGAAAATTACTCCATAATGTCAAAGAAAAATGCATTACATAAGATTCAATTCAAACCAGCACAGCACAAAACTTGGGTATTGAAGTGGCTTATGTTATATAAGGTTAGATTCTAAGGTTACAATTTTAAAAGTCTCTTTTCTCATAAAACAAACAAACATGCCAAATACATTTTGGTATCAGTCACATAGTATGTGATATCTAACATGCCTAACAGGTACATAAAAAAGAAGGTAAGAAACAGATAAATAAAAACAATAAAAAAGCAGTTATATTAAATATTTGTATGGAGCTTTTGGGCATAATTTCCCCACCAGTGTATTTCATTGTACAACATTGTACAAAAGTCTTGAGCCATCTCTTGTCCCTAATTCTTTATATCTTACTTCCAAGCAGCCAGACTTTCTTCTAACTTCTAACTCTGTTAAATTTCATAAATTCTGTTTTCATGGATGCCTGGATGTTAAACTTGATTGTTACACCTGGGAGGCTCCTGACTACAGTATCCGTAATACTCCAACAGTCCATCAAGTGGTGCAGCTTCGTAGCTTACCAAAGTCGTACTAAAACATTTTTTGACAAATTTCTGATCTTGGTGTACCATGTAAAATCAGTTCAAGGTCAGTAAGCACAATCAGAATTCATACATGAGGCGCACGGTCGATTTTTGAGAAAATTGAAGTATTTTAAGTGCAGCTTTTTGTCCAAAAAATAGGGTCATTTTCAGTCTGGAGGAATGTTTTTTCAGATTTTTCTTTTGGTTAACACTGAACTATTAATCATTTACACATAACAGAAAACCATTTCTTGAGCTGAGAAGCATCTGGCCCTCCAGTAGACCCATCTGCTGTTTGCTGAACTCTCATCAGAAATGGTCTCACTGGAAGGGTGGCTGTAAAAAAGCCGGAAGGGAAACAGGGAGAAAAGGCTGAGGTATGACGAATTACACAAGAACTGGAATGAAAATCGGTGCAATACCATCTGGAAAACATCTGATTGGCAACACCTTCATTTTTGTAGCATGACAATGATCTCAAAAACACTGTTAATGGAGTAAAAGCATACCTGAATAGAAAAATACACAATGGAATGCTATCAGTCCTGGTTTGGCCTCCCAAGAGCTCGGACTTCGACATTACTTAAGGGCTGTGGGATCATCTTGATGAAGAACAGAACAAAAGGCAGCCAACATCCAAAGAGTTTTGAATGTCCTTGAAGAAGCCTGGAGTACTATTCATGAAGACTGCTTCAAGAAATTACAACAATGATTGCCTAAGAGTTCAGGCTGAGCTAAAGAATAAAGGTGGTCATACCAAATATCAACTTTCACACACATTTTCCTAGTAAAATATAAGAAATAGGGGGTCGCCCAAGACGTTTGCACAATACTGTAAGATGCCATGTTCAGATACAGAAGTTTTAGTTGAAGATTTCTTTGTAAAGTAAAACCAAAATTTCCTTTGGTCATTAATTTCACCTCTGTGGCTGTATTCCACTTGATGAAAATGGAAGTATCCTGCCAAAATCCAAATTACAGCTGCAATTACAAAGTGCTCAGTTTGCACAGGATCAGTATTATCAAGAGACCATCGTAAGGAAATTATGGTGGGCAATTTGTGTTGGAATTTGTACTTGACAAACTGGAGACATTTTGAATTCACAGAGGGTTAAAATTACTGATAGAGTCAGCAATTATTACAAATTACTGGATATCCTCAATAAAATTCCTGTGTTGAGACGTAGAACAAAGGTGAGCCTTGGTTCTGGATTAACCTTTTAACCAGTTGGACAGAGGGAGCAGTTGTAGGAAAAGGGGCAAACATAAGCTGAACACAGTAAACATGTGTTGTAATTACACTAAAATCTTGTAATTACAGTGCCAAAGAGTTTACGTCTGCAGCCGATCATAGTGGCAGGCAAGATAGCTTTGAGAAACTGGGTCTGTTGTTTCAAGACAAACCGAACAATCAACTGTAAGAGTTTTAGATCCTAAATGAACAATTGGTATAGGTTGCTGGTGTTCCCATTATAACACCAGCAACCTATACCATCCATACAAGACAGGATGATTCATGCTTTTGTATTTTCTTACACCAAATTCTTACCCTACCATCTAAATGTGGCAGCAGAAATCGACCCCCATGAGACAAGGCAACGTTTTCTGTTGTCCAAATTTTGGTGAGCCTGTGTGAATTGAAGCATCAGTTTGCTGCTATTATCTTATCAGGCAGGAGTGGCACCTGCTGTGGCTTTCTGCTGCTGTAGCATGGCTGCTTCAAGTTTTTTGTGCATTCAAAGATGTTCGTCTGCATAACTTGGCCATAACGAATGCTTTTTGTTACCTTCCTGTCGAGTTTGGCCATTGTCCCAGCACGTTCTCACTCCTGAGCGTACATGTGTAGATTCATTCCAAACCGTTCTCACGTTTTCATTTTTTCTGATCTCGTAATGTAGAATATATCGTAATATATCGACGGTTTGTCACCTAGCGTAAAATGTTACGCTTTGGGAGTGAGAGCGTGTTGATTCTCCTCACCTCTGAAATCAAGAAGGCATTTTACAGACCATTCTCTGTAAATCCTAGAGATGGTTATGTGGAAACATCCCAGCAGATCAGCCCATGTGACAGCAACAACCATGCCACATTCACTTACACAGTCACTTACATCTCTATTTAAAGCAAACAACTTGGCACTAATATTCCTGTTTGACAGTAGGCACTTTATTTGAGCACAAAACGACACAGAAGAGCATTATTTTTAAAAGGCACAAGGCAATCAGCAGAACTTTACATGTACATTCTTCAGTTGGTATCAAATGTGATTTTAAGAAAAGCAAAAGGATATGTGTTGAACAGTATCTACATTCATAAACCGCTTTAATGGAGAACTGTTTGTTTCAGTGATCCCTGTGATGAGAATCAGTTTGTAGTGTATTAACATGTCATTTTTTATAAACTAGAAGACATATATGAGCAGAAACAATCATGAACGAAAATCTCCGCCTCGTGACTGTAGTGTAGTCATCAATGTAGCTGATTTGTCAGAGTGGGGAATTGGAAACAAGCTTTATCTAACACTAACAACACACTAGAAGCTGTTTCATAATGAAGTCTAAGATTTATGTTGTCTGTGTGCACGTGATTCATTTCAGCTCAGTGTAAGTCTGCTGCTGTTTAGTTGCTCTCTGTTTCACCGAGTGTGTCCTCTGCTAGACTGTGTTTGTGACGCAGAGTGGAGAAGAGGAGTGAAAACCACAGCAGCCGACTTCAGGAAAATACAATACACTACTGTGACTGTAATAAAAAGTTTCCAACTAGTGCTAATCCACCTAAATTCTTTGCTTGTGATGATAGTTTGCTACAGGAACTGTAAACATTTTCATGCGCTCAGGGAGTTTTTTCTCTACTCTGACTGGCAGGAACAGAATACTATCTCTGTTATGGGTCTGTCTGATTCACAAATTCAGCCCTGCATTTTCTTCACACAGTGGGGTCTAATGCTGTTCTTGTTTGTGTTCAAAGAAATCTTGTGAGTGAGTAAATGAGTGTAGCTTCCATGAGCCAAAGGGTGAGGTTGGGGCTAATTTACATATCTATTGAGCCATGACTAGTAAAAGTGATGTTTACATCATTTTAGGCCATGGAGCGATTACTTTCTTGGGAGAAATTCTAAATGTGTAATTTGGTGGTAGAGTGGGTCACCGGAATTCAAAGCACATTCACTCTTGTACTCTTAGTCAAGCTAGCATTGGAAAGGACATGTGTTCATTTTTGGAAAGAACAGAATTATATGTGAGGTTTTGGACCAAAGCTTAGACAGCCAGCTGATTATGAGATTTAATGTTTAATTATGCAAGCGGTGCTGCTTAGTGACAACTGATACAAATCTGCATAGTGGTGCACATCAAAGTCAGAAATAGAAGCAGCAATTTAAAAAAAGCACTCTGCTGTTTTCAGATGCTTGTTTGGCATATGTTCGACTTATTGCGTAACAGTGATTGTCTTTTATTTGTAAGATATTCAAATATGTACACAGTTCCAATCCTCTGCAGTGGGGGAAATTTGCCTGTCCTCAGCTCCTCGAGGGCTGTTTCGGTGCTTGCAATAGAATATAAATGTTTGACTTCTGACAAGTACGCCTGTGGAGATATAAAGACATTTGGGGGATCTGGTTGTGTTTGTCCTCTTCAGTTCAATAAATTTGCCAAATAATACAAAACAGTATTTATCATTGTGTCAGTTCCCTGCAAAAACTGGCAAAAGGAAAACTAATCTGGTCCTGATGAGTTGATAGAGTTAGTTGTTTCATGTCGGTGCCAACAGAGCACTGCGGCATATTTGCTGTGTATGTGGTACTCCGCCAACATTTGGGGGTGTATTTCAAAATCTGCCAGTCACTCGAGCTGTTAAATAGACTTAAATTCGATTATTTCTTTAAGTGTCCTGCAACATGCAGCTATTTAATAAGCAACAGATGTTTCTTAGAGCTGGTGTTGAAACCAAATATAATGGCTGGGTTGCACCTGGGGAACAACTTGAATCATAGAAAATTAGCTAACTGGCAGGAACTGTGGTCAAATTATAACATATAATGGTCTCACTTGTGGTTCTGTGCAAAATCATTATGGCAACATGTTAAGATATGTAAGGTAGATGGTTGCTATGAATTTAAAATGTATGCTTCAAGTTCTTCCAAAATTTGGCTCTCAGTGTGTGTTTTATGAGAAAAGATGCATTCAGCTTGTTTATTAGTGTCCAAATGGTTTATTGTGTCGGGGAATCACGACCTCAGACTCTTAAATACAGCTACATCCTCACCGGGATCAAAACAGGAGCTTGAAGGTGGTGTTTTTCCCACCCCGTGTAAAGCCAAGACTGGAGAAGCTATTGTGTTTGGACACCCAGTTTGTCAAAGTGAAACTGGACTTGTGAAGCCCTCCCCTTCAAAATATATATCTATGTTCCACAAGCCACGCTGCTTGCAAAATATAAACACAGCATGAATCTTGGATGGGAGCTCAAAAGAGAGCATAACTGGAAAAGATCTCAACGCTGACTTACATGAGGTCTAGATTTTAGAGTGCCCCACGGTGATGGCTTAGTTTCTCTTTCCAGGTCTCGTAGAGAGCAAGAGATGGACATGTCTGACTCGCGGTCTGGCAGTTTCAAGCGCAATGCTTTCAACTGTTGTCCAAAACCACTTTTGTGCATAACCACACACACACACACACACACACACACACACACACACACACACACACACACACACACACA
Source organism: Aulonocara stuartgranti (assembly GCF_965226115.1). Lineage (NCBI taxonomy): Eukaryota > Metazoa > Chordata > Actinopteri > Cichliformes > Cichlidae > Aulonocara > Aulonocara stuartgranti. The sequence goes on along the minus strand of NC_138941.1, from coordinate 47,717,158 downwards.
CACACACACACACACACACAGATACACGCACAGGAAAACAGACAAGATCTGATTTCAAACTAAAAGCAATATTTTACCAAAACACATCAAAAACAGGCCTTGCTCAATAATAAGAACTGAACTACAAAGGTAAACATCGCTAGGTGGTGATGTTTTATCATTCACAATCCAACAGATTTAACCAAACACGTGTTGGGTTCACAGCAGACCACACATATATTTGTACTCTTCCTATCTCACAATACGACCCTTCTAATGATCATCTGCTGGATGAGCAGCATTTACATATGATAAACTTTGGTTTTACTTTAAGTCGCCTCATCAATTTAACTTTATGCTCTCGCTTTCTCATGCACTATACTTTCAATCTTGCCAATATAATAGCAACGATTTTGTATTTAGTAAGGCTTAAAAGTAGGAATTGAGACCATAAACACATCAGCAATGTGTTTAGAGTGGCTGCAGATAAGTTAAAAAGTTAGACTTTTTGCTCATTGGCCTCCATAAAATCTGACTTCTTTTTGCGACCACAAGAGTCGCCCCCTGCTGGGTATTAGTAAGACTGTAGGTTTAAGGCACATGAATGTTATGTCCATCTTATGTCCAACACATAAAAGAACACCCACAACCACAAGACTAGACAGTGGCAATACCTAATCTTTGATTCATTTCAAGTTGCAACATTTTTGTCACTGTTTTACATTACTATCGTGTTAGTTAATATTTCTGTGATAACCTTGAGTAGTTTGGGGAAAGCTTTTTTTATTGACCCAGTAATGTACTCTGAGTTTAGGACCGACTATTGTTGCTCATCAGCCTAGTAAAATCCAATGACTTGGATTTATTTCACCCCCACCAAACACCATCTGATGTTTTGAGTTACTTGGATGATTTGTTGTGACATTACCCCACAGTGTGCTGACAAGCTCATGTTTTATGTTTTTAAATGATAAACTAAAGCAGCGTGTGTCCTTATTTATACATTATCTAACAGAAAGTGAAATGCTGAGAGATGAACACACTCACTCTGCAGGGTACTCCACATGAAAAACATTTTAGCTTCAGAAATTTAATTAACTAACCAGCAGGAGTAACGAGTGTGTACACAGAAATGTAATGAAATGATCTGTAAATCAAATCATAACAGAACAACTGTCCAATTACTTGCAACATATGGATCTCTGAAAATCTTTGGCTTCAGCGTAATGAATACATCTCAGAGGACAATCATTTATGGATGGAAAAGTGACTTTACGTGACATAAACTTCTCAATTATTATCTTGTGACTCTGTGACACATTGTGAAACATTTTAAATCACTAAATCACTATGCACAGAGACCCCAACACAGCTAAATGCTGAAATATGTTATTTTATAATCCTTTCTGTTAAATCTGGAGCAAATTTGTAACATTGTTTTTGCCTGCAAATTGTAAAACCTAAGTTAGCCTAGCATAGCACAAAAAAATAAACATGGAAGCCATTACCACGACTTTTCCCAATGCTCACTAATTGCTCACAAATAGCCTGTCTTCTATACTGTGAATTTAATAAAGCTGCTACTAGTAAACATTTGAAAAGTTTCAATGCAACTTCTTATCAATTCTACTGTTTCTGATACCTATGCTAATCTAAGCTAATTATCTATTAGCTATTGCCAGCTACACCCCAGTCATACAGGCCTAGAGAATGACCGCTGTGGCAGCAACAAGTAAAAGTGTGAAGTCTCCAGTATGTTATTGAGTGATTAATGGAGGTTACTGGTAGTCACTATGTGAAACTGGCTACCAAGAGGATGTTGCACCAAAAACCTTGTTAGCAGATTGCTGCTGTTGCATGAGAAACACTGACTTGTCTGCAAACCCTCACCAATTAGTCACCAAAAGGCAATGAAATTAAGGAAAGTACAACATGAAGACAGTTCTCCATTAAAGTAAAAGGTGCATCTTTTGAAACGCATTGGTTATAGCAGCAAAGCACAACATTTACTTAGTTAACTTTCTAGATTTCTGGTTTGAATTGTATATTTTTAAGTTTTACTAAGGCTTGGCCAGTAAATGGAACATCTTTGCAGATAATTCTACAACTTTCCTGCAAATTATCGGCAACTTCAGTAATTTGCTAGCAACCAAAGCAATCACACTTTTTTGTGTCTGGCTAACAGTTTAGTTGGCAGAAAGTACAATTTTAGATTTACCACAAATACCTTTCCACAAAAGGTATTTGTGGTAAAGGTGTTTGTCTGTTTGTTTGTTTTTTCACTCAAAAGAATAACCATTTAAACTGCAAAAGGTAGGAAAACTTTGTATGCGTGGTATAGAGATTTACAGTTATAATATTATTTAACATGTTGCATAATTGTTGAAGTTACCATATATTATTTTAACTGGAATATAACTTGACTTCACACAGGGAGCGTTAGAGCAACAGAAACATGTGCAGGTGCGTGCCACCCAGCAAAAATTGAGCTTAAAACAGTAATTTAATGCAATATGAGATTTGCCTTTCATTTTGTGATTTGAGTAGAAAATAAACCAGCTCTGTTGCTGTGTTTTCATAGCATGCCTGACAAAACTACACCATAAAATAACCTTCTTCACGGTATGCATACAAAGATATCCTGTGCTGTATGGGAAGGAGGGGCTTAGTCTGGAAGTTACCCTATTAAATGTGTGCTTAAGTGTACAAAGTGTACAAAGCAAACTGGAGCTCACATTTGCAAATAAACACATGTGAAAAACATTTTTTTACCGCATTTTCTGAATCATCTATGTGAACCAAGCCCTTTGAATTCTTGTGTGCGCACCCTCGCTGTATGCCAGATCACTGACAATTACCAGATGGCACAGGGAGGCTAGACAGCCCAGATTAATCAGGGCATATGTTTCTCGCTGGATGTGACATTGGATGATGTGTGTGTCTACATAGCACAGGCTAGCCTGGATGTAGTGTGAGGCGATGTGTGTACTTTTTTATGTGCACACAGAAAAAAAAGCATGTAGGGGTTGTGTCTGTGCTAGGCGGTGGATGGTTTATGTCTGCAAATATCCTCTCTCACTCGTTCCAAATCTTGGGCTGTGTTCGCTTGACTTGGTGTGGGATCCTGTGTTTCAGATTTGTAGCATCCGAGTGTGTTTGAGAATACAGTTTCTGAACTGCTCATAATGTTTGCAATTGTTATGTGTATGCACCAGTGTTACTAAGTGACTGTCAGCCAATTTTAGTCAGCTGTTTGTGTTTCTGAACAAACAATTTCAGCACCGATGCATTAAATTAGCTTCCATACCCTATTTCTTTCACTGTCACTGACGTCTACAATAATAACATAGCTGAGGTTACATAATGAAAGTATTGTTTATCTTCCCTTAACCTGGGCACAGGCTGCTTAAAAACCAGCCTTTTTGCCAAGTCAAGTGCTTTACATTTGTAGTCGTTCTCATAACCAGCAGGGGGCAAATCTCTTGTTGCAGAAACAGGTCCGATCATGTCGAAGTCTGACCTCAGTAAACAATCTCCTGATGAGTAAATGTTTGCAGACGCAAGCTGAAGATACCGACCACCACAATGCTAAACTCAAAGCTCGAGAATGTCCACAAACCAGTGGGTGACTGTGTATTCAAACTATCAAAATGTTCCTTTGAGTTTTTCTGCTAAACCCATGTTCTTGCTTAAGGTGTGGATTTTTTGCATTCTGAGTGTCCAGATGGTGGTTAAAATGTTTAGCACCAATCATTTTTCAGCAAATAGAAGGACAATATGTTCCACTCTAGCTAGCACAGAGAAAGCTTTTATTGGCTGTTCCCTTATTTAAAATGAGTCGCCACAGCGGATGCATCCACATATTTGATTTGGCACAGATTTTTAGGCTGGATGCCCTTCCTGATGCAACCCTCCCAGGGATCTCCACCTTCTCTGTGTTAGCTACTATACTAGAGGATTTTTCTTTTTTTTTTAACTGAAGCATTGACATTGCTAGAGGCTTGACAGGTTTTAAACTTTCCCCAAATGCAGAAGCTAGACCAACAATTACAGTGAAAGAAAGCATAGAAAAAAGTGCTCATGTGAATGGGTGAATGAGGCAAGCTGTATGAACTGCTTTGAGTCCACTATATAAGAACCAGTCCTTTTACTAAATGCTGCAGTTGTTTTAGGTAAGTGCACATTTTGCCATGTTCAAGTTGAGCTACTACCCTGGAAAGATAATGCAATACACCAATAACACCAATGTTAACTCCATGTATCCAAAATGAGATTTTTATGTTATGGAACCAGTGATCATTGCAGTGAAAACAACAACTCCATGTAACCCAACCTAAATGTCACTTTAATCCATGCTCTCTGTGATTGTGAAACTAGACTATTTGCATGTGTTTCTGTCATCTTCTTCTCACATTGTTGCTTTGTGGTTGGTTGCATAACTGCTCCATGAACTCAAATATAATGCAGCTTCACAGGTTTGACAAGATAGATAAAATAGTTAACATGAAAAGATAAGAGAAGGAATCAAGGGAAAGAGAAAGAAAAGACATCAACCACGCAGAGTGGTCAGGCTGCATACTACCCACAGCATCGCTCTCTGTCCTTTAATCTTTCAGTGCCGGGCTAATTCTTATTGGCGTTATCAAGATTTCTCCCTCCTTGTTTTCACTTCTTCTTGGCTTGCAGACTCCTCTTCAAAAAGCTCTTGGCTCTTTCTACAGTTTGTCACAGAGGCAATCCCCTTCCTCCACTAAAGGTCTTTACATAAAATCCACAGTTTTAGTGTTTCGCAAGTAGGAAGTCTTTAGATTCCCCAAGTGGTTTTAAGTCCAGTCAAAGGTAAAATAAAAATGAATTACTTTTAAAATCACCACAGTCCATTGTGTAAATCTCATTCTCAGCCATACATATGTACAGAACTCCCATCGCACACTTAAAAAAGAAGTTTTTGCTTTGGTTTGATTGTTTCATTTTCTTCTGCAGCCGTTGATGTAGAGAGTAAAGTTTTTATTTTGTGTAAATTCTTCAAATCCAAACCAAGGGTTTAATTTTTTCCCATAAAAAGGTCACTGACATATTCACACATGTAGGGTCATGTTATATTGAGATCTAGATAGCATGGTGGACTAATTTCTGAACTTCACCTAGAAGGTTGTGATTTTATTTTTTTCCTGTGGCAAATTCCCCCTTAAGAATCAACTGTAAATCAAAGTCCTCACATTTATTTCTTTTTCACAATTGCACATGTCTTTTATCTTGAAGTCTTGCTTTCTCTTAATCGAGAGAGCAGGAAAGGCAAATCCACTATCCTCTTGCAGTATTCTTCACCCATGTAGATCTTTCAAACCCCAGTTCTTCCATCCTTCAGTGCATCTGCCCAAGCAAACACTGACGATCCAGACCTCCATTTCCTCTTCTGTCTATAGGACCATTTTTTCCCCCCCAATCAGTGGATATTCAAAAGGCCCCAAGCTCTCCAGCCCATCTGTTTATCCATCCATTGTCCCATCGCTTCTTTTTTTTTCTCCAATCCTTTCCTCTCAGAGGTCCAGACGGAAGGCGCCAAAGTAGCTAGCAGATTCTTCTGCATTTACCATGGTGGGGGAAGAGACAGAGACGAAGATCTCGTCACCGGCCCTCAGTTCAAAAAGTCCTCCCTGGTAAACGGAGTGTAGGGCGTACTCAGCGTCTGGAGCCCAGCACTTGGTTCCCACACCTTTCAGGAGCTGGAAAAAAATTACAAAGTAGAAAATCATCCCAGTGCTAATGACAGTGCTGAAAGGTACAAATACTTCAGGGTGATCTTTGATTGTTTTAGGAAAACAGAGATGCTGTACCTGTATGGGGCTTGGGTAGGACGTTTTCTTGTAGACGCACTGCACCAGTTGGTGGCTGACGCTGCGCTGGTCCCCCTCATTTGCAGATGGGGATGGATAACGGAAATACACCTGGACAAAGGTGGAAATAAGTTAATGCAGTGACTTGTTTTATGTTTTTTCCTCTTTGACGTGCCCTTGTTTTTGACAGAAAAGCAGGTTTCCTGCAGTCTACCTTACAGGTAGACCCTACTTGTAAGGTAGACCCTACGATAATGAATCCAATCATGTTGTAAACAACAATTAATGGTTAATAAAATTTAATTTACAACAGTCACAGACACCTTTATTCAGCAGCTATCACTACAAGGTTAATTAATGACAAACTTGTCATGTTAAAACACACAAAAATATGGCAAAGTGCCTGGAGCATCTCCTCCATCTGCATAGCTTTCTCACCTGTGAGTACAGATAGTACCTCCCATCTTGGGGCACTCGGAGCTTCCCATTAGACAGGGTCATGTTGTGCAGGTGAGCTCCTAGGCTCTGATTGGCCCATGAGCGGACCAAATGGCGGCAGGACTGATGAAGACCAGGCATGATGCTCAGGGAGGAAGAAAACCCTGTTGGCAAAGATTAAAAAAGTGTCAAGAGACAAATTCTAAACAGAAGAGGGAAGAAAAACTGTCACATGGGGATGGAAAATAAAAGGAGTGGGGAAAAACAAACCAGCTAAAGCCTAGAAATCATAGATTGGATGTAATAAAAAAAAAAATCAATACCAGGTTTAAAAACTAAGCAAAGACACATATCAGTGAGTGTTTGCCCAAAGCTCAAAAGCGGCAGCAGCTGGCAAAATGAACCTTGAATAAATACAGTTTGTGACTCCAGAGTAGTGCGCTTCTTTCTTACAGCTGCCAAAGTTGAGCAATAGTTTGCCTTTTCCCCTAAAGCCCTTAAAATATTGAGAAACATCTGAAATACTGAGTTAAAAAAGATAAAATCCTGTGATTAAAAAAAAGCACTTTTAATTACAGTATTATTTAAAATTTTGGTGAACGATGTTTACATTACACAGTTGAGCCACCATGTCTATTGGACAATGTAGGCGATGTGGATTTTCCTTCTGAGTACTCTGTAACAGGGCACTCTGAAGTGCACATTCAAACTTGTACAATGGCCACTTAAAGCAGAAGTGGTGATTTAATCTTTGGTTAAGCCTGTTTCACCGGTAAGAGGCACCAACTTGAAGCCAAAGTCCTGTAAGATGCAGGAAATACTGAATACTGCTGACTAGAACCATGTGTAGCAGTTTTCCTCATGGCAGAAATTAAACATTTAACACAAGTGATTTCTCGTGCATGCTGGCTTTATTTCCTCTGCCACGTGTACTTGTGTGACTAGTGTGCAAATCTGAAACACTGCCATCAACAATAGAAGCGTAAGTCTATAACACTACAATGTAAATGCTGTGATTTATTAGCACATAACCATCACAGAGACCTTAACTGAATAAACTCTTCCATCTGATCCAACGCTGAAAAATGATTTTCAATCCAGAAGTGCGAGAAACTGCAGTTCCTTTAGTGGCCACTTGAGGCTCCAAAAACAAGTCACTTTCCAAAGGCTTGCATTAAAAAACATGTTTACAGCCTGATACCAAAAACTGCATTAGCTTTTCTCTTCATAAGAACTCCATGCTGGGTGATTTTTTATTTTAGAACACATCCACCTGGATACTGAAGGGATGGGGGGGTACATTCACTTTAAATGAAAAGTTTTCCCAAAAGAGCTTCACCTCTGCTAGTCAATGAAGTGGACTGCACCATTGTGTACGTGCTGTTTTAGCAGGTACTATCCAAAAAATAATATGACTTACTGTATGGAACAAACCATCCAAGACGTGTGTTACTGACCTGTTGTCTGTGTGACAGTCGTGACAACTTGGTCTTCAAGATGCACTGAAACTGGAAAACGGTAAACGGAGATGGTGTGCCTTTAAGTACAAGTTGCATTTTTTGAAACTTGTTGGCTGCACCTCTGCAGTGCAACTTTTACTTTGAATGTAAAAGTAAATTTATTGTACAGTTTTTCAAGTTGCACTGCTGCTCAGCTAATAGTTAGCAAGCATTCGCAGACAAACATGAAAAACAGGAAACTGAGGCAGTTTGTTACCAAACAAATCGATTGCTTGGAGGTTTTTGGTGCAGCAACTTCTGTGCAACCAATTTCCAGCCAGGAACTATCAGAAACCCTAACAACCAGTCAGGAAAGACGCAGTTGCAACTAGCAAATGGTGATGTCCAACATGGCGATAATTCATGGCATAACTCTTAATGTCTGCAAAATGTGTGCAAGCTTATCTTCATTAACTAATACGTAAGCATGCTGTACTTTTGCTGTGCTTTTGCTGTCCACATAAGGTACCTTAGGGCTCCAAACAAACCAACGTGGCAACAGCCAAAAGGCAAACTCTGAAGCTTCAAAACGGACAGTCGAAACCCAGATGGCAAAGTCATGGTGACGACTTCAATTCTTTACACTCTCAGTTGTAATTAGTCGGGTCATAGCTTGTGTGTGCCAGCGTGAAACAGTTTTCTTCATGTGTAGGATAACTTCTCTTTCTAAGAAACACCCATCGCGGATCAAAGTTCCTCCAGTACTTCCTTATGAGAAATCCAGGCTTAATGTGTGAACCTCACCCTCTTACACACACACAGTCTTTCTAGCTCTTGCACACACACACACACACAGCACATTTCTTACCCTTTGTCAACTCAGTGGAAATAACATAAGGAAGGCTTTGCCAGATTGTCAACACCCTTCAGCTTGCACGACCGATTCAGATGAAACAATACCAAAGTCATGAAAAACACATTCCAACTTTAAATTCCATGTTTTATAACGTGTGTGATTCTGATCTGTGAACTATATAAATATCTACTTTACTGCCACATACAGCATACTGGTAGACCTCACAGACTCAGCTTAAAACTTCAGTGTTTCTTAGTAAATGCCTCGGGCACACAGGAAGTGGTACGAAAAAGAGCAGCAGAGTAGACTTTAATGCGCTTCTAAACATGCTACACAGGAAAATGGGGAAGAAAATGTGATTTGGAACTTTAACAGATGGAATAACTTAATAATCCACCCATTCATCTTTTTTAATTGGTTATACAGATAGGACCAGTGGAAGGGCTGGAGCCAATCTCTGCTATCATTGGGCAAAAAGTGGGGTACAGGCTGGACAGGTTGACTTCCATCACAGTTCACTAATTTTGATTAAATAAATAATCAAACATACATGTTTTTGGTTTCTGGGAAACCAGAGGCCCCAGTGTGCACCAAAGAACTCGATAATAATACATTTTATTTCTTTGTGAATAATTTTAATAAACAAAGCTTCCTAAACAGGACTGTAGTGTGTGTAAATCTGAAAATAGCCACTGGGTGTGCGTGACACTCACGGACTGTAGCGCTACATTTCTGTGATCTAAGGCGCTTGGAAAGAAAAGCTCTAGACTTCTTTAAGTTTCTTGAAGATTTTTTATCTTTCATCCGAGAAGCTTCTTCAGATTTTTTTCTTTAGATATTTTTAAACTTCATGAGCAGCTGCTCCCAATGCTCGTCAGTGTTCCTTAGTCTAATTCAGTCCAGATGTCTGCACCATGTAGGAACCAAAACTGTTTATGTGCTTATCGTTGATTTTAACCAATCAACCCACAGTTTTGTGCATGCTCGGCACATGCAAAACATACGGCTCAGCGGCAAAACTTTCATTTTCCTCTCCGACTTCCCGAAATCTTGCGCCTAGATTAATGATGACCGCTTAAACACAGATGCCTCACCTTGAGAACTGGCGTCTCTGAGGGTCAAGTGGGCAGATGGCCTCTGGGTCACGGGGCTCATAAACTTTGACCCTGAGTTGTTGAAATTGTGAGGCATGGTTCTCGCCTCTAAGGGAGAAAGGGGATCAAAGAACATTAAAAAAGTTAGTGAGAAGGTGTGTGTCTGTCTGTGTTTGTGTGTGTGTCTGTAGACAAAGGGATGCTCACCAGTGAAGATGCGCTTTGAGATGATGCTATCTGCCACCTAAAAGAAAATATAGAAAAACATACAAGTCAACAAAAATGTGAGAATAAGAAAAAAAAGGAATTGTTCACTTTATGCTGTTAAATTTAACATCTTAGCGTGACCTAAAAAAAAAGAATGTGCAAACTCACTGCTGGATAAAAAGGAGGTTAATGTAACATGGTGAGCTAGACTAGCTTGTTTCATCTGAGTAACGCAAATAACAAAGGATTATTCACACAGGGCTGGATAGGATACAGCTGATTCATCTAATGCCATCCACCACAATTACCGGACATGTAAAACGATATAAAATTGTAATATTTGTGTAAAAATCTAACATTCAAACTTTTGTTGATAAGTAAACTAAATCAGCAAAAATAAAGTAATTTTTAAAGTTTATTTAATTTATTTTTGTATATTTTGTATACTTTTTGTTTTTTGTCTAAAATTAAATCTCTATATACTATTTACATGTTTTAAATACATTTATTTATTTAAATGATTACATTTCTATTTTTTCCAATGCTTTTTGAAGCATAATAAAACATTAGCAATAAGCAAATAAAATATAATGGTTAACTTAATTCTCTAATGCCTGACAGGAGGTCAACTTAGGTCTGATGACTGTTGTAAATACACGAGCATAAATCAAAGTTACATGAACTTTCCATAATGTTCCAGAGAGAGGGGAAACTGCTCTTTAAGTTAACTACAGTACATACAGTACATATTAAATAACTGAGAAAATTGTAAATAGCTTGATTGAATTATTTCAGGAAATCAGAGGATCTCCAGTCACAGTCACATTGCATAGCCACAGGAGCACAACATCCTTAAACTATGCACGGAATCAGTCTTTAATTAATCATTAAAGCAATTAAACAGCACCACAATAAGGTTTTGAACTTGTGAATTATTGGTCCCATAAATCACTCCCCCACAAATGTTGTCTGTAATTGGATAAAGTACAAAACACTAAGTGTATGAAAGTCAATTTAAAGATAAAGGCACTGTGTTGTACTGTAAGTGTTGTCTGTCAGTCCATTTTTACAGTAACTGTTAATAAAGATGAGCTTGTCCAGCTAGAGTGAGAGTCGAAGGTGTTATTTAACTCTGACTGTAAAGTGAATCATTAACCTGCAGCTGTTTCTTTGGGCTCCTCAGACAGCCAGAGCCAGTTTTATGGGTGTGAAGTGGCTGCAGTGGACACAGTTGTTTTGTTTGTGTCGACTGTTCTGTAATGAATTTATTGATTCTATAGTTAAGTAATATTTGTACAGCCCTAAAGTAGCAATGTGTCATGGTTGAGCTTCGTGATGTTTACGACACCGTCCCAGCTTTGATTCACATAGGGAAAAGAAAGTTTGCTAAGAGAGGAAACCTTAAGGCAACAAACATGTTCTAGGGACAAGACAAAAGCAGAAGTATTGAAATTACAACACGAATCATTGTGAATATATCAGATAAAGATAAAGATGTAATATTTGGTTTTTTAAGTTTAGCTGCTAAAGGTAAAAGATATTTTCTTTTTTCACAGAAAAATCTTCAGTTGACCCAAAATGCTGCACTGAGAGCACTAACTGGGACTAGAAAGAGAGAGCATATTTCTCCCATTTTGGCTTAGTTTTGGCTCCCTGTTTAATCCAGAATCAAGTTTAAAATATAAAGTCTTTAATAATCAGGCCCCATCTTATCTTAAAGAGCCTTCAGCTTTCAGGCCCCTCATCTGTGGAAACAGCTCCAATTAAGGTTTGTTAGACAGACTCTTTCAAGATGAAGTTTTCCGTATAGTTATGCTGGACCAGGTGACCCTGAACCATCCCTTAGTTACGCTCCTAAAGACTGAGATTGCTGGAGGATTTCCCATGATGCCATTACTCCTCCAATCCCTTCTTTCTTCCTTTGTACACCACTATTGCATGTCATTAACTTTTGTCCCAGACTGCCTTTTGTCCTGTTTATTGCCTATGGTCTATTACCCCCTCACTCCCAAACCAGTTGCAGCAGATGGCTGCCCCTCCCTGAGCCTGGCTCTGCTTCTTCCTCCCCGCCATCGTAAAGTGCTAGTGGAGCTCTTCCTCTAAGACCTTGCAGGTCTTCACGTCACAACAAAGTGCCTTGAGATGAGTGTTGCTGTGAACTGGTATAATTAATCTGAATTATTTTAGCGTAGCTCAACTAACTTTGGTACACTTCTCTCAGTGAGAATGAGGGAGAGGGACCTGATCCTGATGAATAATGACTACAGGAGAAAGAACATTCAGGACATTTTCATCAGCAGAGAATGTGTGGAGAAGTTTCAGACTTAGCTTAGTTTTAAAATTGGACAATACACTACATGCTCTTTTTTTCTTTCATTTTACACTCTCCTGTCTTTTTTGCCTTCTTTCATCATCTCAACTCTTAAATATAAACTTTCCTTTTCTTCCCTCAACAGCACACACTTCCCCGTCGTCCAGTCTCTGGTTTATTTCTCCTGCTCCTCTCTATCATTTATGTTCCCAGGGAGTGGCTTTTGTTTCATCCCAGGTGTAGACACAGCCAGGACCAAAATACAAACAACTGACAAATTCAAAGAATAAAGAACAAACAGCCAAAAAAACAAGCCGACCCTCAACAGCACAAAGTATGTTCTAGTAAAGTGTTTGGGCAGCTCGTGCTGCCAGAACAGCTTCGGTGTGCCTTGGCATTGATTCCTCAAGTCTCTGGAACATCAATCTAACAAATGATATTCCTTTATTTAGTGTTTTGATGATGTGGTGGAGAGTGCTGTCCAAAGCATGGGCCCAAAGATCTCCCACAGGTGTTAAACCGAACTGAAAGCTGGTGACTTAAAGCGAAAGCATATGATTCTCATCAAACCACTCGGTGGCATTGTCATCCTGGAGTCTGCCATGAGAATACAAGTGTTTTAAACTGATCTTTTCCTCTAAGGAATCAAGAAAGCCAACCCCTAACAGAGCCACCAGACCCCATAACGGCAAGGGTCAAGGGTCAAAGTTCTTCCTTTAATTTGTCACGCGTGCACACACACACACAGATGCGTTTTGTCTCTCACACACACTCAGTAAATCTTCTTCTCCTACACACTGCTTTCTCTACTGACACGTGTTCCTTTTTTTGTCTCTCCCACTTTGTAAATCAAGCTTCAGTTGCCTTTTGTGCATAAAATAGATTTCCCTCAGCTTTAACTTACTTAGCGAGCTTTTAATTTATAATTCCTTTTACTTCTCTCCCCCCTTTTGCCTGTTCTCTCTCCCTTTCCCCCCTTTCTACTACATGTCTGCCCACTCTGCCCACCTGTTGGGCTCATGTGGTCAATCTGAAGTGCCCCGAAGCTGGGCACTGAGCTCCTATTGAAATAAATCTCTGCGATTAATTTGCAGAAATACCACAATATCCTGAATATGATTAATTCCATTTTTAATGGTCACCCAGCTGCCCATGTGATGTTATTCTTGGCAGTGGGATTGTTTCTCCTGCACTGAACACTCAGCTCAACCTGCAAATTGAGCATGATTGCTCTGGGGTTCAGTATGTGTGTGTGTGTGTGTGTGTGTCAGCGTGACACCACGGCTTGTGTATATCCTATGTACTCTAAGGGGGGAACACAATATAGAAAAGTGCAACACAGAGTGTCGGCTGGTCTCGCTCGGCGTAGCGTGCCTGTCTCTGCCTAACGTTCCTTGGGTCCTGAAACCAGAAAATTACCCCCACACACACTTAAAGAGAGAAAATTGCCAACAGACTTTCTGCCCTGCATGTGGCTGCAGTTGAAGAAAGAAAGGGGAAAAAAAACAACCCAGAAAAACACAGTGTTTCAGAAGCTTTCAAGCTCTTTCAGGGCAACTCTGGAGCAACATGTTTTCATTATGTCTGCTGTCTCTGATGCTTAAGCTCTCGCTTGGGAAACTATGGGATGGCTACAGCGTGACATCAGCTACATGCATAATGCTGCACACAGGATTGGAAGGTTTCAGTGGCATCCTGAAAGATTCTGGACCAGCAGCACTTTTAAATGTGAAACCAGTGTCACTTGGAGTTATAGTGCTTTGTTTCCTTTACTGCCATTTGCCATCTGGTTTTTATTTACAACCTTCTGTATGCAGTAACATATGCTCGCTGGCCACTTCATTAGGTACAAGGTGTCAACCGCTCACTAATGCAATCAGCCAATCACATGGTGGCAACTGCATGCATTTAGGTATATAGGCATGGTCAATACGACCTTCAAATACCAAATAGGAAATAAAGCTGAGGAAGGAAGTAATAATAATCGCTTATTACAACCAAGGTATTCAGAAGAGTGTCTCTAAACAGACTGCAGCTCAATCCTTGAAGCAGATGGGCTACAGCAGCAGAAGACCACACTGGGTGCCATTGCTGTCAGCTAAGAACAGGAAACTGAGGCTACAGTTCACACAGACTTAATCATATTGGACAATATATTGGACTATATTGCACATATACATATAAAGCACATTCTCACTTTTAGTCTTATTTTAGAATGTGTACTTGAGTGGGTGTTGTGTGTTTTGTGTACAAGGCGTCAAACTTGCTTGAAATAAATAAATGTGAAAAGATAAAGCACATTTTAGATAAAAATGATTCCTGCGGGATTTTCCATAAAGACATAAAACACACAACTGGCCGCAGTGAAAGTAAATCATGTTCTGAGCGAGGATGATTTTTCTTGCACTGTCCAAGTCCATTGCTATGAGAGTTAAGAAACACTTGCTGAAAAATGGAGTGTGAGGGAAGGAAAATGAGTTCTGACATCTTAAACATATAACGTAAAAACACATCTAAGTGTTGTTCTGCATAAGTAAACACAATATTTCCTTCAGGTGAGCCGATCGCATGAATTATACCTCAGTGGAAACTTGCATGGCTTGTTTTCAGTATGATGAATTGGTAATAAAGGGAACTTTTTTCTTTCTTTCTTTCTTTCTTTCTTTCTTCCTTTCTTTTTTTTTTTTGATTTTCCAACTTTCCCCTCTGGTTGCAGCTTGAAGTCATTACTCTGCCCTTTTAATGAAAGGTTAATTATGGCTAGGATCAAGAGATAATTCTAGGTAATAGGGGTTTGTTGTAGGAGTAAAACAATTTCAATTATTTAATTACACTTTTAAAAACAAATAACTCGATTAAATTAAAAGCTGGAAGCTGCATTTGGATTACTCTGGGACATACTTTAATTGAATAAAAAACATGGAAAAGTTTTGCACAGAAAGCCATCCTGGTCTTGAATCCACGGGATATGAAAACTTCAGCATGCACACCTGTTCTTTAGCTGAGTTAAGGGCTGTTATGGCCTTAAATACAAGTAAATAAAAATAATTCCTTACATTCTCAAATAGGTTTGATTGTTGCTAAAGGGCACATGCTTGATCACAGTTAGTTTGAACTGATGCTGTAATGACTGACATTGTGAAATATTTCCAGCATGCTAACATGCTAAGTGTGACACTGACATGGAAGTCATTCCTGGTATGAAACTATGGAAACTATTTGAATTTGATCTGTTTTCCTAATTTGGCAGCAGACCTCCAGTGAGGGGACTTTTCCATTTCAGGCTTCACTGTTGGAACGAAAAATAAAAAGAGACTTGGACCCATCAGTATAGAAGAAGACGTATCAAGATTGTGATATGTTTTCAAAGTTAGAACCTCTTGTAATCGTGCAAAGTAGCTGAAAGAAGATACTGATGCCACACACCACACTGGAGGTCTCCAGCCAGCTCATTCATGGCCTGCTGCCATCTTGTAGACTTTGTTGCTCAGCCAGTTTTTGCCAATAACAATTCACAAATGGCCTTTAAAGTGTGTTTTCATGCCCATGTCCACAAACAAAGAAAAATGAATATGCATGAATACTCATCAGTTTTGCATGGAGACTGTTGTGAGTGGGTACAAACATACCAGGCATGACAATGCTGGTGCTTTAAAGGTTGAGGTAAAATATTTTTATGGACATTTCATTAAAAAACAAAAATGTCAACCTGTTTGCGGCACTAGAGAAGCACTAAGTCGATTGCCTGTTTATCTTCTGAGCAATCTAAGAATCCACCTTATCTTAGCCATTTATCTGAGGATTGCTTCAGCCAATATTTTGGACCTGCGAGACCAAGACTTCCTGTTCCATCCACTGATCGCTGTTTACAAATGTAAATAAATTTACAAAAGCAACTAAACAGCAAAATGATGGTCATAGAAAATCAGACAGCTTCTAGTCTAATTTACATTTCAGCAAATAGGTTCCTTCTCATGTTTTGTATCTGCATGCAACCAAAGCCTGGTCAAACATGAGTGATATTACTGGGACTACAAACTGCAACCAGAAAGGTATAAATAGTTATTCATCCATGGGATCACAATTTTAAGTGGTGGTCATTCATTAAAAATGTCAGTTACACCAAATCATCAGCTCTGCATCTATCTGTTATTTATTTTTGCTTCATGTATGTCTGACACAGTATTGTTGGAGAGCAGAGAGTCATAAAGTCAGTACCGTAAATGAGGATAACACATTGGACTTCTTGCCTGGAAGTAAAATATAAAAGTCTTCACTGATGCACATCAGTTTCCTGTGAGTTACACTCCAGCCACTGAACCCCACTGGACTTTGCATTCCATGGAGCCCATCTAAAATCTGAAGCCTGGAAAGAGTTACTGCGTGTCGGAGGTCGAGACAGTTATTTGAGTCATTCGCCACTTAAATGGCTCCCCGCAAATGACTAAAGGCTGCGTTGACAACGCATTGGAGCTGCTGCATTTCAGGTGAGGTTGTTTATTTTCAGGGGTTTTATCTTCTTTACTTTTGATGTTTCACTTGGTATTTTTATGTTTTTTTGAGAACTGTTTGCATTGATTCATTTATGGTGTATCCTGACAGTTTTTTAAATTTAGGACTCTTCACTTCTTCTAAATGATTTTTTCTTCTCATGTCAGCTGCCTGCTCGTCTAATAAGACGGAAAAGGCTTTTTTTTTAAGCTGTCTTTTCTAAACTGTTCATTCATGTCCTTGGAAATCAATCACACACAATCCTTCTAAGTGCCTCCTTCACACACATGCACACACTATCCTCCACACTCACACTAATGTTTTGTTTTACAGCTTCATATGTCAAGATTAAAAATGAGAACATCAAGAAAGGCTCAAAGATAAGGCGCCAATGCTGAGAAAGGAATTCTTTACCTTTTCACCCTACTGAACTTTTTTGTGCCATTCAGGAAGAAGAATGACAGGAAAGAAAGGAACAATTAGCCAGAGATACTTAGTAGCAGTTATATAAAATTGTTCTGACCAATAGTTCTCTAGGCTTTCTAAAGGTCTGTCACTCATTTTCCCTTATTGTACCTGACCATCTCTAGAGATTTTGTTTTCTTCAAGCCACTTAACATTGACCTATGAAAGGATGAATCAATGTAGTATCACAACAGACAACTTCGCGAAGAACCAATTTTAAATTGTATCTTTAGGCACAGCAGCTTTAGCAGCAGCTTTTCACAAAAGCACATCATTTCTTCCCATTTCTATAGTTGAAGCTAATGAAAAATACCACCAACAACACAGTTTGACAAAAGTACAACATAACTCACCATGGTGTCCTCAAGAAATTGGTGGAAACTGGACAAATGGAGGACAAAAGAGTAAGTGTCAGGCCTAAGAAACTAGCACCTGAAAGTCATGTGCTTAAGAAACAGAAAAACCTCCAGCGAAAACCTCTATCTAACCCTTCATTCGTTCACTGAAGCCTCACCAGAAATGGTCTCAGTGGAAGGATGGGCGTTAAGAAGCCATTCCTAAAGAACGGAAATGGAGAAAGGGCTGAAGCATGGCAAATTACCAAAGAACCGGACTGAAAAGCAGTGGCAGCAGAGTGATAGATCCTAATTTGAAATGTTTGGTCCACGTTGTTGTCAATATGTACGGAAGATGTCAGGAGAGAGATAAAACCATGAGTGTCTACAGCCACCTTTGAAACATGATGGTCCACCATTGATCCACTATGCAATTTGCCTGATTGCTGATGGATTCATTTTTTAGCTTGACAATGATCCCAAACACACTCCCAATGCAGTAAAAGCATACCTGGATGGAAGAACATACGCAGTGGAACACCATCAGTCATGGATTGACCTCCCCAGAGGCCGGACCTCAACATTTTTGAAGCAGTGCAGGGCCATTAAAAAAACAACTATTCCTGAAAAATACTTAAAGAAGTTACAAGAAAGCTGCTTCAGACAGTTCAGACTGTGCTGAGGAATAAAAACTGTCAGAGGAGGATTAAAACTGTTTCTTTCAGATAGAAGAGAAACCGAGGGGCCGCATCAAGACCCAGTTTAAGCTACATATGGAGCTGGAGCTGATAATAAGCACAATCGCTGCTCTTCAGAAGGATCATTTGCAGTCAAATGTTGTTTGCTCATTGCAAATTACAGTCTTTATGTCAGTGAAAATTAAAGAATGCCTATCAATGCATGAAACCCAGATGAAACACTAAATAATTGCCATAACTCTAACAATAATTCATCTAACCTTACCAAAGGGCTCAATAAAACCTCTTTCTCACCATGAAGTGAATGCTTTTGGGCTTATTTTCTGCAACAAGGAAGTAAGTTTTATGTGTTTATGTGCTTTACCCTTAATGAGGATTTTATCAGCCACTGTGTGCTGGTGGTTTATGGTGAAAGACTGCACTCCTGCCCTCGTTAAGGAAACTGCTTTTGTTTCCAGTAAATCACTATGGAGGCTCTGATGTGACAAGCCTCAAAGTTCAAGTTCACTGCCAACGTGACCTTATGCGAGTGCATGTTGATTACACCGACCTGAGGGCATTTGCTGTGGTGCGTCTGCGAACGTGTGCGCATTTGTGCAAATATGCATGAGCTTTAGGGAAGCCTGAAACAGCTCAAGTCCAAAAGAACCCCGTCCAGCTGCAATAACAACAACAAATAAGCCCTGAACTTTCCTCTTTCACCCTGTTTGGAACAACAGACAGAGATAAAAATAACTGGATTTCTTCACGTCATGCTATGTCTGGCCAAAAGCTTAAAAAAGAAAGAAATGGAGAAATCGAGGGAAAAAATTTAAGGTTACGGTACAAGGAGAGAGACAGAGAAAGAGACAAGATAGCGAGTAAATCCTTAAAAATGTCTTCTTGGAAGCTCTGCTTTCTGTCAGCACTGCCGATATGGGGGGAACACTGGTCAAGAGGGAGTCCAGAAGGGTGTTCTAACTTTTAAATAATCTGCTGGATTAATTTGTCAGAATGCATATTATCTTATGCCTATGGATTAAAAAATCTACTTAATATGTCCTAATATTTCTTAATAAACTGGCAATTTTACTGGTTCAATCGATGAGCTTACATTAAAGTCTCCATTCAATAATGGGAGTTAAAGTACAGAAGTAGCTGCATGTATTAAGAGTGATACAGAGGAAACACGCAGCCTGGACATGGCAGCAGTGAAACCAGAAGCTGGCTTACTAACACCAGAGGCACACAGCTGGAATCACTGAAAATGCCACTTTAACTGAAAAGCACCCTTGCTGTTCTTTCTGGGATAAAAACTGAATCTAATGGGGAGGAGACCAAAAACTGGAGTAACTCTAATGGCCACTTGAGGCTTGCTCCATTAGTGAGTCAATCCCAATGTTAGACTCCCTCCGTTATACCATAAATAAACAGGTTTTTTAACCAGTTTTTCTTCCCCTTATTCCCACCGAAAGGCCCCAGCAAGCCTGTGGATTTAAACCCAGGACACTCTTGCTGTGACCCCCCCTACCAATGGTAACCACAATTTGGGTCTTTATGACTAAATTTCCTCATTTTGGAAATCTGTAAAGAGGAATATTACCACAACTTACATATATTAAGGCTTAAAGGGGGCGATCGTGGTTCAGGGGGTTGGGAAGCTCATCTTGTAACCAAAAGGTTGCCGGTTCAATCCCCAGCTCTGTCTGTCCTGGTCATTGTGTCCTTGGGCAAAACACTTCACCTACTGGCATTGGCCACAGGGCACCTGTGGCTGCAACTGTAGCTTGCCTCCACCAGAGAGTGAATGAGTAGTGGAATTGTCTTCATTAACCAAAAATTTTCTTATGCAACAACACACACCACTTAGCAGGTCCACACGGGATGCACCTGCCGATCAAGTTAGCTAGCAAGTACTGGCCCTTCCCCAGATCTATCCTGGTGTACAAATATGGCCACATCCAGTCTGAAAAAGACAAGACTGTATCTTTCAAAACGAACAACAAATAGGATGAAATACGACAAAAATCAGATGCTGTTAGGGCGAAACACCAGTGCCAAAAATCAGAAACTGGTGGGAAAAGAGGGAAACGGATCGACAATTATGGGAAATGAGAGAAGAAGAGGAATGATGGTAAAAAAAAAAGAAGGAGAAGTTGGGAAAACACAGAGGAGAGTCACAGTGGACAAGTATGGAAAAAAAAGAACAGAAGGGGAACTGAAAGGGGGGATTGAGGGGGAAAAGAGGAGAGTGAAAGAGGGACAAGTATGCACATGAAGGAGCGTTTCTTCTGCAGATTAGCAGTAGCTGCAACCCAATACTTTAATATGCTGCTCGACCCCGACAGGCCTGGACTGGCAGTATGTGTGTGCGTGTGTGGTTCACTGTGTATTTCTGGAAGCTACAAACTCTTATCAGCCCTAATCTGGTCTAGGAAGCAAGTCATACCACACTGTCTGAGTGCAATAAAAAAATGACATTAACCAAAGACAGAGGTGAACTACCACGTTTATGTACCCAAGGGCTGCCTCCTTAAAAGTGGGTAAAAGATTAATCTGTAACTCAAATGTCATTTAAGGCCAGGTCGAAGGTGACTCTGTGACTTTGGTCTTCTTGGTAAAGCCATACTGTTCAAGACTAGCACCAGTTCCAGAGCGATAAGAGCACAAATGAACATTTTATGGTTGAATGCTTTGAAGGTGTTTCTTTTTCACATTTGCCTTAATGTAAACCAAACACCTCAGTGTCAGGAGTCGGTATGCATCAACAATGTTTTGTTTTTCTTTGACAGTCTTTCCTTTCTTAAATCTCCCTCGAGCCAAACCACAAATTTATGCTTGACAGGGTAATCTCCATGGAAAGAAATCCGACCACATTACGGGCCATGCACAAATTTGAACAGATGAAGATATTTTTCACATTTGATGGCAGGATTTATACTTTTGGTTTTTCATCAGTAAATAGAGTAACTGCTAGTTTACTTGAGTTTTGGCCTTTGGATTCATTGCCTGACCTTTTGATGTTCTATATCTGCTGAAAAACTGGTAAATATTTTTTTTATTTGCTTTTGGTTTTTTTGCTTAAAAATTAAAAAATCATTTAAAAATGAATTTATCAATAGAGATGTGGCTTTAGCGCTACAGTCGTACAGGTGTTTCCAAATCAGCAATGTTGATACAGAGTTACAACTTGAAAGCAGCTTAAACATCCCCACACACTTCTTCCTTTCGACAGTGGAGTCAAACATGGTACAATAAAGGAATAATGGGCCATAACATTAGAAATGAATCAAGGCTCAGAACAGTGTTATTCTAATCCACATGAGCTCCATTTATGGTTTATTTAATGTATGGACTGTTTGGTCTGGAGTGGTGTCAGGACGGGTACTTCCAGCATCGCCACAGGAACGTTTCCAGCCAGTTGAGTCCAAGTGTAGGGAAAAAGAAAAAAAAAAGAAAGATCATTCACTGCTTTTGTTGTAGAGAAGTCAGTGGAGCCTGAACTTGCAGACCCAACATTTTAGTGGTTCCTTTGCATAATCAGATGAGAGTAGAGGAGGCAGGAAGGTTTCCATGTGTCGTATTCCACAAAACTTTCCTCTCTGTGCTTAAACTATCTCCAGCGAATACTAGAGTAGCTCTGCATTATTCGCAATCTTAAAAAAAATCTGCTTTAGGCCTCTAGTCAGCAACCTCTACTCCCTGTAAATCCCGGTAATCCCTGACTGGTTGGCAAGTGATTGCTTGAGGCTGCTGCTAGTTTCTGGGTAAAGAGAGAGCTGCACCAAAAACCTTGTGACTGCACTAGCAGATTGCCACCATATGAAAAACATTCACATATCTGTAAACACTTCTTGACAAACTACCGAGCATATGATGCAAACCAGAAACTGACGCTGTCTGACTTCAAAGTAAATGTTGGGCGTAACTGCTGAAACCTGTTTCAAGAGGCGCAACTTTTACTCTGAAGTGATATGGGAAACTGTCTCTGTGTCCAGTTTGTGTTTTTTTTCTTGTAGTTTTGCTGCTGCTTGGTGGGTAGCTGTGCTGTGCTGTGCTAACATCCAAACAAAGCACACAGATGTTTTCAGTGAAGCAGCGTATACGTTCTTGTGAACTTAGCAACAGCAAGTCAAGGAATACACATTTTTCCTGGTGAATGGTGGTTACCAGGGAGGTCACTGACTGGTTTCCAGGCTTGTGTGGCTGGGGCATTGGCAATCGATTTCACGTTGACTGCCAGCAACCACCCACATCTGGTCAGGGAATATATATTTTTCCCTAGTGATCGGTGGTTGCAAGGCAATCTCCAACTGGTCTCTAACCCCATGTGACTGAGGTCTTAGCTCTGCTCCCTTTAAGCTAGCTTTCTTCTGACTGGCTGCCTCTTCTCACAGCCATAGCCATGTGCCTGAGATCATTACATATGGAAACTGGTCTTATTGACCTCATAAAATCCAGTTGGAAACAGAGTGTTTACATCAGTCTGAAGCCTGAGCTTTTGGCTCACAGCCCTACCTGCACATAAGTTGGCCTCATTATTTTAAGTTTGGTCACATTTAATAAGAGCAACCACCAATGTAACAGTACATACACAACAGCAGAGAAACCATAAGAGGTCTTCTTTAATGCATTCCTTCCTAATTAATGTTCTTTATTGGCTTTAGAATTGGATGATTGACAAGATTTTCTTGGCGCAAGGAACTCTTACTGGGAATTTTTCCAAAACCTTCCAGCCACGTGATAGCAACAATTCATTTGATTAACGCCGTGAGATGAGGCTGAACGCTGTCTTAAATTTGTGTTGTTATTCAAGCATTTAAAATCCCCTTTGTTTGCCTCACTGACATTAAAACAAGAGTATGCTATAAATACCTAAAATCTACAGTATATATCCTTTTTATATTTCTATTTAACTTGGAGCGGTAGTCTAAGGTCTCTGCATACAGTTGTCCGTCTGTGATTTACTCCCAGTGCAACTAAACAGGAGTCGTTCATTAGGTTTATCTCTGAAAAGCAGCAAGGAAAGGTTTCATGACAGGTAACACACCAGCGACCAGCTCGATGCCAGGAACTGATTACTGACCTCTTTTGCATGGTAGGTTCCTGCCAGATAAAATGCTGTGTACAGTTGAGGAAGCCATTGACTGTACACGCTTAAGAAGAAAAAACAAACAAAAAAAAACCGGGAGATTGGTATCACCCTTTATTGCTTTTGGAGTTTAGTTTCAGCCACATCAAGAGGACTCTGAGTTATTAGCCCTGCTGTTCTCAATAACTTTCACAATATAGTTTCACAACCAAGAACGCAAACAGGATAAAACTGTTTATACGCTAGAAATAGTGCATTATCGCTTCTTTCTTATGTGTATTTACCTTCCTATAAGTGTTTGTGTGTTTTTCTTTCTGTATTGTTCTCTCTGGCTTTGCTGCAAAAGAGCTAATCAACTGTAGGGCTGCATTCAAGGAAGCAGTTTACTCTCTTTCCTCCCTCCCTGCATCTCTTTATCTTTCTGTCAGTCACCCCGTAATCTCTTTTAAAACTTGGTTATCGCCCCTAAAGAAGCAAACAACATTAACACAGGCCAGAGGCAGAGTTGTCTTACAGCCTCGGTCTTCTGTTTCTCTGACTCAGTATTGTAGGTTTCATTTCATTGCAAATAGTAATTATAAGGTATGTCATAATGAAGACAGCAGTGTCTGGGAGATCTCTGTTCTTTAATAAAGGACAAAAAGAATTTGCATGCGACACGTGTTTCTGAAAAAAGCATTTTCTTTTTGTGTTCCCAATAAACATCCCATAACATCAAATTGAGGGAATAAAACAATAAAAAAATCTCAGCAGAACTGCAGCACGTACACAGCTGGAGTCATCAGTGCTGCTTTGTGTCATTTCCCAGCAAGAATTATAAAAAGCATTTCTGACTATGACATGATAAAGCACTAAAACAAATACCACTGGCTCAGCAGTGACTTGTGCATGATAATTGACCTGCACGATATCCTCATATCTCCCATTGCAACCACTTTTCTTGTTTCAGGAAGCACTTTGGGCTCCTCAGTTGGCACCAACCCATAAGGACAGTTGGTCATCACGGGGATGAGAGAAAGGAGATAAAAACATTTTAAAAAAACATTTTACAGGCCAACAAAACTAAAAACAAAGTTGCTGCAGGTGACCGAGTATGGATGCCTGAATTTGCATCACAGGTTGAATATACAGCTTTAGGCACCATATCAACATTTGTGAATTCACCGTTAAATGTTTAGCTTATTTTCCTTCTGATTCTATCTTCTTTGCAACTCTGGACTGTTTTAATGTGGCTGCTATTTTTAAATTGCTGTTCTGAACTTGTGGAGACATCAACTTTTACATCAAACCAACCCTGTAACTGATGTACCACCCAGCAGTCACTGGCAGTTTTTGGGTGAAGAGTCCACAGTTTCTAACGACCAAGGAGCCAATGCGCCAAGTAAGGAGCGTAAACAGGACTGTGCTTGGCCTTTTCTTTTGTTGATATTCACAGTGTTGCACACCAAGAATTCATTGCCCATGGTAATACAATGTGCAGTTCTACTGCAATGTCCTGATTAGATTTTAGAGAGAAAATTCAGCAGAAAGACTCAAAATAATTTTTTTTCCTGTTTGTCTGCAAACTCCTCTACATAACCAGAAGTTGAGCAACCAAACTTAGGGCTCGGGTACATCTTTATCTGCGTACCATTTTACATTTAAAGTTTTTTTTGTATAAATTAGATGTTATTGTTGTGAAATTAAAGTGATATTATAAAGTTATGATACATGTGTATAAAAATGTACTTCGGGTATGATATAGTATGATGTCATTTGTTACCTCTCAATCGCCACTAAAATCCCAGATCAAGCAACACTGTAGCATATAGTAGTCTTACTATAATTCACTAAATCTCCTGCCCGTCTCTCTGTTTGTCCTTCCTTGAGACTTCCTACACAATCAAGAGTTAAGCAGCCAGTTGGCTAGGTACATCTTAACCTCTGAAAGTTTATATATACTACAGTAGAGCAGGGGCATTACAGGCAAAAATTGCCTAGCACTCAGTCCCATATTTCACTTTTTTTATTTTCTATGAAGCATCTATCACCCTTAATTTTTCCTTTTTCTCAATGTGATTAATTACATCAGTTTGCCAACAGCACAAACAGACCAAACAATACTGTTACATGGGCATGCACCAGAATCTGTGCTTATCACCTGCCCTACTTTCCATAGTAGTTTAGGTAAAAACTACAGGGTAACTATTGGGTAGCACTTGTAATAAATGGTCTGTATTTGTATAGCGCTTTACTTGGTCCTAAGGACCCCAAAGCACTTTACACTATACACAATCATCCACCCATTCACACACTGGTGATGGCATGCTACATTGTAGCCACAGCCGCCCTGGGGCGCACTGACAGAGGCGAGGCTGCCGGACACTGGTGACACCGAGCCCTCTGACCACCACCAGTAGGCAACGGGTGAAGTGTCTTGGCCAAGGACACAACGACCGAGACTGTCGGAGCCGGGGCTCAAACCAGCAACCTTCCGATTACAAGACGAACGCCCAACTCTTGAGCCACGATCGCCCCAAACTACTGAAGGGAAGTCAGTAATGGACTGGACTGAGATGTGACATTTGGATAAAAACATTTGACATTTTTTCCAAAGTTGAAAAGTCTCGACCAGATTGTTATTGATTTCCTTCCTCAGCTGCTGCTTCAGTGATTAGTATGAATTAGAACGATTGTGTGTCTTCTTTGTTGCACCTTGACTATGGCAAATATCCAAAATAAGAGCACACCATAAACACACTGACTCATCAGATGAATATCTCTCTCTAACTTGGCTCACCTCTGTATGTTGTCCAGTGACCCCACCCATTTGCTACATCTGGCAGGTTAAAACAAAGCTCTCAGGTTAACATGACAGCTTTTTTCTTTTAATACCGTGAAAAAAAACCCAAGCCCTTAAGCAAAATATCTCATATGAAAAAAACAAATCTGTTGGGTCTTTCCAGACTTGGAAGGTGGTGAAACTCTAACTCATTCTGTTTATCCTGCCAAAAAGGACACATTTATCAAAAGTGGCTTTAGACTTTCTTACCATGCTGTGACTTCATTGGGGTAATATGTTACTATTTCATCTCCAATTTGCATTTACGCCAGTTTTTCCATTTTTAATTTTTATGCCGATAGCAGAAAAGGCAGAGTGTGCTCCAAGAGGTCAAAAAACATCTAAAGAAATGCTGTAAATTTAAAAAAAAGATAAAAGTAAGGGCTGCAGATAATATATGATAAAACCATAGTACACAGCAGAGAAGCCACAGAGAAGCTCTTCCTGTGACTGTTATTTCCCCTGAAGGAAACTCAATAAACAATAAACCCTCAACAAGAGCATCCTTGATTGTGAGTATGAAACCATGACTTCATCAGACCCGACTCAAATGTCACATTTTTAAGGATGCAACAAAGCAGACAGTATGTTTTAAAACAGATCCTGTTTATCCCAAAAGACAAACTGTAAAATTTTTAACCAAGGCTAGAAGCCAAAGAGAGGAAACCAACCAGTTTTGATCTTCTAACAATGTTTCGTCTGTGAACGCTCCATCAACAAATATGTGTGTGTGTGTGTGTGTGTGTGTGTGTGTGTGTGTGTGTGTGTGTGTGTGTGTGTGTGTGTGTGTGTGTGGAGGGGCTGTTTCCCAGAGGCTTTAGATCCTTATACGGGTTTATTAGAGCAACTTGCCTGTTTTACCCTCAAAGATATGTTTAAATCAGATTCTGTGAAAAAAAGCAAGATAATAAGACCACAAAAGGCACTAGAACCTAAACATTTGTAAAAAAAAGTGTTGTAAAAAAGACGATTTTCGTTAACATTTAAACTAATGAAATGGTAGATCAGACAGAGAGAGGGGGGGAAGAGATGCGGCAAAGGGACGGACTAAAACCCGGTCCGGCCGCTCTCGGCCGTATGTGGTGGTTGCCCGCTCAACGCACTCAGCGAAACGGGCGCCCAATGAGTTTGTAAATAAAATCAGCAGAAGAGTTTTCTCATTGACTTTCACCAGGCTTTCTGAAACCACAGGAATCTTCACCTGCTACCACACTAGAAAACCTCTAACTAAAGCTAGCAAGCTCGGAGCATAATAGCTCACTCGAGTTGGTCGGAATTGCTCTTGCAGCCTCTTTCTGTTTAGTCTGAATTTTTCCATTTACTGAAGTCTGACATTTAGTTCCCTTGAAAGTCACTGTTGACAGTTTGTTTTTTTGGCAGTATGCCAGTGAATCCACTCATTGCAGTGATTTTCCAATAAAGCTCTTCCAATCAACCTTCATTGGATATGAAGTGTAATACCAAGATTTATGTGTGTTTTTGATCCCCAGGTGTGAGCTGAGTGTGTTGCAATCGGGTGACGTTTGTTTTACTCGTTCCAAGTTTCATTTTTAACACTTCTGACTTCTATTTGCTAATTACTGATTCTACTTATTGGTTCTTGTAGAAAAAAATATGCCTGCACTGGTTTTCTGCAGCCATCCAATTGTTTCAGTATCTCTCACAATGGAGAAACAGTGGAAAAGTTTGCATATACAAAAACTCTGCTGTTATGAGTTTGACATCATTGTTTTTTCAAGGTGCAGCTGTCAGAAAATGATGCCAGGAACCGATAAACTCAGACATTTTGAAACATGTTATTAACTAGAAGGGGTTAGAGATCCCCGCAGCAGTTATCGATATTCTGCACTAAATCAGATTCTCTCTCTCTCGTTGTTTTTCTAGAAAACCTTTGAAAAAGACTAACACAACAACTTTAAAGGATATTCAGACTGGGTATATAAACAGGATTCACTGAGCCTAAACTGACTCACAGCTGTGCCATGGTCTCACCAACAAACCCACGTCTGTTGGTTTCTGGTGAAAACCCTGCAGAGATCCACAAAATATTTTTCATTTTCATAACGCTGGCCAGAGAGCATACAGTGTAAGCCAATACAAGAGCCCGAGAGAAAGTAATACATCTGTTATGGGTTATTGGAAAGAGTGAAAAATTGATTGGAGCACCTGTACATCTTGTAAGCTTTGCTTTTTGTTAGCACCAAGTGTACAAGGTCACTGTAGGCTATTTTTTTTGGTTGTTTTTTAAGTTAAGGCATTGAAAGTTAATGTAAAATTTGTATGAAATCTATTACATGAAGTTGAAATACTTTAGGGATGTGCTATACATAAATGATGGATGCATTGGTCATGTGAGGAAAAACTTCTGCTTTGGGGAAAAAAATAACGTGAGTCTGGAATTGAGCATTTAATGGATATTTCGTGACAATATGAAAGCTTTTCTGATGCTTAAGAAACTCAGCAAATGTGAAAGCTACAGTGAGGTATTTAGGATGTGAAGATGGAGGTAAGGGGGATTTTCAGGGGTTTGCTGGACAGGAACACGTCCCAAGGAATGAATGGAGAGAGAGAGGGAGGGTGGTCGACGCCAGACACAGAGGTCTTTTGTGTTTGTCTATCAGCTGGAAATCACTAACAACACAGCAGCCCACCACTCCACCCTGTGTGTGTGCTAGTGCATAAACAGTATGTCAGTGACTGACATTTGCTTTTCAATAGCCAACTGTAGAGCAGAATAAGATAAGGGAGTTTTGCTCAAAAGCCAACTTGTTCCCTTGGCATGAAACAAATCCTCAGACAAATCCAAGAGTCTGTCACTCCAGTTACATCATGCTGCCTTCAATCTCTTCATCACAGATGAAGGTCAAACAAGTGCCTTCTAATTTTTGTTTTTAAAAAAATATATATTTACATTTCAGTGAAATATGAATTAATGAAATTATGTTCTCCATGTTTCTCACAGTCAAAAAGTCCAAAGATCAAACCCAACAATGACCTCATCTTATTTCATGGAGACTAACGCTCATTCAAAAATTATTTAGCAACAGCAGTGAGCGAGATGTTCTTGCAAGATACTGAACACTGTGAGTATTTTGCAAGCCACTTTGTAACCCAGCATCAAAATCGAATCTGTTTTCATGAACAACTGCACAGCTTTCCATATTTTCCAGTGGAAGGACCAAGGAGTCCCAGAGCAGGACCATGCTACCAGATGCAAATTAGTGTTCTTTTGAATACAGAAAACTTTATTTCTTTGGATGCAATAACCTTTTCACTAACTTATTAGAAAGTATTACTGTTTCTAGCTTGACAAAGTTGAAACAACTTACTATGTTAGTTTCAAGTTCATATTTTTTACTGAAATATAACCGTTCTTGCATTATTCATCAGCCCAGGCTGCGCTGTCCTGAGTTGACCACATTGAGTATATTCACACACATTGACTTCATACACATCTACAAGGAGGAGAAACTCAAAGCAAGATTTTAGAGTAAACTGAAGGAAGAATTAAAATAGGTCCATTTGTGGGGTTTTCCCTGGTTGAAAAAAGCAAATAAAAATCCACAAATCATTACTGGGAGTTGTTTATTAAAGACAACGATGTCCCTAAAGGACACCACATGTTTGTCTCCATGGAATAACGTGACAGTTGATCTATTTCATTTGACAGCCAAAGAAACAGTTAAGGTACTGTAAGAGCAAATGTGTTTTTGCGAGGTCTGTCATGTGGAATATAGACCAGTTGTGTATTGTGACACTTTTCATGAGAAACAAGACACTACTGTTTTTTGTCAACAGTGGTACTTGGTGTTTTTTATGCCCACTGTTATAACAATGAAGCTCTTGATAAAATATAAAGTGTGATTTCTGCCTCTTTTTTCCTCAGGAACTTAAAAGGAAATACCTATTACAATTACACAAAGTATCATTGGTGCACACACTTGCTATTCTTTCCTGCTAGTGCACTAGCAGGAAAGAATATTTTTAAAAAAGGCTACGAAATGCATTACAAGCACCTGCGTACTTGTGACAGTCAAAAAGTTGGAACACTAACCATTATCAGCCATCATTTTACATATAAAATCGAAGGTGAAGGCCCACCAACCAGTTTTCAGCCAGAAGAACGAGGACACATTGTTGATGCTGTGAGTTAGCATTAGCTAGTTAGTCTTAGTAAAGTAATGTTATCAAGCTAGCAGGATTTTTTTGTGTGACATTATATGTATTTAACGTTATTTGGTGTTTATTCATGCTGAATTTGTCAGAACCACGATAAGGTATTTATTCTCAGCTAGCATGTGGCTAGCAACCAAATGCTAGCAGGCAAATTGCCCATTTCGAATCCTGTTGACCAACTTCCATTACATTATTTTATAAGAGTTTTCTGACTGATGCTAATTCTTAGAAGATAAAATAAAAGTCAGGGTTCTCCTCCAGCAAAATGCAGCCAAATCAGGTGCTTCAGCTTGAGGACAACAAAGGGACCGGAGGACATTAACAAATACGTCCTTTAACGGTAAACACCAACGTTTTAACACTACACTGTCTTCATCAGAGTCCTAAAGTGAACTGGGACCATTGACTTTAATATTGGCAAAACTTATTTTAAGGACCTTTTCATCATCAAAGCCTTGCCTTGAGAACTCACAATGGTGATGAAATGTTCATGCTTAATAAATTGTGAGTCATGGGTCCGACTCTTTGACGTCTATCAGGGCTTTGTGAATTCATAACATACTGTTTGTTGTTAAGTTTGACTCCACTTACTTTCCTTTATGTGTAGAGTATTATTTGAGTGCAATAAAAGAGTTATTTCAGCAAAGATTTTAAACCGTGCATTTATAAACCACAAACATCTTTCAGACACAGGGTTCGCTCAGACTTCAAGTGTCGAAAGAAGACGAGAGCGGCAGAGAATCAAAGACACACTTTTTTCTGTTATTGGTTAATATAATTAAAGACGTTTTGGTGTGGCATAATAAAGCTGTTGAACAAGACCACATTCTTGTCTTAATAGCAGAAGTCACAGTGAATAATTAAGCTTCAAAGAGTAATTTAATACTACATTGCATGGTGCATGAAGGTTAAACCTTTGAAGCCTGCAGCTCGTCTATCCACACCCTAAACACTGATGTCAAAGCAGCTGTTCTGCATCAGCAGCCAAAAGCTAAATATTTGCTGTGACATCACCGCTTTGAGACGGGGGCAGATTTAGAGATATAACATAACAATGCTTTCACAAAGAGAGACCAACGGAGCTTTGTTTCCTAAGGAAACTGAGCTACGATTGCAAATAATACACTGGAGCGTAACGTGTCTACAGGCACAAACTTTCATATTTGTCATCTGAAACAGTTCTGAAATTATTATTATTATTATTATTATTATTATTATTATTATTATATAACTATTGAGTAAAAAAAGAATTAAAGAGGCGAGAAATTACTTTTTTTTAAACTTTTTTAAATTTTACTTACTTAGTTTTTTTTTATTTCTTTTATACCAAAACAGGTTCAATGTTCGTCTTAAACTGTACACATTTCATATGGTTAGGTGTGGTTTCACTTTGATGTCATGTGTGCACACTAAACCTTATTTGAAATATCTAAGGTTGGTGTAGTGGTAGTAGTTTACTTACACCCACCCAAAAAGAACAGTTCAAAGAAATCATTAAAACCCTCAAATTATCTCAACATTCATGTCCATGAGGCGTGTGTGGAAAATTCTCACCACAACTTCCTCTTTTTCTTGTTTTCACCACGTATCCAGTATCCATATGCTTCCACCTACTTGACAGTGATGGGTTCCCAGATGGGCGTTCATCTGACCTCAGCATGCTGTAAGCTCAGCAGGTAGCCTACTATTGCCAATTGGGTGAATCAAATAAAGTGAATGAACAACATCCTTTTCTTAACGCCTCACATGCTGTTGATGCTTTATGTGGCATAACCATTCCATTCTCTCCCTCATCCTTTGAGAAATTCTTGTCTATTTTCTAACACATTGAACCGTTTTTCACATTAGGCTCTGCCTGCTCCTTTAACTGGGTGTTCCTGGCACCCATTTATATGCTATAACCTCTAAAACCTGGCTAAACTTTGTGTAAGCGCTGATATCTGCAGGTGAACATGCTGGCAAAAGATAAGATTTTTAGTTAGAGGAGTACTGGCCAGTGCTTGGCTTATGGTTGTGTGTTGATATACTCCGTGTGGAAAGCAAAAATATGAAACTTTTTTTTTTAAGTGCAAGAACACTGGCCATTGTCCAATCAGGATTCAGTTCTTTATTGGCTTTTTAAAATTTATGTGCAAAACCTTAAATAACGTCCAGCAGAGGAAGTCTTAAACTGGGATCCCCTCACCACACTGGAATCCCTGATATATTAGCTGTTGACCTCAGACATGTAATCAGCATACTAACTGATCGGTTCCCATTTTCCTGGATTACTGTAGGTCTCAATGTCTTAAACATGAAGAAAATGCTG
Source organism: Aulonocara stuartgranti (assembly GCF_965226115.1). Taxonomy (NCBI): domain Eukaryota; kingdom Metazoa; phylum Chordata; class Actinopteri; order Cichliformes; family Cichlidae; genus Aulonocara; species Aulonocara stuartgranti. The sequence goes on along the minus strand of NC_138941.1, from coordinate 47,684,632 downwards.
GAACATTAAACTAAACCTTGGTTAGAATTTATCCAGACCAAGACAACTTTTTTTCATGTCAGACGACCGTTTGGCTATTTGTCCCAAACTGTGCTCCAGGGAAGGTTTCAGCATCTGTCATTTTGGTCTGGAGAAAATCTATGTTTCTTGATACTCAAGCCTAGTTATATTTTGTGAACTTTGGTAACCATCAGATATTTGGTAACATTTCATTAAAGCGAAGCTGTTCAACGGTCACAAAGGTGGATCCGAGGAACATAAGTAAATGGGATTTCTAATGTAGTCTCCTCTTTTTGTTAACTTTTCACACATTGCTTGCATACAATGGCCAAGATGCAAAGCTAATAACAGAAGAATCTGAAGGTCATTAAATGTCTCTATGGGCGCTTTCCATCATCCCAGTTGTAAAGTTAGGGGTTTCAGATTTTCACTTTTTCTGAGACTCCCTCCATGTTGGCCAAAGATAAAGCAGCAGGTTTAGATAATAAGGTTAATGCTCCTTTATGTGGACTTTGAGATGACAGAAAGAAAATGTAAAAACGTCTTCCTTTCCATGACAATAAGCAGCCCTGTCTCCTGATAACACCACATGAAAGCTCATGTTAAATAGAAGCTGAGGTCATATGAGGATAGCTATGATAATGTTTCGCTACAGGTCAGAAAAGTCTTAGTAAATCTGCAGCTCTACAGCTGGGTGTGGATTGACTCACTCGCCCTAAATTGAAAGGTAAATCCTTTTCCTTTGCTCTGAACAGTCAAGACGAGTTGGTTTTGACCCTTTGACCTATAGCAGAGCGAGCAACAAAAATTCCCCCTCAAACAAAATGAACTTCTCCTCAATCCCTGTATTCATCTTTCCAGTTTCATTCACTCAGTTTTCAGAAGTTAGCAAAATAAGACAAGAAGCCAGTCTGCAAGTCAATGAAGATAAAGATAGAGTAGCGCTGAGACCATGCAGAGGTCTAATATAGTTTCCTGCTGTGTTTTGAGTTCAAACCAACCCAGTCCCTGAGTGTCATCAATCACTGCAAACTCTGAGCTGTGAACTGATGCGCGGATATCGGCAAGGTTGTTTTATGCCATGAACCATCTGGTCTCTTATTTAGATGCATACACCGGTAAGCACAGTGCAATAAAAGTGTTAGACAGATATACTAGAGTCAACTAAATAATTTTATCTAGAGTGAAGTTTAACTTGGTCCCCTTTCCTCGCCTCCACACAATGTGTATGTTATTAAAACCGTGCTGTGAGACGTTTTATTGATTCTGGGTCAGCTTCTCTCTCTCCTCTTTCATCTGCAGAGCCCCTACGTGTTTCCTGTTTGCATCTACATCTCTTCTCCCTCTCTTCTCTCTTTACTTTTTACTGCAGCTGAAGTACACATGAGGCTTCAACTGTATGAAATAGGAAAATCCATCTTCAAAAGTATTTTTGTGCAAATGTTTTTTTTCCTCCTACGGTACATTGAAAAAATAAAATCAAGCAGACCTGACACATTTAAATGTGGTATTAATAACAGAAAGAAACATGTTTGTTGCTACACATGAAGATGTCTCATTTAGCAGTTATCACTATTTGTTTTCATGGAATCCAACTGCTTCAGTTTTCGCTGTTTCAACGTAATTACGAAATAATTTTATTTTTTACAATCTACACTCATGGATGAATACACAACACATGTTTATCTGCAGTTGGAGATAGATAGACAGTTTTAAAATTAGCTTCATGTACAATAACTCTTCTCCATAACGATAAGAAGTAATCAGTGTGATTTTTTAAAATAATTGTGATATACGCTACTGCCAAAAAGTAAACGGTATACAGACTGGTACTTATATAGAACCTTTCTACGCTACCTGAGCACTCAAAGTACTTTCTACAACATGACACATTCGCCCAAGCACTTCATCTACACTTACGCGCTTTTTTAACAACTTGGGGTATGCAGACTAGCATAGCCAAAGATTTAACCACCGACCTTCCAATTAGTAGATTGGAAGATTGTTCTCTATGGCTACACCTGTCCTTCATAAAGTATATAATACTGCAACGTGTACTCACGGTCTAAGTGTTGATATACATTATACAAAGCTATGGCGGTGTCACTGTTTGCAAGCAACACAACCAGTGCGGCAACCGCAATGGACCCATGAGATTGTAATCAATGAAATGTCTTTTTGAAGAGTTGTGGTAGACAAGTGATTACAGCAACCAGTAAAGTAAATATCCTTCACATTTAGTGCATATGATGAGCCGTGCTCAAATTTACTTATGTTTCTCTTATGTTTCGTTGGTAGAGTTACATTTTTTATGGTGTTGTCTGAAATTAGTTTGCTTTTTAGTTTCCATTTATTCCATGTTCATCGCTTCCACTTCCATTCCAATTTGAAAGTGCCAAGAAGAGTGTTGACTAAGATGGATTAGGAACACCGCAGGCAGGTTTTAAGTGTCTGCAAGTTGAAATGAACCAAGAGAAGAGGTCTAAATGGTCATGAGATTTAATGGCAGTCAGAAGCGAAAAATGTCTGATCTCATGGTGTGCTTTTTATTTCTTTTCTCTCCTGCCTGTTTTCCGTTCTTCTTCAGCCTCTCATCTATATTTTTCCCCTTCTCCATTTGTTTCTGCCTGGTTGGGTTTGTTGATGGCTTCTCGTTTTTCTTACCGGTTTCTATTTGTTACATCATCACCGCATCACTCATGCACAGTTTGTAGGAATGTGCATTTGGTCCATGCGCTCCATGGATGAGGAATCTCCATGTGGAGCCAACGCATTTTATAAGATAAACGACAAGCCAGATCTGCTTTAATGCTACTTTTTTTTTTTATCGTCGCCTCTTTATTAGTTTTACATTCTTTCCTCTCAAGCTCATTCTTAATACTTTGTCCTTCTCACACTCTCTACTCATCAGTCTGTTTTTTCTTTTCTAACCAAAACGTCACGGCCAAGCCCAAGCCTATCCAACACACATAGTTCATCAGTGAATCCCATCCAAGCATCTGTTTTGGACTTGTTGGATTGTCGGTTTCGTGCCAAATCTAAGAGGCACAGAGCCATTGCGTGTGCTTGAGAGAGAGTTTGTGAAGAAAGAAGTGAATTCTCAAAATTATTAGTGAAAGGTTAGATAGCTTTTTTGCTTTCATGTGGATAACTAGAGATCTTTTTTTTTTTTTTACCTTGGACTTGTCAAATATCTCTTTAATAATCTTTATCCAAGATTAACCATGTCCTCTTGCCATGTGCGTTTGTTTGTTAAATTATGCACTTAAATGGACATCACCCACTAACGCATTTTCACGCAAGCACAGTAATAAAAGTCAACAAAATGTCAACATGTCGCAAAAGAGTGCAGCACCAAATGGTTTTAAGTGGCTGCAGTGAGGATCCGCGATAAGCTCCTCGCTTCCAGCACCTGTTAGCTGCAAACAGCTGGTGTGCCTTACAGACACCAACAACATGCCTTATAAGTGGCTGTGGTCAGACGTGACCTATTTTTGTCATATAGAATTGTGCTTGTTGTTTGGCAGTGACTTTTTGCTTTATTCCACTTACACAAAGACCTGCTGTGGTCATCAGTTGAAGGAGGAGAAGGAGGAATAAACGTCTCAATGTTAGTCAATTCAGTGAAGCAGACTGTGTGAATCGCAAAGGCTTAGCAAATCACTAGTTTAGCATGGGAAACTGACTCTGAGACTAACGGAAGAGCTCTCAGCCTCTTAATGTACTGACAGTCAGGTGATAAGTGGGTATATTTTGCCCTGTGCTACACAGATCACGACGTTCCCATCAGAGCTCTTGGCTTAACCCTGCTTTCATCTTAAACTGTCTGGCATGATGGGGTGGACGCTTGTTTTTCTGAGTCAACTGTGTTGTGATTCCTGTGAAAGCTACTGATTAGCTTTAGTTTGTCTCAAGGACACAGTCTGATTGTTATATGACATTCTCGCTGTTGTACAGCTGTCATAATTGAGAATGTATAACTGCTTTCCAGCTTCTCCATTCATCTGTTAAAAAAATGGCAACAAAACTTTGGAGTTTCATCTCTGGTTCTCCGGTCACTTCACTGGAACATTTTATAAGAAAAGGGATGGCGCCTCCTTGGTCTGCCAGCTTGATTTAACCACCATCTTGGCTTTTTCGCGTACCAGTTCCACTCTTTAAAAAGTCAATCTAGTGACGCGAGCTGAAGAAGAACAGAACGTGTTGAGTTTCAAAACCAGCTCGAAGGAATCAGTAAAAGTGGACAGGCTTCCAATGGCTTACAAATGAACCGAAGGAAAATTCCGGGGGGGTTTCAATTAGCACGATAGTACGTGTGTCTGCATGTGTGAGCATTTGTAGGGAAGTAATGAGATGTAAACATGTTTAAGTGTTTGTCACCAGCGATTGCCCGCCTGCATTTTCTCTGTTATCCACTTATGCATTGGAGAAAAACTAGACATTCCTGTTCCCGTCCACTGAGGACCACAGGGGCATGGAGCAGCACTCTCTGATTGTTTCATACAAGTAGAGCAGAGAGAGAGGAGGGGGTGAAGAGGTTAAAAAAAAAAAGGTAGAATGTAAGCCAGACACAAAAAGAGATTTTGAGTGGGGGCAACAGGAACTAAGGGGGCTGAAGATATACTGCTGTGAGCGTCCAGACATTCAGACTGAGGGGAAAAGTCCTGTTGGCAATGTCTGCAAGAGGAGGACTTATATCAGTGGAGTGGGTTAGTGGGTTTATGAATGACTGTGTGTGTGTGTGTGTGTGTGTGTGTGTGTGTGAGAGCAGTGGTGGGATTCTCGAAGGGCTCTCTGGAGTCACTGGTATGTTGAAGCTGATTCAACATATGCACTGAGACGAGTGTGACGTTAATGTGTGTCAGCTGCAATTTGTTTACCTACAGCAGGGATGTTGTGTGGGTAATTGTATTGCGGGCTTACATTGGTGGTCTACATTGCTTATGCGGTTTGGACCTCTGAGCCCCAAGGAAACCACATGCCAGTCGATGTGGTCGACTGGCATGTGGGAAAACTACTGGACAAATACTGTGCAGCCCCCCCCCCTCTTGTGTCAAAAAAACAGATCATATTCATTGGGGTATAAACATATGACATTCCGGTGTGTCCTGGGGCATCCAATGCCAGAAGGTTAACAGCAGCTACTTTGGGCCCTGTGGTTTGAGGGTTTCGATCTTTGGCTTGTTTTGGCACAACTCAGGATGGGGTCTGGGTAGTTTGTAGCAGGGTCAGTGCATCAGATCGCAGCAGGATGCATTGTACTGTGGCTTGAGACCAGTGCCATCGGGGAGTTCACTTGAAATGTCACAGTGTACTAGGTCTCCACCAATATTTAGGTGGGTGGTGTATGTCAAAGTAACATCTACATAGCTGTCAGTATGCAAGGTTTCCCATCTGGTCAATGTTTTTCATTTCACCCTTCAGTAGTTTTAATGCTTTAGTGTAGAAAAAAAAGCATGATTCATGACACGTGTGAGGTTTTTCACAAACTAGCACATGTGAGTGCAGCAGTATTTTCTGGCATGTCACGTTAGTCTGTCGTTAGGTCGTTGTTAGGCAAAACAATGACGTCATATCATATTAAGCATAATTCAATATTTTGTAAATAGAATTCATATGTTGTGAATATAAATGACAAGTTACTGCCATGAAACGAAATGATACTAAGCTTTTCCATGGTCTTTTAGGTCCATAAGCAAAGAAATTGTTAACTTTAGCCTGTTGGTTGCTAGGAAACATGATGCTGTCTTAATATCTGATAAAGATAAGAACCCTTAGGGGCCTAAAATGAACTTGTGTGCCAGCTTTGGTTGCTCAACTCTTGATCATGTAGGAGAAGCTTGCAGGCAAACAAACTGAGAGTTTTTTTCATCGTTAAAATATAAAACTACAATTGTATAATCACTTCTAATAAGTCAATGTCAAGGAAGACCACATTTTAAAATCTGAATATGGTTGAAAGAGATGAAGACTTCCCACAAAGTTTTATCAGTTCTATAAACAAACCCTCTAGTGCCTGAGCTGTGGGTCCAGGAAAAGAAAAAAAACAACACACCTTTCTTCAATCTGCAAACAAAAGAACATCATTTTACAACTTCGAAATGATGACCAGAGAATGCAAGCTTTGCACAAAATCCATCAGGCATTGCACAAAATCCACAATTTTTTCAGTAACACAAGAATTTGTAACAACCCTGCATGAAGAATCTTGCCTGCAAGTCACTGCCCACATTTGTTTGACTGGCCCAAGTGCTTTAAGAGAGCAGTTTTACAGATTACAATGATAAAGGCCAAACAGGTTTAAACCAAACATTTGGCAGGCAAACACATGCAAAAAAAAAAACACATTTGCAAATCAAGCTTTTCAAATCAAGCTTGTGTTGACAAGTACAGAATTGCGTAAGATAGAGGTTACATATGGTAACGTCTAGCAAAACAGCGGTGTTAGATTATAAATGGATTAAGGCTCCAGTGGCACACCTGATGCAGTCAATTATTGACTGGTGTTGTGATGACTGCATGACTCTATAAACACCTGACAGTCTGTTGGGTCAAAGGTTCATCTCTACTAATACTATCAATAAACTTGCCACAGAATCAAAGAAAATAAGCCAAACTATAAAAAAAAACATGCAGGGATTCTGACTGTTGAGCACAAACTTAGAAAAATTAGGTGTTTTACTTACAGCGCTCTCATTTCTAGTACTAATAATGATTCCCTTTCACTTAATCCATCATAAACATCTGGGTTTCCAAGACATTTATATGACTGATATGGTATTCTTTCTTTATTTTTTTGTTGAAAGGGTACACTTGACCACAAAGCCAAGACCATGAAGTAAAATTGAAAGAATGGCAAAACATCCTGCCATTTTCAGTAATAGAGAGTACAATGAACAACCAATGAGTTCCAATTAAACCATGAAAAAAGTTTAGAGTCGGAAAGCTTTCACAAGAGCCACACATACGATTGGTTTATTTAAATAATCTGTTCTGGATACAGCTATTAGGCCATTGAAACTTGTCACTCAGTAAAAGCCATTTAGCCATTTACTACACATACTGTATATTAGTGGACTGCTGTCAGATGCTGTGGGACATTGTGTATATTTCAGACAAAAACCTTGGATGGTATCTTTACAAACTGTCCATTCCTCTTAATTCAACTCACATGTCCTATACACATATATAGTTATCTGATGATTGAGTGATTTTCCCTCGGAGCTGAAGTTTTTTTTCTATTATAATGACAAATACACCCAATTACTTCCAGCCAGAGTTCCAGTTCTGCATCAGTCACTGCAGATGTTTCTAAATTCACTGTAACTGTGCAGATTCCTTCATGCTGAAACCAGGCTCCATCTGGTCTTTAACCCAGGGTCAGCGGAGTTGTCTGGGCTCACATCATTAGTGGCAACATTAAAAACTTTTAGTTGAGGGCTTTAAAAATTCAAATCTGGATTTCATCAGTTAACTTAATGGGATATAAAGATAATCATTCAGAAAAGTACTGGATGAGTATTAGCTGGTAAAGATGCATTTAATGTACCATCCAGTCTACAAAAAGTATATTTGCAATATTTTTTCTTGAATGAGCAATACTACATTCTAACTTTTGTTCGTTGTTGGGTTTTTTTATACAAAGTACCAGACATACACAATAGCCATTGACTAAATTAGCATTCTTGAAATCAATTTTATAACATGTTAAGTGTATCTCAAACCTTCTACTTCTGTACTTGCCCTTCTTAAGCACATGAGTGCATATTCAAAAAGATATCTAGTCTTATATTAAGCACATTAAGAGTGTGCACGTCATGTTGGTGATGTCATCACAATGATGTTTGCTAGTTAGCTAAGTTAATGCTAACTGGCTAGCATTCAAGAGTATATATATTTTTTAAATATGAACTTTTAACATATTGTGGCATTACTTGGGTTCATGCAGTTTTCATTGCAGTCTTTACCGTCTGTACTCTGTACCACAATAACAGCTGTTGACAGCAGAAAGGTTTCTGCAACAGTTTGTTTATTGCTTCTGGTCTTAGCTAGTGTTTGCTAACACCAGTGACTGGAACTTTATTTGAAGTGGATCTAACACTGTCAGACTTGGGCAATTAGCCAATTAACTCTCATTTGATATTAGAATTTAATCAAACTCTTTATTAAAGAAAAACTCAGATGATGTACATACAAAGGCACAAATCTTACGTGGTCAGATATGGTTTGAAAAAGCTATTTGTGATAGCTTCCAGTAGTTTTTGTTATATATATATTTAGGTGTTTGAAGTGACAATCAGATTTCCAGTTTCTTTCAGAATTCTTGGGAATCTGGAATTTTCTATTAGAAGTTTATTGGGTTGCAGAGGGTTAATGTAAAAGAACTAGTGTTGTGTTTGTTCAGGTGTTTGACAAATTGCAATTGTGAGATACACGCAGTAGTTAGGTTGAGTCACTGTCAAACATTGCACTTATCATTCAATCTTTTTTGATTTAAGACAACACTACTCTGCCAAAATACATGCTACATATTGCACACAGTGCACTTTTTGGATTTGTATTAATGGAAGAATGCAAACTGAGGCAGTTTTACGTCAGTGTGTGTGAAGCTATTATTTCAAGATAATATCGGCACTGGAAAACTAATAGACCTACAATGTTGAAGGCTGTATTAAAACTAAAAACAATGCCCTAATACGAGAGGCAATTAAATCTTTTAAATCAATTTATTAAACATGTTTTGCTTAATAATATTGTTATTCATTTGGTTGATGCATGGTAAATGTAATGTTCCTTTCCTTCCATCTCTTACCTTGGAGATGTAAGCTTTGATGCCTTCGGCCAGTTTGATGCAGGGTTCGCCAAAGAGCTGGGCTAGCTGATCTGGGATGTCCTGGTCCTTATCCAGAGCATTTAGTAAACTCAGGCATTTTAACTCCTCTGTCACTCCCTGGCTACGCACCTATAGGACAAACATGAGACAAAAACAGAGAAAGTTAAACGACTGTTAAATGACAGTAATTCTTGATGCAAATTGATCCTCATGAGATGCGGAACCCAAAGATCCAGCGTATCATATAATATTTGTCAGTAGCTAGAAGACAATCGTTATCACAACTGTTTCCACAATAACTATCCCAAAATCAAGTCTTATTAATCATTTCTGATCGCTTACATGGGTCCATAAACATCCTTAAATTGATTTATTCTTTCCCTTTACTCTTGATATTTATGCACGTCAGTTAGTCATACTCTTGTGTATCATCACTCTGTCAGCATTTTCAGAGCATCAGCTCATGTGCTGTCAGTTTCCTTGAGCACGTGTTTCTAATTTCTGCTATTTTTTTCTGCAACATTATCTTGAGGCACCAAACCTTTCTGCAGGTTTTCAAGGATGGAAATAACTGATATAAGCAGGTTTAAGTAAATAAAAGTCAATCAGAAGCAATAACAACTAGGATAAAATAATAATTTGAGGATTATTTTAGAATTTGTGCATTTTTTTAAGTGTTTGGGGGGGAAATGGCATTCGTCTCGGATTTATTTGTAGGCTGAGACCAAACGTAACGAGAATATTTTGGCACAGGTGCACCACTGAAATGCAGGTACTTATGCAACAACACTTAGTAAAGGGTTTTTCCTAGTGTGAACATTTCTTATCATGTGTGCAGACATACACACATATGGAGTCTAATAAGAGACAATTGAATCAACAATTCCTCAGTGGGCAGAGGGGAAATTGTTTGTTTTGCTACGCCTCCTGTTTGGCAGCGACTTCCATCCCAAATAAGAAATGTTTTCATGTAATTTTAGGCAGCATGGGTCAAATAAAACATCTTTGGGAACCAGATTGTCTACGGTGCTCTAGCTTTGGAGTTATGCACACAGATGTGTAAGTGTGTGTATCCGTGTGTGGATATCTTTCAGGGAGGTTGTCGGCATCACGATCTGAAAGCCCTGTTAATGACTCTGTAACAAGCACTGATGAGGAGAGAGATTACAGTCCTGCCCTCCTTCAACCCTCCTCTGTATTTTTATTAATTTCTTTCTGCTTGACCTCCATTTTCTAATGAAACCCCTTTTCTTCCTCTGTGTTATTTTCCATCCCCTGCCTTTTCTTTTCCCACACCAGCTCATGCTGATGCAAACGTCTGTCTCCCTTTCCTGCGACTGTGTGGGCAATTTAATTCAAACCAAGTGAGAAGGACAGAACCCTTACGGGAAAGACCACCGGGGCCACATCTCAACATTGCTGCCCAGCCCTGACAAAAGATGACTCACGTCTCTAATGACTTCACTTCTATTCAAGGACAAATCCCAATGAGTCTAATTAGACACACATGTTGGTACACATTCCAGTTACAAGTCTATGTCTAGTTTGAGGTCAACTTTGAGAGGCTCTTATTATCCATTACAGTCAAATTTACAAAATGTGCAAAGCTGACAAAAAGGTTTTCTTGACCTATCTGACCTTTGCATGACCCCAAAACCTGTGTTTCATATAAGACGGTGTCAGTAGCAACACAAGCATGAACCCGACAGCTTTTTGGGAGAAGGACAAGAAGACAAAATATCTAATGGAAAGTTGAGTCTTCACTGGATACATTACTGTTAGGGAGAGCATTTGCAACTTGACTGTTTCTCCTGTAAAAAACAAGTCGACATCTGAAGTTATCACATAGATCTACAAGGTTTTTATTTAAGTTATAGCTCTACAGAACAAACTCTTTCAAAGTAGCCACATTTTGTCTAATTCAGCATTTTAAGATTATCTGTACAGCTTTTTATTTATATATTATACTATATGAAACTGAGCAGCCTCAAGTAGGTGCTTGTGGCTCGCAGGAATTAATTTTATAATTAATAAAATTTGAGAGCTGTACTAGTATATATATGAGGCAGAAAATAAGGAAATGCATAAAAGGTCTTCTTAAAATAGCTACCAAAAAAGTCTCACGTATTCGTTGTTTAAACCTGCAGAGGGTAAAAATGTGCAAATCCTTTAACTTAATGGCATTTAATGGTATTCTCTGCATGTGATGAGGTTAAACTTAATCGCACACAAAATTACATACCGCTGAGTTAATTAGAGTACACGCTCATTTTAAGCGTTTTGTGAAACTTTAAGGGTCATTTGTGACTGTTGGCATCACTCTTGAAGACTTGGCTCAAAAACGTCTTTCTTTGAGAAGTGACTTAAACTCACTCATCTATCTACTCTCTATTGTTTTTCACCATTGCGATGAGAGAAAAGGAAGCACAGCAGGTCATTTTAGATCATCCGAATACAAGCAGGATACATCCCAACAAAAACTGCTGACAGTGGAGTATGGGCAGAGACACCCCGTGCATTGCGAGGAGTGATGACAGCAGAAGTGATAGGGAGTTTCACACATGCATGAGTGGATCTGAGCTCACTCAGCACACGAAACAGAATGAAAGTGAGTTGCGTTTCTTTCTGGCGCCTTTGCCAAAACACAAAGATCCACCCTGCTTTGGTGGATCTGGTTGAAGGATTTAATTGCTATTAAGGAGTTCCTTTGTATATAAAAATAAAAGATTTTACAGACCATGCTTTGCAAGTGTGTTTGCACGCAAGCATGTGTGTCCATTAAGTTTTGACAGGGCCGGTAGGGAGTGTTTGATCTATTATGGGAAACAGTCTTGTCCATGTTAGTGAAGAGATAAAGCCCATGCACATCAGTGCACAGAGCTAAAAACAGGATTAGAAGTAATCTTTCTGCTCCATTAGTGGATGGAAACGAGGCCAGAGGCCAAACTGAGCTTCCACAGAAACATTATCACAAAGTTAATGCACTTATTTGTTTCTGAATTTAAACTAATAGTAAGTTAAGTGTGAAAAAAACATCCTACGTCCTCTCAGTGGAGAAATTATGACATCATCACTAATTAGGACTAAACCTTTGAATATTTAAAAAGAAACAAATTGTAATTTGCAGTAAACTAACTGAATGTGAAATAACCTAAAGGTATTTAAATTGCACTTACAACTTACCATCAATTTACCACTGTGAATATATTTACGTACCTCCAATTATGATTGTATATGCTTTTCTTAATTTGTGATCATTTTCTTCTGATTCTGTGTCAATTGGCATTGGGTAATTGACCCAGAATTGGGAAACTGGAAAAAGATGGATTGATGGATGGTTTTCGGTTGTACACATACAATGAAATTGCAGGACAATATGAACCATCCACTGAAGGTTTGACTACCTCAGCTGGAATTCTGTTATGTATAAATAATAAATACCTCTCCACAGACAAATCTCTGCAGTCAGAAAAAAAAGAAAATTGTTAACAAAATTTTAGCCACTTAGATCTAAGGGACCTTACAGAAGTCATGGAAATGCAAGCTATGATACTTTGTTTAGGGTACTTTAATTTCCCCAGTGTACAGGAAAAAACAACCTGTCCGACCTGACTGATACCTACACGTTCAGTAGGTGATGCAGATGTGTGGAATAAAACCTTTGAAACATTGGCTAATGTTGGCTGTCTCTACAAAATTGTTCAGACACATTAGTGAAGACCAACCTGACCAATAGTGGATTGACCAGCTAGCAAACCAACATTGCTGATTTTTGCCCAATGCTGTGCAATCTGACTAAAAGATCATTGTTTGAACAAACAACCCAATGACTTCCAGTCCCAACTGAGAGATGGGTTGGAGGAACAAATTTTGTCACATTTATTTAGAGTCTTCGTGCTGTAGCTCTCATGATTACAATGCAAAAGCTGGCTGGTGTCTGGCTTCAGCTGGGAGCCAGCACCACCACAGAGCCAAGCACAGCCTTTCTTGCTTTCCATGTTTGGTTCCCCTGGAGGATCTTTCCATAAATACTTAATCTAATTGTCTGATCTGTCCGTGTAAACCAAATTCTTCCGATCCGTTGGTTGGCAGTTTGTCTTTCATTTACTCATTTTGAAACCATAATATTAAAACGAACTCTTCATTTAAGCGATTGCATCGGTCATTTCCAGAACTCAAAATCCTTTTAAAGCTGTTGGAAAAGCAAAGAAAATGTGAGTGTGTTTTTTTTCCTGTAGGCCAGTGTGGACATGCAAGCCTCTAGAGATGGAGGAATCAGCCCCTACATCATTACCATGCCCTGAGAACATCCATCTGGAACGGCTCCACAGGTTTTTAAGCATGAGCATTATGAAGAGGTCCCTCCCCTCATCCATCCTGACTTCTCCACTGACAGCAGTTTGTCAGCCAGTTCCTGAATCCTCTTTGCCAAAACCCCTAAATTGCAAAACTGCCTTTATTAGCTATCATTTCAGGAATAAGTTACACCCCTGTGATTCGACAAGAACAAATCAATAAGCTGGTGAGAGGACAGAATTACTTCTTTACAATTTGCAGAAATGTCTTCTGACAAAGACTTAATTACTTTTAATTCTTAAACAATGGTCTAAAGAGGGTTTCTAATCTTATTGATAGCATGTAATCTGCTTTGCAGTTTTGCTGTTATTATTTTATGAACGCACACTTTAATTTTCTCTGAAGCCATATGATATATTTTACACAAACAGTCTTAAATTCTGGTCTTGCTGCACTTATCCCCTGAGCAAAGTATTTTCTCAGTGTATTGACATCAATCATTTATCCTTCCCTTGGCTCCTAAGCAATGAGTCCATCGGGCCCCCTCCGCAGCCCAATCCAAACCAACAAAAGCTAAAAGCATTTGCAACATGCAAAAATCTTTTGTAACTCTCAACTGTGTTGTTAAACTTGCTCAAATATAACTGTATAATGTTGGCTAGCTTGTCAAAAGAAAAGAAAAATAGATATGAGAGTCTGTAGATGTTGTTTTCCTTGGCAAGACCCCTGACAGTTGTTGCATCGCGACATATCCATTTGAAAACTGCGATGAAGATTAATTTTAATATATTTGGATCATAAAAAATATATTTTGTTAATCCAGGTTACATGGTGATGTAATGCACCCTCAGGCAGCCTTGCTAAGAGGACTAAGAGATGAAACATCTGGCTAAACTCTTTGGCAGAAGTTTGTAGAAAAACAGAAAAATGGGTTCATTATCATTGTCTTTCCAAGACGTACTTGCAGTGCGTTGGACCCTGTGCTTCTATTGTGATTACAGTTTGGCAGCTAAAGTTAGAAAACAATTACTCTGACGACTAAAACAAACCAGCTTTAACTGTTGTTATCAGACACAACATGAACTGTGGTTTCCAGTGTCACACACTTAGTACATCAAAACCATATCAAAACTGACTTTGAAGATTTTAATGGAGCAATTAAAAAATCATTTTCCTGTGCGCAAATGGTCAGATGGAGTCTTTTTTTCCGAGTGTGTGTGTGTGTTGTAACTGCTGCTTGTTTTTGTGATAAAATGGCAAGGCTGGTGATTTTTTTTGAATTGTTAGGTAGTTTAGTCGAGGACATTGGGCAAAAAATAATCTACCATCAATTAAGTTGAATATACTGGAATTTTCAGTACTCTGCAAAACTTCTGAGCCACCCATCATTTCTTCATATGTCGCTTCCACAGTTTTAAAGAGAGCAATAATTCTCCAGCTCCATTTTCAGTCATTTTAATTTAGGTACAACCATGAGTGTATACAGCCATCTGTAAAACATGGTGGTGGCCGTGTCATGGTTTGAGGCTACATGTGGTGTTAGAGACCTTGTCTAAATTTATGGAACTGTGAATGCCAAAAAGTACCATCAGATTTTAATCCAACTTGCAATACCATCTGGAAGCTTTGGATTGGCAGCAGCCTAATTTTTCAGCACGACAGCGATCCCAAACACACTCCTACACAAACCGACGTGGATAGAAAAACACACAATGAAACACTATCAGTCATGAATTAGCCTCCCCAGAGCCCAGACCTCAACATTATTAAACCAGTGTGGGATCATCTAAAGGCAGACAACATCCAAAGAACAACTCTGAATGTCTTTTAGAAAGCCTGGAGAACTATTCCTGAAGACTACTTAAAGAAATTACAAGATATGTTGACTAAGAGAGTTCAGGCTGTGTTAAATAATAAAGGTAGTCATGCCAAATACTGACTTTGAAGGTTGTTGGAATTATACAAGCTCTGTTTGTGTCCTATATACTGTATTACCAAGTAATAAATCACTGCATGTATTTCCCATTTTCCAACCAAAATATAAAGAAGTGAGGGGTGGCTCAAGACTTTGGGACAGTTCTATGTATGTATGATCAGTTTAGAATTATGAGTCAAGCGAAGATTAATTGTCCTTGTGAGTCAAACACAAAGACACAGAAACACAGACTTTTTGCTCTGCTAAATATTGCACCACCAGATAATGCTCGTTCTGGTCCTGTTGACAAATTTTTGAAATGCACGACTTGTCGTACATAGACACCACTTCAGGACCCTTTAAAACCCTCCATTCTGTCCCTCAGGCCTGTGGTTGTAGTATAGAGAATATATTGGAGTATATTTTAAACCTCAGTAGATGCCCTGGGATGAGTGCACAATCCAAAATTAAAATTAGATGGCATAGTAATCATTGCTCGCATCTCATATCTAAGACTGGTAACTCAGTAGAAATGTATACTGTACTGACAACTGTATTGACATGGTGCAACTACACTTTTCCCTTTAAAATGTAATAAAGCACAAGTTATGTAACGACTCTGTAGCTTGACTAATATCTCTGCACACCAACATCCAAATCATATTTTTTTCTTGCCAGTTTTGTGGTACAGCAGCAGACTGCTTAAAAACAAAGACAGGAAAAAAGAAAACATTTCTCAGCCTGTCAAAAAGTTATTTTACTGCTGAACCTGAACTACTGTTCTCCAGACACAAGAGCTAAACTGGGATACACTCCCCATTGGTCTGCCTTTGGAACTGATCCTCGCTGCAACGAGTGGAAAATCACACACACAAACACATGCATTTATGAGTGATCTATGCGCTTTTTAAGCGTGCTTAGCCAAAAGACATGTGGTCTCTCATGGCTGTCCATACTCAATTAGATGCCTGGGCTTCAGAGAGAGGCTGACAGAGCTCCTGTGATCCTGATGCCGGCTCTCTCAGGAAGTAGCAAACAATGCTTCACTGTTTCCTCCCCTGTGTGAGAGTTTTTGTGTGTGTGCATGTACATCTGTGTGTGTGTGCATATGTGCAGTTGAGTGAATGTGTGTCTATGTGCATGACCGTTTGTGTGTATGCTTGGCCCTCGGTGGGACACCAAAGCCTGAAAAGAATATCTCAGAGGGCCACTTGGAAACCAAGCTACAATTTTGTGTTTCACTGTGTATGTGTGTGTCTGGGAGTTCTTTTGCAGTCCACAACTCTCATTTTAGGGGATTAGGAAGAGGAGAAGGCAACCACGTAACTCAAATCCAGCAGGCCAGAGGTCTCGATCCAAGAGTGTGTGTGTCTGTGTGTGTGCATTGCAAGATGAACGGCTAACGTAGAGGAAGACAGAGAGCAGGGTGAAATAACCGCTGAGGCCTCACTCACAGTGGCACTGCACATAAATCACTTCATCCAAAAACAGCGGCAGGGAGACACACGAGTGCGGGAGTCAAATAAAACATACTGAGTGTGCAACACGGTGGAACGAGCTTCATCATGTTTAGTTACACCCCAGCCCGTGGCTGTGGGAGGGAAGAGTCTAGTTTTTAGGGAGCAATCTACATGGTATCACTACAAATTACCATCAAATCGATCCGTGTCTTTAGGCAGAAGGAGAATCAGTAGCAACAGTACACAAGAAGGTAGTAACTTGGAAAAAAAAAGCCTTTCACTGGTTCATTAAACTGTATGTCAAATTTGAAGACCATTCGTGAATGCCTCTGAAGGAAATGCTCTGAAGCAGAAGTGAACCAAGGCTCCTACAGTAACCTTCGGGGTATGGTTGCTTGCCTCAACAGGTGAGGTATAGAGGCAGAGCCCGTCCTGCTCATCCAGTATTAGCAATCTGCTGATGTATCGATATAGATACATAAAAACATTAAAAAGTAAAGAAAATATGGAAAATGCCCTTTAGCCATTTTATGGGTGCTGATGTTACACAGTTTGTCCACTGTTGGCAACACGTGTTACAACATGTAACACGACCATGCTTTTAAAAAATAAACTTGGTTTAGTCTTACAAGTCATGGCCATTATAAATGCCAAGACTGATATATTGGTGAATAGCTAGTTTCAGCTGATATATCGGTGGGGCTCTAATTGACAATGCTTCCATCAATCATTTTCTTGCCACTCACAAAAATGCCTAAACAATCATTTCACATTAGATAAAAGAAAATATTCTTTTTTTTAATCATATAAGATGCCAGAGGGAAAGTTTTGAGTGAAACTGTGCATTCGGTTATTATTTAACTGACGCACGTTCAAAATGTTTGAACAGTAAATTTATCAACTTTAAAAATCTCTTTTATGTCACTTCACAGTGTAGCCTGTATCCTGTTTTGGCAGTATTAAGATACACTATGATTTCGTCTTGCTGAATAGCTAACTATACAAAAAGCCGTTTCCACAGCTAGGATGAACCTCAAGAAAGAAAGAGCTTATCACAGCTGTGAAATCTGTTTCTACCTCATCCAAACTGTTTCTAGCAACTGCAACCACAGCTGTTTGGTAAACTGGAAGTAATGGATATGTCACTTTCCACTGTTTGGTTTATGCAAAGGAAAATGAAATAAGCCGCCTCCTTGAATACAAACAGCTAAACAAGAACACCATACCACACTGAAACAATAAAGTTCAATGAAACAGCAGGTCAGTCACGCACACGAAAATCAATAACATGAGAAACTAAGGGATATCTGTAAATGCTGCAAAAAACAGGCAACATGTTTTAGCTTTAATAGCTTTTACATACTTCAGACCTATGATTAGCACGTATGTTTCTGGAGGTTGTGACACCTTCAGAAAAGTACACGTTTAACTAATTTAGAGAAAGTCTATACAGTCATAAACACTGGAGTATTGTAGGCGTTGTGGTGATTTATTACTTCGGCACTTAAAAGCAACACCCAGCTCACTGTAAAGATGAGCCTTTGGCAAGAGAGTCTGACTCTTCATCCACTACTCACTTTCCTTTGTTAAGTAAAAGGCCCAGAGCAATCGTTAAAAGCTGCAGTGAATGTAGTCATGTGTTTGCATCGGTGTACAAGCTTCTGGTTATTTGTGCATGGGTGGGAAAGAGCAGTTTTATATTTAACAGATAGGTTTGAGACGGTTTTCAGTCTAAAGGCATGCGTGTCTGCAGGTTTATTAGCACACTGTGTGCAAGCTTCACTATCTGCTGTATCTGGCAGGCAGCCAGGGTGGCGCTGACACTGATTTATTCGACAGCGTTGTCCGTTACACGTTTAATGGCCGGCCATTTTTTCAGCAATCCATCACGTTAAACACCAGGATCTTTTTGCTAAGGAGCTCTTGATTGCCAATAAGGCACAAATGGTATTTACGAGGGAAAATAAAAATATAGGCTGCTTTCATTGTAAATAGTGAAGTAAACTGCGAGTTTCTACCTCACTCCAATGTGCGGGCCAAGTTTTTGTCTGGAGAGAAAAGGCCGACACTCCCCCACATGAGGCCTGCCAGATTGCAGCACACAATACAAAACAGCTTCCAGGGGAGTATTTTGAAAACTCGAGCCAAAGACACAATCATTAGAGCACCGGGGAGCAGAAATCACCATTTTTAACATGGGTTCATGCAACCACATGAGTCCCAGCCGGGCCTCACATGCCAACATCAGTTTGCTTCAGGAGAGTAACCAACCCGGGAAAGTCTTGGAGAAATGCCGACATTTTTAAAGAAGATAAACTGAAAAAAGTGTGCATCAACATGCAACTACATTTGCAATCATCATTTAAAATTCTGACTATTGGTGGCATAAGATTTATTTCCAACCAATCCAAATTACAACAACATCTTAAACACTCTAAAACATTATAGAAAGAAACCCAACGACACAGCAATCCACTATGAGTAACGGTTTGGCAACGATCGATGGAGTAAACAGGAAAAAGAAAAACCTCAGGCTGAACTAACTTCAGGGAAGGCAGCTATCTTCTTTCATCCTTCAGGTCCCACTGTGACCAAAAGAACTTGATTCACTGTTTATCAGAAAACATGAGGAAGTGCCAGTTCTGGCATGGAAGTGATTAAAAACCACGAAAACCAATCCTCGACTTGTAAACTCTACATCCTCTTCCCCATCTCGGTGACTCGCTTGTTTTGCAGTGACATGCCAGTCATTATTTGGGAGTCAGTGTTTGGTCTTTGCAAATTTCCCCCAGACAGCAGCAGCAGGTGCCTTAAAATGTAAAGATGAGCGGACTCTGTCAAGGTCGAGACCATATTTTTCAAAACAATTTTTTTGATGACATGAATAAACAGAAGAAGAGTTCAAATAACAAGATCGCCACTCATGCCCTGTG
The DNA here is from genome assembly GCF_965226115.1 of Aulonocara stuartgranti. Taxonomy (NCBI): domain Eukaryota; kingdom Metazoa; phylum Chordata; class Actinopteri; order Cichliformes; family Cichlidae; genus Aulonocara; species Aulonocara stuartgranti. The sequence continues at coordinate 47,665,195 of NC_138941.1, read as the reverse complement.
ATAAGGAAATATTGCCATTTCACACCGCATTTTCGGTGCCATTTAGCTGACCCCGTCGCCCTAGTGCAGCACTGAAAGCGCTTTCATTATGAGCCGCAAATACTATGTAAAAGCCATTATCGGTTTAACGGATCACACGGCTTTGCCTAAATTTCTTCTGCATTAAATTTCAATCATGCTGTTGCCATAATCTTCCCCAATTTAGAACAACCTTTGCTTCACCGTGACGTCTCTCTGACTCTGATCTTTCTGAAGTTCGATTTCTGCTTATTTGCCTTTAATGAGTGTGTATTTAGCCGCTAGCTCCTACACAAAAAGCTCCACTGATTGCAGCCAAAAGGGCAATTTTATAAATTAATCAGGGAGGTCCTGAAAAATCTTGATTTTTAATCACAATCAAAGAACAAGTCAGGCTCTGTGAGAATAATAGTGAGCCTTCAAAGACAAGTTAAGAGTACACAGATCCATGTGACATGAGTATAACAGAGTCCTGGATGGTTTTGTCTAAAAAAAAATGTCACAAAAAGCTATGAAAAGTTATTGAATCTTGTGGCAGAGTTACTATGTGAACTGAAATATCATGATTGCTGTTGGGTATTGGGTAAAAATGCCAAAAAACAAATTGTCGAATCGTCAAATATTCAGGCACAGTGCTACTTATTCAGAAAGGAACTTCGGACAATGTCACTCAGGTTACATCAGTGTCCGAAATCTGCTCCAGATGTGTTCTCACTACTGGAAACACTTGTTTGTCTGCTCTGTCACTGAATTCACACAGTGACCTTTTCTTTTCTTACGTGGGACTTCACACAGATTTTGTACTAGGAAGCTGGTTGGTTAAAGACTGTGTTATGTCCAGTTAAACTGGTTCTCACATACATCAAGTAATGTCAAGAACATTTCAGGGCTACATTGCATGTGTATAATTGCTTCAGAAGATGTTACTACAGGTGGTGCAGTGCTTTGCAATGCACAGCACAGTCATTGCCTCACAGCAAGACTATTCTGGGTTCACGGGTGGCTGTGTTTTGCCAGTGCACCCTGTAGCCGTGCAGTTTCTCCAGGTTCCCTTTGAATTTGACCATGAGAAGCATGTGGTTTTCTCTCTGTCTATATGTACCCCGCTGGCGCCCAGGACAGACTCCAGCTGCCCACAGTTTCTCCAGAATAAAAGCAGGTATAGCGCGGATGGATATATCGCTACATTCAAACAATGAGTGTTTTATTGCAGAGTTTCCTGGTGAGAAAAGATACTCAGCCGCAGCCAGATCCACTCAGGAACTAGATCATTTCCTCCAAATCAAGACAAATTGAAGGTAACCATGTGCGAACATGATTTTAACAAAAGACAGCACACATGTTCAGAGAAACTTCACCTAATCTGATTCGATAAATATTCAAGAGATGAATTGCACCAATAAAAGCCCATAAATACACAATTGAACAAGCTCGTCTCCCACTGTTAAGTCAAAGGTTTCTCTTTGAGCTTTAAATCACAAAGAGTCTGGATTTTATACATGCTTGGAAGATGTCAATAAGGCTATAGCTGCTTCTTTCTTAATTCTATCCAGAAGACGGGCTGCTTCTGCTTGCAGGCATTAATGACATCAGGCGCAGGCAGTTACTTCCTTCTGCTCTTATTGGTTTTTTGAGGCCTTTGACATATTTATTGATCATTAGTTTACCTGCCGGCTACAATACAAATGTATGCATGCATCTCTGTGCATTCGGGCGTATGCATTCATGCACGCCTTTCCCTGCCAATATGCGTGACAGTGTACGCAACCCCCATCGAGAACGCAGAACGCCACTCCCAGCTTTAGCGTGTGGAACTATGACCTTTCTTTGTCAGCTTTGCTGTTTTGGAGTACCTCCAGTTTAAATAAAGTTTAAAGACATACAAAAGCAGGGCGGACCTGCATGCTGTTCTTCTGGCTTTGTCCCCTTTTTCTTTTTTAACTTCCTTGTTAGTAAAACAATTGAGAATATTGCTGTTTAACTAAAAAAAGAAAGAAAGAGCTGTTAAGATTAGTTGTGATAAGGACACAGGGCCTATTGTAATGCAAGGCTATGGTTATGCGAGCTGCGTTATCTAAGTTGGTTTTGCTGCTTGATTTGGTTACAAGGGTTAAGTTTCTGTTTCTTCATCATCTTTCCGAGAAGAAAGAAAGGGAAAAAGACATTGTGACAAAAGCGAAGCCGAGGAAGAGAAGAGATCAGGACTTTCTGGTTCAGGCACCTGTGCACAAATGACAACAGAAACACTTACAGTAAATGTGTTAATTATGCCTGATATGAAAGTCGAGTCGAGTCTCAGCGAAAGCAAAAAAATGTTTATTCTGATCAGCATGGAGATTCTCGCAAAGGATTTGGTGCATTTCAGCACATGCTAGAAAATGGTGTATACAAGACAAGTTAGCACCTGTGCTATTTAAACCTAATTTAAACCGGATACTTCACAATTTAAGTCCTGTCAGTAAATTACAGAAATAAAAATACTTTTAAAATCCATTTAATAGCGCATAAAGCACTTAATGCTCCGGCCCCTTGGCATATGTCCATCTAACTCACTATTTAAAATCCAGGTCATCGAGTGGATTATTTTATTTTTCCTGTGGAACAACTTTCCTGCTGACTATAATCTAGTGTTTCAAAAGCAACATTAAAAATCTCAGTTTCTGCTTAACTGTTGGTTCGAATGTTTGAAGATATTTTTGTTTGTTGGTTGGTTTTTGTTGTCTTTGAACGTAATGAGCTTTGTGTTAGAAGAACTACTACAAAGATGATTTTCATTCTACTTTTTTAAAAGATTCATTTATATTGATCTGTTTAAACTCATGACACAGTCTGTGTAGATATTTGAACACACAAGCCCCGATGTGGGAAAGCACCAGCTGACATGTGTGTACTGGTTGTGGGGACAACCAGTTTCAATCAGACAAACAGCTGGATATCATTAGCAGCCCACATGTATACTTTTACCTGAAGTAACCCTAAACTGTTTAGCTGTAGTTCTTCCAAAGAACCACTTAACATTTCTGTTGTATGCAGTAAAACCCAAATTATAGATTAGATGTTATACTACTGTACCGTCCCATCATGAATCATATTTGGGAAAAATCAAAGTGAACAGAATGCTAAAACTGTGCGCAATACGACCAGTTAAAAGCAGCTGTTAGACCAAATAATACACAGCAAGTGTGGGGAAAATGTCACTATGGGAACCAGAGTGGGTCAGAATGCTGCTATGGGGTCCTGTAGATGCTTCTGGGTGGGCAAGTCCACCATGTGTGGGCAAGGGTGTTAAGTTAAATGTGTTTTTGTGTAGAGGTGCTGAGCAAGTAAGATTCAAGAGGAGTCTATGTAAGTGTTACTATAATGGTACAAATTGTAGCTGATGTGTTTTCTCTACTGATGTCCAGGCGGCTCCACAAGAAGGAAAAAGCATGGAAAGTCTGAGTTATCTTAGGGTTTTGTGTTAGAAGTGCATTTCCCTTTCATATAGTAAACTTAGTAAGTAAGTAAACTTTATTTATTAAGCGCTTTTCACAGACAGACAATCACAAAGCGCTGTACACAAATATTAAAATATTAAAATAAACAATAAAATCAATAGACATTATAAACAATGTAAAAGATCAAATGTAAATGATGTAAAAAATATAAAATATGTAGATCAACAAAAGGCTTGTTTGAACAGAAGAGTTTTTAACTGTTTTTTAAAAGAATCCACAGAGTCAAGCAAACATAAATGTAGTGGTAAACTGTTCCACAGCCTTGGTGCAACAGACTGAAAGGCTCTGTCCCCTTTTGTCTTCAATCGTGTACGGGGAACAACTAAGAGACTCTGAGTCTGTGAGCGGAGATGACGAGCAGCAGTGTATTTTATAAGAAGCTTGGATAAGTAATCTGGAGCCTGGCCATTTAGTGCTCTGTATGTTAAAACAAGAATTTTAAAGCGAATTCTAAACTCTATTGGGAGCCAATGTAAAGAATATAAGATGGGAGTGATGTGAACACGCTATAGCCCTAATTCTCAAAATTAATTAAATAATAGTAGAGAGAAAAAGTGGCACTAAATTTGTTTCCATGACTATTTTAATTAAAATTATTTAGGATTAGACAACTTTTACCAACCCTCCGAAAAACATTATTAGCCCTTGAAGAACAAATGAGGAACACATTAGCAACAGCAAGTCTTTCGGTAGTTACTATTTACAGAAAAACAATTGAAATTCTAATATTAATGAATCATTAATTAGTCATTAAGGAAGTGTACATATCCAACATATGTACCAAATAAGCAGGAGTAAAATCATTTAAGGCTTTAAATGTTGTCCACGGAGAGAAAGTAGGGCTACTAACACAGAAGTAATGTGACCTCTCTTTCAGAGCAAATTGTATTACAAACTTTAGTAAATTCATTTACACTTTCTTACTTAGGTGTTGCTGATTGGTCCTAATCTAAACCTTTAGTTTCACTAAAGGGGTAACTATTCTTGTAATATACAATAACCCCAAGAAGCCCTTCTTGCTATGTTTTTAGTTTGTATTTGTGTTAGCAGTTGTTCTTTAGTTACTTAGTACTTAATGAATACTTCCTCATCAGTAAGTTAGTTTTTGTGTCCCTTCTTTGAATGACTTTGAAAACATCTCAACTGAATTCCTGGTGGTAAAAATGCATTGCCACCATTTCTGTGTTTTTGTTTTCATGCATAGATGACTGCCTGCCTACGAAGCTACTGTTCAGACATGAGTAGCTGTTAGTGTTACCAGCCGCCACAATAAACACACAGTTGACCTCACAGACCGCTCTGGCTACACTGTCGTATACAAAACTCTACTACTTGGATGGTGCAGTTTGTTTGTGTGTCCTTATAGTACCTATGTTGTGGAGACATAAACGTGTTTCCGATACCACACTGTGGACACTTTTGGGGACAGAAAGCAAATTGGCACACATTGCAGTTATTTAAATCTTGACAGAAGAATTCCCAAAGTAAATTCTCCCCTGCAGAGAACAGTTTAAACATTTGCTAGATGTAACATTATAGCACTGGATAACTGAGTAAATCCTGTCTGCTTTATTTCCCTGCTTGCTAGGTCAAAGGCTATCAGGAGCTGTCGCTAAAACCATGACTGACCTTAGGCTTCAGATCCTTGAAATATACTCAGATTTCTTACTTGAGAGCTTTCATGATTTCACTACAAGTGCAGTACATTTGCACTTTGCTTACAAGAGCACAGCTCCGACACGTTCTCTTCAGAATTTCTTTTCAACGTGTTGTTCATTTTAGCCGTGAACTGAATCAGCCTGGCATTATTAAATAAAACCAGACCACTTGAGATCTTTTGTATGACTTGCAATACAAAGCTTCACCAGCGTGGCACTACTTAAAACCTATTCCGCGGCTGCTATTTGTCAATGCGCTCCAATTCCTCCATTCAGTTAAAGCCAATCATTGTGTATTTGTGCAGTCTGTTGAGAAACACCTTGAACACCCCATGAGAAGATTAAAGCTGCCAACTCGAGAATTTGCCAACTCCCAAAACCTGTTCGACATGTGAACTGATGTGATTCTTTGCTACTATTATGCTGCTTCCTGGAATCCAAAGCAAGATGGTGAAGTTACTCCAGCTCTTGCTGACAACTAAAAACCTTCCTTTACGTGAGAAGATGAGGGTTGGGAGTTAAGCTTATCAGTGAGGACTAGACTGTTAAAGATATAGGTAATCTTCTTATGATTAATCTCTATGCCAATGGTAGATTTCTGGTTTTATTTGCATTCTGTCTGTGGTCCCAGTACATATCTGTTAGTAGTGACCAGTTACGCATTGGTTGCATGCAAGTAACAGTCCCTATGGAGAAATGCATCAACTTTCATAAACAGTGACAACAACACAAAACAGGAAGTTTTAGTCCAGATATTTTCTGGTGAAACTGGAAGTACCAAAAGGTTCCTTGAGGCCAATGGGTGTCCAAGATTGCCACACAGTGAACCCTAATACCTTTGATAAACTCCCTCTGCTATCACCACCCTGAGGTGAAATTAAGTCAAACGCTTGAACAGAAACAGGATGTAGTACAATGCACTTTGGTATCATCCTTAATTTCCCCTCAAGTTGAATAGTAACACTTACGGACACTCTTACTGTTGACTATGCAGCTCTACCAGCTCAATATTTGAGTAAGTCTGTTATGTCAACTACTGCTTTCATCCTGATAACCTTTAAGAAAAACTGGGTGAAACTACAAATCTTGACTTCTTGGAGAAGCAAAAACAGCCCCTCTGTGTTGGCTACAAGGGTCTTCAGTATAAAATTCTTGGCGTCCCCTCCTGTTCACAATATTTTGGAAGACCCAGTTCTACATTGGTCTTGTTTTCATAATATTCAGGCAAGATCTCCCCTACAAGAAGCCAAGACATCCATGTAGCTATTTTTGGAAACAAGTCTTTTTTTGTCCAAACAACTGCAGCATGTTAATGTTTCTTTCCGCCTCTGGAAAGTCTGGGAAATTTGATTAAGGCACTGAAAATAAGGTCAATGAAACCTTAAATGAAAGCACTGAATCGCAATCTTTTTACATACATGCCAGAGGAATGTTTTAGTTCTTGTATTCTGATGACCCGGCTTCACATCTTGATCTAGATCTGATTTGTTCATCCAAAGTCCCATTACATTGAGAGCTAAAAGGTCAGTGTTAAAGGTGCTCTAATTTAGCAATCAAACCAAGATCTGTTTTCCAAAATTTCCTTCCTTCCAGCTTTTAACAGACAAAAATATCTACCCGCACTGACAACATTAGTTACAAGTCAAGGCCCGAAGGGAAAGCGGCTGCCTGACAGGTTCATGATTTCACTTCTTTTCCCAGAGCTTTATATATTGAGGGTTTTTCGTCCAGCAGCTGCAGACAAAGCCAAATCAGCGCTCAGAGGTTGATTCATTGATTCATGGATGGCCTGTCCAAGAATTTTAGAGGTTTCTAATGAAGTAGTGTTATTTTGTGAAACACGAAGCTGGAAAAAAATATTTTTTGGTTTATAGCTCAGTGAGGCGCTAAGGAAGTGGGACAGCGGCGATAATATTTTTGTGGTTTGTTGATCTGAAAAAGCAATGATGATAGGTTACGATGGGCTCTGATCACAAGCCAAAACCACAGTATTCCTTACAGTCAGTGACAGACTGGGGGAAAACAAAAGGATAGACAACACTGTGGTTTAGGGAGGTAACTGTTTTTAGAAGTGGGACCTGAGCAGCTGGAGAAATTTGGAAATGATTAGAAGACAAAGCGCAGAAAGGAGTTCAGTGGTTGTTTAATTGGTAAAGGAATGAGAGCTGACAGAAGATCAGGCTGGCCTTATTACTCAGCTCAGAAACAAAATGTTGATATGAGAGGGAGAATAAGTGTGTGTATGTGTGTGTTTGACAGAGAGAGGAAGGAAAAGACTGGATTTAGAAAACCTTTATGCAATGACTAAAAAGGGTCTCCTCTTTATGCCAGGAGAGATATATCTGTCGATTCCCAAGGACAGATAATGTAAAAGCAGCTAAGAACTTCCCATCTAATGAACCAAGGGCTAATCAGCTAACACACAGTCTGGGAACCCATCGACTATCATTACATGGCCTAGCCTCTGGGGATGATGTCCAATATTTCAAAGGTAATAGTTAGGCTAGCGGTTATCCAGTCCAAGACTTCCTGCTCCATGATGAAAATGAAAAAAAGTGTATAAAAAAAGACTGCTTTCCTCCATAAAGCCTGCTCAAACTTACAGTAAATGAAAACCAGAAAGCTCCCGGTACTTAAAATCTAACCCTTTTGAACACAACATGCAAAGGAACAACACATGTCAATATGAAACCTGATTTCACTTCAAGTGACTTCAGTTGTTGCTTTGTCTTTTTCAATTTATCATCACTCAAGGGAGAGACGAGCAGAAAGGCCTTTTTAGGTGAGCGCCTCATTCTTGGAAAAGTTTGTTGTTTTTGCTTGATTTTTTTTTTTTTAATTTGCTGATCAGTCACTTAATGATTTTTCCCCACAGAACTGAAACCATGGAGTTTCTGATATGACACATTTTATAGCACAACTTGTACAATAAAAATTTGCAGGGTTTTCAAAAACAAAGGTGTATTGTTCTGTCGTAGTCTTTTTATTCTCCATGTATTGTTCCTATTACTTTTTCTTATTTAAAAATAAGTAGTGATATAAGGTTTCCCTCTGTCTGTATTTCTGTTTTGCCCCTTTGAAGACTGGTTTCTTGTGCTTTTACTTCCATTCTTTGTTCTTTTCCAGCTTTCATTATTGTCCAGTTAAGTCGATCTGCTTCTTTTTTACCGTTCCGTTTGAGTTTATCTTTATTTTTTTTTGTATATACAATACACTCACATTTGACAGTGACTTCGTTTTTACATTGCCATTACTTTCATCCTTCAGAAACCCTTTTACCATTACCAAAATTACTCATCCTATACAACCACTCCAATACCATACCATACCATATTCTTAGTTAGCGTATTGTCTGTCTTGTCTTAATGTTGGTTTAAAATGGAGCACTGTAACAAAAAATAATTTCCCCCAGGGATCAATAAAGTATTCTGATTCTGATTCTGATTCTGATATGCTGTGGTTTGGTCTCTTTTGATGACACATGTATAGAAAATAATGAAAAGGCTTTAGTTACCATGTGATGGAAGCCATGTGGATCTTTACAGTGAAGACTAGAAATGAGAGGAGAGCCACTTTTTGTAGAAGGCAAATGCAATTTGTTTACATCACAATAAAATTCACATGTTTCTTGGCAACTCCAAGACTCGTAAAAAAAACTCTGCAGAGGTATCTGTGTATCACCTGGCTAATTTTGCACAGGCACTGTTTTGGTGGTTATTATAGCTTATTAGCTTGAGGGGGGTCTCTGTTAATGAACAACATTTGTATAATTTAATAAGCTTCTACTAAAAGAAAATGGTCTTTAATCTAAAGCCAAAAACATGGTTTCTCTTAGAAGACTTCTAATAGAACAATTGTAGGGGTTTGTTGTTGCTGTTGTTGTTTTGGGGGTTTGATATACGTACTGCCTGTTATCAGGCATCAATAATTAATACAAAAACTCATGTGAACATATTAATTTAGTAAACCGAAAGCTAACGCTGCAGTTAAGCTGAGATTCTTAAAAACTGAAACAGGTTTATAAACATGAGCAGCAAGGATGACAGTTATGAGATAGCTCTGTTAGGAGCATCAATGCCCTCAAATCTCATGAGCAACATTTATCAGAACTTTATAGCCATGTTGACCGAGCAAACAATGTGATAACACACAGTGCTGCACCAGCTGTTGGCACATGCGCGCACACACACACACACACACACACACACACACACACACACACACACACACACACAGCTGTAGCCACAGCCTAATGAGCATTCCAGTGTGGGAACACAAATACCCTCTTTTTAAGTGTCAAGCTGTCAACCCAAGGTCGTGTGTGTCTGAGTGTGGTGGGTCTCTGCATCTGTACTCAATCAGATAGCATAATGTATAGCAGCAGACTCCTGTCCTGCTCCCTTTGAACTTACTAATAATCTATGCGGCACATCACTCTATTAATCATTTGCCTCTTTTAGCACAACTCCTTCCTCGTTTTAGTTATTTTAATTTAGAGACACCTTTTTTACCACATGTTTTGGTGAAGAAACCAGGCATCCCCCTGTGCTTTAGAAGTTTTACAATTTAAGATCACAGTGATTTTAAGGAGCATGGCCACATGTAGTGAAACCAGACTCATCAGTGAGAAGCGGGAAAGACTGGAAGTATAAATGAAAACCACAAACTTGTTAAACGAACCCAAAAACACAATTTTGTGCTGCCTCATGGCAATAATTAGCAGGTTGACACATTAAAGCATTTGTCATAAAGAAAGAAGAAAAAGAGCAGTGTTTTCCCCCCTGATTGCTTGATTTGTCTTTAATGATATTGAAAATTGTGCTGGTTCTACTTAAAAATTTCACAGTTGAACGATAAAATATTTCGAAATTATGCCAGTGAAGGTTCTCAGTCATCTCTCCACCATTTGACCCTTTAGAACTGAAGAAACTTCTTCCGAATCCAAATCCAGTTTGGATTCGGGAGACAGACACTATCTCTACTTTTAAGATTAGGCTTCAAACTTTCCTTTTTGCTAAAGCATATAGTTAGGGCTGGACCAGGTGACCCTGAATCCTCCCATAGTTATGCTGCAATAGGTGTAGGCTGCCGGGGGATTCCCATGATGCATTGAGTATTTCTTTTTCACGTTTCTCACTATGTATTAACAGACCTCTCTTCATCGAATCATATCTGTTATTAACCTCTGTCTCTCTTCCACAGCATGTCTTTATCCTGCCTTCCTTCTCTCACCCCAACCGGTCTCGCAGATGGCCGCCCCTCCATGAGCCTGGTTCTGCTGGAAGTTTCTTCCTGTTAAAAGGGAGTTTTTCGCCAAAGTGCTTGCTCATAGGGATCATACGATTGTTGGGTTTTTCTCTGTATGTATTATTGCTGGATAGTTTCTAGTGTGAAATTTGGCACAAAATGGTAGACCTTAAATATGACTGTTTTGGTCACTAGCAGGTTGCCAGTAGTTTGCATGGCATTGCAGACTTTTCTGTAAACACTCACCAACTACTCCACGCAAAACTGTGCCACGCAGAGTAAGTAAGAGTTGTGCCTCGCTGTTGAAACCAACACATTTCATAAGGTGCAGCTTTGACTTTGGAGGTGAACGTTCTACGGTTCTGTATCAGGTTTTAATACTGTGTTTGTAGGCATGTCGGCATCTTCCATCTCAACCTGTGTGACTATGGCAGTCTGTTGGAACACAGATTTTTCCCCACTGGCTGGAGGTTCCCAGGGGGCTCACCAGCTGGCCTCTAGGCCCATGACTGATGCTTAACTCACTCACAAAGTTGAAAAAAAAAACATGCTTTTTGGCACAATAACAGGAATTTAAAAATCTAACTTGCTATTTGAAGAATTTCAAATTCCAAAAAAAGGGAAAAAAGAATTATGTACATTATGCTATGCTAAACTTTGGCCCCCGTGTTTATCTTCAAAGCTTAAACCCAGAGTTTGACAGTATCACATTCATACTTTCTGTCTCCTTGGACAAACACTCTACCTTTAATATTAAAAATGAGATGCCTTAAATGGCAATATTCTCACTGGGCAACAGCAAAAATAACCCTGGAGTTTTTTTGGTAAAATTCATAGCTTAACTTGTGTTTACAATGTGGATGTCAAGGAAGTGTGCCTATTGTTCTTGTTTCTGTGTATATACTGCTTCACGGCAGGTTAACGGTTTTAAATATTCAAGTCAAATCCTCCTCTGTCAACTCTCAGGTCCAATTTCTCTTCTTGCCTCCCTCTATCTTCCTGCAATCCTTGCTTTCTTTTTCATCCTGCTCCAACTGACCTGGCCATGAAAACATTGAGTGCACATCCAGGCACTGACGCCACACTGTGTTCCATGGACATGTCTCCACAAGTCTCCCAATGTGTGTGTGTGTGTGTGTATGTGTGTGTGTGTGTGTGTGTGATATAGAAAGCAGAGGCATCACCTTTTTCTCTTAAAGCTTCTCTCTTATGGGATCAAAAAAGACAAAAATATTTTATGATCATGGTATCTTATTAAGCCCAACCAACTCTTGACAGAAAAAAGCCAGAACTGTTTATTTGCTCCAGCCAACACGTCTGATTCATATTTGTCAAGAGGTTATTTAACAGACGTCACTGGGACCTTGTCATTTTAATTTAAGTCACGTAGACATGAGGTTAAAAGCAACGCCAACTATATTCGTCTTCCACCTTCTTGAAGTAATCATGTGCATGCAAGCCTCTTCTTTCCTCATTCTCTCTCTCTCGTTTTATGTTTTACACCACTGTAAACACCTTACGTAACTTTGGAGTTGTGCCCAGGCCCTGTTTAGATGCACGCACACGCACACACACACACACACCAGCTGCCAAAGAATCACTTAACTTGCAATTCTCATAAAAGGCAAAAAGAAAACCTCTGCTTGTGTCACTCTTGAAAAATCCATCCCACCCTTGAGTCCTGAAACTGACTGTAACTCGATTCCCCGATGTGGACCTGAAGCATAGCACACGGAGGGGGCAGGAGGTTAAAGAGAGAGAGGGAGATTTGTGTATTCTGGCAGTGGAGCCTGGTGTAGGGTGGTTAGTTACTAGTAGCTTTGAATTAAATCTAAATATTTGCAGTGACAGATTTGATTTTTCTCAAAACTGTTTGCCAATCATGAACATGCGAGTGTGTGCAAAAGAGAAGTTAAAGCTTGAATGTCAGTCTCTCACACACACACACACACACACACACACACTATTGCCCACACATTGACACCTAACCCCCTGTTATGCACACGTGCTGCACCCCCTCTGCACATGCATGTATTTCCATTCTCGTTAGGGCAACCACTGGTTCTTTAATGGTAACTTTAACCTTGGCCTTCACCAATAAAACCTAATCCAGTGTGAAAGGCTGGGGTAAATATACGGCTGATTTATGTACCAGTGAAACAACTGGCTCATCTTATTCAATCCTGTGATCCGAGTTTGCGTCAGAAAGTCCTTGGCAAGAACGTCCGAGGCCACACAGGGAGGTAACGAGACTTTTGCTTGTCTAGTGAAGTGCTTTTTGAAACAAGTTGCCAAACAAACCCCGTGGATCGGTTGCACTTGAAGAGCCACAGGCATCTTTGATGGGATGTTATTTGTGAATTAAATGGCCTTCCCCTGTGCAGAGATCTGCAAGAAGTCAGATATCCAGCAGTCCAACAGTGTGAGCTGTAGACAGCAATCAAACACAGCGGAGCCCATATTAAATCAACTCTAAAATTGAAGGGACATTAAGTTCTTGCTACCAGATTCCCGGTTTAATTTTGGTGCGAGTGAATGTTAAACTGGTTGATTTGTCCAGTCTGCTCCTTCTACTTTCACCGTGTTATAAAGAAAATTTTACGGCTGTTAAATTGAGAATTTTTTCTCTGAGACAGGCTGGGAGAAATGTATATTTTTTAATCAATTTAAAAGATGGGAACAGCTACTTTGATATTACTGATTGGTTTGTTCTCTTTTGAAGTCTTAATTGTGGGATCAATTTTTTTTTCCAAACGCAGCAGTGGCTTACAAAATGAACATTAATAAACCTAATGGACCTAATGGCTGAGATCATAAATTTGCTAGAAAAATGTTTACTCAGGTGATAAATCAAGTGAAAAGTAGGGTCATTTTCCCATGGATTTCTACAGAATTTGATTTCTATGGAGTTGCCCCCTACTGGCTATCTAAAAGAAAGCAGGTTTAAGGCATTTTAAAAATAGCATCAAAAACTAAGATAGGTTTGTATCACTGTCACTACTTTGTAAAATACCAACAAACACATCACCAACATTCAATTTTCATGTTATAAAAATAAACAGAAATAAAAACCAGAAATCCCAAATCACTGTTTGAAACTAAAAATGATTTATTAGACAAATAAGAAACTTAATTCACATTTTTATTTTTTATACCTAATTTTGAGCCGACACACAGAAATCAATTAAGTGTAAGATTCAACCGCTAAAATTATTTATTCATATATATATATATATATATATATATATATATATATATATATATATATATATATATAATTTTAGTAGTAATATAGAAACTTACTACTATTTTTTCTCTTGCGTTTTTTTAAAACAGTAAATTTGAACATTTGCGGAAAACAAAAATACTTATATTTTTGCATTAAAAATGTGAATTTTGATTCCAAAGTTTGTGAATACTGGTGAATTTAAAAAAAAAGACTTTTAGTAATTAGCAACAGTGTTCATTTAGGGCACCACTCTTACACTGGGTGGTGGTCTAATAAATGTGTGGAGCACTACGGTTTCTGATTAACTTCCTGTAAATATGTCCATCACCTGCAGTTTTATTACGTTTTCCCATGCTGAATATCTCAAACAAGTCGATCTAAGAACAAAAATGAAGAGATTGCTTTTAAATTTAGCCGTTCCCTCAAAAACATCTGAGCGGGTGTTTGTTTGCATTGTGACTTCAAGATGTCAAACAGCTCAGCTCAGAAGCCAGCTTCTTGGCTTGGCTTCTGCTTTGACCTTTAACCTATAAAGTAACCTAACACTAATCTCTAATCAAAAATGTAAAGTAATTCTACACCTGAAACCAAAACTGTGAAGGGTACGCTGTAGGCCGTGGATTTTTCAGTATTTTGAAGATTCTTTCTTCCTGAGCTTGGAACCCATCTGTTCATAACACAGATAAAATCATGAGAACACATACATAAAAAGACACGCTTAAATCGCACAAATACAGATTACAAAAAGTGCTGATCTTTGGGGGTGAACAGGCCACACACACACACACCCTAACAACCGTCCACAATAAGTAAAAACGACATCTGTGTAAATCTGGCCACACACACACACTCACAGACACACACACACACCGGCTCTATTGTTGCATGTAAGGGTGAGTCAGACCCTATCAGTGAACCCAAACAATAATAAAGTGGACCAGTGAAGTTTAAGGAATGGAATGCCAGTCAGTCAAACACAAAAGCACAGATAACGCCAAAAAGCCCCAAATTTCACACAAATTTACAGAAATGGCATGAGAACCCACAGTCTTACAGGATACGGATCTGGAGGCTTGTGTGTGATAAAAGAAGTTTCCTTACAAAAATATGAGACTTGTAATTCACTGCATCGTAGCAAGCACAGCTTAATCTAATCTCTACCTCTTTCTCGGAAGTGAAGATTTTAACTTCAGAAAGTCATTAAAAGATATCCAATATATATGACAAATTACTTGTTGTACAAAAAAGTAATTTCCTCATTTTAAGAAGAACCCACTAGTAGTTTTTGTGAAATTCTTTAGAACCAAGTCTTCAATACGTCATCATGATCGCTAACTTTTATCTCTTGACTGGATGAAACACAGATGATTTTGCTGTTAAAAAATGTATGTAACCTCCTAGGACCTGGCGTCCACATATGTGGACATCACATTTTGGGTTATTTAGACCAAAATACTAAATTTTGCTCATATGTGGGCCTGATATCCACTTATGAGGACATTATACTGCTACTGTTCTTTCAAAATTTTAAATGAATATCCTAATACGTGGCTCTTATTTTTCCTAAAAACAAAAATAGGGTAAAAAAAAATCTGGTAATTCTTTGTTTTTACATTCATCGGGCCCCAATATGCCCAAATATCAAAGAGAAATTAAAAATGCATGCTGTGGAAGAGTTCGGGTCTTAGGAGGTTAATGTAATTTGTAGAGCAGGTGAAGCTCAGTTAGCCACCCATCAATCCATCTATTTTCTCCTATTTATCCCACTCACAGTCATAAGGAGCTGGCGTTTATCCCAGCTGTCATAGGGTGAGAGGTGTGGTACACCGTGGACAGGCTGCCAGTCTATCATAAGGCTATCATGGAGAAACTGGTAAACATTCACACCTATGGGCAATTCCACATTATCAGGCTCTCTAACAAGCATGTCCTTTGGACTCCAGACACAGGTCCAATTCCACACAGGAAGGGCCCAGCGGGCTGGTGGAGTCAACCCTCGGACTAGAGCCTGACCGATATAGGAATTCTAAAAGTGATACTGATATTTGGTGAGTTAAAAATCAGATATATTAGCAATTTTTTTTTTCTTTCCGATACATGAAACAAACAGATTTACATAAATTTCATACATACATTTCAAACATATTGTAAACAATGAAGTTACAAAGGGCCCTCTGGTGGACATACTATGGTTGAAGGGATGCCTCTTCTATTTCTTTATTACCGTTTTAAATATTCATTTATTAACAGTTATAAATGCAGATACAGCTATGTCTGCTGGACTCTTACCAGGACCTAACCAACCACAACACCGACAAATACAAACAATGGCTTAAAAGCCAGTTTCTCAAATAATATGCAAATTTTTTCTTGATTAACACACTAATAGGTTGTTAAAAACCAAAGTCGCATAAACTGAGAAAATTCTGATAAAAGACATTTGGTCTTATTTATTTAATCCCAGCATTTGGTAATCAAAGAAATGTTCATTAGAACTAAATATCTAAAATGTTTTAAGTTCTTTAAGCTCTTTATCACACCACCTCTGGACATTTAGCAAGCCACTGTCATTGTCCACTGTCACTGGTAAATGGTGATTGACTGATATTACTCATCGAGACCGATACTGGCCAATATTGAGGTTTGAATGATGTATCGGCCCAGACGAGTACTGTGGCATTCTAACCAATCACTGAACAGGCTTTAATTTAGTGTTTATGTCTTTACATGTTAACTCTTTAGGATGTGACTCTGCTAAAAGAGTTTCTCCTTCTAAGAAATGCTGCTTATTTCAAAGTAACACTTCCAACATTCAGAGAACATGTATATTTATGCCTGATGCGATTCACTGTTTTGCTAAGCGTGCTTGATCCAGCAGCAAAGGACACAAAACGAAGCGCGGGCGCGCGACACACCCATGAGTTCAGAAGCTTCGGTGTTTACATGTGTCTGTTTGCTTGTATGTGAATGCCACAGATGTGAGGCAGTGCTGGAGAATTCCTCTTTGTACGATGGTTATTGTTGCAAACATCTTTTGTCTTAAAACAACCAGCACAGGCATGGGGTGTAACTCTGTTGCAATTCAAAGAAGGGCCTGTTTCCAGAATAGCTGGCCTTCGCATGAGAACCGGGGGATTCCCCACATGCAATTCATTTAGTCTCTGTCCAGTATCATCTCTAAACTATTCCTTGTGCGATTTCCTGCTACCTCTGACATGTCAAACAAAAAAAGTTTAAAAGAAAAAACTCCAGAAAGACTAAAATCAAGTGAACTGCTTATAAAATAACCTTTTAAACCCATAACAAGAATCTCTATATTGACATTAAAAGTCAATAAATCCTGATTATGGTAAATTGCTCAATTTCTGATACAGGATTGTTACTTTTATGCCAAATGAGTCTAAGTTGGATAAGCACAGATCAGGTCACAGCATTAAAACCACCTATCTAATAGTGTATAGGTCCCGTTGCTAATCTTAAGACAATGTCATGTGTTTCAAGTGAGTACCTTGCCCCATCACTACGGGGTATCCTTGTCTTTTTAACGTCTCTACATCCACTTTTATTCACGACTGGTATTAAACTTTTCACTAAAATGAAATAAAAGCTGGACTCTCTGACTTGATGGGGACAAACAATAAAATACATGGTTTTATAATGGTTTTATGTTTTCACATGATGTCATCTTTGAACCACAGATAGGACCATTTCAGTCCTGCCAAACTTCTCTGACTCTCTTTGTCACTTTGAATGCAAACCTGCAATATCATGATTGAAAAAAGTGGCCATGAAGCGTATCCAATGCAAAATGTCATTTTTCGTCTTCTATGCGTCACACGCTTACAGCTGTTGATCTCATATAGAGATAGACACAGCGCACCACTGTAGCAGATTTCATGCACCATCAGGATCATACATCAGTTTCCTTCATCCCTGCAGACCAATATATGTGCACCTCCCACTGCAGTGTATCAGAAATCACAGGCAACGCTTCTCAACACATTTCCTTAATGCCAAAAATAAACTTCTGCTGTGTAACTAGCAGTTCTGACTGATAAGCCTATCTCTCCCGTATTTTATGCCCCCTCCTACACTCAAGCACCATCAGCAATGACTCTGATTGTCATCGTGTACTTTCCCCTGCTGGGACTAAATGAGCAGCTCACTGACGCCACTTGTGTTCCTCTAAGGAGCACATGTGCAACAGAACAAGTCGCTGCAGTAGCGTTTTATTGATTACTAGACGCGTAAATAAAACCGAACCCAGTGGAAGAGGAGCCCACATCCACACATGCACCAGCGACGTCCATATTTCTGCACACATTCTTGCCCTACAGCTTCTCTCCACTTGCCGCCCTAACCAAATGCCTCCAATGTGTGTGTGTGTTTTGTTTTTGTTGGGTTTTTTTTACACACGCGGGTAAGCTCGTGTATTTCCGTCTACCTTGACTGCTTGTAAATTCCGCGTTCCGTTGTTTAACAAGTCCGATCAGGCAAATCTGCCTTCCGAGCGCCCGGCAAGTCAAACTCCCGGGGCGAACTTTACTCATAAACCTCATTCCAGAAATAAATGAAGAAAAAAATGTGTAAACCTGCTTAACTCTATAATAAACAAATACATAAATAAATAAATAAACCAGCAGCAATGCTCCTATAACATTTCTTAATCACCTGCAGCAGCTCTGCTGTCAAATGCCTTGTTTCCCTCGACTTTTTGTGACTGTTATTATTATTTACTTATTTATTTTGCAATACTCCAAATACTGTGCACAGATTTTGGTGTGTGTGTGTTTGTGTATGTTTTCTTTCAGCCTTGCAACAATATTCAGAGTGTGCATGTGACGCTGAGCTGTGAATTTGAACGCACATTGGATCTGTTTCTTGGAAGTTCCGAGCCCAGCGAGGACCTCTCACGAGAGGCTTTCTGGTAAATCGGGCCAACACAGGAACCACATGTGGCTCCAAATACAAACAAACAAAAGAGGGGGAAAAGGTTAAAGTGAGTGGAAACCAGCTCTCACCTGTGATATCGACATATTCAGGTAGACAAAGAGTCCCGTGGTCGAAGCAATCTGCAACACTACCACCACTATCACCACCATAGCCACCCACATCTTGGACGGCGTTTCCCGGCGCGCTGCCGCGGTCGGCCCGCCTGCCGGGACCATCATGTAGGTGGTTGATTCGCTGCTCACCGATCTGAAATAATCCTGTTGCTGTGCGCTCGGAGTGGCCATGGCATTCCCGACGCATGAGTGAACCATTAAAACCAAGGGAGCAGCGAAACGACAATAGCCTCCACAGACCTGAGCGACTGACCGAAAATTAGAGCAAAATTAGATTTCCATGAGACGGCAGCTGCCAGCGCAGCTTCTCACTCGGAGCTCAGCCCAGCGGGAGACGGAAAGGGAGGACAAGAGAGGAGAGGAGCGCGGGCAAGAGAGGAGAAAGACCTGAAAGTTAAAGTTCGGATGTGTCCATGTCCGCTCAGCGCTCAGCTGCCGTTTAAAGCGGGACTGGAGCCGCAAAAGGAGGCAGAGAGCACAGCGGAGAGGGGCTGGTTTAACCTCTTCATCACCCTGGAGCTGTGGAGGAATTCGCTCTCTCTCTCGCTCTCTCTCCCATGCACTGTTCTTTCAGTTTCAGCGCGGACTCTGCTGCCAAATGTTTCAAAAACACAAACTAAAACAGAGAGACTAACTTCAACTTCAAGGGTTCATTATTTCCTTAAATTTACTGTTTCTTACTGATTTTTAAAAAAAATCTACCTTTTAACATTCACACACGCCCACATCATTTTTAATGATCTGTGGTGTCCCTATGTGTGCAGGTCTAGGCTCCTGGGGGACTCCCATGATGCATTCTTCTTCAGTCACCTTTTTTCACTCACTATGTGTTTATACACCTCTGCATTTAATCATTAGTTATTATTAATCTCTGGCTCTCTTCCACAGCATGTTTTTGTCTTCCTCCCTTAATCCTAACCAGTCGTGGTAGATGGACGCTCCTTCCTGAGTGTGGTACTGCTGGAGGTTTCTTCCTGTTAAAAGTGAGTTTTTCCAATCCACCATTGCCAAAGCTTTGCTCATAGGTGGGCAAATGATCGTAGGGGTTTTCTCTGTTTTCTTTACATTATTGTAGGGCCTTTATGTTGTTGTGATTTTGGGGCTGTATAAATAAAATGTGAATTGAATACTGTGTCTAATGATGTAACAGAAGAATACAAGATGTTTACACTGATGTCCTTCAGTATGCTATACAAGGTGACAGATGATAGATAACCCAACCTGTGGCTGGTACATGTAAGTAGCTTCCTGTTTCACCTAGAGCAGCGGTCCCCAACCCCCGGGCCTCGGACCGGTACCGGTCCGTGAGTCGTTTGGTACCGGGCCGCGAGAGTTGAGGCTCAGGTGTGAAATGTATGGTTTTCAGGGTTTTCAGTGTTATTTTGTTATCGTTTTTATCGTTAACTCGGTTTTCCTGGGTCTTTTCACGTGTGTTATGAATAAATCTTCTTTTTCGGTACCGGTACTAGTTTCATTTTGTTGTATTTATCCGCGACACCTTAAAGGTCGGTCCGTGAAAATATTGTCGGGCATAAACCGGTCCGTGGCGCAAAAAAGGTTGGAGACCGCTGATCTAGAGGACCAGGACACCTGCCAATACAATGCTGAAGGCCATAAATAAATAAATAAAAAGTTTTTGGACATATCAACAAACGGGTCAGCTGGGTTAGTAACCTGCACTCAAACTGTATGGCGTGCACTGCACACAGACACAGACAGCTGTTTAATGGTGTTGGCTACAGCTGAATCCACATCCACACAACTGAAGCAACATGACAACATAATAACACATGAGGTAATAATAACAACAACAATAATTATTATTATTAGCATTGTCATCCTACAATCAATAAATAAATCAGACATTAATAATAATTCTTTATTTTATTATATTCCACTGTATTGTAAATGTTAGTTGACATTATCTTGTTATGTAGTTTAAGTTGCGTTTCTTATTATTTCTCTGCGTTAGCTGCCTGCTGGTTTGGTTGTTCCTGGTTTGATGAGGAGGAGGTGGTAGGCGAAGCTGCTTAAAGTTCAGATGTGAATTTGCAAAGTTGATTTAAACCACCTGTCACAGATTGAAGTGTGTTGCACTGGGTTTGGTTATTGTTCCTCCACTATGCATTTTAAATATCCTGTCTACTGGTGGAAGAGTGAGTTTGAGTAATGCTGTTTTTAATTGACTTTTGGTGTGATGCGATTCATGT
Organism: Aulonocara stuartgranti; assembly: GCF_965226115.1. Taxonomy (NCBI): domain Eukaryota; kingdom Metazoa; phylum Chordata; class Actinopteri; order Cichliformes; family Cichlidae; genus Aulonocara; species Aulonocara stuartgranti. Next base: position 47,644,270 of record NC_138941.1, on the reverse strand, counting down.
CTTTAAATAGCTTAAAATTATATCAAAAATTGTATTTTTAATATAATTTCAAAGTAACATAAAACACACTTTTTGGCCTGTGCATTTTTACCTGTGTGTGCTTTGACTGTGTGTAAAGTACAACTAAAACAACACATTTCAACTCATCAAAAGTGGATCACAAATGGTGTGCTGTGAGGAAAGGTGTGCCCTGGTCTTTTGTTATGAAGATCCTGTGATTAAAAAAACATTTTGACAGCAACGGGGAGATTTTGTGGTTTGCTGCCGTGTGCAGCAAACCACAAAAACCACTGGTGGACTGGTGACTCATCTCCGAAAGATTTTTTAAAAAAGAAGGCTGTCAATAGGAGCTCCTGCAAAAGTCTACCTGCCTTTTGGCTTCAGCTGGATTGTTTTGTGTTAATGCCAACACCGTGTCAAAAGCTTAAGAGGTACTTAGGCAACAAACATCTCTTCTGAAAGTAAGTAGGATTACTTCTATAGAGTGAGTATAGAGTGAGCCAGATTCTATAAAAAGGCAGTGAAAGGAGTCTGAGTGCCATAGTCTATTAAAAAAATCACAACAAAAGACTTGTTAAGATTACTGTGGAAGCTTGTTTCCATAACTGCAAAAATAAAAAATAAAGATTATATCTATATATATTTTATGTTCTTGCTGTTGTGGAAACAAGCATGTGTACTCCACATATTTACCAATCCATTTTGATTTATTAACTCAAACATATGAGAAATAACTTGAAATTTCAAAAACAACTTGAACTATAAGGAACATAAACAAGACTCCATAGCTTAAAAGCAGGGCACAAAACAGAAAAATCAGCATGCAGACTAGATGAGCTGGAAATCAAACTATTAACCTTCCAATAAATAGATAACCTGCTGTACATCCTGAGTCACAACCTAGCAGAGAACTACCAGCTGTAGCCTGCTGTGTCAGCATCCATCTGTCATTAAAAACTGTCACACTTTCATTCGTGCAAGACATTTAATTCAGTTCAAATCAGTTTTATTTATTTAGTACAAAATCACAACAATAGTCACCTTAAGCACCTTATATTGTAGGGTTTTTACCTTACAATATACAAAACAATACAAAGAAAACCCCAACAATCAAAACACTATGTGTCATGGGCCTGAGTGTGGGAACCCAGAGCTCATGTGTTTTTTGGACTTGTTTATATTTTTGATGGCAGGTGTGTGCGTATTGTGCTGATGTCCCCGTGTCCCTGCTGCAGGTGTGCGTGCTGGTGTATCCGGTAGGCCGGTTTACAAGCACCATCAGGCCCGGCGAGTGTACCCTTCCAGGTGGCTGGCCACACCCAAGGATGATGACACACACTTTCAGCTGGTCAGCCTCATCGGGGGGAGCTACTTAGCAGTGTGGCTCAGCTCCCCTGGACGCTGGATCGTTGCGTGAGAGTTCCCGTCAGTTTCCCGGCAAGTCAGTCTGAGTGTAAGCTTGTCGCTGTGAGAGTGTTCGTACGTCTGCTTCTGTGATTTATCTCAGGAGGACTGCGAAAATGAGAGGGTAGCGAGCACGGGGTGAACGGTCACTAGGGAGAAGACACGGCACGAGAGTCGGGGAAGCACGGGGATTTATTGTTGTTGTATATAATTTACTTCACTGTAAATAAACTCACAGCTTTCATCACACAAAGTCTGTTTGGGTCCTACTTCCCCACATCCCCACGGTCTGCCATCGCAGTCCGTGACACTATGAGCAAGGTATTGGCAACAGTGGGAAGGAAAAGCTCCCTTTTAACAGGAAGAAACCTCCAGAAGAACTAGGATTGGGAGGGGCATCCATCCGTCTCAACTGGTTGTGTGTGAGGAAGACTTGACAAAGATGCTGTGGAAGAGAGCCAGACATTAATATATACTAGTATTTAAATGCAGAGTAGCACAAAAATGCAGTGACATTCAACACAGGATCTTGTTGCCTTAAATACGCAGTCTTTCTAATGATCTCATGAAGGTTCTCTGCTTGTTGAGATCTGGAAAGACCAATCAGATTGCTGTTTACAAAAACCTTTCAATAATCACACACACACAACTGAATCTTGTGGTTCCAACTTCTCAAACCTGAATTTTTGCCCATTACTTAGTCTTCACTAATAAATATGCTGAAACAGATTGATGAAATAATGTTTTTCCTTTTCTGTCTTGTAATCTTTGTATTCTCTGAGCGGCTGTCTGAGCCACATTTGTGTGCATGTCTGTAGTCTGTTCTAAATCTTTACCCTGTCTGAGAGCAAATATTTACCCAACGCCCCCCAGTTTATCTGTGCAGCCACAATTATATATTTTAACATCAGTTTCCAAAAACATCACAAAGCAGCGTTTGGGTCTTTTCAGAGATGTGACCTTTGGGGATGATTTTATTAGGGTCTGCAGTCAAAATGTTGCATAAAGACTCCATCCTGCTTTAAATCACCAATGTCTTGGTTGTCTTATTGTCTTTGGAAATAAAATCATGATTTAGTGCATATCTAAAGCTTTAGTGGACAGTCAGAAACAGTGTTTGCAGTTCAGCTCTAAACAACGCCCTTTGCACACTGCCACAAACAGCTGCGTGTGTCTGTTCAGCATCAGAGCTGTTTATCAATGATGGGAGGCAATGAGTTGACAAAGGAGGCAACCTTGGGTTGCTGCCAGTTGGAGAGCAACACTTCTGTTTTTAAAACTTTAGTCTGAAGAAAAACTGAAACATTTTCAGGACTGGCCTCCGAGGATGTTTAAACCAGAGAAACCAGAGTCGGAGGCACTTCCCCGTGTGTTTTGTTTTTCTTTCAGTTTTGTTGCATTGAAGAATAGGTGATACTTTTATGCGTGAAACTCTGTAGCAGTACAATCTGAGAGCGTTTACTGCTCTCAATGCCACTTTTTCTGGGAAAAGCCTTTTGAAGATTGGAAGTTGTTGTGGTGTGATACAGAAGTGCCAGAGGTTTTAGAACCAGATGTAAAAGCTATTCATTCCAACTGGGACATCTTGCTGGGACTTTAAAATCTCAGTGTCCAAGAAGACTGTGATGTACTCTGCAGGTGAGACCTAATCAAATTTGGAATGAAAGAAATAAAAACACAGATGGTGAAAGAAGAGCCAGATTCTTTCCATGTCCACAAAAATGGTTGTTATGATGGAGGGGACACTGTTTTGGGTTTAAAAGTTAACCCCTGGTGGGCTGATTCTGCCACCACTGTGGGAGGTGTCTTTGACTGGATGATGTTTCAGCACTGCAAGGTCATGGGTTTGACCCCACATGTAATACACAGCACCTGCACTGATACACATGCAAGTCTCGGACAAGTTGTAAGTGTTGAGATGTGCAAGTGATTCAGCCTGGAAACAATGTGGCTGGCATGCAGTACAATCAGTGTAGAATGGATATTTTCAAATCACTTAAAATCCAAGTTAAACTTTGCCAGAAAAGCCAAGAAAAACTGTCCATAACTGTCAGTTAGGGCAATAAAGTGGTAATGTCCCTTATTGTTCTCTAATATCTGCTTAATGTTTAAACTTATGCAATACTACCATTAAAAAAACTAATACTGGGACTTTGTCACAGTTACAAAACAATATCTAATCTTTTTACCTTCTAAAAATATCTTCATTTAATTTGGTAACAACTCTGACATAACGTCATGATGCATTAAGGTGGACTTAACTGTTTCCAGAGAAAGGCGATCTGGACCTCCTTGTCTCAACTCACTTTTGCATTTATTTTTTAATAGTGACCCTTGGGAGCATTTAATGCAGCCTGCAAGCATGACAAGGAAAGAATGGGCTGCTGTATGTATTCTTCCACAGTTCATGTGATTCTATGATGTATATTCAGAGAACAAGACAGCATTTCTCTTTAGTTTCAGGTTATTCTTTCTAAGTGATCACAAAAGTCTACAGCTTGATCCAAACTTTGACAATGTCTGCTCCTTCAGGTGAAATTTTAAATTTGACCATTATTACATATTTAGAAAACTCCTTAGCTCTGATTTGTTCACAATTGTCATTCATGTAAGCAGGTTAGATTACACTCAGCAGTAACCTCATACAAACAGTTTGTGAGGAATCAAGGTGAGTCCAGACTGCTGCACCTCCCTGAGCCTGCTGGAGGTTTTGTCCTGTTAAAAGGGAGTTTTGACTTCACACTGTCGCCAAAGTGCTTCCTCATATGATTATTGGGGTTTTCTGTTTTTCTTTGTATTATTGTAGGGTCTTTACCTTACAATATCAAATGCCTTGAGGCAACTGTTGTTGTGTTTTGGCACTATATTAATAAAATAAAATTGGGTTGAATTAAATTGATTACTACTGTCATTGCGCAACAAGTAAGTTGGGCGCTTTATGTGTGAAGTTTGCATGCTATCCCTGTGCCTTCATGGGTTTATGCAGTTCAAACACTCGCATGTTAGATTAACCAGTGATTCAAAATAGATGCAAATGTCTGATTGTCTGTAGTAGCCACATGACTGACTCATGACCTGTTCAGGACCTCTTGCCCTATGGAAGCTGGGATGGACTCCAGCCCGCTGTTGGACAAGTCAGCAAGAAAATTGATATATGTTTATTCAATTTGGAAAAAAGAGGAACAAAGTGCCAACTTTCCAAACAGTTGGAGTATTTTCACAACCAGATGGTCAGAGGAAAGGAAAAAGAAAAGTATTTAAGCATCAGTGGATACCATGCTAAATTGTCTGTTGTTTTTTCAAATATGGCAGTACATTTTTCTGATGAAAAGCTGTTTAACTTATCAGCCCTATTCAGCAGGGGTACAACGATACACAAAATTCACGGTTTGGTTCGGTTCGGTTCGATACTTTGGTGTCACGGTTTGATATTTTTTCGATACAAAAAAAAATGTTCATGCCTTTTTAATTTGTCATTTATTAAAATTATAAATATATATATTAACTCAAAATTACAGTTTTTAAATTTAATGTTGCTGAAACAACAAAGTAATAAAAAAAATAAATCTATCTGATCGAGAAATCACTCATCTTTGGAAAAGACAGTTTATTACAGAGAAATGGCTCTTTCCAAAATAAAAGCTATACTATACGCTTCTTCTGGGCTATATTCTCAGCAGCATATTAAACATATCAGGTCCCCATAAGGAGAATCATGTGCTAACGGCTGTCTAAATGACTCGGGTAACGTTTGTAGCATGCTTGATTGTTGTTTTTGTCTGCTTCCACTTGTCTTTGCACTAGGATGATGTCGGCGTAAATGTGCAGTCATATTCGTTGTGTTCCCACTAGTGCTGTCAGCGTTAATCTCGTTGAAATGACGTTAACGCCACAACACGGCAAATCTCCGTTAACGAGCTACCGCGGATCGCCCCGTGCGTGGGGCTGGACGGCCAACACGTTAACGAGCTAACTGCGCTAACACACTAGTTCCCACTAATGTAATTGAGCATTGCATGGCACATCCAACATACTGTTTTACTTTAGTCCATGACTCGCTTACCTTCAGGGTCATACGTCACATGAAAACCAAAATAGTTCCAAACGCCAGATCTGAATGAGGGTGGGGGAGGTTCAATTTGCCATGTTGCAAGGAGAGCTTAACTTCTGTCTGGCTAGCTTGCCCTGCGCTCAGTGAATCTGCGTTCGACTACTCCGCCTAGGCTGCACTGTCGAGCGCAGATCCACTGAGCGCTCAACACAGACAGCATCGTCAGAAGGAAAGTTGATAAACTAAATTAAAAACGTTGTATTGCTCGATACATATGCGCACCAAACCGAAAGCACTGTATCGAACGGTTCAATATCGATACGAGTATTGTTGCACAGCATGTGTCCAACTTACACTTCACTCTGATTTATGAATGCTGAGCCAGTTTTACCCTCGTAAAATAGAACAATCTGTACACTGCGCAGGTTTTTGCAGGCTATTTTGGCAGTGAAGAAAAATTGTCTTCATACCTGCTTCAATTGTATTTTGAGATTTTAATTTTTCAGTTTTATTGGCTGTTTTAAGAAATTCAATTCAGCACACAATTTGGTGGTTTAAGACTTTAACAAACAACTTAATTGAAGTTGAATAAAAGACACCACTTTCTCAGTGAGTCAAAGCAGTGAAACCAGTAGTACAGCAAGTCAGTGTATAAAGTTCTCCTGCTGCTGCACAATCAGATCAATGTAGGTCTCGACAAAGAGCTTTAAGGGTCTTTTTAAAAAAAAAACAAATCCATTTAATCTAAACTGACATTATGTGAAATGATAGAATAACTAACTGGAAAGATACTGAAAACAAATGTTACGATTTTCATACAGTGTTTTTGATCAGGATTAAATCAGAAGACATGGTGTTCTTATTTAAAACAAAAAGTACCATCCACATGGCAACGCTGTGCGGTCCTGGCATTGGGCTGAAATGAAATCAAAGAAGATCAAGTGGAGGACTGGTGAAAAAGGTCTTTGAGTAGTCAGGTACTTTAAGGAGCAAAGGGAGAAACACAGCTGGCAACACTTTGGTGATGCAAGAAACACTTAAAATCCTCTAAGAGATTTTCATGAAAGTGTCTGCCATTGAAATATACACTCAAGTACTCCATAAATCTAAAAATCTGATTATTAAAGATATAAAAGATTTTAATTATTGCAATTTTGTTTTCCTTTTCTTAATTTTAAAATTGGAGAAAAAAACATGGCTACGCCCTTTCGACACTAGAGTCCAAACTGCATCGAATTTGCAGATGACACCACGATTATTGGTTGCATTTCAGATGGAGACAAGTCTGGTTACAGAGCAGAGATGAGAGCCCTGACATCATGGTGTTGGGACAACAACCTGCTGCTCAACATCAGCGAGGCCAAAGAGCTCATTGCAGATTACAGCAAACTGCGGGGTGGAGAGCACACCCTCATTCACATCGACAGGACAGGGTTGGAGAGAATCAGATGCTTCAGGTTTCTGGCGTCAACATCAGTGAGGACCTGAGCTGGTCACATTACATGGATTTGATCACAAAAGCAGCGAAACAGCTCTGCTTCCTGCGATGGCTGAAGAGGTTTGGCATGGACTCTAGAATACTCACCAACTTCTATTGATGCACCATCAAGAGATTTCTGTCTGGTTATATCACGACCTGGTACGGCACTTGTAATGCTCTGGACCACAAAGCTTTATGGAGGATGGTCAGATCAGCACACAGATCAGCAGTTTTCCTTTTCTACGTGCAATACTGAGAAACCTCTGAGACCAAGAATTTTAAGGTGTTCTGCTTATTAAATCACATTTATCACATAGAAAGCAATGTGTGTGTACTGAAGGCATCAAATGCTCATTTATTGCTTTAAATTTAATTCGTGACAGTTGCAAATAAATGTTATCTAATTATACTTGGCCTTAATGATCACAAACTATCTGAAACAAGCAGCTGAATTATTACTTGCACATATACAGACCTCATTATTCGAAACTTCTCTGTTGTGTGGCTTGATTTTGAGAAATCTATCTTGATTTATGAATACATTGAGTATTTGGTGTTAAATCTTACGAACTCATTGGTGATTTTCTTTCATAAGAAATGTGATAACAGTGTAAAACCCCAAGTTTTTCCTAGTTTTCCCTAAAATGCTTATCTTGGTGCTCTCTTTATTTATTTTTTTTAAATTTAATTCAGGGTTCATATGAGCAATGGCTTTACCTTCCATAGACTGAGACAGCTGCAGCAATTTATTTACTACTAGGGTATACAGAACCCCCCTGCTATGCCTCCTATGTGTATCATTACACTTCTTCCCTTTTCCATCTCTCCCCTCTCCACCCCCTTTGTCTTTCTGGCAGCCAACCACCTGACAACACAACAAGCATTTCTCCAGATGTGTGTGTTTCCTCTGACACCACAGCTGTCCACCCAGCCCTGCAGCTTATCTATGCGCCTGTGTGTCAGTGTGTATATTTGTGAGTGTGTCAGTCAGTTAGCGTCCCGTGGTAGGAAAACACAATGGTGATCAGCAGTGGGAGTTAAAAGTTCAGAGTAAGCATTCCATGACATATTATGTATCAGAGCTGAGGGACTATCACATACTGCTGCAGCCAAGCCAGCGTGTGTGTATTGTGGTCTCTTTGAATGTGTTTCTACCTTAAGTCAGCAAGTATGCTTTGCACCTTTTAGGTCCAAAATCTTCAGTTTCCGTTTTTTAAAGGCCAAAATTTTTGTTTCGATGACCGAATACATCCCTAGTGTCTGATTAAAGGAGCCCGATAATGTCCATTTCTGTAACTGTTCAACATCACAGAAAGATTAGCCAGCTGTGTAGAGGTGAGAGGAGTTTATTGTTGATGTGCTTGAATGCTATATCACCAAGGCAACAAGGCCAAGAGACTTTAGTAGTAGCTGTGTCAGGCATTTAAAATTGACATTAAGGCAACAAAATATGCTAAAAGGTTTAATCTACCTTAGTCATCTCAGGAGGACTTTAGATCTCTGTGGAGTGGGGACACAGCAATAAAATTCTTCACAATTTTCATTGGCCTGGGCAGACAGAACCCTCACATTGCAAACCAGGAAAGGTTACCTCAGCTTGCCCAGTTCCAACCTTCATAACAAAACACGGACATACCCATGACACTGATGGATGCTACAGATTTCAAAAGCTTGTAATTAAGCAGAGGAAAAACCTGCTTCCAGAAACTGTAGCCAGCTGTGGCCACAATATTGCAGTAGTTTAAACAGAGGTGGGACCAAGTCATTGTTTTGCAAGTCTCAAGTAAGTCTCAAGTCTTTATCCTCAAGTCTCAAGTAAGTCTCAAGTCTTTATCCTCAAGTCTCAAGTAAGTCTCAAGTCTTTATCCACAAGTCTCAGGTAAGTCTCAAGTCTTTATCCACAAGTCTCAGGTAAGTCTCAAGTCTTTATCCTCAAGTCTCAGGTAAGTCTCAAGTCTTTATCCTCAAGTCTCAAGTAAGTCTCAAGTCTTTATCTTCAAGTCTCAGGTAAGTCTCAAGTCTTTATCCACAAGTCTCAGGTAAGTCTCAAGTCTTTATCCTCAAGTCTCAGGTAAGTCTCAAGTCTTTATCCTCAAGTCTCAAGTAAGTCTCAAGTCTTTATCCTCAAGTCTCAAGTCTTTATCCTCAAGTCACAAGTCAAGTCTCAAGTAATGTCAGGCAAGTCAGAGTCGAGTCTCAAGTCACTGGTGTAAAAGTCCAAGTAAAGTCACAAGTCTGAAACTTTGAATTTCAAGTCCTTTCGAGTCTTTAAAAAAAATGAAAAAAGAATGTTGCAGTTATATGCTAAATGTAAATATTAGACCATGTAATTTTAAAATCTGTGTTTTTCTCAACACATGACAAAATAGTGAACTTAGAAAATATACACAAATTGTGAAGTTGCACCTCTTTAAAATGCAGCTCAATTAAACCTAGCTCCAAGAATAATTTTCACCGACAGTTCTGAGATAAGCTGCATGTTATTCTTGGATGCGCTTGTAGGACCGGCTTTAAAATAGCATGACAAAAATATCATACACATTAAAAAAAACTGTATCACCAACGGAGCCTGGACAACATTTGCTAGTTAGATGAAGTCAGCTATCTCATTGTAGCAAAAGAGAAGCACCACCTCCTGTTCTTTATGTAACTTCAACTGTCGGAGAAAGTTGGAAGTTGTTCCATATCTGTCTGTGATTCTCTTCTTGCATGTTTTGCATATTGCATTTCGGTTTTTTGTTGACTACTTCATAGTTTATGTACCTGAAAAAAATAAAATTTTTAAGCGTTTTTTTTTTCTTTTAAAAAAAAATCTGGTTAATTTGATTGGCTGTGCTACAGTTCACACACACATACGTACGGCGTGTGGTTTGAATACATGATGCACACTTTCTATACAATATGCATGTTAAATTTTATATTTGGGGTGAAATATCAAGTCTTTTCAAGTAAACCGGTTCAAGTCCAATTCAAGTCCCAGGTCATTAGTGTAAAAGTCCAAATCAAGTCACAAGTCTTAGAACATTTTTTCAAGTCAAGTTTAAAGTCATAAAATGAATGACTCGAGTCTGACTCGAGTCCAAGTCATGTGACTCGAGTCCACACCTCTGAGTTTAAATGCATACAAACAGGTTTATAAGAGAGTGCTGTTTGACATGCAGGGAAAGAGCTTTGGTAGGTTTTAATCGATGTCTATTTTTAAACGGGTAAGCACTAGGGCTGGGCTGTATCATACCGTTCACGGTAATACTGGTGTAATGTTGGGCAACGATAAGAAAAGGAAATATCGCGATAGAATATGGGTAAAACGCGCATGCGCAGTGCCTTTGTTTACATACGCACATGGCGGCGACGCAGAATGAGAAGAGCGAAAGCGGATCGTTGAATGAAACAGATGAACCAGAATTGGTTTGTAAAAATGCTGCAACTTCACTGGTGTGGAACTGGTCTAGCTTTCGTCCGTCAGATACACAACAGAGCACTATTTTTGGTAGAGCATGCTAGCGGGCCGTCGTTATTACCGTGTTGTTTGGAAAATACGGCACACTTAAAATCAATCCTTTTATTTTTCTGAAAATCGACAGTGCCCCTTATAATCCCGTGTGCCTTATGTATGAATTCTGGTTGTGTTTACTGACCTCGAAATGATTTTATGTGGTACATGGTGCTCAAAAATCTGTCAAATGTTTTAGTACAACTTTGCTAAGCTACGAAGCCGCACCGCTTGATGGATTGTCGGAGCATTACGGCTATCGTAGGCAGGCGCCTCGCGGAGTGATACGTACTGTGCTTCAACATAATATTACCGTATTGTGTGTGTATTACCTCTTTTTAAGTTTTGTAGATATTATACATGGTTATGCTGAGGATATGTCAGCCAATTTCCACTGGAAATGCCTTTTGGTTAAACTGTCAGCAAGGAATTTGCACTGTTACGTTTTTATATAACTTTAATGCACATAAAAAAGCTGCTTGTTTAAGTGAAAATACATTGATGGTTGTTTGTTTTGTTTTTTTTGCACTAATAAAGTTGAGGAGTATTTTGTCTAGTGTCATTTATATCGTCAGTTATATCGTTATTGCAAATTTTCAAATGTGTATCGTGATAAATATTTTTGGTCATATCGCCCTGCTCTAGTAAGCACTGCTGTTTTGCTTGCCCTGACAAAAATTTGTAACTCATACCAAAAACATTTTCTTTGGAAGATAAAAATACACTGCTCAAAAAAGTTCAAATCAGAGTATAGCATCATATCTGAGAGGAGATTCCAGGAGACAGGCATTTACTCTATGAGTGTTGGACAGGCCTGTAGAAGCCCCTTAACCCATTAGCAGGACAAGTATCTACTCCTTTGTGCAAGGAGGAACAGGATGAGCACTGCCAGAGCCCTACAAAATGACCTCCAGTAGGCCAATGGTGAGAATGTCTCTGACCAAAACAGGAACACGAGGTTGTCTGAGGGCCTGTCATCCTCTGCTGCTCACTGCTTGGTACCACGGAGCCCATTTGACATTTGCTATTGAATACTAAAATTGGCAGGTCCAACACTGGCACCCTGTGCATTTCACAGATGAGATTCTACAGTTCTAGGCAACTGCACCTTGACTGCCATCAGTTATCTGGATGACCCATATAGTTGATTCTGGGACAGTAAAGAATCAACTTTGATTTTTTGATTTGATTTTTTTGTACCTTGATGACTGACATGTTTAAAGACAAATTTTTGGACCCATTGTCAGACCCTACGGTGGTTGGTCTCGGATTCCTCCAGATGCACGACAATGTACATTTACAGACTGACATTTTACCAGAAATGAAAGTTACAACAGATAATTATTTTTTTAATGCATAATAGTGATGCATTCATTAGTCTTTTCAGAGCTTTTATTCATGATCTGAGATTGAAACAATAAGGTATGCTTGTGGTTCAGTTGTGCTCTGGAGGTTGCTTTGCCTTCATTTTGCCACCAGATGTTGTTCTTTGCCTCAAAACTTTGGATCTTTTTTGCCAAAAACAGAAGTAAAGCTTTAAACTTTTGAGACTTTAGGTGCCCATCGCTGGTTAAAAAATACCCCTTCACAGGAAAAAATGTTTTCTACTCTTATGATTTCTGGACAAAAGGCCCCAAATGTAGGACTCACAAAACAGACTTGAAGAATGACACAAAAAAAAAGGACTTTAAGAAAGTTCAGTACAGGGGACCAAGAAAGTCACATTCCAAAACAGGAAATAAATTCCTGTTTCCAAAAGTCTTTACAAACACATATAGCACACAAAGCATACCAAAGTGTGCTTTCACACTTGCCAAAATATCACTTTTGTGGTGTGAATGTGATCCGACCCCAATCCAAACTAATTACTGTATGTTACAAGCCTAGAATGCTTTGTATTCTCACTGTTGGACGCTATTACAGATGTGTAATAATCTGTAAAGGCTAGCAGCTAGCCATGAAATAAAGGTAAGTTCTCTGTGTTTTCCAATAGCCCAGAACACAGCACCTTCTTCCTCTATTTACTTTTGTTGCTCCTGCCCCAGACACATCTGGCCAATTAGCAGGCTGAACATTCTCACGTGGTTTGTAGAGCTGCATTTTAGTTTGCTTGGAGTTCACTTTGACTTTTCTTTGCGTGAAAACACCCAACCTGACAAAACTGAGGCTGAGAGTGGAGACACCTGGGAAACTAGACGCGGCTTCATTAAATAAAGTGATGAGACAAGGGAAATATAACTAAAATAAAGATCTGTGAGACAAAGGATTATCAAAATAAAACAGCAAGTAACATAACAAGGAAACAACACAGAGATGATGACTTAAAAGAAGAGGATAAATTAATAAATATAACAATAAATAATGTCAAAACATAGTAATTCTTCTAAGTAGACTCTGAATACTAGAGTGAAAGGACACCTCCAGAGTCACAAACAGCTTCTTCCCGTACGCCATTAAGACTATTAACAAACACTAACCCCCACACCCTACAACTGCCCACCCACCTCACTCATCTGAGGCATAGTCTGAGTAACCCTCATCACTCACACACAGACTCCACTCAGACCAAGGCTTTTTTTTTCTTTGTATATATTTCTTTTGTATCTATCCCTCTTCATCATATATATTTATTCTGCTTGCTATTTATTCCTGCTGTCTACTATTTATATTTTATTCTAGCATAGTTGGTGTGGAGCACTCACAAGTTCATTGTACATGTACAATGACAATGTGTTCCATTCTCTTAAGTAACTCCATAACTAAAACTCCATTATTACCAGAAAATCAACAAAAGAACCCAACAAAACACAAGGATCATGACATCTGTAGAATAATGTATAAGTTGGGAGGGAGACCTCTCTCACTGTTGAGACAACATGGCACTGATGGAAAAAGGACACCTCGTGCATGTCTGAGAGAGGGCATTGTATTTGAAAATAAGAGCAGACTATGACTTGCCAGGAATGAAGACGTACTGGTTTTCAAATATTTCCATCGTCACAGAAGCGACTGACTGCCTTCTTACTAGTGTTGACTGAAAATGATAAAAGCACTAAGTCTTATGTCTGCTGTATGTTAGTAATTTGTGCTCGAACTCTTTGTTAATATGTTTATACCTCATCCAGACAAGTCTGTAAGTATTAACATACAGACCTAATTGGGGTTCTTTTAGTGGAAAGAGAGAAATATGCTTCATATCATCTGCACATGTTTGGGTTGTTTATTGTATGGTGGGGCTTTTGTGTGTGTGTTTTGTGTTTGTGCAAAATAAAAGGGAGGGCGGAAGGGGGTCTGAGTCTGTTTGTGTGTCCCACTTACCTAGTTTCTTGAACCAAAAAAGTGTGTGAACTCAAACAGCGGTGACTAAGAGGAACAATGAGACTCTTTATTCAAAACAGCACTTTATAAGTTCAGCAAAGATTTTCTTGCAGTAAATTTGTCAATCTCCAACTGTGTTTAAGTAGTTACTGATTTAAAAAGAAAAGAGAGTTTTTATTCGATTCCAGGATCGCATCAGTGTTTGGTTAAGACCTGTGGCGCCCTGTTTTTTTTTCTTTTTTCTTTTTGTTCTTCCAAGGTCTGACATCAAGGACGAAGTGAGTATGAAAACGAGCTTTCTTTGAGCCAGAACACAAATTTGTCCAAAATGCCAGTATCGTTGCTCAGTGTACGGGCTGAATGAGTCATGCTGGATACATAAAGATTTTGAGGGTGATTACAAAGAAAACTCACCAAACAATTTGCCAATGTTATGTCTGATTATAATCCAGTGTGATACAAGTTCATCTACAGAACATCTGCTGTCCAGTTTCATCTTCTGTTACAGATATAGCAGTCTGCAAGTCGTTGTACTCTGCATTATATTTAGCAGGGCTTTCCCTTTTGGCAGGACCTGACCATAGAAGCAAAATCAAACAAAACAAAACAATTTTACTGACAGGTGACCACCATTTAAAAGTAAATGATTTCCTAAATGGAAAACAAAATTAATTCCAGTTGTTGTCATGTCCCAAGTAGGTCAGCACTGCTGAGCTCATGCTGAAAAATGCTGAAATTTCTTTACTGTGCTGCCATCCGAAGGACAAATGTGGTTATTGCTTTTGGAGCCAAGTATTGTTTTGTAAGAAAGAAATAAAAGTCAGATCCAGTGTACTTTAATCCATCATGAAATGTAACAGTTACTTATCATCCAGCAGTTTTCAGGATGCAGAAATGCCACTTAACCTCAATGACAAGTTCATTTCTGAACAAGAAACACAAACGAATACACAGTTGAACTCATAATAATATGTTATCATTAATAAATAGCATTAATATAATATTACAATTAAATGCAAATGAATCATATTAACTCCTGTAACAAATGAAATTCCCAAATCTTGGAGTAAGATAATGTGTATTGCCTACTTTAGAGGAAATAACAGTAACAGACCCCACAGACTATATATAAATGATAGATTTAGCTTCTAAGTCTACAGAGTGACCAACAGAGAAGTACTGGCTTGGTAATGGGTAGGACTATGGACTTGCTGAGGATTGTAGTCAAAAGCTGCACAGAAAGGGTATATATAGACCAACTCTAAAGATAGTCCACAATCCACAGTGTTTTAGTGGCTTAGAGAACTCAAAGTGGCAGGCATCTTCTCTCCCTGTGCTGCAGAACAGAATGTTTTGTCATGTCATCGTGTAGCGAAGGAGTATGTGGAGTAGGACAGAAGTATATGCTAGAGATAGTCTATCTATCTTGCTTTTACCTGCATTCTTTCTGATGCCCAACAGGGGGCGATTACTCAGGTTTCTAAAAAGCCTTCTGCTATTATAGATGTACTTCCATACTCTCTGATGTCACTGAATACCTGGTAACTTTTTGAGGCTCAGTTGCTAGTTTTACATCATAGTGTACAGAGTATGAAATTCCTTTGTAAATTTGTCATCATTATTTGAGTCAGAAAGGTGGATAAACCAGGAAATGCTAATTGGTTAATGACTTGTTACTCATAAGCTGTTAACCAATAAGTGGTTCACTTTTCGTGTCTGACTTAAAAACACTAAGATAGCTACAAAAGACAATTAAACTGATTGTGTTATGGTGGCTATGTCCACCTTTTATGTATATATAGTCCATGGACTGAGCTTGTGTGTGCATATATATAGGCTATTCATCATACCTGACTCCATGAATCACTTTAAATCCTAGATAAGCACTTTAGCTTCATCAATGGAGGACGTGATAATGGTTTCAGCCAGCTGTTGGGCCAGTAGGTTGAGATCACTGTCATGTGACATCTGTTCTCTTTTTTTGGCAGCCAGAACCCACTTAGTAATATCACATGACAGAGCCTGTGCAAAAGTCTCTATAGTTGGTTCATGCAGAGGTGCTACTTCGAAATTGCCTCTCCCCAAATCATCTGTAGACAGCGACTGCATGAGATGCTCCATCAGTTCCACATGAGGGTCGCTGATCAAAGCGTCTCCGTTGTCCTCCTTGTCCTTTGGCGTTGGTGGAGGAGGCGAGGGTAGGAAAACCTTTGCCAGGCCTCCTTTTAGCTTACGGGCGAAGCTGCTTCTGCTCCTCTCCAGCTCTGGGAGAAGAGGCGTGGTCGGTGGGGCGTCGGGGTAGTCGAGGGATCCCACAGCGGGAAGCCCTGACTGGGATAGAGGTGGATGGCAAGGCTGGGTAGAAGTCTGGTGTTCTTGGTCTCTTCTAGATTTATCCTCAAAACACTGGTGTTCACCCTTGTTGTTCTCCATCTCTATTTCAGCACCCTCCATGTGGTCCTTTAAGTTTCTTCCTCTACACACTTCACTCAGAGCGATCTCAATCACTGCGGATGCTAGCGCCTCAGCTAGCATTTCGTGCTCTTGGTTATAAATGGACTCCTCAGGTTCTACTGTTTCCTTTTGGCTAAAAACTGATCGAAGTATGTGCTCTGACATGTTTTGGGCAAACTCCCCGAGAGCCTCTGTGTTTAGGGGGCTTGTTTTGAGGCCTTCGGGAATACCAGGGTCTTGTGGAGGGGGCTCTGGCATCCTCGAATCTGCACTTTCTGTCTTCATTGGATCCTGTGTGGATAAAAACAATAATCTCCGTGAAAGTGCAGGGGATATTGATTTTCCTGCAGCTTCTTTTCAGCTACAGAAGGTAATGGAAAGCAAAGAAAAATAACCTCTGGTTTGGACTGCTTGTTTGGAAAATTAGTTTATTTTTGCACTTTTATTTGAATATTACTTGCCAGCGTGCTCAGTGTAAGCTAAGTACGATGTCAATATTTCCCTTGGTGTATGCTTTCTCCTTTCATCCCCCAAAGAAACATTTTTCTTATCCCTCAGCTGTTTCAGATTAGACAAGAAATAAAATGAGATTACAAGAATGCTACAAGTACAAGAAAAATCAAACAAGAAAGTCTAGCAAGGAGAGCATAGAGAAAGAATAACGAGACAGAAATAATAGAGGAAGTCCCCTTGCAGAATGAGATGGAAAGTAAGATTAAGGCCTCAACCACAGCCTGTCACCATATGAGCTGTCAGCCAGCCAGGATGTGACAACCAGGAAGTTCGGTTTGCTATTAGATTAGCACGAAACACTCTGTTGGTCTCAAGTAGCACCAACTCGCCCGACAGCTGATGCACAATTTGTACAGAAATGGAGAAAGGTTTGTTACCCGGAGAGCAAATGATGATAGCTTTTGACAGGCGTAATAATTTTCTAGAAGGTCTTTGTTTTTCAAGTCCAGCTTCATTTCGAGGCTCCGAGTGTGCATTATTGAGATTAAATAGCATAAAATGTCCTACAGCTGCCACTGTTCTAAAGAGTCAGATTGAATAAATTTCAGGCAGCCTGTTTTGTTTTACTATTTCCTCTTATGTTAAATTAATAGTTTAATATTGTAAAAGACACTAAGCCTTTCTTTATTTCCTCTTTTTGAGAGTTCAATGAGAAGATAATTACCAACAACATCCAAACACTGTGGTGGTAATAAAAGTCTGCCTGGCACCATCTCTAAAGCTTATCATTAACTTTATGTGTTATTTGTTTAAATCTCTCAAAATATGACAATTAAGAACAGCATGTTTTATTTTTTATGGGGGTTATAGGGGAATGTTTTTCTTTCTTATTTGTCTGGCTGCGAGCAGATGAGCTATTGATCTTCTGATGTAATTCTTGGCAAAATGTGGCCTTTTACATAAACATTACTCATGACATTTGAGAGCACAAACAGGCTTGTGTAATGGGATTTGCCCTTATTGTTAAAGTTACATCTTATTTTAAACATACCTTACTATTAGTATGCTTCTTGACTCAGAAACTACAAAAACAATGTGACACATTGTGAGATGTGTGTCACCACAGTGTGTCACTTAGTGTAGTAGGCCTATGACCACATGGTGTGAAATTCTGGTTAACTTAATAGGCGTTAAGCTGCATCCATATAGGGAGCAACCACAGCAACGTTGTGACCAGACACCAGAGAAAGTCAATGAATTTCAGTACTTATGGGTGAAAAAAACTGCTGACAATGTGAAGTAGGTGGAGATACACTTTTTTAACTTCAAGACGAGCGATTGAAGCAATTACCAACAGGAGCATAGGACACTGGTGACTGGCCTATGATTGGACAGTAAATACACTGAACTGAAGTGAAGCTTGAAATGACCACTAACAACAACCTGTGAGCTTCAAAGGGATGTGAGATGTGCGAATTGCTCCCTGTGCTTTATTAGTATTAGTGTAACTTTGGCTGACTAATTAATTACTTCCATCAAATTATTTCATCTAAAATACTGGGGGGATAACACCTTTTAACTACTTATCACTGAGTACTAGTTAGGTTGTGTTTCAAGGTATGTTTAGGCTGGCATAGAAAGATAAAAAGACACTTATTTAAAATGCATCTTATTTTAATACTTCCTAGTTGCCCTGCGACAGACTGGCGACCTGTCCAGGGTGTACCCCGCCTCTCGCCCTATGACAGCTGGGATAGGCTCCAGCATCCTGCGCGACCCTGAAAAGGATAAGCGGAAGCAAATGGATGGATGGATGGATGGATAGTTGCTAAGTATTCCTTTTGACTCAGAAATTACAAAGCAGATTAAACTGCTTTCGGTATAGCTTGATCTAACTAGATTACAAAGACATTAATACCTTCAAACAGCAGTTATAGCCGCTGAAAATAATATCTTCTATCAGTCCTTGCTCTGTGTTAATTTGGTTGTTTATTGGGATTAGAAAGCAGATGAGATGAGCTTATTTAAGGTCTCAGTTGTAGGCCTGGAGACTGGTTCGTAAGTCTGTGGCAACCTATGGTTGCTATGGGAAAATGTGTAATCTCAGTTGGCAAATTGTTAATGGGAGTCTCTGGATGACATCGACTGTAAAGAGGGTGCTGCACTTGACACCTGCTTTTGTTTGCTTTGGTAGCTCGAAAGTTTCTGCAGTTTACACGTAAGATGACTTTTCTGCAAACACAAGACAGACTTGGAAACTAGCTCTGTGAGCTGTACTGAAACTTGAAAAAGCGCAATGGAAACCAGACATGATGAACATTCACCTTGAAAATAACATTTGTGCCTTACCAGTGTAACAATCACATTTCAAAATATGAAAAGTTTCTGGTTCATGTCTTACTTTTTACTGTTTAACTACAGCTTTGGGAATAGTTTGCAAGTGTTTACAGACCTGTTGAATACTTATTTCTTTTTTTCAAATGGTTGTTTTCAGATGGTAACCAACAGATCTATAGACCTGTATTTTAAGTATGTCTTCTCGCTCGCAAAGCCCACAGTGTGTTACTGAATTTGTTAGCACTTGCTAACATAATTGCAATCAAATGTTCTCATCTAAACTACTGAAAATAATACCTTGCAACCATTCCTCACGAAGTACCAATTCTGGTGTTTTTTGGCAGAGACTTTGTTGTTGTTTTAGTTTGCTTTCTGAATGAGGAACTACAAAACAGATTAGGCAAGATGGAAGACAAAAATAAAGAGAGGGGGCTAACGATATAGTTACTCCTCTCAACACAGCTTTACTTTGCTAGTACAGAAATGCATTAATGGCATAAAACTGTATTTTCTAAACTAATAAAAATAAGAATTTTGAACCAATCCTCGGTTCTAGTTGAATTGTAATAATGAGTCAGAAATGTGGAACTAAAATTAGTACCGTGAACGACTTCCTTAACTTTAGTTTCATCACAGTTATTGTGTTATTATTAGCTTACGGTCTCTGAATCTGGCTGTGAATGTCAGAATTGGCATTATTGGCCTTCTAGGCTGGCTGGTTCAGTTGCAGCTTTTAGAGGATCGTTTACCTCTTGAATGTAAATATAAATTAAAAACAATAATTTTCTCCTTCCCATTGTTTTCCTCATGTAGCCACAATGTAAAATGATTTTTACTTTACTGGCATACATGTTGCACATTTAATATGGTGTGTCACACCATTATCCTGTCATTACCCATTAATTTGACCACCATCCTCTGTTCAAAATGGACAGAGCCCAAAGATGAGGTTGAGACTGGGAATGAAGTGCAGATGTGGAGTAAATTGCAGCTAAAACAAAAAATGTTTTTCTCTTGGCAATATGACTTGGACCTCCACATGGAGACAGGAACATTTGGGCCTGTGATTGCTGTGTTACACAATCCTGTGAGTCCCTAATTTGATTACACTAACACACCTCGCCTACTCTCTCTAGCGCCCACGCTAACAGCACAAAGGCAGGTCAGAGATGCAAATTACTGGTTAAAAAAAAGAGCCGATGCCTACAATGACCTTCTGTTTAACCTTTATTTCTTCCTCTTCCAGTTTCAGTGTTACAATCCAAAGTTTTTTCTTTTGCTTTGTATCTTGTCTCAACCTATCTTGAATTAGGTTGAGTCTTTGAAAGCTCAAGAACATCCGTACAAATAAGGATTTACAAATTTACTCATGCAACTAGACTTCTGCCCAAACAGAACCAGAATCAACTCACAGTGTACAATGTATGAAGTACGGCAGCTCAAAATGGCCAGCTTCTGATTTTTAAAGGTATATGGCAAGACTCAGGAGGAATCTTGAAGGCCATTTGGATACGATTAAAAGTAAAAGTTACATGCCTCAAAAGTTACGTACTACAGAACTGTATAAAAATAAAAATAAACAAGATGCAGTAAATATCAGGCAACTTAAACTGCCTACATTTAGAGAAACTTACCAGCTGGGAGAAGAGTGACAGTTGACGCTTTAATGCAGCCAGTGCAAATGAGTGTACAAGGAAGTGGTTTGACAAAGAAGTTCAGAAGTTTTACTCACTTCCTGTGTGTGTGTGTGTGTGTGTGTGTGTGTGTGTGTGTGTGTGTGTGTGTGTGTGTGAGAGAGAGAGAGAGTGAGAGAGAGAGAGATGATCAGCCATTGTGCATAAATATAACTCACTGACACAACAAAAAATGACACATTCATGGGCATTAGATGAACCTATTTGGGTCTGATATAAAACGGTTCTGTCAGCTTAATCGTCTTCCTTTGTTCATGAGTTAAAACAGAAGAGGATCAGATGAAGGGCAGAGGAGGAGAGGTTATGAAGGAGGTAAAGCATTCCAGATGCTCACCATTTACTCTTTTAAAAATACAGTACTCTTATTTACAGTTTGGTGCACCGCAACGGTCAAACAATTTTATGTATGAAAGGAAAACTCACCATGTTGTGCTCATTTGCAGGCTTGTATTTATTTTGTGCTTTGTCTAGAAGGTTTACACAGTCGCATGTTCAGAAAACACATTACATTGCTGCAATACCTTTTTTTTAATCTTTTGTTTACAATGCTTACAAATGTTGATGACTTTGCTTAAACCTTTGTTTAAAAAAATAAATAAAAACCTTTATTAATAATTATAGATGGGTCTGAAACGTGTAGCCAAAACAAAAGTGCCTGCATTCTTTTCAATGGCCTCAAAGGGAGCAATGGCTGTGGTTACAACAGCACTTTTGGTCTTATAGACGTAAGTGGACTAGTTCTAAAACACTCAAAGCAGTTTTTACTACAAGTGTTATTCACCCAATCACACAATACTATACAATCTATGTCTGAGTGCTTTCTAACATGGACACACTGCGGTGGATGCATCAGGGCAACTTAGGGTTCAGCATCTTGCCCAAGGATGCTTTAGCATGTGCACTAAAGGAGTCAGAAATTGATCCACCAACCTTCTGATTGATAAGCTAGCTTCTCGACCGCCTGACTTACATCTACCTTGAAAAAAGAAGATAAGGAAAAGTCTGGGCCAGGGCTGCCCAATCCCAGTCCTCAAGAGCTACTATCCTGCAGCTTTTAGATGCATCCCTACTCCAACACAGCTGAATCAAATGGTTTGATTACCTCTTCAGCATGCCATCATGTTTGGCAAAGGCCTGATAACAAGCCATTCATTTGATTCTGGTGTGTGGGAACAAGGATGCATCTAAAAGCTGCAGGACGGTAGCTCTCGAGGACCGGGATTGGGCACCCCTGGTCTGGGCAAACAGCAGATAAAAGACACAGATGATTTTACTGGTGATGGAAAAATTCAGAGCCTTTATGTGAAGCTAATCTGTAACAAGTAAAAATCCAGACACTTTAGCCTTAAAAATATCACTTTGATTAAATAGCTTGCACATACTGGTGAATTACCTATTAGAGAAACATATAAATGCTGTTAATTTTTAATGTATGAACATTACATTGGGGGGTAGTCTAATAAATGTGTTGTGTATATGATAAATATTAGTTGGAGACGTGAGGAAACCATCCATTTTTTAATGAGCAATAAGCACTGCAATATTTTCCATTGCATAGAAAGAACATGACAAATCATAAAAAGAGGGTCCAAGTGCCTGAATTTGTACATCCAACCACTGGAACTGAGCCCACAGTCTGATCACTTTTGAATAATATTACGTGATATACTACCTCCATGACCCTGAATTTAACATTGAAACTCCACTCTTTTCTTTGCAGCTCTAACCAAATCCTCAGAATCATACAAACTACTCCTCCAAGCTCCGATGGAAGCAATCTGGAAGACTTTTCGTCTTGGAAGGAGGACAGCATGGAGAGGAGATGAAATAAAAACTGTGTCGTGAGATGATATCTCTCTGTTGACTTCATTAGACACCAAATTCCATGTTTGAACTGCAGGTCTTGTAGCTGCTTTAGTGTGTCCTGTTCAAATAAACTGAAAGCATGGGGGGAAATGTTTAAACGGGTGAAGCCGAGGAACTTGTTTGGCCTTTTTAAAAATTTTGTTGAATCTGCTCTCTTGTGTGCTTGGCTTTGGCGTTGAAATGAAAACCGAGGAATGTTTGTTCAGTTTGGTGGTGATGAGGGTGTCCGGAGATATGTAATGATGTGATCAGAGGGTGGATTTGAGGATGACGTGGCTGAGGCTGAGGTCCCCTGGTTAGAAATGAGTTTATTTTGTTCTCTTAGATACACTTTATGGCCTCAATTCCCATTATTCAGAAAAGAATCATAGATGACACCCTCCCAACTCCTGGCGTGTGGGTGGATGTTAGCTGCCAGCTACTCCCACTGTCCATCCTGAACCCATTTAATCCACAGTCCTGTGACTCTATTACCCATGCTGTTACTGCAGTAACGCTGTGTTGTGAGCCCGAGAAGGCCCTCTGTGCTCTTTCCCCTCCAATCCAGGAAATACTTTTCTCTGCGTCAGTGAGGTCATTGCTCAACACGATGATTTAAATAAATTTAAAGGGTCGTTTCGATCTTGTGTGGCTGCCCATTTTAAAAATCATACAAATGCCAGAGGTGTCTGACACACAAAAAATCTGAAAACCTGAAAAATATAAGCCGGGAAAAGAACATTTATAGGACTGCTGTGTAGCTATGAGCTGCCAAAACCTGTTAGTGTTACACAACCAGTTTTAGTTAGATACAGAAATGTCACAATTTTGCACAATGTTTCTGAACAAGTTCATGTTTGTCTGTGAGCATCTTTTAAACCACATGTTACGGGCCCCAGGAATGGTGCCACAATAACAAAGAAGAAATCCCTGCAAACACAGGTAAAGTTCAGGAGCAATGAAGACAGTGCACTCGGTTTGCCTCTCAGATTGCATCTCTTATTCAAGTTTCAACAAACATGAACAGCATTAACAATATCCACGTGTGCATGACTTTTTCAGTCCCAGTGTCCATATCTGTCCATTTCCCCAAAGTCACAAGTAGAAAAATAAATGAATTCACACTCTACACGTTCCACTATTTTACATGTACTTCATGCGATCGCTCAGTCTAAGCAAAACAAAAGTACACACCTGCTCTTACTTAAGTAGTTGGAAGCCACTGTAATCTACAATGAATTTACAGCAATATACGACTGTACAGATTCTGAATACTGAAATTGAGCAGAATTAGACACACATTTACAGCACACTGAGGATGAAATTCACTTTTGCATAACATGGACAACTTCTTTCTACTTCACATGTCATTAACACTCACATATTAAACAGCTATATACTTTTCAAACCTCAATGACACTTAACAATAAAACATCTTTGTATCATAAGCTTTATATAAAATAGTAAAGTGTGCGGGAGTACCAACCTTCATAATGAAAAGAAAAGAAATCGATATGAATGACCTTCCTACAAGACAATGCTCTGGGCGCTAACGACCCACAATACAAAACATTACCGCGCCGTTTCTGCTAGCGGCCTGCGCAGCCTGACACCGCTGTCTCACACTGATGCGAGTCGACCGCGCGGCAGTGCCCATAAGTGTTACAGGTACTGTTCTACTTCTTCACAAGTTAACATGGAGATAAAACATTGTTATGTACAAACAGTAGTAGTATTTCTTTACCAGGTACCAACCTGCAAACACAGGTAAAGTTCAGGAGCAATGAAGACAGTGCACTCGGTTTGCCTCTCAGATTGCATCTGACTCGTGGGCGGAAGTCCATCCCCCTAAAGCAACCGGGTTGCACCTGTCTTGGAATAATAGTTCCACCTGGGGTGTTGCTCCATTTCTTTGTACCTTCTATACAGTTTATGTGACAAAATAATGCACTGGTTAGGTTGGTCATGTTGTCAAAGTCATTTTGGATATTAATAGCCACAGAAAATAACTGATAAACAAATTAAATAAATTAAATTAAATGATTAACACAAAAGTGGCCATGCATTTTGGGTGTGCCACACACTCCCCTACAAACCAAAAGTGGCTCCCGACACTTGCAATTAACAGTGTAAACTTCCATTAACTCTGAATCAAACTTTAACTCTTCACTCAATATACTCACAAATTACAAATACATATAGGTGTGCAATGATTTTCTACATTTTCTGAATACCCAACACTATATGTACCCAAGGTCCTATGCCCGTCTTAAACTCAGCAGCAGATCGGGTAAGTGACAGCGGAGTGTACACCAGGCATAATATGGATGGGTTGGACTGAATGCCAGTACGATTGTGGACACTGGTGCATATAGAACACTGGCTCTACACCCACAGAACTAACAGCAAGACGTGGCTGATACGTTGGCTGGCCAAGGGAAGAATAGGTCAGTATCTGGCCAGGTCTCCTCTGCCTTGTAGATCTCCTTAGTACGGGGCTGAGGTCCAGGTTGAGACCCTTGAGTGTTTTCACTGGAGTCATTGGTCTGGGGCGCCAGCTGCTCTTCGCCAAACTCTGGTTCCTCCACAGGGGGCGAAATGTCATTCTCTCTCTCCTGCTCCATCTCTCCTACACTCACTCGGTCAAACTCTGATCCCATAGGAACATCGCCACCCTGCATGTCACCAGGTGTCTCAGGACTAACCAATGACCCGCTCACTGGGACCTGATTAGGAATGTCCCGATTGGTCCTTAATGATTCTCTGGGTACCCGCAGCCAGTAACAAGGTGCCTCCTCATCCGTTTCAGATCCACTTACATCACCAGCCTCTATTTGGTCGACCGTTTCCCGTGGCTGATTTGACTTTCCTTTTGCCCTTGGCGGTCTATCAGGCATGCGATCATCTGTAATGTCTGCTGGTAGATCATTAACTTGAAGCAACAAATTTCTGTGGAGGGTGCGAGTATGGTGACCTCTGTTTTCAGGGCTGACCTTATAAACTGGGTTGTCACCAACCTGCTCTCTGACAATGTAGATAGTTTTCTCCCAATAGGGTTTCAGTTTGCATGGACCTCCCCTTTCTGCAACGTTGCGAACAAGAACCCTGTCACCTGGTTGTAGGGTTACACCCCTGTTCCGTTTGTCATAATAGTGCTTGCCTTTGGCACTCGAATGTTGGCTGTTCGTGCTGGCTATCTTGTACGCTTCGATCATTTTCTCTTTCCATCGTTTTGCATATCCACTTGGAGTGTCGGCCTCGTCCTCAGCTACCAACCCAAAGAGGAGATCGACGGGGAGACGTGGATGGCGACCATAAAGGAGGTAATATGGAGAAAACCCAGTGGACTCATGTTTGGTGCAGTTGTATGCGTGCACAACGTGAGACAGGTGATCTTTCCAGTTCTCTCGCTCTTTCTCGCCCAACGTCCTGAGCATTTGTAGCAGAGTCCGATTGAACCTCTCTGCAGGGTTGCCCTGTGGATGGTATGGGGAAGTCCTAGAATGGTTTACACCGGCCAGTTGTCTGAGAGCCCTAAACAACTCATTCTCAAACTCCCGGCCCTGATCATGGTGAAGCTTAGCTGGATAGCCAAACCGTAGGATGAAGTCACCGAAGATTCGCTCCGCAGCTGTCTTTCCAGCCTTGTTTTTAGTGGGGTATGCTTGTGCGAATCTGGTGAAGTGGTCGACTACAACCAGTATGTATTCGTACCCACCCCGGCTGGTCTCAAGGTGCAGAAAGTCAATGCATACGAGCTCTAGGGGCGAGCTCGATGTAAGGCTCCCCATAGGTGCCCTGTCAGGTAAGGCTGGCTTTTTTTGCTTAATGCAACGACATCGTCTGGTGATATATTCCTCAACCTCTCTCTTCATAAAGGGCCAATAAAAGCGATCTCTTACTAGGCTAAGGACTCTTTCCACACCAACATGTCCCATGTTGTCATGGAGGTGTGAGAGGACAGTTTGTTTGTAGATGGCAGGCAGGACTAACTGCTTTCGGCTGGGAGTCTTCCTATAGAGTAAGCCATTTTCCACCTGCAGCCTACTCCATTCTCGTGACAATTGCCTTGTGGACTTGTCCAATGTTCTACGAACCTCATCAGTTAGATCTCTGTTATTCTCCTTTAACTCTAACATTTTGCTGATAACAGGATCTTTCCGCTGCTCATCTGAGAGCTCTTTGCAGCTGATGACTGGAAATGTTCCAGTGTCTGCATGTGTCTGGTGTTGTGATGTTATGTTGAGGGCTGCCACCCATGCTACATCCCCTTTTTCTGCAGTCCTAGTTCCCTCCCAGGTGGCACACACTGCCTCTTCTGGTAGTCTTTCTGAGCACTGATCCATAAAAACACTGATATCAAGTGGACAGCGCGAAAGCGTGTCTGCATCAATGTTCTGTTTGCCTGGCCGATACCTGATTTCAAAATGGAAATCGGCAAGCTGCCCCACCCGGCGATGACCCACAGCATTGAGCTTGGCTGTGCTCATAATGTAGGTCAGGGGGTTGTTGTCCGTGAAGACCGTGAAATGGGGCGCATAGTACAGGTAGTCGACAAATTTTTCACATACTGCCCATTTCAAGGCCAGAAACTCCAGTTTCCCACTATGGAGGTGGTAATTCTGTTCTGCTGGGGTCAGTGTGCGTGACCCATAACCTATCACCCTCATCTTATCATCTTGTTTCTGGTACAGGACCGCCCCCAGGCCCTGTTGGGACGCGTCTGTGTGCAGTATGAAAGGGTGATCAAAGTCTGGGTAGGCTAGCACTGGTGGGCTTGTTAGAATGTCTATGAGACGCTCAAGAATCTGTTGGTGTTGGCTGCCCCACTCTACTGGAGTCCGTGAAGATAACTGTGGCCCCTTCCCCTTTTCTCTTACAAGGTTAGTTAGAGGTGGGCTGGGGTTTGTCTTGAGCAATTCATAAAGCGGCCTGGCTATGCGGGAGAAGTCCTGCACATAAGCCCGGTAGTAGCTCAGAAAACCCAGTAGCTGCCTGACATCACCGACTGTTTGAGGGGCTTTTTGCTTTAGCGCCTGTACTGCCTCTAGGTCCTTTGGGTCTATCCTCACTCCATCTGCCGACACCAGGCGGCCTACATACCTGACCTCTTTGCGAAGTAGCTCACATTTCTCAGGGCGGAGCTTAACTCCATGGCGTTGCAGAGCTTGAAGTACACGCCGCAAGACCTCAACATGTTCCTCAAAGGACCTGGAGAAACATAGCACATCATCCAGATAAGGGATGCAACACTCATCCCTGAGTGTGTCCAACATTTCCTCCATGCTTCTTTGGAAGGCTGCTGGTGCATTAGAAAGGCCAAACGGGATCCTGACCCACTCATATAAGCCCCATGGGGTGGTGAATGCAGTCAGGTGCCTGGACCCCTCCGCGATAAAGCCTTGGTGGTAAGCCTTGCCCTGATCTAGGATGGAAAACCACCTGTAGCCTCCGAGTGAGTCAATCAGGTCCTGTATGCGGGGGAGGGGGTGCCGATCTGGCACAGTCTTTTTGTTGAGAAGCCGGTAATCAATGCACAGGCGCAATGATCCGTCTTTCTTTCTCACACAAACAATAGGGGCAGCATATGGCGAGTGTGATTTTACAATCCACCCCTTCACAAGCAGCTCCTGTATATATTCTTTAACCTCCCTGTACAATGGCTTTGGGACTGACGCATAAGCCTTTTGGACTGGGGTGTCATCTTTGAGTCCAACTGACATTTGGAGAGAGGGTATATATCCAATGTCACTGCCGTCCCGTGCAAAAGCAGCTGATTCCTCATTCAACATTTTCTCGACTATTCTCTGCTGTTCTGAACTAAGGTGACTGAGGTCAACCGGTGGTCGCCACAGGTCAGCAGGGGGAGTGCCAGGAGAGGCCACATTAACTTCAGCCTTCAATACACAAGCTTGTGTTGGACCCCCATCTCCAACGTCCTGTTCGCCTGGCTCCAGAACTTTGGCAACATGTTGGATGGAGCCAAGTTGGGACCTCTTTGGCAGAGTGATTACTTGGTTTGTGTGGTTGGAAATTGGCACTCTAACAAATGGTTGTTTGGTGTTACTGATTTCCAACAATCCTTCCCCCACACTCAGCTGCTCTAGCGTGGCGCTATCCTCTAGTGGCTCATACAGGACAACAGGGTTGGAAATGTCAAAGGTAGATGGTACTTTACATCGCACATTTACCGTTTTACCAGGTGGAACATAAACATTTTCCTTCCCTACCCTAATGGTGGTTATACTGTGGTTTGACTCTTTCTGCAGATTGATAAAGTTGACCATGGCTCTTGCCTGTTCTTCCCCCACTCCTAGGGCTTTGCGGAGAAGGCTGAGGATCATAGTGTGTGCATCTGCATCACACTTATGACTATTAATCATCCCTTGGAGGACATTGGCTCCCAGTAGTGGCTGGGGGAGGGGGAGCTGGCTGATTAGGAAGGGTACTTCCATTGTAAGGTTGGGATCGGTGTTCCCCGGGAGATTAACTGTTAGCTCCACCCACCCATCATATGGGATTGGCCGTCCATTTGCTGCACACAGGTCAAGGCTTTCCCCAGGATCAAGAAGTTCTTGTAAGGGCCTCACTGCATATTGGGGAATGAACGTCTCCTTCCAGGATCTATCAATGATGCTCACTTGTGAGCCAGTATCAAATAGTACTGTCACAGAATAGCCGTTGACAAAACAATTTAGTAGGCTCTTTTTACCAATCAATGGCACTGTTCGGGCTGTACTGTCAGTAACTGCTTGGCTTTTCAGTGGGGAGGGCTGGCTTTCTTCTTTGCAGCGTTTTTTTCCCTTTCCCTTCAGACGTCTCAGTTTGCTAGTGGGCATTACTGAGTGGGACTGGGGATTTGGGATGGTCTCTGTCTGTCCCTCAACAGAGACCGGCTCCCGTTTCCCGGCTGGTTGGTTCGTTTTAAACAGCCAATTGCCCTATGCCCGGCATCCCCACACACAAAGCAGTGATTACAGTTTTCTGAGCCTTGCTGCATACATTTGGTGCAGCTGGGTATTTTACCTCTCCTTGCAGCTGAAGGTTGACTTGGTGGAGGAGTGAGTGCCTGGTTAACAAGAGGTTGGGTGCCATGGAATTGGTCCTGGCCTGGCGTTTGGAAAGGTGCAGTCTTTGATTGGGTTGTATGAATAGCTGCCGCTTGTTGGCCCATTAAAGTCGCAACCATGTTAGTCAAAGCCTCTACTTGTGCACTAAGCTGTTGGATCGCATCATTATCCCCACTGTTTGCACTCACATCCCCTCCTTCCACCTGGACACTATGTGTATGTGTTGTTTTTTGACGGGGGGCATGACCTAACCTACGCTGGTGTTCATTTTCATCGCTAATCATCTTCATAACCTGTCTGAGAATCTCCTCATCAGTGACGTTGCTGTTTGAAAGGAGTGGCCTTAGTTGCTGTCTGATGTCAGTATGTTTTGTGCCCAGGCCTTGGTGGATACTGTGAAGAAAGACTTCCTGAATAGTTTTGGGTTCATAACGAATGTCTGTACTGACCTGTTTTGATTGGAACAGGATCTTCTGTTTGAGTCCAATCATGCGGTACAAGAACTGTTGTGGGGTTTCTTGTTCACTCTGTCTTGCACACATAAGCTCTTGGAACAATTCAGTGCTGGCCTTTTCACCCAGGTGTGATCTGAGAAAGCCCTTGAGTTCATTCACAGTGATTTCATCTTTGTTGATGAGCATATCCTTGAAGACACCTGGCTTTACAATTCTCAGTACACCCCAGATAACCTCAGTCTCTGTGAAACCCTCTCTTCATCTATCTGTTTACACATGCTGCTATAAGTTATGTCAGCATTGTGGTCCCCAATCTGGCCACCATGTACCTTAAATTCCCTCCGTTGGAGGTAAGAGTAAGTAAAGTAAAGTAAAATTTATTTATATAGCACTTTTTAAGACAAAAACGCTGTTACAAAGTGCTTCACAAGAAGACATGTCAAACAAACAATATAGCAACATAAAGTATAGAAGCATATCAAACAAGCAATAGTACAATATAAATATAAAATAAAACAACATATTACGCATTAACATTACCCAAATGCCTGTCTAAACAGATGAGTTTTAAGCTGTTTTTTAAAAGAGGCCACCGTGTCGATGGTGCGTAGTGAGGAGGGTAAACCGTTCCACAGTATTGGAGCCAGGGTTTGAAAAGCGTGATCCCCCTTTGTTTTCAGACGAGTCCGTGGAATAGATAGACGACCGCTATCAGTGGATCTAAGAGTCCGCTTTGGAGAATAGGGCTGGAGAAGCTCCGAGATATAGATGGGGGCCTCACCTTGTAGAGACATAAACGTAAAGGTGAGGATTTTAAACTTATATCTATACTCAACCGGAAGCCAATGCAGGGATTTTAGTATAGGAGTGATATGGGAAAATTTATTGCTGTGGGTTAAAAGCCTTGCTGCAGCATTTTGAACCGCTTGGAGCCGATTTAGTGAGGCCTTAGATACGCAGGAGAAAAGTGCATTACAATAGTCCAGCCGGGAGGAAATAAAGGCGTGGACAAGCATCTCCAGTTCGGTTGTGGAGACAATAGTCCTGAGTTTGGCAATATTTCTTAAGTGAAAAAAGCAGGAGTGGGTCACGGATTTAATATGAACGTCAAAGGACAAAGATTGGTCGAAAATTATCCCAAGATTCCGAGCAGTGGCTTTTATCGACGATGAAAAAGCACCCAGATGTTGACTAATCTGGGGCTTGATATTCTCTGGGGCTAGGATTAAGCACTCGGTCTTGTCTGCGTTCAGCTGCAGGAAATTGTTTGTCATCCAAAGATTAATTTCCTTAAGACAGTCCATAAGAGTGGATAGCTTGTCTAATTCCCAAGATTTAAAAGAAATGTATAATTGGATGTCGTCCGCATATAAATGATAGGAAATATTTTTGAAACCGCTAATGATCCGGCCTAAGGGAAGAATATATAGTGAAAATAACAGGGGGCTTAAAACCGAACCTTGTGGAACTCCACATAGAAACTTAGCCACGTCTGATTGGAAGTTTCCCACTGAAACTAAAAGCGTCCTATCTTCCAGAAATGAGGTGAACCACTTTAGAACAGATCCTGATATCCCTACCGTGCAGTTTAAGCGATGGATTAAGATCTGATGGTCAACGGTATCAAAGGCTGAGCTAAGGTCCAGAAGAACCAGGACTGAGCAATCAGCCCTGTCTGCAGCCATCAAGAGGTCATTTGTGACTTTCAGCAGAGCTGTTTCTGTAGAGTGTAACTTTCTGAAACCCGATTGAAATTTATCAAGAATGTTATGCTTCTCCAGCGCTTTCTTTACTTGTAGCCAAACAACTTTTTCTAGGATTTTAGAGATAAAAAAAAGTTTTGAGATGGGCCTGTAGCTTGACTGAAGTGTTGGATCCAGGTTAGGCTTTTTCAGCAGAGGTTGAATAACCCCCTGTTTAAAGCACCTGGGGACAGAGCCAGATAGCAATGAATGGTTTATCAGCGTGACCACAGAGGGCCCGATGGTCTCAAAAACTTTACAGAATAAATGAGTAGGTAAGACATCAGCTAAACTCGTTGAAGGATTCAATTGAGTCAGTGTTTCCAATAAATCCTCTAAAGAAACTGGGAGGAAAGATTCCATAATTATGGGGTGTGGACGATCATGGTTGGTGGGGTTTCCTGAGGGAGTTATGTTATGTCTTAGGCAACTAATCTTATCTTGAAAAAATTTTAAAAATTCACTGCAGTCCTTATCTGAAGAGACGGGTGTACATGGCGTTGGGGGGGGAGACAATGCTACTCACTGTATCAAAGACAACTTTCGGATTTCTTTTTCCTACTGCAAGTAGTTGAGAGAAGTAAGTGGCTCTTGAGTCTGACACCATGTCATTAAAGGTAGATAATAGTTCTTTTAAGTGGAGCTTGTGAACCTCGAGTTTTGTGATTTTCCACAGGCGCTCGGTTTTACGGCATATTCGCCTAAAGCTGCGGATAGCTTCTGTAAACCAGGGCGGGCATTTAACAGTACTGCCTTTCCTGATTTTAAGAGGAGCCACTTTATCTAGAATTTTTTGACATTGTGAATTGAAGGAGGCCATCTGCTGATCTATATCGTCTGTTTCAGATAAATTGTTATCAAACAATTCCATAAATTCTTCTACCGCTGAGTCGTTAATTAATCGTGAACGCTTCTCATAAACAGAGGGTAGAGTGTCATAAGTAAAAGAGAGATCAAATAAAAGGTATTTATGATCACTAATAAAAATGTCTCTGCAATGAACTGGGCCGATATCCAGACCCAGTGATAATATCAGGTCCAGGGTGTGGCCACCACTGTGTGTTGGCCCAGTCACATGTTGGACAAGGTTAAAAGAGTCTAAGAGAGTAAGAAAATCCGAAGCAGCGTGACATGAACTGTCATCAACATGAAGATTAAAATCCCCCAGCAGAAGAATTTTTTCCAGCTTAATGGTGGAGGATAGAAAATCCCCAAACTCCACTAAGAAACTCCTAGCTAGTCCTGGTGGCCTATAGATTAAAATCACATAGAAGGGATGAGTCCTATTGATCTTCATCATCTGGATTTCAAAGGAGTTAAAGGAGGGGGTCTTTACCAGCCGACAGAAAAAGGAGTTTCTAGAAATAACTGCCAACCCACCACCACGTCCTGAGAGACGCGGTGTGGTTAAGCACTTACAGTCTGCTGGACACAGTTCTTTAAAATGGACAAATTCCATATTCCGCTGCCAAGTTTCGGTTAGGAACATAAAGTCCAAATTATTCCTAATGAAAAGGTCGTTGAGAACAAATGCCTTATTTGAGATCGAGCAGCAATTTAATAGAGCCATGTTAATCGGCGGTGCTGGAGCATCACTGTTTACACCCTGAGGGGCTTGGTGCAGGTTCGCACTGCATACTCCTCGGGGTTTTTTACCGTTTAGTATAATCCGTGGGACAATAGGACGGTCACTCACATGGTCTGGGAAAACTGTTTTCAGACACGGCGTCCTGATGAAGCCCATGCGAGGAAACTGTGCATTAAGCTGGAGGTCCGCCTTAGCAAAAACATCCAATGTTGAGAGCTCCAAGCAGGACGTTAAATCAGCGGTACTCTTATATTTCCGTAATCTCACTTGGATGCCCGCTCTCCTTCCTCGTCTTCTCTGACGGTGATTTGTCCGGGAACGGCGGCTCCGGTTTTTCCCTGGCCCAGGCAAGCAGGGGACGTAATGGGCAACAGCTGATCGCCCGAAGGGTGGAGAGAAGCCTCGAAAATATTTCCAGGTTTCATCCATAGATTCCATAGTTGATTTAATCCGAAGTAGAGTGTGGCGATCGTAAACATAGGTAGCTGTAATCTTATCCACAGACAGCAGCAAAATGGGTAATGCAACATAAAACAGAAGAAGAACACAGAGTTTGACAGCGGCATTGCCGATCACAGGCGCCATCTTGTCAAAAACAAGTACACTAATGGTCTGAGAGGTCCTTTAAGGAAACCATTCTCTCAGTGGTTACATGTGATGAGGGGTGAGGTATTGCTGCATGTGTTACTGGGTCACCTATACTGTGTGCCCCACTAGGATGTGTGTTACTTGCATTTCTAAAATGCTATGGCTGGGCTGGGTTGGACTCAGATTGGTGGTGCGAGCCTGTGCACCAAAGTCAGTCTGCTGTGATGTTGTAGGCTCTCTGGGGATGGAAAGTAAGGGGGTGGTATGCTGTTGAGTGTTAGTAACTGGTGGTAACTGGCCTAAGGTAGCATGTGTCACTGTAGTGCGCTCGACTGTCTTAGCACTAACAACTGGTGACTCCAGTGGCTGCGCCACCCCATTAGCAGTGTTCAATAGGCCACGATTTTCAACCATACTGCATACAAGATCATTTAGCACCAGCAACTGACTCATTCCCTCATCCTCAGAATTTAACAAAGCATATAGTTGATAATGCAATCCACACAACCTTCTTCATCAGTGGACTCTAATTCACTACTCTGGCTGTCTGTGACCAGGTCCCTTGCGAGCTGATAGGCTTCTGCACCTGAAAGCTTATACAAGTTCTTTTTGATGCTCCAAACCAGCTCCTTGCGCGCTGCTGCCATGATGAGCTTCGACTAATGAGACACAGAGGTGCAGTTCCGTTGGTGGAGTGAAGACCCTCGTACAGATCTTGACTTCTCTTTGTGGACACCCACCAGCTGTCGTCTCGGCTACAGCGATGCCATCTCACGTTGACTTTCTGGTTCTAGTATCTCTGGACCCTCTTCCTTAGAAGACTCAACAGGAAGTGGATCCCGGATGAGCCCCCACAATTTGTTACGGGCCCCAGGAATGGTGCCACAATAACAAAGAAGAAATCCCTGCAAACACAGGTAAAGTTCAGGAGCAATGAAGACAGTGCACTCGGTTTGCCTCTCAGATTGCATCTCTTATTCAAGTTTCAACAAACATGAACAGCATTAACAATATCCACGTGTGCATGACTTTTTCAGTCCCAGTGTCCATATCTGTCCATTTCCCCAAAGTCACAAGTAGAAAAATAAATGAATTCACACTCTGCACGTTCCACTATTTTACATGTACTTCATGCGATCGCTCAGTCTAAGCAAAACAAAAGTACACACCTGCTCTTACTTAAGTAGTTGGAAGCCACTGTAATCTACAATGAATTTACAGCAATATACGACTGTACAGATTCTGAATACTGAAATTGAGCAGAATTAGACACACATTTACAGCACACTGAGGATGAAATTCACTTTTGCATAACATGGACAACTTCTTTCTACTTCACATGTCATTAACACTCACATATTAAACAGCTATATACTTTTCAAACCTCAATGACACTTAACAATAAAACATCTTTGTATCATAAGCTTTATATAAAATAGTAAAGTGTGCGGGAGTACCAACCTTCATAATGAAAAGAAAAGAAAAGAAATCGATATGAATGACCTTCCTACAAGACAATGCTCTGGGCGCTAACGACCCACAATACAAAACATTACCGCGCCGTTTCTGCTAGCGGCCTGCGCAGCCTGACACCGCTGTCTCACACTGATGCGAGTCGACCGCGCGGCAGTGCCCATAAGTGTTACAGGTACTGTTCTACTTCTTCACAAGTTAACATGGAGATAAAACATTGTTATGTACAAACAGTAGTAGTATTTCTTTACCAGGTACCAACCTGCAAACACAGGTAAAGTTCAGGAGCAATGAAGACAGTGCACTCGGTTTGCCTCTCAGATTGCATCTGACTCGTGGGCGGAAGTCCATCCCCCTAAAGCAACCGGGTTGCACCTGTCTTGGAATCAGAATCAGAATCAGAATACTTTATTGATCCCTGGGGGAAATTATTTTTTGTTACAGTGCTCCATTTTAAACCAATAATAGTTCCACCTGGGGTGTTGCTCCATTTCTTTGTACCTTCTATACAGTTTATGTGACAAAATAATGCACTGGTTAGGTTGGTCATGTTGTCAAAGTCATTTTGGATATTAATAGCCACAGAAAATAACTGATAAACAAATTAAATAAATTAAATTAAATGATTAACACAAAAGTGGCCATGCATTTTGGGTGTGCCACACACAGAAACAGATTCCTGAAGAGCACCGGGCCAGACTATGTGGAACACAATGTCAGTGACTCTATAATGCAGTCAGTTCAAAGCTTATCTCTCACACGATGCAAATTCAGACAGCTGTCGAGTTTTAAACTAAAACTATTTTTGTACTAAAACTAAACCAATCTTCTTCTTCTTTTTTTTCCAGCAGCTTTCTTTAGGGGTCACCACAACAGATCATCTGTATTCATCTCACCCTATCAATAGCATGCTCCTCTGTCACACCAGTCCTCTGCATTTCCTCCTTCTCTCCATCCATTAATCTCCTCTGTGGTCTTCCTCTTTTTCTCGTGCCTGGCAGCTCCATTTTCAACATCCTTTGGCCAGTATATCCACTGCCCCCCTCTGCACATGTCCAAACCATTTCAGCCTAGCCTCTAGTCTCCATCCTGAGCTGTCACTCTGACATAGTTATTTCAAATCTTGTCCATTCTGGTAACTCCCAGTTTAAATCTTAACATATTTAGCACTACTACCTCCAGCTTGCCCACCCACACATCATTCATAGGCAATAAAGATTTATAGGTTTCTACTTATTTAATAACACTTCTACTTTTCTTTCTACTTTTCTTTCATGGCTTAGTTTATTTGTAAGTTTAGATTTCATGTTTGCCTTCCAACACATCAAAATTTGAGCACTTAAAGTTGAAATATAAATGTGCTCAGCATCCTTTGCTCAGCTACATGACATAAATGCATAACACTGGCCTTAATCTGTTATGGTAAATGGACTGGTTCTTATCCGGTTGTTCAGTCTGACGTCACTAGCAGTGTCTGGGTCTAAACTCCGCTGCGGGTCCATATATCAAACGATCACTATGGCATTACTGAGAGTTGAAAAACTGTCTAAAGTCTTTCATCTTTAATAAAATGATCAGTGTTCTGCTCTACCAGGTGTAACAACTGAGTTTAACATCCAGGCATCCATGAAAACGGAATTTATGACATTTAACGGAGTTAGAAGTTAGCAGGATGTTAGCTCGCTAGCTTCTATCTAAATACAATATAGCATGTCCCTGACTGCGGGGTTTTGGAAACAAATTAAAACGTACAGCTCTGTTATCACTTCCAACATAAATGAAGACAGAAAACTAAACAGCAGTGACGTTTGTAGGGTTACTGAACTTGGGCTAGCTGGTATATAATGATGTGCTACGTGACCGCTAGCGACACAGCTATGTTAGCATAATATAAACAAGCTAACTTTTTTTCCACTCGATAAAAGTTAACGTGAGTGTTCTCGGTGGTCAGGAACAAATGTAATCGCATGGCAGGATGCTGTAAAAGGACCAAACTTCAGCCAGGAGAACAACTGAGATAATCCATCCACAATACGAGGTTAGTCATTCATATACTGCTGCATGGGCTGGGCTGTAGTTACATCCTAAGGTTTTAAAAACTGAGCTTAAATAAATGATTAGCGGTAATAAAAGCCGAGGGAGGTCAACAGTGATCACTGACTGTTTTAGGAGCTTTTTGAGATCAAATAGAAGAAAATACATAACATTA
The DNA here is from genome assembly GCF_965226115.1 of Aulonocara stuartgranti. Classification (NCBI taxonomy): domain Eukaryota; kingdom Metazoa; phylum Chordata; class Actinopteri; order Cichliformes; family Cichlidae; genus Aulonocara; species Aulonocara stuartgranti. Next base: position 47,606,616 of record NC_138941.1, on the reverse strand, counting down.
AACATGTTAACAACACAAAAGCCATATTAAACGCAGACTACTTTAGACCCGGAAGTAGGATTCGTCGCGTCATCACTGAACAACCGGATACAGGTTATCATACTTTCAAAGCACTTTATTCAACATGCCTCATTTACTCATTTACACCCATTCATACAAATTATTCTTCTGCTTAAGTGCTTTCTCTCTAATAGTTATACACATTCATATTCCAATGAAGGGATCAAAGAGCAACATGGTGTTCAGTATACTTCCTGATTCACAGCTACCCCAGCAGTATTATAGTAGAAAGATGTTTTGAATTAAAACAAATATTGAATATTAAATGGTATGTGTGTATATATGTGTGTTGAGTATATGCACTAGCGTACAAATTCAAGATCAAAAGCGTGTTTCAACCATATGAATGTCAATAAAATACAAGCCTCGATGCTTAAAACTCCTATTGGTTGCTTGGTGGTTTGAAAATAGCGAAAGCTCCTCCTTTGGAGTTTGCTTGATATTGTCAAAAAGATTTGGGCGGCACAGAAGCTGTAGTTGTTTAAACTGCTAACCGTAAGTTTTGCTTCCTTAATTAAATAGGAAAATACCAATTTTAAAAATAAGCCTTAGTTAAATTATAAAATAGAGCCTTTTCTTTTTAAACAATCAATGATCTTTTTAACTCTTTTATTTTGAAATTGTATCCGTCGACGCACCGGGCGTAGCTGTTAATATAAAACCAGCGCTCCTTGCCAACCTGCATCCTTAGCGACGTCCTGATTGGTCCGCCAGACTCAAATTCTATCCAATGAGAGCGAAGCGCAGCAGATTTGATCCTCGGCTGAACCACTTTTGTTTGAGCTCTCGTCTTAGTAACAACACAGTTGAATCGGATTAGTAACCCAAACTATATGCATTTTTGCTTCTCTAAAACAAGTCACCGGACTAAAGAAGAAAGTTTTATACCATAAGGTAGGATAAACAAATTTATCTGCGCCATTTTGGCGTTCTATTTTTTAAAATTTTAGTACACAACCGATTCACCTGAGAAACTCCGCCCTCTTAGCGTAAAGCTTTAATACCAGGGTTTCTGCATGTGATGTTTAGCCATATACGTTATCTCAAAACAATTTTAAATCTGTTTGTTTTTCTTTTACTGTTTCCTTTTAATCATCCCGCTATTTTTGCGTGCTTTTCTTTGCTGTAGCAGAACACGGAGCAGCGGCTGCAGAGCTTTGTTTTTAGGAAGAAACCGTCAGGGAGTGAGCCATGCCTTTTCCAAGGGGAAGGAAACCCACAGCGGCCGCTGGCAGCAAAATACCCAAACTGAATGCAACAGCGTCCGAGAACCAGGTAAAATGCACGTGCATTCATGTGTCTTCTGGTGGCAGGTAGTGCTGCACCTGAAGGCTGCATGGGAAGGATGGAGATGATGATGATGCCTGCTTTGCAATGCAACGCAACGAGGCTTCTTTTGCCCATGCACTGTGCAAAACTTTATATATGTGGTGTGTTTTCTGTTTGTGCATACAGGAGGACGCGACACAGGTTAAGAGGTCCTCCTCCCCTCCTCGTGGAGCTCCCAAGAAGAGGACTGCTTTCATCGATATCACCAATGTAAGTACTTTTTTCTTTCTTTTTTTTTTAAAGGTTGTGACTTGGGCTTTAACAGCAGGATCAGAGCTTCAATAAGCACACAAAGAGACATATTTATCGCAAAGATGGTTCATCAAGAGTCGGGATTGAACTTCCTGACAGTTGATGTCACCTTTCGTAGGATTTCATGGGCTCCTAGTTTGTGTGCTTTTTTGTATGTGAAAGGTTAAAGTTGTCAACATTTAACCATTTGATTGTGTTGACATATAAGAAAGTTATAAGTCCTGCTTCAGTGGGACTGTTTGTTTGTTTTGCCTAGTTCAGTTTTCACGCTAACGTCAAATATAAAATGATCCTTGACTTCTTTTCCTCTCGACACAAATGTGTGGTATGGCCCAACCATTGTGATCAGCTTGTTCAGCATTGATTCCTCCTGTTTCATTCTGCCACAGTTTTTGAATTTATCAGTGAGAGAAAAACAGTTTCTCAGTACAATGAATAATAATCACAGCATCCATGTAAAGACTCACAAATGTCAAACTCACGGAGAGGGAGAGAGACTGAGAAAATTTATTGAGAGTGATGTGAGCGTTTGTACAAGAAGATGGAGGGGAAAAAACTTGAGGGACAAATATATTACAACCCAAAACATCAGATCACAATGAGCGAGGACTCAGAAGAGGGATGAAACTCCTGGCTAGGGATGGGTACCGGTATCCGGTGCCATTATAGCACCGGTTCTGACGTAAACGGTAGTAACCAGACCAAAACGCAGCGCACATTTCGGTGCTTTATTTCCTCAGATGTCATACACTTCAGATTCTAGCCAATCATTTTACCTTTGCAAGCATAGTAGGCGGGCCCAGGTACGTACGTTCTTTTAGCTACAGATTAAAAATGCCCAAAGGAGGCTAAGCTGTCAAAAGTCTGGCTGTACTTCACAGCCAAAGATGCAAACTCAGCAGCCTGCAACAAGTACTTTAAGGTGATACTGTGCAAAGGAGGTAACACCTCGAATCTGATGAAACACCCGGCAACGTAGCGTTTTTTTTAAAGCCGAGAAATGCACCGTACCTACTACGGGCGTGGTGCCTGTTATCGGTCCCGGAGTTAGCAACATTCCCCAAGAACCCGAAGAGGAGAGTCCTGGCCCCTAGCCCTGCCAGTGTAGCAGAAATGATGAGGATGATGATGGCAGCAGCAGCCGTTCTTCTCTGGGCGAGTAGCTTAATGTTGTTCGTGTGTAATTTACGTTGAGTAGGCTATCCACGTTATTAAATTAATGCATGTAAGGTGAACTAGCAAACACCGTCGTAGTTACATGCGGCTGTCTTCTTGTTTGATGGCAGATACTCCCTTCACCCTGGCCAAAAAGGCTAAAATGACCAAAGAAAAAGTGGAAAACAGTTAAACATGAGAGGTTTAGGACAAAGTTTGTGTTTTTTCCATTGTTTAAGCACTGCTTCCAGCCAAGAGTGATACCATATATGCCCTATAGCTGCAGAAAAGGCTAACATTGTTACCTTTTTACAAAAAAACAGCTGAACATGAGAGGTTTTTGGACAAAGTTTGTGTTCTCCATTCTTTAAGCACCGGTTCGAGCACCGTTTAAGCACCGGCAACGTTTCAAAAGTACCGGTTTGGCACCGGTATCGGATAAAACCTAAACGATACCCATCCCTACTCCTGGCATTTCCCGCCGTTGGCTGGCACTGCATATAAAACACCATGACAACCATATGGTAACAAACATGTAATGCACCATCGCGAGCATAAATGCCAGCTACGACGTCGACTTCTTAACATTTAAATCGGACTTTATTCTGCTTTTGATGTAAGGCTGACATTACTGCTGCCATCAAAACTTACAGCTGCACATACGGTTTGCACAAGGTACAGTCGTCAGATACGGATTCCATCAAAGTGGTCTGAGCACAGTTAGCACACAGTAGCAGTAGGAGACGTGGTGTCACTAATTCAAATACTCCATTTCCAGCCTAGTCCAGCCTGGCTCGAGTGTTCAGTCTTTGCTTGGTGTATTCTACAGACAGCTACTAGCTCTGTTCTCATGTATGAGGACTTTTTGAATTTATTTTTCTCCACTTATTTAATTCAGGTCTTTGGGGGACTGTAGCCTATCCCAGATATCACAGGGCGTATTGATACAGTTCCATTTAATGTTTACGATCACTTGAAAAATGGCAAAAAAAATCATATTTTGCATGGTTGGATCTTAATAAGGTTCAAAGTAGAGCTTCAACATGATGAAGAAATAGGAGTGAGAGAACTTTTTTTTTGAGCATGCAATTCATTGAAAACGATGCTTAAACTGAAACATGCGTGGTTTCTTAATAAAGAAAAATTCTTATAAAAAGAAATGGCAAACTCTTAAATGAGAAAGTGTGTCACTTAACAAAACATGTTTTAATAAAGCTGGGCAATTTGAAGTTTCAAACAAAATCCACTTTAAACATTTTCACCGATCCCACCTCCGTCAGGGTGGTGTCTGAAGCCTGTGCGACACTCTAATCCTACATTTTAGTGCGTCAGTGTGTGATGGATCTGCACTGTGGTGTGAATGTGTCCTCGGCTGCCTGGCGGGGGTGTGAAACAAACATTTTGCTTGTTTTTTTTTCACCTCACAATCACCTGAACGCTTGCTGTCAAACCAGCGGTGTGTCAGAGAACGATTGTGTGGAATATTTGTCTGGACTCGAGTCACATTTTGAAATTGTTTCATGCATAAAAGGACAAATTGTAAGAGTCTGAAGTAAAATGTATCACAAACTGGATCCATGTTTAAAACTAATTCTCGTCATGTTCCCAGGCTCATAAGGTACAGATCAGCTTTCCTGGGAAGAAGAAGGAACCAGGGAAGAAGACTGCAAAGAAAACCAGCTCCACCTCAGCGTCTGCAAGCAACCTAGCTAACCTGAAAAAGTAGGTCCATTTAACTGTTCTAATAACCCTCAGGTTAAATTTCTTGTTCCCCTTTCATGCCTTGCGCCAGTCGGTGGCAGACTTCTTTAATTCCCCTCTTCTCTCCCTCCGTGCAGGTCGTCGTCGTCTGTGAGCTCAGAGGGAACGATATCCGAGCGAGAGAGGACCGATACGGAGGAGGAGGAGAAGGAAGGGGACACGTTGGTCGATGTGGCAGCTCCTGTAGAAGAGCAGGCTGCTGCTGCTACGTCTCCTGCTGCCCGTGAAGCGCCGGCACACCTTCGGAGACAAGAAGTAAGGGAAATTATAGATTTATAGAAAGCTAGAGACGCTGTGAAAAGCTTTTCCTGAGTTGTGTTTCCTTTTCTTTTCACCCATCCATGCAGATCCCAAAGGAGTTTGACATTGACTCTGAGAACTCTGAGGACTGCTACATGTGTCCAGAGTATGCAAAGGATATTTTTGACTACCTTAAAAACAGAGAGGTGAGACAAATTGTAAAGCCTTTATCGCACTGGACTTTTTTTCTTTTCTTTTTTTGTGAGTTAAATAAATTTAAATATACACAGGTTTTGTTTACATTTCCTTTCTCTTTAATTTTATCGTCCGCAGGAGAAGTTTGTCCTCTGTAACTACATGCCCACGCAGCCCAGCCTCAACTCAGAGATGAGGGCCATCCTGATTGACTGGCTGGTCGAAGTACAGGTGAGGTGTTAGTTAAACGTCGCATTCCTGCTGTGTTAGAAACACTTGCTTGCTCTGAGTGACACTTTGTTTCTCCCTTTATTTAGGAGAATTTCGAGCTGTACCATGAGACCCTCTACCTGGCGGTAAAGATGACGGACCACTACTTGGCTAAAACCCCGGTCCACAGGGAGATGCTGCAGCTCGTTGGCTCTACCGCCATGCTCGTAGCCTCCAAATTTGAGGTGAGAACCCAACTGTGGCACATGGGAGTCTGAAATTTCTCATAGGATGTCTCACAAGCTATGGTAAGTAATGGTAAAGAAAGGTATTAAACTAGTATACAAGTCTATTAATGGGAACAGAGCGCAGTCATTTGCTTGTAAGGTGAATGTGTTTCTAAAAAAAGTTTTTTTTTTTGTTTTTTTTTTAAATGGTGAAAAGTAAAAAAAACAAGGCTGTGAGGATAAAAAGCACACGTGAACGGAGATATTCAGCTCTTAAGTGCTCCTGGGAGGCAAGTCACGGAGTCTCAATCCCAGGTTGATTAACTGCACCTATCAGGGCTCCTCGATGTAACAGAGACACACACTCAGTGCACACTTCTTTACAGCGTGGCTACAGGTTTTCTAATTCCGCTCCGATCCTCGGTTTTGACTCTCAGCAGATCGTCTTGACCAATATTTACATGCCATCGGCCATTTACAAAGCTGAGTGCTTTAAAAAAAACATAAAATACCATCTAATCAAAAAACATGAGACAGTGATGGATTTCCTTGAAAATGTTATTACAAAAAAATGATGCAAACTTCAATACAAGGGCAGTGAGTTTAGGTCATAATGAGTTATCTCTCAAACTAACCACCTACTATTACCAGTTTAAGTTCCCTTTTTACATAAGAAAATACATCTGTAAACTATGTAGCTGTACACAGTTTTTAATTAATTTTAAATTGCGGCCCCTCTGCAGTATCTTTGCGGCCCACCAGGGGCCCCCCAAGCCCACACTTTAGATATTTGCATTAACAAACAGTTGAACAGGTGTATCTAATGAAGTGGCCAGAGTGTACATATAGAAGACCCAGCCAGAGAAGAAAGGTTGTCAGAGGACGTACTGAATTTCAGAAAAAACATAAACTTTTGACATTCGGTGCTTTCAAGCTCTGTACGTCTTTAGAAATGGGTGAAAAGTGTTATTTATTCTGTCGTAACCGCGGCCAGAGTAGAAGTTCAGCCTCCTCTGATGTCAGGCACAGTTGGCATGAGCTTTTCCAGCTTTAGATCAAGCATGTAAAAGTTGTTACAGCCTAGGGCTTTTATTTTGAAGTGCACGTAGAGAAAACTGAAGGGGAGCAACTATCCAGAGGCTCAAAACATGAAACAGAAATGAGATCAAACGGACTGTGAGACCTGACCTTGTGCATACGCAGTGAAATGACTGCAGGACTCGAAAATGCATTAAAGGGGACGGTCGAATTGCAATCAGGTTTCAACCTAATGCTTATTCGTGTTTTTTAACCATCCCGCAGGAGCACAGCCCGCCTTGCGTCGACGACTTCTTGTACATTTGTGACGACGCATACAAAAGGGAGGAGCTCATCTCCATGGAGGAGAGCATCCTGCAGACGCTGTCTTTTGACATCAACATCCCCATCCCGTATCGATTCCTCAGACGCTATGCCAAGGTGTGCATGACCAGGAGAGGTTACTCCACCACTGACTGCAGCTCTCTGTTTGTTTTTGTGTGACTCGACCTGCGTTCACATCTCACGAGAATGTTTGTTGTGGCTGTGTCTGCAGTGCGTGAGCGCCAGCATGGACACGCTGACTCTGGCTCGCTACTACTGCGAGATGAGTCTCATGGAGATGGACCTTGTTCCAGAGAGAGGCTCGTTGGTGGCCTCGGCCTGCCTGCTGATGGCGCTGGTCACCAAAGACCTGGGAGGATGGGTAGGTTACCTCCATATTGTTCCTTGTCTTGCTTGCATTAGACTAACGGACCAGTCTAAAATACTTCCCTAAAGTCTGACACTGATCTTTAGTGTTTTCGCTCTCCTAAGTTGATTTTTGGCAAGTTAGGTTTTCTTTCTTTTTGAGTTTTTACTAAGGCCATTTCTCAATACCCAGATACTCAAGTTATAAATAGAAGACCACAATCCACAGTTTTCACACGATGTCAGAGCTACTGGGATATACCCACACGGCGCCCTCCAGCCCAGTCCTTGGAAGTCTTTGAGTCTAACTTGGCCAAAGCTTGCTGGACTATCAGATTTCTTTACAGAAATGAGTACAGCACCAACATCTGAACACACCTGTCCTATTCCTCCCTTTCAAGCCAAATTGCACCAATCCCTGCTGTCAACAGCGACCAAGGCTGTCAGTGGCATTTACACCGTAAACACTATTTACCCAACATTGGAAAAATTCTGTCAGCTTTACTGTTATGACACCACATTAATGTGACAAATTAATAGTCCCATACTTGCACTTGTCTCTTGTGCTTTCTTCTTCCCCTCACCCCCACTCACAGATGGCTGCCCATCCCTGAGCTTTGGTTTTACCAAAGGTTGCTTCCTGTTAAAAGGGACTTTTTCTTCTATCACCTTTTGATTGTTCATAAGGGGTCATTTTGGGGGTGTTTTCTGTTTTCTCTGTATTACTGTAGGGTCTTTTTCCTATAATGTCAAGCAGTTTGAGGAAACATTTGTTGTGATTTGGTACTAGATTATTAATATGGAATTGAATTTTTTTTTTTTTAAGCTAGCTATGTAGCGTTTGCTTTTGCTGTAACAATGAACAATTTCTTGCTCTTCACCTGTCACGTGCCGGCATTATTAACCCATCCAGATCAAAAGTACATGCTTTCATCCTAGCAGCAAGGTAAGGTGAGGGAATCTGTAGAAGATGCATGTAGATGTCACTCAACCACTTTCAGGGATTTAAATATAAAAATGGATCCCAAGTCCCCAAAAACCCATAGTTTCACTTCATATATTTGTTTTCCTCCACGGATGGATGATCCAAGTAGTCTTGGCTCCAGTCAGGTGGAAAAATAAGCTTAATGCTTTTGTCCTGCAGTACTACAGACTGTCCACTATTGCCCGTTATTATGGAGGAAAGTTTTGCCCATTCAGGGTAGTGAGTCGGTCACATGACTGGAAAATGTGGATGAAATCTGACATGTGAACATGTGTTTTGTCTGCATGTTCTTGGTCACCCTGGTAAAGGTAACATAAGGCATTTGAAATAAAGACACCTGGACTGCTTTTTGTTTGTCAAAGTTTTGAGCAATACAAACAACTTGCATTATTATAGCTGACTATGAAGCAGGGGAAGGGTTTGGTTGCTGGCAACTTTTAACCTTTTTTCTCAGAATGATTTATACAAAGCACTCTTTTCTACAGTAAACACCATCTAATGACGTTACTTGATCTGTTCTAACATGTGTAATGTTTGCAGCACTGAAGAAGCTTCTCTTCCTCGTGTTATTTCCATCCTTTCCATTAAATGTAGACTTTGTTAAATCTGATGCGGTGTCAGTTCGTGCGACATTACCAGCCTCTCATTTGCAGCTCTGTCTCCTGAACAGTCCTCCCAATTTAAATATAAATTGTTTTTTGTATGTAAAATTGAGCCCTTATTGCTTCCATTTTGCTGTTAGGGGTGGTGGGTAATTTCATTTCTTGCCTGCGCCGGCTTCCAGAATCATCTCCTGTAAGCTTTTGGCAATTTAGAAGTAATATTATCTTTGTGTAATGTTGTATTGGATTTTAATAACTTTAAAGGGGTTCAACATGGCTGGCTTTTCTTTTTCTTTTTTTAAATGAGTGCTGCTCTTTTTTTCCCTGCAGTCTCCCATCCTGCAGTTTCACTCGGGCTATCAGGCGTCAGATTTGGCGCCCGTTGTCAGGAGAATCTACTCGATGCTCTCAGCACCTCCTGATGATAAACTGAGAGCCATCAAGAACAAATACTCACATAAGTAAGTCTTCATGAAAGATTACAGGCGCTAGAATAATTTCAAAATGTTGTTTTTGGCTAACGATCGGTTCTTTTAATATGTTTTCAGGGTGTTTTTTGAAGTTGCATCTCTGCCATTGCTCAGTATCGACATTTTGGAGAAAGCCTTGAGCTCTTAGTGACGTGTCTGGTTCAGAAGTTGGGAAAATGAAGCTTAAGATGAGTGAAAGTATTTTTCAAATTTCCCCCAAGAGGAAACATGTATATAAAATGTGAATATGTTTAATATTTATGTGTTGTGTAGTCCTTTATACCATAATATTATAATAAGACAATAATTCCCATTTGATGTAAAGGCGTTTTTAATGTGGGCGTTTGTTTGCAAGACGTTAATTACCTTTGAGAAAACTATAGCATGTATTTTATACATTTTTAAAGATTAGGGGGAAAAAAAACATACTGATTATTAACTTGTCAACGTACGTGTGTGTGTGTGTGTGTCTGTGTGTGTGTGTGTGTGTGTGTGTGTGTGTGTGTGTGTGTGTGTGTGTGTGTGTGTGTTTTACTGGATTTAAAATGTGTTTGTAAATCTTACTTTCCAAGACGTATTATGCACAGGCCCACAAGTTCTGTATGTTACCATGTTCTTCAAGTTAAAGTATGCGTGTGTTTGCGTGTTCATGCATTGTACAGTGTTCATCATGTTACTATTGCTATGCAAATTATTTGTATAAAAGACGATCAGACGATGCCGTACTACTTTTAAGTGGCTGTCATGCGTACTCTTAAAATAAAGAAGTGTTTCTGTTTTGCTTTTTTATGTTTAATAAAAACGCTCTTTACTATATGCAGCTTGTTTCTTCCTTAAACGAAGTGCGACTGTGGGAAAGAAAAACTCCATTTTGACAGGAAGAAACCTCTTTTTACTGATGCTCGTCCAGGACACAAATGCTTGAGGCACTACTGGAAAAGCAATAGGAAGTCAATCAACCAGTCAACTTTGAGGATAGCCAGGAAAGTGATTACTAATGAGAGTGTTAAAAAAGAGAGACTGAAATGTGTGATAGTGATTAACTGTCGCAATGCACAATGAGCGAACTGCTGACGCCTTGAAGACACAATCTAATATCCCCGTGTTGGTGTTCCTGGATCATGAAAGGTAGTGTTGGTCCAGGTTCAGCACCTCAAGTGACTAATCTCATTCTGATGTCAAGTTTTGTGATGTGAAAGCACCATCACATACACCTAACAGAAAGTCCCAACCCTAACCGCCCCTGTTTTCGAATTTTTTTTTTTTTTTTTTTTACATCAAAAAAACTATGACATCACAATAATTTGATTGGTCACGTGCAATATTGAACCTGGGCTTGACATTAATTATGGTGATGCAAGACCAAGAGCAACCCACATTATCACATACACCCTCTTAGGAAGGTCCTTTATACAATTATTTCAGTTATTTGTTTAAAAATAAAAGGATAATTATTAAAAGCCTACAAACACTGAAAGTCTTTATGGATCATTTAAAGTAGATCATCGCAGCCATACTCCACATGAGTGCATCTATCTGGGAAAAGTATTTTTAAGTCTCGAGAAATTATCCGGCTCATACAAGTTCATGTGGAGACTGAGTTGAGTGTAGATCTGCTCTGATCTGTAATGCTCACGAAATGAGACACGCTGTTGAAATTGGGCTTATTTTTAAAAGAAAATTAGGTTGATATTACATGTTATTGCTCCAGCCTACTTGAGATCAAACGGAGTTTGAAATCCTTGCTGTGACGTGCAGGATGGGATTTTGTGTTACTACCACTAGAGGCCAGTAGTGCGCCATGAGGGGCCCCACTCTTCCTTCAGGGATGATGCTTCAGACTGTTTATAAATTAAAATAAGAGTTGCTGGGTTTGTCTTCATGAAACAAACATTTGATTTATTGCAAATGTTTCTTTTAGTCCACTGCGACCCTGTTTTGCCCGTGGGCCAAACAGTGACTTTTGATTGATGCTGTGGTTGTAATATAAACAAATATAATTAATAATTCATCCACTCCTCTAATCTCTAGTGTGATTTAATTCAGCAGACCTTGAGTTAAGGATTAATGTTCAGAAACGGAGAGCAGCAGATGTTTAAAGTCTAGATAGGATGCGTCCAGGCTGACCACAGGGCGCTTTGGTAGCATTTAGAAAAGAAAAAAGTGAAGATTTAGATCGGTCGTTCTCAAAGATTGGAGTACCGAATGAGAATTTAGGGAGGAGATGGTGGTGGTGTCATAGTCTGAGCCAATATTTATGGACTAATTATATTTAGTGTTTGCATTCTGTCTAGTCAGAGTATGATTCAGAGTGTGTTTAACGCTGATGGCTGTCATTTTTATGCTTCTTTATAGTTATGTGAAGTATCTATTGCATGTAATATTGAGAAGAGTCGAAACAAAAAGGACTGTGGCTAAAGCTAAAGCTATCCAAAGTTCGGAGACAACTGCAAGCCGGCAGCCTCGGGATGAGCAAAGCTTTGAAGCAGTTAAAACTGCAACCAGTAATTCTCTGCATAAATATTATGGGTTTTATACTTTAATAACTTCTAGTTATTTTGCTTAGGTTCTTTTCAGAAATCAAGCACAACTTTAAATGTGCAAGAGCTACAAAAAACTGAAATAAGAACATCAAAAAAACAACAAAGCATATGACAGTAAAATATCATCATCTTCTTTTTCCAGCTGCTGCCTTTAGGAGTCACCACTGTGGATCATCATGTCACAGCAAACCTCTGCATTTTTTACCTTAAGTGTTATTGCATCTGCCTTTTTTATTAAAGGATTTTTATTGAATTAATTGCTAAACCATCAAAACACTACACAATAAAAGAAAAGACAAGAAAAACATTTTGACTAAACATCCATTCGACGCTATCGGACTTACGTCAAATTAAGCTTTTGCTTCGTCTTTAGATAAGAACTCACAGAATCTGTCCCACTGCTCTTTAACCATCTCACTTTTATAATTAAGCCTCTCCAACATCTTCTCACAATCAACAGTGTCCATCAGTTGTTCAGTCCACATTGTCCGAGGTCAGAGTTTGAGATTACTTCCAAAACCTAAGGATCTGTGGCTGAAATCACTAGACCCCGCCTTTATTACTCTTATTACAGACTTCTTCCACTGTGGTAAGGCACTCCTGTCCCTGTGGAGACACATCCTTTGTGACCTGAGCAAAGCACACTTCAGTCATTACCTATGCAATCCCCCCCCCCCCCCCCCCCCACCCCACCCCACCCAAAAAAAGAGTAGTGAGTAAGCGATCGGTGTGAGTAACGGACAGAATAATTGCATTGTCTTCTACCAGAGACATAACTACCTACTCTAATTAAATGGGTTGCCAACTGCCAGTAAAACAGAAGAAGACGAAAAAGAAATTACATAATAGTCATGCTGCGAGAAAACGCAGCGTGTAATAGCAATAGATAAATATGGTCCTGGAGAAAATTACGACCCAGATGAAGGCCCTAACATGAGTATTGGTCAGAAGAAAGCAAAAAAGGTATACCAGGACAAACTGAACCAATTCTGTTATGCCTGGTGCACGGGTAAAATGATCAATATGCTTTTTGTGACATTTTTGTTTGGTAGTGTGCCCTGTGATTTTTCTAATGTGAAATATGTGGCTCCAAAAGGTTGGGAAACTCTGCCATAGAGCACACATGGATGGATGGATTGAAATTAGCCTCTGGCTTCCGTGTCAAATTTCCCATTTCTGGAAACAAGGGTCACTCCATGCCACATAATCAAACACACAGCCAGGTTCTCCTTAGGCTTTTGTTTTCCTGTTTATCCAGGTGCGCCTTTTGTACCACAAGCTTGCTTTAGGGAACATTATTGGAAGTTGTAAATAACATAGTGTGGAGTTAGTGCCTCGATTATTGCATCAAACGTGTCATTTCTTGACAGCTTTTTAGCACTGGTTCAATAACATCAGTGTCATCGCCTCACTGTTACAGTTTTCATTAAGAGAAAGTTGGTTGTCACTACTTGGAGGAATTTGTCGATTCTCTCTCTGTCTTGAAGGTCGAGATAAGAAGACTTAGTGTGTTTCAAAATTCTCTTCCTCCACAGAGCGAAACCTTTTTGCACAGTTTGAAAAGTCAAACAGCCTCCTGGGGTTTAAGGGGTTAATTGCATATGACTGAGATGCGAGCCACTGGTGAAGAATGCAGCATCTTAACCTTAATTTGAAGTTTGCGTCCCTGACTTCTACTCCCAGAAGCCTCTTGCGGCTTTTCTCCCCTAAAATCCTCAGATGGCGGTCATCAGTGTAGCAGTTGAGCTCTGGAGATTTGTCCAGATCAATAAGTTCAGTGCTCTGCTTCTAAAAAAGAAAAATCCTCCTGCTCGGTTTCGTCCTACAGACACCTTCAGTGGCCGAGTGACAGCCTGCAACAGGGGGCAGAGGTGTGGAAATTGATTTTGTGTCTTCAGATGGAGCTGGGACAGACTGAGTGCCACTTTTGACCGTAGCAAAGTGTACTTTTTCATTTTTCTGTTCTCCTGAGAGCAAACATGCTACATGCCTTCATTCTATTTACAGCAGCTCACATGTTGCAGGTTGGCTCTCGAGCTACAGCTCTCCACTTTCAACCACCTGGGCATGTCCTCATTATTCCCTCAACCTGCCTTCTCCTGCTTTACTTCAATTAAGTCTTAACATTTCCCCAAACAACTTTTTAACCACAAGCGTGGGACTCGAGTAGTGCTGCATTCAGATATGGATTTTATGTCTAAGTGGCCACAGTGGAGCGCGTCTACATCATCGCTGAATGACAACAACCCAATGTTGCATTGAATCGCAGTCCCTTAAGGCTGGTGCCACTTGTGAAATCGGCAGATCCGCCTCTGAATGATGGATTCCTCGCTTCATTACTGTCTCTGAAGCACCACTTCCTCAAAATGCATTTGTAGTTTTCCTGGAAATGCAGGTTATTTAAGGTGGAAATGTAAATGCAAGAAGCAAATGGGACTCATCTGTCTAGATTTGCAGGTAATTTTACTTTTTTTAAGCATGAACACCTGATTGTGGCGATTTTTAAAAAATGGTAGTTAAGCCTTCTTGTACATCTACACAGATTTGCATCAAACCTGCCACCATCTGGACCACTGAGCACGTGTCTACACCTTAGTTTACTTTCTGTCTACAAGTTAAACTCAGAAACAGATTGATGAGTAAAGAAAAGGGGATAATTACAGGTGGGCTGTGAATTTAAAATAACCGTGCCCTGAGAATACACATGCTCAGTCATAAGCTTATCCTTTTAGTCTATTATGCACACTCTCACACAGACATACTGTATACAGATCCCTGCCAATTTAATTTCATACAAACACACAGTCCACTGGAACACACTGGCATGTGTTTCCAGAATCTTCTTCCTTTGTTATTCACCTGATCAATTGATTGTGTATGTGTTGTGTGTGTGTGGGTAAGTGTGTGCATCCCACAGTTCTATTCACAGTCACAGACCCACCAATAACTGAGGCTGATTAAATTGTGTTGGTGCAGATACTGCCCATTGGGCCGGGTGATACGCAGCTAAACTGGCGCTGCCAAACCGTATATGAGCTATTGATCAGTGGAGGGCTGGGAAACGGGCTTTCAGTCGGTTGGCTTTGCACAATCAGAGGGAGCTGACTGAGAGCTGGCAGCTTTGCAGTCTTTGGTGCTCACCTCGGAGTTGCAGCTGCAGCACGATTTCTTCAAATGAGAGAGAGGAGGAGAGTAAAAAGATAGCTCGGCTTTTATGGGATTTCCCATTTTTCCTTCTCAGCCACAGTCACATTACATCATTGAAGCACATGAATTTCTCGTATTTTCGGTATCACTGTTAAAGAATGTGAGCAAATATACTTGACTAACTCTGTTCTGGCTGAATTAGTCAATGCTGGCTTCCTACTGAAATGGGAAAACTGGTTAGAGGTTGGAAACAAATTCAAGTAAAGTGTTTATGCACCCAGACTGGCTGCTTTTGAGATGTGACTTGATTAAAATCATTTAGTGTGGTTGATTAAACCTACAAAAAGACTGGATTTTTCATATGAACTTGATGATCCCTATATTGCTGTGATATTTAATGTTAAACCACTAATGTAGCAGATATCTGCATTGAATATTCAATAGAAAATACTAGTTATCACTTCCCTTATTTAGTTTGAGGCTAGACAGGGTAGGCCTGTAGCATTGTCATGAAAAGTTTAGAAGACACGGGCAGACGTAGACCGCTCACGCATAACATTATGAACACTGACAGGTAAAGTGAATAACACTGATTATCTCTCTTTATCATGGCAATTATTAGTGGTTGGGATATATTAGGGAGCAAGTGAACATTTTGTCTTCAAGGTTGATGTGTTAGAAACAGGACAAATGGGCTAACGTAACGATTTGAGCGAGTTTGACAAGGGCTGAATTGCAGCTCTTGTTCCCGGTCTGTCAAGAGTGGTCCAAGGATTGAAGAGTGGTGAACCAGTGACAGGGTGGAGCAATGGCCCTTGTTTTTCCATCCAACAGATGAGCTACTGTGGCTCAAATTGACGAAAAAGTTTCGACAACAAAAAGGGGAACAACACCATGACCTATAAATAACGACTCAACTGTAGAGAAACTGAACAAAATCCATTATAAAAGCAGAATCCAGGCTCAATGAGTGACATGTTGCTAAAACATCTGCTTTTACAAATATGAAAAGTCAAACAGCACTACATGAACATAAGGCACTGATTAGTATGGAAATTTGTTTGTGCCACTGAACAAACTAAACAAAATTACATTAAAAAAAACCCCAAACACTTTGTGTTTTTGCTTTGTTCATTTGACAAAGACAAGGAAACTCCATGAGTACTAGAATAACAATCAAGCATATGTTTTTTGTACGCCCACTGTTAATTAAAATATGCAATATGTCTAAGACAACTGATGAGTAAAACACGTGCACTTAAACGTATAAGTGTATATGTAAGAATGTGTGAGCTGTGTGCTGTTCGAGCAATCATTTTGGAGAATGTCTCAGACAGATGACTACAGCAAAATAATTAAACCCCTGGGTTGAGTGATGTGATTCAGTGTTGCAGCAAGATACTCCCACACTCATACTTCCTCTAACTCTGTGTAATTGTACTTGGCCTCAGTAGTTTCCTGGTGGACAGGGATATTAATCTAAACAATAACGAGAGCTTGTGGGATTGTGATTGTGCCAGTTGTTGCTGAAAAGTGAAAATCACTGACATACCTCAAAGGAACATGCCAAATAAATTCGGTTAATTTGCATAGATTTTTGTCTTTCATTCAACATTTGTATAGTCTTGGTGATGTCACATCTTCGGTTCCCTGGCAACCACTATGGAAACCTTTGCTCAGCAGCAGAGCCTCTCGTGCACGCGAATAACTCCTGTGTTGACACTTCTCAATTCGCAATTCACATCATTCACATATAGTCACAGCACAGGCACTCTTGTCTTGAACAACAGTCATCTCTTGTTAGCTAGCTCTTGACTCAGGATGGCAACTTTGAGTGCTGTTGAAACAATACAATACAAACAAGTTTAAAGTTACATTCAGTTGTTTATTTACAGCAACATTTACGTTTACATTGGTCGAAGAAAAAGAGAGAATTAAAAAGCATGGACCCAACTATCAAGAATGAAACATCCAGCAGCAGTCAATGGATTTTGGTGGAACATATACATGGACCTTCTCAGTCAAGCTGTATGAAAAACACGTTTGACTAACTGAATGCGGGGTGTGCTTTCCATGTCTGCTTCAAAGTCCTGGTATCAAAGCCTTGTGGACCACAGTGAATTCCCAAACTTAAAATACTTAACAGAAAAGTAGCCACTTGGAGAATAGCAACCTTATTGACAGGCTTAGCATCGTAGAACAGCTGGATGAAGGCTATCGAGTTGGCAGAAGAAAGCTTCACATCAATTTTGTTGACAGCAAAATGTAAAGAACCTGGACTAACCTGGAAGGGAAACGTACCTACAAAGGCAATAGCAAAGAGATAACCCAGAAAGACATCAAAGCACACACAAGTCTTGATTTTGAGTGGTGTGTATAGATTTAGAAATGAATCTACCAACAGTTTATGGGATGCAGAATTTAGATGGACAATTTTTTGGTCCACAATGTCAGTGCAGAAGTTTTACATGTTGTTACGGCTGATTTGCTTTGACAGCCGTGATAGACTAGGTTGTCATCCACAAGACAAACTGGCATAGATCAGAGAGGTTTGGGACAAGTGTGTGGAGTGCTAGCAACTCATCTATAACCCATGTTCAAACATCACAGTTGATGAGCATCTGATCGGTTTTAGGGGATACTTCCTTTCTGAACAGTATATGCCAAGCAAACAAGCAGTCTAAATTAGAGATATTACGTATCGGTATCGGTCTGATACTGACGTAAATTACTGGATCGGATATCGGTCGAGAAATAAAAAAAATGTAATCCATCCATTAAATATCAAAAAAGCACCTCACAAAACTTGTGAAAAGGCGTAACTCGGCTCATAACCGTAGCACGTAGGAGCAGTGTGCTCACGTGATAGAGCGGCTGTGTGTTTTTGGAGCCTCGCTACCAAACCAGCATTTCATCTCCGAGGAAGTTTTCCCAGAGAGAAGTAAAGCAAGTGTGTAAGTTCATCTCTGAATGTTTGTAAAGCATTCCCGCGTTAAGCTTAACAACCGATATATGGAGCGACTGCCTCTCTCTCCCTCTCTCCTGCTGCCACTTCAATCATGAAACTGATCAATGATCAGCTGATCGGCTTTTCTGTCGTGACTCCCGTCTCTTGTTTGTTTATCGCTCACTTCAAGCCAGAAAGAGGAAACCAGCGGCTGAACAACAGCAGCACGTTTAAGCTTGATAAGCTGTTGTTAGAATTTATTTAATATCACTTTCTACACCAGGATCTTTTTCTAAGTAGCTGACGGCTGGTAACTGTGCAGGGGCGGATCTAGCAAAGTTTAGCCAGGAGGGCCGATAGGGCATTAACAGGGAAAAGGGGGCACAAAGACATAGTTTTCTTTCTTATTCTCATTTAAAATGTCGAGCTTTTAATAAATAATTATCTGAATCTTACACCCAAAGTTTTCATCTGAAGTAAAATGTATAGAAGTCCATTACTGTATATAGTAACTGTTAAGTCTAATATACCCTAGTTGTCATGGTCCTGGGTCGTGTGACCCAGTGTGTTATGTTTAGCCTATTTTGATGTTTATTGTTTGTTTAGGTTCTCTAAGGTAGTCCAGCCATTTGTATATATTACCCTTGCATTAAGTCTCCCTTGCCCTTCGTGTGTTTATGTCTGTGTGTCTTGTACTGTCAAGTTCATGCTGTCAGTTATGTCATCTCCCCTGTACTAAGTTTCCCTGGGTCATGAGTCCTGTATGCGTGGTTATGTTTAGTTCTTGTCATGTCTAATTTCCATGTTTCCTGTTTTACTTTGTAAGTCTGTATTCATTGTCAGTGTATTCAGTTGCACCCTCCTGTCCTGTCGTTAGGTTCATGTGTGTCAGCTGTGATCCCATGTGTGGCCACTTCCCCTGATCATCCCTCATGTGTATTTAGTCTCTGTGTTTCATGTAGTCTGCGTCGCGTCGTCTGTGTTATCTCCCCTACCCCTTGTCATAGTTTCCCAGCCTTAACTAGTCCTAGTTTGTACTTTGTTTAGCCATAGTTTTCCCAGTCTATGTTCAGGTTTTCCCTCAGTTGCTTTGCTGCCTTGTTCCTTAAGTTTTCGGCCCTAAATAAAGGCTCGCCTTCTGTTAAGTCCAGTTTTGTGTCCTCACCTCTGTTTGCTCTTGGGTCCTCCACTCACTCCACACGGTCTGCCCCGGCGGTCCGTGACACTAGTAAGCTATAGTACTTTTTCCTTTGGGAAGATACCATCTGTGCAGTCTGCAATTCTGTTGAAGAAAGATGTTGAATCTATTTAATTATTCTTGAAAAATAATTCATTTCTGTGCATTTTTTTTTCACGCTGCATCAAATTAAAGTTGATTACGTTGATTAAGCATCATGAGGTGGAGGGTGGGGTGTGGTTCCCTATTTTTTTTTTTTTTTTTTTTTTTTTTTTTTTTTTTTTGCTGGAAGCTTGCAACCCTATTAGTTAGGTTGTTTAATATTTCTGCTAAGGACTCTTTAAAATACCAGAATAGGCAGGATGGAGCAGGTTTAAGTTTATTAGATTGATCAGTGTTGCTGAACTATGAAATATTTTGGGTGCAGTGTATTTTTTACATACAGGTATAACAGAATAGCTTTAGTGTTGTTGTTATTTGAACTTGAGTATGAACTTATACAAAATGCAGCAAGATATTAAAAAAACAGTTTTATTGATTAAAAAACACTTTATATCGGATTCATTTCGGTATCGGCAGATATCCAAATTTATGATATCGTATCGGACATAAAAAAGTGGTATTGTGCCATCTCTAGTCTAAACACAGCATAAAGATATGTACAGCATGTGATGCCAGGAAAACTTATGCAGGTTTATACTGGAAAACCTGCAAGCGGTGTTCCTGAAAAGACCCAAGTGAAGTTTGTGGTTCTGGAGATGGTTGGAGGTCTCAAGGGACATAAGATAATGTGCAATTTCTTCACATCCTAAACTCTTGGTGAGGATCTGTGTCAGAAGTAAATGTAGTTTTGTGATGAATTCCTCTGCATACAAAATACACACATACAGGTGTGTATTTTACAAATACACACATACAGGTGTGTATTTTACAAATACACACACACACACACACACACACACACACACACACACACACACACACACACACACACACACACACACACACACACACACACACACATTCAAATCGTTGTTCCCAACCAGTGCACAGCCTGAGATTCTCAGGCAGAAACCAGCCAGCTGTTCCCACATCATGCTTAAAGACAAAATGCAAGCTAGTTTTTGCTGTTAGGGCTTGGTTTGTCTCCGTGTGCTTTGAATTCACTGCCAAAGATTTATTTACATACATCAGGGTTTTTTATACATCTTAGCAGGTTTTCTTTTAAAATGTTTTAACATTCTCAGCTTAATACCATGTTATTTTTTTAGCTTTTAGAATTTTATGTTCATTTTTAATTATTTGTAACCATGGATTCTCAGTGTATCTTATTTTTTTTTATCCCTATTCTGATGTTGCACTTGAGTTTTGCATGGGCTATTTAAATTAATATATGATCTGTTTTTATCATTTCCTTTTAGTTTGTTTTATAGCTTTTGTAAAATTATGATATTATTTTATGCCATGTTATACCCCTAATTAAAGATTGTGAATTATTATGTAGTTTTGGTTTGCATTGTTCTCCTGAATTGGAAGAAGCTGATAACTATTGCATTAGTTAAGCTGATTTGCATTACATTGAATTGCTGACTTGTTGTGAATGAATGATATTGTTTTATGATGCATTATATTGCTGAGTTATAAGAAATACTGTTCGCAGAAGGTTATTGTCTAATTTGTCTGAGTAGAAGAGAACAGAGTGTGCTGGAGTTTTCTGCCCCATTTCAGCAGGAGCAGATAAACAGGGAGCCAAGGTCGTAGCTTAGGCGCTGTGTGAGAGAGAGCATGTGAATGTTTAGGCTTTTTATGATAAGGTGGAGGCACCAGAGGTTATAAAAGTTTGAGCAATGCTCCACCATTTTGAGATTTTGAGGCTGTCTGCATCAGTGTCCATCTCCCACGTGTGTGATCATTAAATCATCGTTTGACTCAACCCGGCCGGACCAGTGTTATTCTTTGTGGTTTTTTCGTAACACTTGTTTTGATGATTGCTATATTTGAACTTTATTCTTTCAGATTAGATTTTAAGATAATTAAGAATATAAGATAATATTTTAGGATAATGAAAACATGATTTATTGTCTGCTTCTTAACACAGAGAATACCATCTACTTTTGCAGCTTATTATAATCTAAAAGTTAATTTTTCCCCCCAACGTTAAAACTGTGAAAAACAGCATTTTGTGGGTTCAAGGGAAGGTGATCAAAGACTCACCCCAGAGCCCTTTAGATCTGCTATTACTCGGTGGGGGATCCCTCTCTCACTTGGCCTTTAGTGATTTTTTTCAGATCACCATAAAGACCACTGAGATGCATTTGTTATAAATCATTAATCGGCTAAGTTTAACAATTATGGGAACACCTAGGGAGATTTTCTGTGCAGTTGAGTTGCTCAGCTGAACATGCTTGTATTTTACCCAGGTTAGTTTTCAACTGCTACCCTTAAAAGTGAAGGTTATTAGAAATTAACCCAAAATGCTGACTTTAATTAATTACATGTATATCTTTTCATGTAATTTACTTACATAGTGTAAAATGTTACATTTAATGGAATCTGGTCAAATGGAATTTACTTGATTGGTGCACAGTCAGTTTACAGTGTACTGATTTGAGGGAGGCTGTGGAGCTACATGTGCAGCAGATGGTGTTGCATGTTCCGTCATGAGCTAACCTGTACAAATCAAATTAGCTTTCATTGTGGATGCAGTTAGCACTAGCAAAGTCTATCTGTTTCTTCACATTTCTGTCATTGTGTCTCTACCTCTCGCTTCTATTTTACTGTCCTGGACTGAAGTTCAGAATTGCAGAAACAAAAGCTAGACACTACCAATTGTTTCCTTTTATACATGGGCTTCAGCCTGCAAGTGTGTATTTCCTGTTGTCCATTGACGCACAACATGTTTGAGTTTTGCTTACGCCATAGTATGTGTGTGTGTGTGTGTGTGTGTGTGTGTTTACTGGTTAATTTTCTTGGCCTCGTTGCATTGCCATTAGCATTCCCCAGCTGGACAAAAAGGAAAGGGCAACCTCATCCTGTCTGAGAAAAGAGGGATAGAGGGTGGCAAGACAGAGCAGGAGGCGGAAAAATGAATGAGCCAAAACAATGGAGCCTTCTTGGTTTAGGCTGTTTTTGAGCCCAGCGATTGTGTTTGTGTGTGTGAGTAAGTGCCAGATGATTGAGAACCGAAACAAGCTGCATGAATATGGATGCAGCAGTCGGAGCTGCAAGGCCAACGGATCTATCATCAGAGACACGACTGATCGAGTGAGTTTAAAAATTCAACAATATCTTTAAAGGTCACTTTAACACTTCTTAGCGGGGAAAACAAAGACTGCGGGGAGGCAAAAGGTGACAGTGAAGGGGAATAATAATTTCCTGACTTTTGGAACTCTGATCTTTAGCTAGTAATGAAAACAGTCTGTAAAAAAAAGTCCCCGTGTGAAGATATTAAGTCTTCATATCTTGCCTTGTTATGTTTCGGTTAATTTTAGAGGTTCTGTGTTTTGCAAGCGCCTTGTTTAGCATAGGCTCATAGGCTTAACCCTGCCTCTCTGTCTTTGCATTTGGGTCCTCACTCCAACATGGCACGGTTGACAAATTGACAGTTCAAACTAGCATACAACTTCTTATACCATCTTCTCAACTTGGTGACATACACAGAGGAGGCTAACTGAATACATGTTTCAACACTAATACACAAAAGTAACACAAAAGCACATCACAGATGCACAAGTACAAATGGACTTTATATAATGGCAGAAGCTCTCAAAGTAGGCGCTGTATGAGGGGATGATCCTGAAGAGATCAGTTATTTTTTCATGGGAAGACCTTCATCATATTAGCTTGCAGCATTTTGTTTGCTAATACTTCATCTGACCTATCAGGTAAACTTCACCTCCATTCCTTTTTTAAAATTTGTAGCTAACAAAAAACCCTTTTTAAAAACTGCTTCTGCTTGAGCACACATTTTACACTTAATGGACTCATGCGTTTAAACTGCTTTACTGTGCTAATTTCATTCATTGTTCCTGGACTTCTTTAGAGCTTGAATCGACCATTACTGTAGAAGGCAAAGACTGTAATTGATCCATATTTCAGCTTTTTAGTCCTTTGACTTCTATTGATTTTTTAAACTTTTTTTTCAGAAATTGAATTAATTTTGGAGTACTAACTTGAAATATTTCTTCCATGCAAATCCAAATTTACCAGTCCTGATGATAGAAAATGCAATTTTTCAGGTTATAAACAAAAGGCCATTTGAAGTTGGGTCTATCAGTGAAACAAATACAGAGAAGATTAATATGCAGATTTTAAACATAAGGGCATCAGAGATCTATTCCCCATGTCAACAAATGTTTTTTTTGGATGGTATGAAATTAGTTTGGGGTTTTTAGCCCTTCATTAGTTTCCCTTAGTCTCATGTTGACAGTCAACAGTTTGTTCCTGTTGAAATAATTAGCATATGTACACGTGGAGATCAGCCACTCCCAAATCTTTTGCCTTCCAACTGCATCACCACTGAATAAGAATATTTTAACAGAGGGACCTGATGGGACTCATTAATCAGAGTGCAAAACACTTCTCATTACTGCCCCGTCTTTTCTTTTTGTTGTTAAAGTTTTCTCCACCAGCTCTATCTGGCCATTTTAAAATCTCACCAACTTACATTTTGGTGAAAATGATTAAACGCATGCACATCATCCTGGGAGCGAGGTAATTCATTCTGAGCTCAACATTAATCAAGTCATCTGTTCTTGTCATTCATCTTTACCAAACAGAGTGCTTTGTCTCACTTCTCGCCTCTGTGACTACATCTGCAAGATCCTTTTTGCTGTGTACCCAGACATATTGGTTTTACTGCCATTTCTTAGCTTTCTTTGTTAGATGCTTTTGAACAGACCTGACCCTCTTCATTTTATCGCTGTTCTTATTTACTTAACTCTACCTTTGCACCAGCTCATGCTGTAAAGGATGAGATTTGGGAATTCAAAAGCATTTCACAACTTCAGTATTCCACTCTAGTTCTTTCATCTAGCCTCCGAATATTTCCTGTCTTGGCGACTGATTTTGAAGCCCCTGAGTATTTTTTCCCCAGTTATGCTCACAGTTGATCTCTACATAAATATCAGATTTACTGATACTTTCAGTGAATGTGAGAAATGCTTCCCAGGCTGCCTTTTTAAATCAATTTACCTGCCCTCTCTGCTTGTGTTGTATAAAGAACAACTGACCGTATTTTTTTATTATTACTTCAGTCAGCATCTTTAATCAAAAGAGATTTCTTTTTTCTCTCTTTTTACTACTATCTTTAGTCTTTTCTGGGACCAGCTCACCCTTTAGTGAGGAAAGCAGAGAGAGCAGCAAGTACTGGGCAGGGATCGAAGACAGTCACAACAATGAATGTTAGAACATTAAGGGTTAAAGTGGAAGTGGGTTGCAAAGCAGCTTGCAGAGGGAGCAATTGTGCAAGCTGAACTTGACTTTTTATGAAAACCTTTTTGATTAGACATCTTAAAACCCAGAGGAAACTGTCAACTTGCACTCATGTCCATCTCATTCCAGATGTTGATTATCTGATTGTGCATGATTATGATGGATGACTGTGTCAGACTAAGACATTACTCAGAGAAGTATTTTCCTTTCCACTTAGATGCTGCAACTATTATTATATGTGTGCAGCAGCAATACATCAGGTGGCTGCAAAGAGCAACTGTGTGTTCATCTGAGACGGAATCAGAGTATGTGCAGATGAACATTTGTTCCTTTAAGCTTTCATATTGCTTTAGGTATGATTGTTGTGCAGGAACATTTAAAAGAAAAGAAAAAAATACATGGCAACTAGTGCAAACAAGCATACAAGGAAAAATACTAGAATTTCACTCACTAAAACTAGAGCGCAGACTTTTTAGCTGGGCTATATCTCACAGCAACATTGCATAAAATCAAGATTTGGATTGCAATGGCAAACAAAGCTTTCTCTGATCCAGCAAAGATTTTCCTTTAACTTACAGACACATTACACCTATCCTCACATATTGAGATTGGAAAATGAACAACAGCATTAATGCAGCAGAGATGTGGTTCATCATGAAGATGATGGCAATCATACACCAAAAGACTAAGGAATGTTTTAAAAAACTTTGATATACAAAAAAGAGCAAACAACAAAAGATCAGTGTATAAGAACATCAGAGATAAGATTCTTTAGAGAAGAGGAGGATTGGAATATGATGTTACATTAGGAAAAATGAAAGTGAAAAGAAACAGAGGCAGAAGGAGCGAAACCATCACTGCTGGAATGAAAGACTGGATGAAGAAACGGCATTTTTGGAGGACCATGTTTGTCAACACCATTCGGCAAGGGACTTAAGAAGAAGAAGAAGAAGTGCCTCACAGCAGGCATTATTATCTTTGAGATGATTTCATTCAAAATCGTCCAAACAAACAACAAACCTATATTTGTCACACAATCATACAGAGTACAACATGTAGTAAAATGCTTGAGTCCAAGCGGTGGACGTAGCCGCGCCATTCCAGGGCTTGGTTTTAGCATGGGGGTTCTAACCAGGACCCTTACTGTATACTGGGTGGGAATCAAACTTACAACTCCCTTTCTAAAGGTGTGTAGTCTTGCCACTACACTGTCTAGCTGCCAACGTTTTGATTTCATTCAAAATCATCTAAATGACACCAATAACAAAGCTCCAAATCAATGTCTTGTCAGCAAGGGATACTGAGTGCATTTCAGCATCAAAGAGTGGGTTTTATTCAGGCTCAGGTGGGTTAGCTTTCAGGCTTTAAAAAAGTCTGTATGAAACTCTTACTTGCAATCATTAGCAACATCTTTGCAAATAAACTTTATGAGGCAATAATGCGAATTTAATAGTCTTCCACTCTGCCTGCGTTCACGTCATACTCACACATTAATGTGTTTTACATCACATTGGAGCTTTGTCGGTTCCTCAGTTATTCACTGGTGGTTTTGAACTTCAGTGACAGTGACCTGTGCGAAGTTCACTGTGTGTGTGTGTTAACATATCAGTGTGTATGCTGTGCAAGTGTGGGGTTGCTTTTTTCACTTTAATACCCAGAGGCTATTCTTTTTGTTACTTTATCTTTTACCCTGACACCCACACATACACATACTGTGTTATAATGAAAATGTTCTCTTTTTCAAACAAAAAGCTTCTCATGCAGATGAATTGATTTTTGTTGCATATCTTTTGTCAGATATTTCAATATGGCACTGTTCACTTCCTCCAAAAGAAAGCTGCTTCTGGTTTTCCTGTGTGGATGTTCACAAATCATTCGGTGAATGAGCATCAAACCCAGAAAGATTAGCCGGAATGCCAGAAAACTTGGTGAAGGCTTTAGGAATGTGACACAGAAACAACAACTAAATATACTATAATAATAAAAGAGACTATAAGTCAGTGTAATGTCCTCCACATTGTGTGTGTCAAAGATTATAGGTTGCCTTTTCAAGAAAAAACATCTAATTACTATTCCTGTACAGAATAATTTATAATGCTTGAATGTCTTTGAATAGAGAGTGAACAGAGAGACTCAGAGCAGATCTCTGTTTAGGGGACTTCTTTATAGGGCTGGGTATCGTCACTGATTTCTAGAATCGATTCGATTCGATTCGAATCGAATCTGGGAAATTTTGCCTCAGACAGTCAGAAATATTATAATTCAGATCAGTACATTTACATATTTTTGTATCTATAAAAAGGAAGCTGACACTTTCCAGACTTTATCAAAGGTGTGAGCATCACAGCAGAGGCCTTTGTGCCAAAGTAGCTGAAGATAAAACAGAAAAACATGAAGGTGATTTTCCTGGCCTGGGTTTTATAAAAATATTCTGCAGTACATCAAAAACGAAAGAAAACCATTAATCAACATATGAACATTACCTCTGAAGTTACAGCGGTTTTATTAGAGACACGGTTAAGAGTTTTGCATTTTGAATAATTTTAAAAAGTTTAAATTTGTTCAGTATTGAACAGCAGAAATTAGGTTTTCTTTTCGGAAGTAAGTAAAAGGGAAAAAAAAACGTCGGCCGACCGCGCTGTAAACAACGGTAGACTTGTGCGTAACAAGCAAGCGAATAATGAAGAAAACAGATTTTCAGACGGGAAACTGTTAGAGAGAGAGAGAGAGAGAGCGAGAGAGAGAGAGAGAGAGAGAGCTGTGCATGAAGTGTGATTTTATTGTGGTGGAAGCAAAACAGCAAAAGTCAGAGTGAATTCATGACGATGTTTTTGTGAACTGCTGGTTCAGTCAGTATTGTTTGGAGAGAGATCAAACTAACAGCTCTAGAATCAGCGCAAAAGACGTAAACACAAAGCGCGGAAACATCCCGCCGAAACATCAGAATCAGCGAGCTGTCGGCTTTCAGCCCCGACCGTGTCCATGCCGTCGGGTGAGAAAGGCGACATCTCACTGATTCTGATCCGCGGGTCCGCGCTTTGTGTTTGCGTCTTTGTGTAGAATCTGTGTACCTGCTCTCATTTACTGTTTTAGCTGTTTGGGTGGTTGTCGAAGTTTATGAGGTTTCACCAGAGATTCTGGCATTTCGGGCAAAATAAATTTATATTTAAAAATCGATTCAGGATTTTAATGAATCGATATCACATTATCGAAGCCAGAATCGATTTTAATCGATAAATCGATTATCAAAACCCACCCCTACTTCTTTATAATTCTTGTCGAAGAGTCACCGACAGAAAAATGCGATTGCCCATACAAGAATGAGCCGAAATCTGGCTTCTCTGGGTGTCTGGCCTTTTTCTTCATGGGGTGAAGAGCTCACTAATTCCAGATGACCTCTGCTGTCCCTGCACATCAAGTGGTGATAATGGAGATGGGGCCCAGCTTTCAGGTAATGGTGATTGAAAGTTGGACAAGTGAAAAAAATCTGAGTGTATCTGGGAGTGCGATTCCCAGAGAGAGGAGGAAAGACAGGCCTTATGGTTAATAAAAAAATACCTCAGTCGAAAGAATATGAATCTAAACCGTGATATCTTCCTAACCCAAGGATTTTTTCTGCTTTTTCAAGCAGGCCTAGTTGAGGTTCAGCTTGACACGGGTGCGGCACAAGTCCAGTGGGACAATCATGTCTGGTCATGCTACAAGGCAACTGCATCGAACACTGCTGGTTTTCTTAATGAGAACAAATCCCTGAGGATGGTTTAAATTGTGAATGTGCATATATGTAAACTACAGAAGCAGTTTGTGTGTGTGCGTGCTATTTATCCCTTTTTTCTTCACTACCTTTGGTCTGTCCCAGTCTCAGCTTTCTTTCAAAATCTTGCCATCCTGTCCCCATCGCTCGATGCATCATCTCCTGAAGTTTCCATCACCAGCTGTCAGGCCTGCCCAGATTTTGACATAAAAGCCAAAGCATCAAACAGTTTGAGCTCAAGCTTCTTGACTGATGTGGCAGTATGTCATCAAACCTTCAGGGCTCAGTGAGAGACAACGGCTTTAAATCTGACCTACAAAACATTTTTCTCATAAACAATAACAATGTGTACTTTTAGTTGTCATAGATATGCTTTTTAAATTCCTAACTAGACAAGAAATGTCAGGATGAAAAGTGATCATTTGTGTATTTAACAAAACAGACACACAGCAACTGTAGGAATGCAACGCAAACCATTAAAAATTCAATTTCCTGCTAGTATTTTATTTTTTCTCTGACAGTGTCAAAGTGTCTTTGTTCTGACTCTTTTGACTTTGTCTCCTAAGCAAGTCTCACAAGTACAGAGTATCAGCACCAGACTTTAATAAATAAGTCAGAGGTTGTCTTAACCAGCAGGACTTTGACACAGATTTCCTGCACACACAATATAGCTACCGTCCTTATTGCTTTCATATTGGCTAAATCTCTCCCTTTACCAATTAGAGTCCCAACTGTCACCTCCTGATCTGGTACAGAAATATTTCCTAATGATCCGCACGTTTGGTTGCCCTTCCTGACACAACCCTCCCCATGTATCTGGAATTGGGAGTACACTGAATTTGCTGTGCTGTGATTTTATTTGCTTTTATTAGATATTGGCTTTTCATTTTCATTTTTACACAGGTTGAAATCATCCAAGACATCTGGTCATGATTCTATAACATATAGAAAAAGCATGACAGCATTTACTTTAATCATCTATGACGATATCTATCTATCTATCTATCTATCTATCTATCTATCTATCTATCTATCTATCTATCTATCTATCTATCTATCTATCTATCTATCTATCTATCTATCTATCTATCTATCTATCTATCTATCTATCTATTTTTTAATATATATATTCTGTGCTCCAGTTTGAACAGACAAATGATTCCTTCATTTTAGGTTGTAAGAAGCAGCCTAGGAGCAGGATGGTTTCAGCTGTCTGGGCTTTAAAAGGAGGGAACAAAAGATTACAGGATGAAGATGAGGGATGAATGAGGAGGAAGAAAGGCCTAAATCCTTAATCCAGAATTTAATTTCCCACTTTAGCCGATATTTAAAGAGATACATTCACACATATCATCCGTTTACTGTGAATCTAAGCGGATGTGTCAGGCCTTTGTACTGTGGGATGATGTAAGCAGCCTGTAATGACAGGAAAATCTGCACCAAAGAAGGAATCGAAGAGTGCTAGGGGTAGAAAGTCCTGAAGTAACTGAGAGTCACTGGTTCACAAGAGAAAAGTTAGGGAAAGAAAGGTTTGAGTTAAAGTGTGAAGTTTTGAGTGTAAATACAATTAACAGACATTTAAGAGATTACTATATATAATATTTCTATTTTAACAACAGTTCAAGCAACCATGTTGGTCTCCACTTCCTGCTCATCCAGCCTCTTCCTCCTCCTCATTCTTCCTGTCACGGTCAAGGCAGTCCTGTGGGTTTTCCTGCCTCTATTTTATCCAAGCTTCAGCTGTCACACCCTCTCAAGGGCAATGATTGCACATTCTGAATACTCCAGCAGTAGAGCAGTATTTAAAGACTGGCTTGTGTATCCATCCTCAGTAAGACTGTGGTAAGTTGGCTTCTGCATGTTAAAAACAAAGCTTTGCTCTGTGCTCCAGGTATCCTTGCTCTCTTGTCTGCTTCCAGTAATTCCTGAAGTTTGCCTTGGTTTGAGACTGAGGCTGAACCTGCTGTAATTCCAACCAGTAATCACTAACCGGCTAGCTCTTAACCCACTTTCCATTACTCTTTTTTTCTGGTGCAGGAGAGTAATAATGTCTAATATTAGTGTCTTATCTATGCTTAATGTTTCAGTTTATCCCATGGTCAGCCCCATGGGGGTAGATGAAAAATGGGAAAAATTTGTATTTCCTGACTAGTTTCAAGTGGTTGTTGGCAGTTGTTGTGAAATTTATTGCTAAAGCCTCATTCATAGAGATCTAGAGATTGGTCAGTAACCCTCTGAGCTCCATCAGTCTTTTATGAAAAATAAACCTTAGGGACTGATGTTACTAACCAATAAGGTTATAAAACGTTTAAAATAATATTGAATTCAGCTTATCGGAACGGGTCTACACAACAGTCCGAGCTTCTTATGTGGACCCTTGGGAAAACCGATTCCTCGTCAACTTTGTCTCTGTTCAACTGCAAGTTGTTAACCTTACCAAAAAAAATTATGAACAAAATTCAGTGTTGGCATTTCATAATGTAACCAGGCTTCATTTACATGAGTGTGGCTAATGTGGAGTTATGTTCAGTGAAAGGGCAGGCAGGGGATTTTCTGAGAAATCAGAAAATCAAGGGCCAAACAGCCTTTTTCTGAAATCTGTTCTACAAAACAGCAGCTGAGGAATGTCAGACATGAAGCAAAATGATGGTGCTGAGCATCTCACTTTACAGCAAAACCAAGGAGGCATTCATCACAGCAGGAGGGTACAAGCGCGAAGGCTCACGGCATCATGTTCACCGTCATTAGGATCCTCATATGGGTTTCGAACACAGGGCATGCCTCTAATGAACATGCCATTAAAGCATAACGGAAATAGTTCATGCATATCTAAAGGTTTACTGTTGGTGTGCTGACTTACACCAAAATAATACATCATTAGGTTGAAAAATGAAAAAAGTTCCGCAAACAGCACACTAGTTTTGCATTAACAGGAGAAGAGCAGAATATATATACCACAGAAAATAGCGATGGTGCAGATTTATTGAAAGATGTGCTTTAGCTGCCACCTGTCTAGGCTGAAACCCATGAGAGGGTGAAATACACAAAGATCCTTCTAGTGCTCAACTGGTCGGCACAGTCAATGTTATACACCAGAGTTCCCTCGTGGCTCTCCTGACCTTGCCAGTGCAATGTTTGTCAGAGGCTGTTACTCACCAGATGGTGACTTCATTGTAGAAACTGTCCCCAGTCTCATTTCATCAGTCCCTGTTGTGCAGTGTGTGCTTCAGTGCTATGTGCACTGGGAAAATTTTGGACTTACTTCTTTAACCCCGACTAAACAGGACATCATATTTCATTTTTAAATTCTTGGAAGTTATGGAAAAAGCAAACAATCTGCTTATTTTTCCCATGTAGATGCTTTATTTCTTTTCCACTGTACTTTTTGAGGGAGGCCAATGTGGACTTGAGCCTTTCTGGACTTGTATTGCGTTGGTTGGGAGACTGTGGAAAGCATGGATTCCTTATCACTGTCTACGCCAGGCTGGAGGTGCATTTTTGAAAGCTCTTTATACCAAGAGGATGGGGCTTAAGCTGCAGTCTGACTGTCATTATGCTTTCCAACCACATTCAGGTATTTTCCATTTCCTCAACACTGCCTGTGCCTGTTGTGGGGACTGCTAATATCAACATACATACTGAAAACCTTGATGTCACAGCAACTCTAAATGTTACAGTCTGCTACAGACATTACTTATAACTTGTTGCTTCAAATAATAAATCGTTAATTAAATGTGTAGATAACTAATTAATTCTATATAGGAGGTTTCAGTGGTATGTCTGCTATGCCACTTTTATGTCAAGCCTAACAACCTGAACAGAGTCTGTTTCACTAATATTAGTTGGATATTTTAAAATTTCCTCCATCTGGCAAATCTGAGATTTGTATTATTTATTTATTTATTTATTTATTTATTTATTTATTTATTAAATTTTTAATTTCAAACTGCTGTTTCAGTTTTATCTCAAATATGAAAAAAAGTTTATGATAGGTTTGTAGCTTAAACCTATTCGCTGGAACGTTCAAGATAATTTAATTACACAGCAAAGCAAGACACGAGTAGGCAAAGTTCGTTATGTTTCTCGTGCACGGGAGAGAACTGGACAAACGCCGTTCCTTTGCTCGACCCCAGTCGCTCTTGTCCGCTCCCCCGTAACACTGCTTATTGAGGTTACATGAATATACATAGGTTCATTAACATATGACGTCTACATACAAACAAAGGGTACCTTGCCTGTGCGTTGTGTAAGTATGTGTGTGTGTGTGTGGGGGGTCAGAGTGTGACCCCATAAACGACTTCCCTAACCCTGCTGGTTTGGAAGTCCAACAGATCATCTAAACAAAAGGCACTTAGACTAAAACAGATATAGACAGTTTATCCTACCATAAAACAATAAGAGAAGGTATGCCCTCTCCCATGCTCCCAGAATGTGGGTCTGAATGCCAGAACACTCTGGAATGCACACCAAGCCTTTGCAGACTGCTAAAGATCCCACATCCTATCACTACACAATCGATTATACACCTCTAAGCATATATGGTTAAATATTTCTAAGCATAAATGACAATAAACAATACAAATCTAACAGTTTATAACAAATAACATGAGTGACTCTGATGAAACACTTGATTGTGATCAAAGTCAAACCTTATTAACACAAGGGTTTGACATAATACTAAAAAAGGTAAGTGACAGAAGTGACAGACAAGGTAAGCGACTCATGTTGTAACTGACTTCAGACGCCGGAGATTTTGGCGGAAAATTAAAGCAAATGGTAGCTTAGAATTAAACAAATTCCTTTAAGCTTCAGTATTACCAAATACACTTATCAATTGTCTTATAACTAACAACATTTGTCTAAATCATCTCCAACACCCTGGAGAACAACGGGGAGAGTTTAGAGGCTCTCCAAGATGACATTGATCAGTGCTTCCATGATCTCGTAATGAAGAAGGCTCAGAGTGCATCTTCCCCGGCCAAATCTGAGACTCCGTCGTCAAAAAGATGTCGCCCGGCAGATTCCCCCGGCACAACATTGCCAGCCGGCAAAGATATTGCTGACATACTGGAGTCAATCGACAAACGATTGTCCAGTTTCGATGCAAGGTTGTCCTTGGTAGAGATTCTTCACCGGGAATTTAAATCCTTGCGAGAATCCCTGGAGTTCAGCCAGCAGCAGGTGGAAACGCTCGCTGCTGAAAATGCCACGCTAAAGGAGTTGGTGAAATGTCTCAAAGACAACGTTACCCAGCTAAATATAGAAAATAAAAAAATAAAAGAGACAGTTATTGATCTACAAGCTCGTGGCATGCAAGGTAATCTTGTATTTTCTGGTATTCCAGAAGCTGCTGGACAAGACAGTGAAAAGCTTAATCAAAACTCACCTGAAGCTACCGGAGGACACGGTGAAGAACATCGCCTTTGATAGAGTGCATCGCATCAGCCCCATGCTGGCTGCGACCGGGAGACCACGTCCTATTGTGGCCAAATTCGGCCACTTCAAACAAAAGGAACAGGTGAAAAGCCGCGGCAGGGAATTAAAAGGAACGGACTTCAGCGTGAACGACCAGTTCCCAAAAGAGATCCTGGATCCTCTTTTTCCCCCTCTTGTTTTTATGCTGCTCACCCTTGTCCTTGGTTTCTTTCTTTTTTATTTTCTTTCACTGCTTCAATCACCTGCTTCCAGACTCATCCACAAACAACATCCTTTATTTCGACATTATACGCACAGCACGATCACGCAAAATCATGCCCTCAACGGCAGCACATTTACATCAGTCAGACAGCACACACAGACATATAGGATACACACACTTAAGCCAAGCATACTCATATTAGTAAATATGCAAACACATAGTCAGACTCAGGGAGCATCTTGCCACACATTTTTTCTCTCTCTCCTTCTCTTTATTTACGAACAAGTGATGTATTCTCTCCACCTGTCTAAGCATCGCACACAGTGTGCACCCCTAGTTATACACAGACATCTATGGGTACACTAAGGTTTGTTACAAGGAATATAAATGGAGCTGGCTCCAGAGAAAACAGGTTAAAAATATTTAACCAACTCAAAAAACTACAAGCAGATGTTGTCCTTTTACAAGAGACCCACAGACCTCTTAGAGGTTCGAATGAACTTAAAACACCTGAGTTTCCTAATGTGTTCTCAGCTTGTTATAATTCTAGACAAAGGGGAGTAGCAATTTTAATACATAAAAATATTAATTTCACAGTACTCGATACAGTCATAGATCCAGAGGGCAGATTCTTAATCATTAAACTATCTATACTTGATAAAAAGCTATGTATTGTAAGTGTATATGGTCCAAATGTTGATGATCCCTCATTCTTTCACGGTTTTTTCAGTGCACTCTCTGAACACTTAGATGGCACACTTGTTCTTGGAGGCGACCTCAACCTTGGACTAAATGAAGACATGGATAGGCTCAATACAGCGGGAACTCAGCGTAATTGGCAGTCCACAAATATAATCAAACAGTATATGAGCGACTACGGCCTTTGCGATTCATGGCGCTCCCTTCACCCCACCAGTAAGGAATATACTTTTTTCTTACATGTCCATCACTCCTACTCTTGTCTGGATTATTTTTTGGTCAGCAGCTCACTGCTGAACGACATTTCAGACACTGAGATTCACCCTATACAGTGGGGCAAAAAAGTATTTAGTCAGCCACCGATTGTGCAAGTTCCCCCACCTAAAATGATGACAGAGGTCAGTAATTTGCACCAGAGGTACACTTCAACTGTGAGAGACAGAATGTGAAAAAAAAAATCCATGAATCTACATGGTAGGATTTGTAAAGAATTTATTCGTAAATCAGGGTGGAAAATAAGTATTTGGTCAATAACAAAAATACATCTCAATACTTTGTAACATAACCTTTGTTGGCAATAACAGCGGTCAAACGTTTACTATAGGTCTTTACCAGGTTTGCACACACAGTAGCTGGTATTTTGGCCCATTCCTCCATGCAGATCTTCTCGAGAGCAGTGATGTTTTAGGGCTGTCGCCGAGCAACACGGACTTTCAACTCCCGCCACAGATTTTCTATGGGGTTGAGGTCTGGAGACTGGCTAGGCCACTCCAGGACTTTCAAATGCTTCTTACGGAGCCACTCCTTTGTTGTCCGGGCGGTGTGTTTTGGATCATTGTCATGTTGGAAGACCCAGCCTCGTTTCATCTTCAAAGTTCTCACTGATGGAAGGAGGTTTTGGCTCAAAATCTCACGATACATGGCCCCATTCATTCTGTCCTTAACACGGATCAGTCGTCCTGTCCCCTTGGCAGAAAAACAGCCCCATAGCATGATGTTTCCACCCCCATGCTTCACAGTAGGTATGGTGTTCTTGGGATGCAACTCAGTATTCTTCTTCCTCCAAACACGACGAGTTGAGTTTATACCAAAAAGTTCTACTTTGGTTTCATCTGACCACATGACATTCTCCCAATCCTCTGCTGTATCATCCATGTGCTCTCTGGCAAACTTCAGACGGGCCTGGACATGCACTGGCTTCAGCAGCGGAACACGTCTGGCACTGCGGGATTTGATTCCCTGCCGTTGTAGTGTGTTACTGATGGTGACCTTTGTTACTTTGGTCCCAGCTCTCTGCAGGTCATTCACCAGGTCCCCCCGTGTGGTTCTGGGATCTTTGCTCACCGTTCTCATGATCATTTTGACCCCACGGGATGAGATCTTGCGTGGAGCCCCAGATCGAGGGAGATTATCAGTGGTCTTGTATGTCTTCCATTTTCTGATGATTGCTCCCACAGTTGATTTTTTCACACCAAGCTGCTTGCCTGTAGATTCACTCTTCCCAGTCTGGTGCAGGTCTACAATACTTTTCCTGGTGTCCTTCGAAAGCTCTTTGGTCTTGGCCATGGCAGAGTTTGGAGTCTGACTGTTTGAGGCTGTGGACAGGTGTCTTTTATACAGATGATGAGTTCAAACAGGTGCCATTCATACAGGTAACGAGTGGGGGACAGAAAAGCTTCTTACAGAAGACGTTACAGGTCTGTGAGAGCCAGAGATTTTCCTTGTTTGAGGTGACCAAATACTTATTTTCCACCCTGATTTATGAATAAATTCTTTACAAATCCTACCATGTGAATTCATGGATTTTTTTTTTCACATTCTGTCTCTCACAGTTGAAGTGTACCTCTGGTGCAAATTACTGACCTCTGTCATCATTTTAAGTGGGGGAACTTGCACAATCGGTGGCTGACTAAATACTTTTTTGCCCCACTGTAGCTGTCAGCGATCATGCTCCTGTATCTTTAACACTAATGAACAAGAATAATACTACGCCAAGAAAAAACTGGAGATTTAATATATCACTACTTAAAGATGAAGACTTTATTAAATATTTTAAAAAAGAATGGACTCTATATGTAGACTATAATGACACTCCTGGATAGGAATGGGTATTGATAAGATTTTCACGATTCCGATTTCATTTTCGATTCTGTTTAA
Organism: Aulonocara stuartgranti; assembly: GCF_965226115.1. Taxonomy (NCBI): domain Eukaryota; kingdom Metazoa; phylum Chordata; class Actinopteri; order Cichliformes; family Cichlidae; genus Aulonocara; species Aulonocara stuartgranti. The sequence goes on along the minus strand of NC_138941.1, from coordinate 47,569,928 downwards.
CGATTCGATTCTTTATCGATTCTTTATCGATTCTTTTTAAAAAAAGAGAACACTGAAGTCGAATAGCTTAGAACTTTGTTTTATATCTTCTCTTTGAACAAGATAGAAATTTAGGAGTAACATGGCCTTGCAAACCCAGCAGTGAGATCTTAAGAGATCCACAGCCTACGGTTCTTCAATGGGGTGTCACAGGGTCCCCAGGAAAAAAAATATGTAAATGTAAAATAATAAAATATATATTCTTCTGTAGCAATAACAAAGTATAACATAAATTATTCTGCAGCAATTATACAAGGATATCCAGTAATGTCCCTGCCTACAATTAAACACATTCACTTACTGAAAATCGGGGCATCTGCTGTGGCAAATGGGTGCAAGCCTTTTACCACAAACTTAGTCACTGCTCGGTGACATTCGTCTATCCTGGCCTGAAAGGAGACGCTACCGGCAGACTGCAGCGAGAACTGCCAGCATCTGAGCCAGACTCTGTCTGTCTCTCTCATCATGGTCACCTAAATGCACAGTAATGGCAGGTTTTGTAATAAGGCAGATCGCGCTAACATAATATGCACTGTTAGTTGATTATTTACCTGCCGCATTAACGGGAGAGGACGTGCAAACGTTACCACCGCTGCTGCTGGGTTGAGATTCACGAGTCCGGAGCGGAATTAAAAACACGACATTCATTTAAGGTCATCACGTGTTTTGTGAGCAAATGCTTTTGCATATTCGTAGTGTTTCCTCCCTTAAATGAAATATCTACTTTGCAAGTATTGCAAGTTGCCCTGTTGTCATCCGTTCTCGTAAAGTATAACCAAACTTATGAGCGTTTGAGGCGCCATGTTTCCTGCCAGGTAAATGATGCTCTGCAATGTGGTGACATCATTCAGGGCAACTGGAATCGATTGCAAAAATGGCAAACAATTCCAAGGAATTGAAACAGTGGGAACCGGTTCTCAACAAGAACCGGTTTTTGATACCCAGACTTCCATCAAATATGAATTCTGCAAACATTAATCTCCTGCTAAAACCAGGCCCTGTATATCCCTCAAGCTAATTTACCATCACTAGTCAGCATCAGCTCTTCTCTGACAGCATGGTGGGAGTTTCTAAAATTGACGGAGTCTTCATTAATCCCATGCAAACGTACACCTATCTGGAACAACCCTGACATATTACAAAACAATAATATGATAAACTTTTCAGATTGGAGTGGTGAAGGAATCAAATACTTAGAACATATATTAGAAGGAACAGAATTTATTCCATTTGGCAGACTAGTTACACAATATGGGATCAACAAGAAAAGATTTTTAGAATATCAACAAATTAAATCCATAGTAAAAAGGAAATTTAAACCCGGTCAAGCTGAACTACAAACACCACCAAGTGTGGTACAATTTCTTACTCTAAAAAACCCCCAAATTACTATCCAAAATATACAGAATGCTTTCTAAAACAGATGAATCAATATCACTTCCTATTGCAAAATGGGAAGCGGATTTATCAGTTAACTTATACCAAAACTTCTGGTCTCAGATATACTTAAAAACCTTTCATTTAATTAGAAATCCCAGTCTTCAATTAACCCTCTCAGGCTCAAATTAAACTTTTTGTTGCTAATGCACAACCAAGTCCTGCAGTGGTACTTCTGAGTAAAAAAAACCTCATAAAATATGTATGTGGGGTAATCAGGTTGTTAGTTTCTAACTGTTGCAAATCGGCAACGCCTGCCTCGAGAGGGATAATTCAATACAAAATCTTACATAGAGTGCACTATACAGGTCATCAGATGTTCAAGATGGGCTTTACGTCTACCAACAACTGCTCACACTGCCAAACCAATTCACCGGACAATTATATCCACGCTCTTTGGTTCTGTCCACCAGTTCAGAAGTTTTGGCGCAAGATATGTGAAGACTTATTAAAGTGTCTGAAATGTAACATTCCAACTTCCCCCTTAGTGTGTTTGTTGGGCAGCTTGGATAATGTCACTTCAGAAAAGAATATAGCCCATATGATTTTCACTGCCCTATGCATAGCCAAGAAAACAGTCCTCACGAACTGGAAAAATAAAAATAATCTTAATTCTAACCAATATAGAAATTATCTTATAGATTACATTAGACTTGATACAATCTCTGCCACCACATCAGATCAATTGCTCTGGGCTCCTCCTTGTTTTCTCTTTAATAATAATAATGGTTTGGATTTATATAGCGCTTTTCAAGGCACCCAAAGCGCTTTACAATGCCACTATTCATTCACTCTCGCATTCACACACTGGTGGAGGCAAGCTACAGTTGTAGCCACAGCTGTACCAGTAGGCGGTAGGTGAAGTGTCTTGCCCAAGGACACAACGACCAGGACAGAGAGCCCAGGGATATATTCCAACCTGTCCCATAGATCATCATGATGTTGTTTATTCTATTGCTCTTTTTTTTTTCTTCTGCTTGTTTTCTCTTTTTTCTTTCTCAACAGGTGATCCAGGTGATTGATATATGTATTTTTTGTCTGCTTATTTTGTTGTTTTTTGTTTTTTGCCCTTTATCCCCGTCACTCTTCCCCGCTGTTTTTCTTTCCCTCTTTCTTCCTCCCCTTTCGTTTCCCCAGTCAAGTCTGTCCCGTATTTAGCAAGTGAAATAAAATAAAATAAACAATAAAAGGTGAATCAAATAGACCATTACGGCAAGGCTGGGATGGTCCATTTGGTAAAGTAAATCCGTTGGGCATCTTTCTTCCCCTTTAGACAACAATTCTGATGGCAAAAGAGCCAAATGGGACAGGCCAAAAAAAAACAACAACTAAAAAATATGATCCTGGCTGGCAATACAACAAAGCTCAAAATGAGTGCATGACTAATGCAAACTGAGCATGGTACAAACTTCACTATGATCATTTTAAAATCGTCTTTCAAAACCCATCTTACAAAGGAGTGATAGTCAGCAACATCATCACAGGAAGATCTTACTACAATAATACAAAGCTAATAGTTTAACAAAGTGTAGAAAGTTACATTCACTGGACACTTTATTAGGTACACCTTGCTGGTACCAGGGTAGACCCCATTTCCCCTTCAGAACTCTTTGTGGCACACGGAAAGTGCTGGAAACATTTATCAGATATTTTGGCCCATATTGACATGACAGCAGCACATAGCGGCTGCAGGATCTTTAGCTGAATATCCATGGTGTTACCTCAACATTACAGTGAATTCATTGTCATGTTCAAGAAACCAGGTTGAGATGATTTGAGCTTTGTGACATGGTGTGTTATCCTGCTGGAAACAGTCATCAGAAGATGGATGCATCTTCTCATGGGTTGCTAAAAAAATGCAACACCAGCAGCTGCTTTAACTGTTGATACAAGGCAGGATGGACCTGTGCTGTTGGTTAATACTGTCTTAATATCACAGCCGAAATCGAGACTCATTAGACCAGACATTTTTTGCAATATTCTTTTAACTTTGGTGACCATGTGTGAATTGTAGTCTCTGTTTTCTGTTCTTAGCTGACAAGAATAGTACCTGATGTGATCTTCAGATAATGTCGTACAGCTGCTTCATGTTTTGGTATGTTCTGCATTTAGAGATGCTCTTCTTCTTATACTTTTGTAGTAATGAGTATTTGAGTTTCTGCCTTTATATCAGCTTTAAGAAGTCTGACCATTGTCCTCTAATCACCAACTTCAACAAGACTCTTTCATCCAGAGAGCTACCACTCACTGGATATGTTATCTTTTTCTGACTATTCTCTGTAAACACTAGAGATAGTACATGGTACATGGACATTGGTAGTTTCTAGAATACTAAGACCAGCCTGTCATACACCATACCACTCAAATAATACTGCATTCAAAGTCACTTAAATTACCTTTCTTCTCTATTCTGATGTTCAGTTTGAAGTTCATCTTTCCATGTATAGATGCCTAAATGCACTGAGTTTCTGCCAAGGGATTGGATGATGAGATATTTGACTTGATGGAAGCTGAACAGGTGTTCCCATCAAAGTGGTGTCCATATATCTATGTGTTTGTTGCCTTAAACACTGCTGCCACAAGGAGATGTGGGACAGCATTATCTCATTTTCTTTCTCAAGGAAGGGTCTAGGGTATTCTGCCAAGTGATATTTAGAAAAAACAAGCACACAAACACATTTCTTCAGAATTTAAAGTATTTAGTCAGTATTTGCTATGGGTGATACTTGTTAAAAACTGTTAAGTACAGCGAGCAAACTCAAACACAGGGCACAAACAGGAGTAGGTTTAAAGGGTCTATATTTTAGAGGATAGTAATGAAGATCGAGTGGTTGGGAGGGCCGTGAGGGGGGCTGGAGGTGAGGCAGAGGGAATTGTGGCAAAGAGTGAAGTTGGCAGGTGAGTGATGCTTGCAAGTGGATAAACTGGTAGGCCAAGAAGTAGAGAGCTGCTGGCAGGTAGCAAAAACAGCAGAAAGATGGAAAAAAGGAGGTAAGCACAAGACGCTAAACTTATGTTGGCCCAACAATGTTTTCTGACACTTGAGGTGGCGAGGGGTGGTTTCACAAGCCGGGCTTGATATATTGCAAATGATGAGCTGCAGGTGTGCCAGCAGGAGCCTTGATGGAAACCAGATGGAAGACAGAAACAATGAAGGGTATAGCACTGGTTACACAGAGCACAGTGACATTTCACTCAGTTAAGAACATTCAAAAGCAAAAAATAAAAATAAAAATTAAAAACAAAGACTGTTCAACAAAAAGATGGGATTTTATCCTATGAAGTAATACTTGTTCTTTGCATTGTACTGAAACAAATCGAATGAGCATATGTTTGTTTTCCACGGTCACTTCACTCCACCTCCCTTCTGTTCTTCCACTTCCCATCGTGAAGACTAAAGGAAATCCTAAAATTACGTCTTTTGCACAATATCACCTCCAGTGCACTCACTTTATCAGCAAGGAGACAAGACACTCATCTTAAATAGAAAAGCTGTAGAATTACAAACTAAGGACCATTATTGTGATATTAAGATAAAAGTGAATACATAAGAAATAGTTTATGAGCATATTAAGCAAAACTTTCATGCCTCCTGTTCCAAACTGGCAGGAAAAATGTTCCGACAAAAATATAGCTTTTTTCTTGGCTAGCACTTTCAGGAAATGAACTATGCTTTGGATCCCATTAATCAATCAGTCACGAAGGCATCATGGCAGACAGTAATCAGCACAGTCTGCTCAGAAGAAAGTTAAGAGCAGTCGGGGTGGAAGGGTAACACTTTTCCTTAGTGACATGACTCTGTGCATACAAATATCCAAAGCTAATTAATGAACCTGCCAATCACTCGGCATGGAGGAGTACCGAGAATAGCAGTGAAATGGAAACTAGGTGGGAAAAACAAATGGGAACTAGGAGCCACATGCAAAACTATATAATTCAGTTAAAAGGACTAGATGTTACAGTCCCTGATAATGCATTGCTTTAGATTGAGAGACTCTTGAGGGATGGCTGTTATGAGGAAAGGCAGCCCAGAAACTTTGCCAGCAGCACACGTCGTTGTGTGTCTCAACTTTCGGTCTTTTACCCAGGCTAATCTGCCATTTTCCTTCCTTGGTTAGATTTAGGGATTAGAGATCGATCTAGATGAGTTGACCACCAGTAAAAAAGAAATTAATGATGCTTTTACTTAATTCTATCAGGAGCTGTACAGAGGTTGTCAGATTTCTTTTGTTCTATTAAAATTCCCAAACTGTCCGAAGACCAAAGAACTGTATTAGAAGGTAAGGTCACACTAGCTGAAGTTAAGCAGGCAATTGGTACTCTTAGATTGGGCAAATCTCCAGGTAATTTCCTTCAGATTTTTATAAGGTGTTTGTAGACGAATTAGCTCCAAGACTACTGTCGGTGTATCAAGATGCACTTCAAAAGGGGAGATTAACACTTAGTATGCGATCGGCAGTGATCACGTTATTACACAAAAAAGGGAAAGACCCACAGCAATGTGGGAATTACCGCCCAATTTCATTACTCAACGTGGACAAAAAGATTATCTCCAAGATACTAGCTTTGAGGCTTGAGAAGGTACTTCCTTGCTTGGTCCATAGGGATCAGGTTGGTTTTGTGAAAAACAGATGTTCTGCAGATACTTTACGTAGGATATTGCATATATTCTGGAAGAGCAGGAATAATTTAGATCCCGTCGTCGCCTTCTCCTTAGATGCAGAGAAGGCCTTCGATAAAGTTGAGTATCCCTTTCTGTTATATACGTTGAAGAAATTGGGTTTTCGTCCCATTTTCAGGCAGGTGGTATACACAGATCCAATGGCTACAGTCACTACCAATGGGATAATGTCACCCTCCTTTTCGTTAAGTCGGGGCACTAGACAAGGTTCACCCTTATCACCTCTCATTTTTGCCCTGTTTTTGGAGCCTCTGGCTATTGCACTACGTGAATGTAAGCAGATCAGAGGGGTGGATATGGGTCAAGAAGAACATAAAACTTTTTTGTACGCGGATGACATTTTATAGATTTCAAGTAACCCAGAACAGGTGGTTCCTGCAATCTCCTCAATTATTGATTCTTTCTCTGCAATTTCTGGCTACACCATAAATTGGTCCAAGTCCGAAGTTATTTCCATTTCTAAACTGTGTCCTCCAGCCATTAGAAGCTCATGGCAGTTCAAGTGGATGCCCGAGGGTTTGACCTACTTAGGGATTAAATTGACCCCTGGTTTAGATAACATAATGCAAGTAAATATCTCCCCAGTAACTCAAAACATTCATCCGCTTTTGCAGAATTGGGCCAAAACGAATCTGTCCATTCTGGGCAGAATTAACTTGGTGAAGATGATTATTGCTCCTAAATTCCAGTACTTTCCCCAAATGTTACCTATAGCAGTCCCACATAACTTGCTAAAGCTTTATAATACATGTGTGGAGGGTTTTGTGTGGGCAGGCAAAAAGCCATCCTTTAATCGGTCCAAATTATATGCTGCAAAAGATAATGGTATCATTATGCTTTCTCTCTCTCTCAGGTAGTTAAGATAACTAACTCCCCTACGGAGAAGACATCATGGGTTGCGATTGAGGAAAGTCTTGTGGCTCCCTCATCTTTAGAGGCCTTCCTCACTCAGAGGGGAAGACCAGTACCGTTTAAAGATCCAGTATTGGCTTTTATACAAGAGACCTGGTTTAGAGCTCACCAATTTATCCGCGCTAGCCCCTATCTTACCTCTAGAACCTCTATCTGGTATAATAAGAAAATATTAATTGGTAAGAAACCGTTCAGGTGGGAGGCTTGGGTGAGGGCAGGTATCAAGCGGGTGGGTGATTTATTTGGGCAGAGTGGCATGAAACCATTTGCGGAAATCAAACAAGAATTTTTTATTTTTATTTTTTTTTTTTTTTGCCTGTCCCGTTTGGCTCTTTTGCCATCAGAATTGTTGTCTAAAGGCAAAGAAAGATGCCCAACGGATTTACTTTACCAAATTGACCATCCCAGCCTTGCCGTAATGGTCCATTTGATTCACCTTTTATTGTTTATTTTATTTTCACTTACTGAATACGGGACAGACTTGACTGGGGGAAAGAAGGGGAGAAAGAAAGAGGGAAAGAGAAACAGCTGAGAAGAGGGACGGGGGAGAAGGGCAAAAGACAAAAACCAACAGAATGAGCAGAAAAAAAAAAAGCATATATCAATCACCTGGATCACCTGCTGAGAAAGAAAAAATAAAACAAGCAGAAGAGAACAAGAGTACTAGAATAAACAACATCACAATGATATATGGGAATATGACAGTAAATACTAAATATTAAACATTATCGTGCAGCACATAAGATCAACAGAACACAGTGTGCTTTGAGGGAGGAGCCAAAAAGGGTGTAGTTTGTGGGTGTGATCACCCGTGTGTACACCTGTGAGCATGTGTGCGCTTGTTTTTTTTTTAAAAGGTTCCTTCATGTAATGATCTGCTAGAGGGTGTGGGGGGGGGCCACAGCCCCGTCCTCCAGGGCATGAAGCAGGTATGGAGGAGATCAAAACTCCAGACATCCAGAGGCCCCCAGAACACAAGAGACCAAGGAAGACCAACAGAGGGGCAGCCGCACCACTGTCCCAGAAAGAGCTGAGGAGAGTCCAGAGCGTTCTCACTCCCGAGGCGTAACATGTGGACGTTTTGTCACGTCCCGCGGCGTTCATGAGGAACGCGAAAGGAGACCTTCGGCGTTCTTATGGTACGCGGCGGGTTATGGCTGGAATCCAGTGCAATGACGCTCCCGCGGTAGTAGACGTTCCAGACCTGTATTCCAGCCCTAAACCTAACCTTATCCCTAGCCCTGACCATAACCTTATTCCTGACCTTAACCAGGACTTTAATGATGTTAAATAGCGTGTTTCTAAGCGATTTGAAGAAAAAGAGCGAACATGTGTAGGTTCAGTCCAGACGGTTCTCATATTTCCTCTTTTTCCGAGGTCGTCATTTAGGAACGTGGTGGGTAGCCGAAAACGTAATATGGTGACGATTTGTCACCTAGCGTAAAATGTTACGCTTTGGGAGTGAGAACGGGTTGGGAGAGTCCCAGATGAGGGCTCACTCAGCAGCCGCGGAGCAGAAGCCAGGGGGAGTTGCAGTGACGCGCCCGTGAGCTCCACCGGCAGCCAGCCGTGCCTGAGTGACCGAGCCCCAGGCCGAGAGGCCGGGGGCACCCCACCTCCGAAGTGGCCCGAGCGAGCCCCAGGCTCCAGGCCCCGATAAGCAGCCGCCAAGGAGTGAGCCGGTGTGTACCTGGACGCCCATCCCCGGACACAAAGAACCACCAACGCACCGATGTCTGAGGGAGTCCGCCACTGGCAGGGGAAGTGGTGGTAGGGGGAGATAGGCCTCCAAACCTTGGAGGGCCTGAGATGTCCCCAGAGAGGTGGCGCCTGACACCCAACCTGACATATAGACACAGACATACAGGCACACACAGATACAAACATCCATTCCCACCCTCATGCTCTCATATGCACTTACTCCACACTCAACTAACGTGGAGACAGACATAAAGAGACGCTGTACACACGATCACACTCCCCAAGCGTACTCTACAAACCGGTTCTAGGTACCCTTGCCCCTGGAGGGGGGAACTGCACCCAGACCCAGGTGGTGTTACCCTTTTCCCTGCGGTGGGAGGAGGCAGACCGCCCCGACTCCGCAGCAGCAGGGAGGCCCCACACTCCAGACCGCAGTCGGACGGCCAACTCCTCCTCCTAGCCCCCCCGCTCCAGCAGGCCGCAGAGAATGGGGGTGAGAGAAGACTCCAAACCTCCCTCCACCCGCTCATTGTAGTGTTGATACATGTGTGTTCTAAGGTGCATTTAAAACCCAGGGGGGCATGGAGCTACCTGCCAGAGAGCAGCAGGTAAGCGTATGGTCCCTCCTGCTAGCCCTCAATGTCTACGTGTATTTAAAATTGAGAGGTGGGCAACGACGCCAGGGGTGGGGTGTACACCCTGATAGTACTTTGGATTCCGTGTATCGTGCCCACCCCCAAGATCCTATATGTATGTGTAATGAGAGTGTGAGTAATGTGAATGTCTAAGTTGTGGGATAAAATTGAGGCAGAGGCAGCCAGAAGGGGACAGAGGGGGGGATAGCCTCCTCTTCACCCTGGTGACATACCCCTACCCCAAGGTCCTGCATGTGTGGGTGGTTGTGGTGGAGCGGGAAGAGGGAGGCAGCTGGAGATGGGGAGGGAAGGAAGGGAGGGACAAGTGACCCCTCCCTGGGGCCAGCTCCCCCGCTGACCCCAGTAGGCACCCCCATACTCCGCGACCCGCCAGGGAAAGGGGGCCCAGGCCCATCCAGACCGGGGCCCAGTGCAGCAGCGCCTCCCAGCCCCACAGAGCCCGGGACAGTCCACCCAACCCCACCACAGAGAAAACTGCACCCACCCCACCATCCACTCATCTTCCAGACTACATAAGACAATAAACACCCAGGCTGAGATCTTCCTCCACCTCTCCTGTATCTCCCCCTCCTGCAGAGAGTTCCTGAAGAGAGGAAAGCTCCTGCAAGATGTGATAATCTCCCCCACCAGTTGAAGAGCCCCCCAGGTGGCTCGCCTGCTCCAGGGCTGGGCCCCCATGCACCCACCCGCCCACAACCCCGGCAACACACCAACCAGGACCCAAGCCCCCGAGGCCCGGCCCGGGCCCCAGCCCAGAGACAGAGCGCCCCCAGAACCTCACGCCCATCCCGGACCCACCCAGGGGCAGCCAGGCTACCAGGTCAGTAACCCACGTCCGTCAGCACAGACCCTCCCCTAGCCCCGCTGCACGCAGCCGCAAGGAAACAGTCACCTGAGAGCCAACAGAGCCCCTAACCGGACATAACAGCTACCCCGGGTTGAGCCCCCCAAGGAAGATGCCTCCGGGGAACCCCCCGACGCCCTAAGCCTGTCCCTACCCCCACACCAATCACAACAGTGAAGGCGGGACCAAACTATGACCCCCCACCCCCACTAGGTGATGGAGCTGATCAAAGGAGCCCAGAGCAGTTGATCTGACGTGGTGGCAGAGGCTGTATCAAGACTAATGTAATCTAATAGATAATTTCTATATTGGTTAGAATTAAGATTATTTTTATTTTTCCAGTTCATGAGGACTGTTTTCTTGGCTGTGCATAGGGCAGTGAAAACCATATGGGCGATATTCTTTTCTGAAGTGACATTATCTAAGCTACCCAACAAACACACTAAGGGGGAAGTTGGAATGTTACATTTCAGACACTTCGATAAGTCTTCACATATCTCGCGCCAAAACTTCTGAACTGGTGGACAGAACCAAAGAGCGTGGATATAATTGTCCGGTGAATTGGTTTGGCAGTGTGAGCAGTTGTTGGTAGACGTAAAGCCCATCTTGAACATCCGATGACCTGTATAGTGCACTCTATGTAATATTTTGTATTGAATTAATTGAAGACTGGGATTTCTAATTAGATGAAAGGTTTTTAAGCAAATCTGAGACCAGAAGTTTAGGTCTAAGTTAACTGATAAATCCGCTTCCCATTTTGCAATAGGAAGTGATATTGATTCATCTGTTTTAGAAAGCATTCTGTATATTTTGGATAGTAATTTGGGGGTTTTAAGAGTAAGAAATTGAACCACACTTGGTGGTGTTTGTAGTTCAACTTGACCGGGTTTAAATTTATTTTTTACTATGGATTTAATTTGTTGATATTCTAAAAATCTTTTCTTGTTGATCCCATATTGTGTAACTAGTCCGTCAAATGAGATAAATTCTGTTCCTTCTAGTATATGTTCTAAATATTTGATTCCTTTACCACTCCAATCTGAAAAGTTTATCATATTATTGTTTTGTAATATGTCAGGGTTGTTCCAGATAGGTGTACGTTTGCATGGGATTAATGAAGACGCCGTCAATTTTAGAAACTCCCACCATGCTGTCAGAGAAGAGCTGATGTTGATGCTTTTAAAGCATTCATGTCGTTGGATGTTTGAGCTGATAAATGGTAGGTCTGAGATCTCTAGATTGTTGCAAAGTGCTTGTTCTACATCTAGCCAAGGTTCATCTAAGAGGGTATGTTTTAGCCATCCTGAGATAAACTGAAGCCTGTTAGCTAAGAAGTAGTGCTGAAAGTTAGGCAGTTCTAGTCCTCCTTCATCCTTGGTCTTTTGTAGTGTTTTTAAGCTTATACGTGGGGGTTTATTTTTCCAAAGGAATTTGGACATATATGAATCTAGAGATCTGAACCAATCTTGTGGTGGTTTAGTTGGGATCATTGAGAATAAATAATTTATTTTTGGTAAGACCATCATTTTTATAGCGGCAACCAATCAAACAAGAATTTATTCTGGATCCAAGGGAAATTTGGAGGTTTATATGGAGGTTAATAACCCAGATCCTTCATCTAGTATTCAGGTGTTTGCAGCTCATGGTATTCTATGGGATCTTCAGAGAGGCACACTCTCCCAATTTGGAGGGGCTGTATGGGCTCATATTGTGGTCATAAATATTTTGTACTTGTAAATCAGGATTTGTATGTGTAAAAGGAATTTGCGTGTGTGTAAAAAAGATTTGTGTGTGTAAAAATAATTTGTGCGTAGAAATGACAGTCTTCACTAGTGGGGATACTTACAAAGCTTTCTTCTTTATGAATTAGCATACATGTTTTTATTGAGCATTTGAAGAACCAGCAAAAAAAACCAGAAACTCTTGTAGAGGACATAAAGTCAGAGATGGACAAGGAGCAGGTGCATCTAGTACAGGTAGAGCTGCTGCAAAAACCCACAGAGCTCAGCAGCCAGCGCAACAAATTCTGGATCCTTGGCTTTTAGTTAGCATTAGCAGCACATGCTGCGTCCGATGTGAAAGGACTTTATGCTGTGCACTGTGACTCACAGCAATGCTCCCGGGTAGGGCTGGGCAAAATGATTATTTTCCTAATCGATGAATCTAGCGATTAATTTTTCGATGCATCGATTAATCTAACGATTAATTTTTCAATCAGATTCGATTTCGATTTGATTCGATTATCAATTATTTCCCCATTATTTGACTTGTATAGCAATTTCACATTTACTTTCACTTTACTAAAATAAAGTTGTAGTAGTCGTACAATCTTATATAAGAGATAGCATTTAACAAGAAATGAAATATGCAAACATATATAAAATTGAGGAAAAGTTAACAAAACATTTAAAATAAATAGCAACAATGGTGTCTTTAAACAAACAAAATGTAACATTCACTTTGATATCTGCAAAAAAGTGCTCTTCATTCACAAAACAAAATCCATTTTGTTCCCGTTTCTCACATTTCTGTGTGTGTGTTTGAGTTCAATCATCAATCATGTTAATTACATGAAGTAGTTATGGATTGTAGTAGTTATGCATTGGAGATTTAATAAAAATAAAATCCACAGTAAAATTGCAGTACAATCTTCTGTTTTTAACAAAAAATTAAATGTTGTGGAAAACAAATATGAATAAAGGAAATCATAGCAAAAAATTAATAAAATATAAACAGCAACAATGGCGTCTTTGAACAAATAAAATGTAACATTCACTTTGCTCTCTGCAAAAAAAGTGCTCTTCGTTAACAAAATATCCATTTTGCTGCCTTCTCTTCTATTTTTGTGTGTGTGTTCAATCACGTTCATCACATGAAGTAGTTATGCATTGGAGTGGAGGAATGTTAGCATTTCTACATGCTCAGCAGTCAGGCTTGCCCTTTTTTTTGGTGACAATGTTTCCAGCAACTGAAAAAAGCCTTTCAGATGGTGTTGATGTGGCAGGTACAGCCAGATATGATTTGGCTAAAGTAGCTAGTGTGGGGAATCTTGTTGCATTATTCTTCCATCATGTAAGGGGGTCATTATCCCTTGGAATAGGGGCTTCCCCAAAATACAACAATACTTCTTTCCTCACTGCCTCATTTTCTCCATCCCCAACCTGGTCAGTGTTTTCATTAAAATCTTCCTCCTCAGAATCTGTACCCAATAGTGTCCAACACAGATCTCTTCTTTGTTGGGGGACTTGCTGAGGCTTCCTGTCCCACATGTTCCTGCTCTAACTGTGATCTCTGCTCCCTTTTGAGAGCAAGTGCCTCCCTCTGTATTCTTGCTTGCAGTTTCAGAGCATCTTCTGGAGAAAGGAATTTCAGTTTACGAAAACGTGGATCGAGGGCAGCAGCAATGAGTGACACATTTTTCCAACCTGCTTGAAATGCAGATACTTCTGGCTGCGACCTATACAAGATTTCCTCTTCTGCACAGTTCTGGAAAGAGTTCACTGCAGCAGAATCAAATTATTTGTTTTGGGTGGATTTCAGGAGACCTTTCAGCAGACCTCTCACTGAGAACATTAGTGGCTTGCTCATAAGGCTTGAGCACCTCCTTCAATTCATCCAGAAGAATCCACTGATCATTTTTTCAGATCTAGGTACTGTTTCCCACGCTGTGTGACTTCTGGATCTGAAAGCGTCGCAACCACTGGCCTTCTCTGTTCCAACAGACGTTCAATCATGTAGTATGAACTGTTCCATCTGACAGTGACATCCTGGATTAGTTTATGCTCAGCTGTACCCATCTGTTTTTGCTTCTGCTTAAGTTTGGTGCTAGCTGGCTCACTTTTCCTGATGTGCTTTACAAGGCCCCGTGCAGCTGATAGTGCCTTATCAATCTTGGGGTCTTTCAGTGCATAATTTACAACCAGTTGAAGTGTATGCCCGGCAAACCGATAGGACACCACTCCAAACTTCTCTTTCAGGATGTGAAGAGCTGAAACTATGTTACTTGCATTATCATGCACAATGGCAAGGACATTATGCAAGGAAATGTGGAATTTTTCTGCCACCTTCTCCACCCAGGAGGCAAGGTTTTCTGCAGTGTGGCGCTCTTCAACTGGCAGTGTTGCTAAATTGAAGGAGAGAAGATCCCAATTGTCATTAATGAAATGACAAGTTACCCCTAAATAGGACTCTGTGACCAGACTTGTCCAAGCATCAGTGGTAAGGGAGATTTTGGATGTGGCCTTTTTTAGTTAATTCCTTAGTTTCTCCACAGAAGTTTCATACTTTCTCTCTATCATGCTTGCAAAATGACGCCTAGACGGCAGAGTGTAACCTGGTTGGAAAGTGGTCAGCATTTCTTTGAATTCCTCACCTTCAACCACAGCAAGTGGTCTCATGTCTTTTAAAATCATAGATAAGACGCTCTCGGTAAGTACAGCCACCTCCTGGGGGGTGCATAGTGTACTTCTTCTCTGACAGTAGTCCTCCAGACGTCAAAAGCGTATAGTGTAGCTTTTATTTTGGAAAGAGCCATTTCTCTGTAATAAACTCTCTTTTCCAAAGATGAGTGATTTCTCGATCAGATAGATTTATTTTTTTTTATTATTTTGTTGTTTCAGCAACATTAAATTTAAAAACTGTACCTTTGAGTTAAAATATATATTTATACTTTTAATAAATGACAAATTAAAAAGGCATGAACATTTTTTTGTATCGAAAAAATATCGAACCGTGACACCAAAATATCGAACTGAACCGAACCGTGAATTTTGTGTATCATTGCACCCTACTATCTATCTATCTATACCATGTATGTGCCTCACTGTTATGCCATGTGCCTTCATAGCATAACAGTAAGAGATTAATGATAATCACCATCACCGTTTAGCAGGTGGTGTATTATCCTTGTTAACATTTTTCCTGTGGCCAATTCGCTGTCTCACATTTTTGTCTTTCTCCGATTTTGATAAGGGATGATCAAAACGAGTCGGAATGCGCCTGCACGCATTCCGACTCGTTTTGCCAGCATGGGCCAGAAATAAAAACCAACTAAACAGCAGCTGCTACATGTTACTGCTAAGCATCTTAAATGATTTTTGCATTTACGGAGGTTGGGTGTTTATCTCTGTCTATGAGTGAGTGTATGTCTACGTGGATTGGGGGGGGGGGGGGGGGGGGGGGGGGTGTCTGGATGAATTAAAGGGTAAAAACCAGCGTTAGTAAAAAAATTGAAAACTTATGGTGGTTTGTCTTTTTCAGAAGCTGCTCCTGGATGTCATCGTTTGAGGTGCTGGTGCATAGCCGTCGTGCTTTTATGATAGGCCATGTCCACCTCACAAAGCCGGCAAATGACTGATTTGCTTTGTTTTCGGTTAAAATATCCCCTTATTGTAGAACTGTTCGGGTGGAGTGGTTTAAGTCAACTGCGACTGCCTGACTAATGTTTTTACGTCGACATATTTTACGCGTTGACGTAATCGATTACGTCGACACATTGTCCCAGCCCTACTCCCAGGTCAGCCCTGACTTTGTGTTAAACTAATCCTAAAGTAATAATGGTATTTCTAACCATTGATATACCACAACTTTATCCTTTCAGCAGCTACTGAAAGTTAGGGGACCTAGCTTCTATGGGATATTTATATAGAGATCCTCCAGCTTCAAACTCTATTACCCTTCAAGAACCTGCAGTTCAAAAGCACCCCTCCGACAGCCAAACCCATCAATTCTCTGATTGGATAGTTAAATTTGTGATTGACATGACATTGACCAATGAAATAAAAGGGTCAAAAATTATTTTTAAACATATAAATCCTGATGTGCAAGTATAAAACTGATTGACAAGTACAAAATATTTATGACCACAATTTGAACCCATAGGACTGAGGCAGTGCTGGGAGAAGGATCTGGGAATTCAGATTTTAGAGGATAGTTGGAGGAAGCTGGTTTAATCGTGGTGTGTTTGCTCACATGAAGCACAGTCTCAGCTTATCCAATACAAGTTGCTTCACAGAAATTACTGGACTCCCAGTAAGCTAGTCAGGTTGAAGTTTGCTGACAATGACACCTGCTGGAAATGTCAGGAGGAAGCTGGGACCCTAGTTCACATGTTGTATGCATACTGGAAAAATGATTACTTGTGGTATGGGATCATTAACCTTGTGAACAATCTTTTTAATCTTAAATGATTAAAATGAAGTAAGACAAAGTAAAGCAATTCACCATATTTTAGACAGTAGAGATAAGTAAACATGTTACATTTTCAGATAAAAAGTTATTCTGTGTTATAATGTCTAATATGCTCACTGACTCAACTTTTTTTTTAGTATTTCCCATTACTTTCATACCTAGTGCTTCATTTATAAAAATTTTAGATTGTGTATTCTCAAATACTCAAATCCTAAATTGGGTAAGTTGAAACTGAAGCTCCCCCATAAATCTATTGGAATAAAAAGTGTAGCCTTCACCTCTAGGTTATAAAGTTTCATAAAGAAAAATTATTTCAAGCTTCAATGCTGAACTTGAGTAAATGTGATGAGTTAAATTCCATCACTTCCAACAAACACTTGGAGCAACACAACAAGAACACAGAGAGAGGTGAAGTGAGTGAAGTGGATCAGGTTTTCACCACTGTCAAACACACTGTCATCTATCGGACAAGTGAAGTCTAAATCACTATCAGTGCCTGGCGAGGTGAAGGTAACAAAGCCTGGTGATTTGCCGGTGATGGTGTCGCTGATCCATTTCTGGTACTGGGACACACGAGTGTAGATCCCAGGTCTCATAGGCTCAGCACAGCCATAACCAAAGCTCACAACTCCACTTTGGACCCAGACTGATTCTTTCTTTGTCATAAGTGGTCCCCCGGAGTCTCTCTGTAAAAAGAAATTGATAAAAGTTAAGACAGATAGGCGTCCTGTAGAGGTCCTGACTTGTCTCAGTAAGATCAATCCTGGTGAAGTATGGATCGTGTCAACATGAAACAGATTATTTGCATGTCTGAGTAAGAGGCCATGGTGCAGTAATGTAACAAGTAGTGTAACAAATGATTTCTACATGAATTAATGAAGTAACATGATGCATTACTTCCTTAAAAAGTAACTAGCAGCATTTGTTTTATTAACATCCCACTCTATCTTGTAAACAAACAGTGGGTGTTACCTGACATGAATCCTTCCCTCCAGCTTTTAACCCAGCACAGATCATGTTCTCTGTGATCTCACTGAAGTCTTGATAGTAGCATTTGCACTCGTTGCTTCCCACTATTGGTACATTCACCTCCTGCAGGATGTTGGAAAGTGAACCATCACCTAATTGGAAAAAATTCAAATGCAAGAGCTTTTATTAAAGAAGCCAGCACCATCTTCTTCTCCCTCCACTGTGGATCATCTGCCTCAGTCTCATGCTATTCTTAGCATTCTTTCCTGCTATGTCCTCCTCTACACCCATGAAGCTCTTTTGTGGTCTTGCTCTTTTCTCTCCTGCATGGCAGCTCCATATATTCAATACCCTTTGTCCACCATGTTCCCTCTTGTGCACCTCTTCTCCACTGTATAAACCATATGTCTAACTATGTCTCCAAACCGCTCAACCTGAGCTGTCCCTCTGATGGTCTCATGAATGAAAATCAAAACATCTTTAGCTCAGTATGTCTATGAAGGTTCTCAGTCATCCAGGTCATCATAGTCTAAGGAACGTGGAGACAAGCGTCTGGACTTCTTTAAGTTGCTTGAAGAGGTTTCACCTCTCATTCGAGAAGCTTCTTCAGTTCTAAGGTCAAATGATTGAGAGTCCCAGATTTAAGCCTTGTGGGAGTAACCCCTCAAGAGTGTCCCCCCTTGGCTCATGTGATTAGATAGAGGATCATTAGGGGGTCCATTGTCCCTCTTGGGGGGACACTGCCACAGGACTTAAATTTGGGACTCTAGAACTGAAGAAGCTTTTCGGATGAGAGTTGAAACGTCTTCAAGCCACTTAAAGGAGTCCAGATGCTTTTCTTTACAAGCTCCTTAGACATCTTTAGCTCAGCTTCATGTCTTCTTGTTAGAGCCACCATCTCCAAACTGTACATCATACTATTCACTATTCTTTTTGAACCTTGATAAAGTAAGTAAAGTAAAATAAACTAAATTTTTTGTAACTTACTTGCCGTACTACCAAAACCAGTGACCCAGCTGCTGGTCCCACTGTAGAAAGTGCTGTTTTCAGAGGCTAAACAGATGGGTTGAATGTAGTCTGTGAAATTCACTGGAGCCGACAGCTTCAGGAGGCATATGTCGTTCTCAATTGTTAAAGGGTTGTAGTTGGGATGGCAAACAATGTTTTCAAGTGTCTGTGTCACCTCATTTGGGTTTAAACCTGACTGGCTGTGGCGACCCAGATGGACCTTTGTGAAGGAGAGTTCAAGTCTTGACAAAACGGAAAAAAACGGAAAAAAATATATAGTTATTTTCATAGCATCTTATGTTGACCATTATAACAGTCACCATAGTAACAAATGCAGTAATATATATATATATATATATATATATATATATATATATATATATATATATATATATATATATATATATATATATATATATATATATATATTCCAGTTGATGGAAAGTTTCTCATCTGGCTGTGATTTAATGTGCTATTTATATAGAGTCAAATCAAAGCAACAGCAACAGTTTCTTCAAGGCCTTTTATTCATGTTAGTATTAGCCATCAGTCATTAGAACCAAAAAAATAGCTTAAAAAAAGGGACCACATGATAACCAGACAAGTGCAAAATTATCCATTTTCTTACAAATCACAAGTCTAAAAAAACCCCCAGAACTTTTTGAAGTCAGGAAACAGTGCTAACTCCTGCAACACCATGCAGGAACATTATTATTACTAAAAATGGAAACTTACAATGGTGACTTACAATGAAATGCAGTGAGCGGCCGTCAACACCCACTGGTCGGTGATGAGGGACCCTCCACAGGAAAAACTGCCAAAAATGGATAAAGCTGCCTGCCAGGGCCAACTTCCTGGGGGTGCATCTTGACCTCCTACAATTCTGCTATGTTTTGCAGTCATGCCGCATGCTGATAAATAAAAATGGATGCAAGTTAAATGGTGAGTACGCTGATAAGCCACAATAAAAACCACTTACTGGTAAAGCAAAGAGCATTCCTTATTGTTTTAGGCGTAATGTTTGGCAATTTATCTGTCATGTTGTTTTTGATTGTGTCTGCCTGCAAGCGCCTTTACTAAGAAAGATGCAAAGATTCTTAAAACATGCTGATTGTACAAAAAACTCCACTGACTGTAAGTCAACTTTCAAACCTCCCCAGACTGCAGCTTTTTATTCAGTTTGGTGCTGATATTTGTGAAGATTCTTGTTTTTTTGCAAACAGGGCTTAATAATACTATATTTTAGGTAGACTTCCTGCAGTATTCTTCAGATTTTCAGAGAGAGCCAGTTGTAATTTAAAATGCAATACAATATGCAACATTTTATTGGTGGTGTAAAAATGATCATGTCTTAACTCATGTAGTAGGGTTAGACAAATATATTTGCTCTGTTTGGTAACTTCAATCAAAGCTGTGACTTGGTCAGTATATTACAGATATTCGGTCCTCTCCAAATTAAAATTTTCAAAGTCAAATCTCAACAACAGTTGCCTCAGGTTGCTTTGTATTGTAAGGATAAAGACCCTACAGTAACAGGAAGAAACCTCCGACAGAACCAGGCTAGGGGAAGGACGGCCATATGCCACGAGTGGGTGAGAGTGAGGGGAGGGAGACATAACAAGACATTCAATCCTAAAATATGTTGGCATCGTATCCTGTCCTTGCTGTAAAACCAATATGTTTAGTCATTGTTTATAGTTTCATAACTTTGGCATTTAATATTTAACTTAACAAAACGTCTATCCAAGGGTGTAGACTGTAGGATTAATGTCAAATGAAAAAGACTCCGAGCACTCCTTTGTTGCTGAAACAAATGGGAGGAGTATCGTCTATTGTCTGCAGCTGAGAGGAGGAAATAATCATGTTGAAACCTGAAGCTTGCAGAATGTGTAAAATTGTTCTTGGATGCTTACCAGGCTGCTGTGAATCAGCATCTGAAAATTGAAACAGCGATAACTAGTTAAAACAGTGTATTGCACATCACGATTTGCTTTTGTCAGCACGTGTCAGAGAGAGAGGAAACAAATATGTAAAAATTGAAATTGGACCTGCTCACAGAATTTTAGGAAAAGTGAGTGATTTAAAAACTAAAACTGTCCTTTCAGGAAATTTAAAAGTGTTTTTTCCAATAGCAAATTAAATATATTATATTATACTATATTATGTTATATTACATCTTATGATATTGCCCATGTAATTTAAAAATTCAATTTCTAATATCGTTTGTCTGCTAACAATTCAATTTTATTTATTTATTCAACAGCAATCAAATCAAAGATTTTGTCATTTGTACTTGTGCCAGTATCGTCTCTTCCCTTATAAACACTGGTTTTTATTAGGTTACTGAATTCAGCTCTGCCGAACACGTGCTAAACACATACTTGCCAGTTTATTGATGAATAAGTTGGAAATGTCTATATAAAATAACACAATGTGACTTTCCTGTCCTTACAGGGAATATGCCAAGTGAGCCCTTTAATAGTAACCTGGCAGAAAAAATGTGACTAATGTTTAATGTTTTGTATCTCTGTATTAATCTTTCGCTCTTCTATAGCCCATAAGAAAATAGTGTAGTACTGCAAATAAAATCAATTTCTCACCTTTGCACAAGAGAACGACGATCACAGAGAAACAGCACACAAACTGTTGGAGAGACATTGTTAAGTACACCGGTTTTAATTTGACTTCAAGTATTAAATATGGAAATCCTGGTGAGCTCCACCCACGAGATCATGCCTCCACACTTGTCCTTGCCCTCACTGACCACTGGACCTACATAAGCAACAAAAGACAAGGAACCAGGTCAAACAAGTTGGGCTTGGTGCTGTTGTGGAAGTTTCCATTTAATAAAGCCTGCAGACAAACGGTGAGTGGAAGCTAACCTCCTTTAATCAAAAAAGAACAAAAATCCAAGCTTGGTGAGAGGAGCCATTGCGGGAAGAATGACTAGCAGAGTCTCTCCTGAACCCAGCAAAGTCCTGAGTTTAAATGCCTTCTACAGAAACAAAAAGCAGTACAGTGCTGTTTTCACACATTTAGTCCTCCCCCAAAGAAAAGTTCACACACTCTTGTTACCTCTCACAGTGTTGAAGAGACAAAAGACTCTTCCTGTGGGAGATCAGATAAAATCACCCAGCTGTTTAAAGGCATGAATAAGGTGTGAGACATTGAGACATGCTAAAACCCAGTGGCACCAAAGCATTATACAATAAATAACAATGCGTTTACACGAGAACAAAGTTCATATTCAAAAGATGAATGGATGAGTGAACATGAATGAAATAATTACCCAGATTATTTTCCTGAGAAACACTTCCTTCAACCAGCAGGTGTGAATATGAGACCGTATCTATGTCATGACATGGAAAATCTATGGAGATAAAACATTAACTAAACTATAAAACCAAGGTAATGTTTTAATTATGACATCATTCAATACTTTGATTATTTTTAGGTATGATTATTTCATTTTCATTTTCTCATTTGAAAAGCTGCATATTGTAGATACATGCTCAATAAAGTGAACTACCGTATTTCCCGGACTACAAAGCGCACCTGAATATTAGCCGCACAAGCTAAAATCAGGGGAAAATCCTGTTTTGTACATACATTAGCCGCACCTGACTAAAAGCTGCAGGTGTTTCAATGTTGACTTATCATATGTAAGAGAATATGCACAAAGGGAATTGTCAGGAAAGAGATGGCTGTTTGGAGACACATCCCTTTTATTAATATTTTGAAAAACAAGTTATGGGTACATATTTGCATAACTTTTTAGGTATATGTACAAGTAGCGGTAATTACAAGTACGTATGTACCGTGCTTCATAAATGGATAACAAATGTAGTACATAAAAATAACCTACAGCACACCAGAAAAATAGATTCAGACTACCTTTTAGGCTCAGGTGCAGTGACACGGCTTTAACAAGAAGAAAAGTCAAGTCATTCACCACCATCTTCCTGCGCACTAAAACCACCAAAGTCCTCTTCTCCAGTGTCGGATACGAACAGGCTCAGGGTGGCTTCGTCATCCACTCTCCGCTTCTCTCCTTCGTTGTCACTTTCAAAACCAAAGAAATCCTCGTTGTCAGTGTCAGAGTCGAACACCTTCAGAAGGGCCGTGGCGGTGTCCTCCTCTCCATCATGCAGCAGTCCAGCCCTTCAAAATCCGTTGGTGATCGTGGATGTTTTCACACTTTTCCACGCTGTCAGATTCCACCGGTGGAGTTGAGCATAACTTGCTTTTCGCAAGTTTATGGCCGCTCATCATCCACGCCTCCTGCTGAAGGTGTAGCGCTACTTTGAAGTTTGTTTTTCGCGCTACTTGTACGGCACTATGTTGCCTGGCGGATGGACATGTGACCAACATACTACTCTTGAACCCCAATACTGTGTGTCTGATCACATGCCCTTCCGCCAGGCAACGTAGTGCCGTACAACAGCGGAACAAACAAAACAAATCGTCTTACGATATGACAAAAATCATTTACAATCCATAGAAAAGCCGCACCTGACTAAAAGCCGCAGGGTTCAAAGCTTGTGCAAAAATTAGCGGTTTATAGCGCGACAATTACGGTATTTCTTCTGTCAAAAGGAAGGACTTACTGTAACATACGACTGTTGTTATGACGTGTTTTTTCAGGACTTAAGAAATGGGCTTGGATTTAGTCTAAATATTTGATGTTACATTATATAACCACTTTGATGCAAACTAATTTGTCTATTCTTGTGTGATGTCATGAATAGAATTTCTGAGAAAAATAATCTCGAATGCATTGCCATTCTGCAAAAGGAAAAACAAATAATATGATGTATGTTTGAAATGTTACACCCATTTAAAGAGTAGATGTATTGAGGCTTCATTCGTCCACAGCTGGCCCTGAACAGAATGTAATGTCTGTGAAGGTTCTCAGTCATCCAGGTTATCGTAGTCATAGGAGCTTGCAAAGAAAAGCGTCTGGACTTCTTTAAGTTGCTTGAAGATGTTTCACCTCTCATCCGAGAAGCTTCTTCAGTTCTAAGGTCAAATGATGGGGAGTCCCAGATTTAAACCTAGTGGGAGTATCCCACTCACATCCTGGGCCATCTGACCTCAGGAATTTGCATGATAAGGTGGGGCCAGGTTTCACAATGAGCGCACCCGAAACCCTGGCTGATTGGCACCCACACCCAGTTTCACACCTTGGCTCAGGCGATTAGGGGATCATCAGGGGGTCCTTTTGTCCCTCTGTGGGGGGATACTCCCACTAGGTTTATAGGGCTTTGGAGCGTGATGTCACGGGGGTGGGCGTGGAAAGGATTTTGGCCCGATCCGCCATTTTGGGGGTCTAGCGCAAGTGAAAAGGGAGCGAAGGCACACACAACAGCCATGGTTCGTATTTGCTGTGTGGTCGGCTGCAATGTTCGATCACACGACCGGCAAGAGAATAAGGTTGAAAATGGTTTATCTTTTCATTCTTTCCCAACCTGGAAGCAACATGAGGCAGCTCGTGTATTGATGTTACCAAACGAAGGCGTCCAGCCTGGATAGCAGCTGTGAGAAGAGCTGACGTGCAGTTCTCTTCCATCTCCAAATATCTGTTGGTGCTCCAGACATTTTCATTCCGGTAAGTTCTAAATATGTTCATATCACTCTTTATAGCTTATTAGTATTATTTTCTATGCGCTCTGAGCTCATAGCAAATTAGAACAAACATCCTACTGAGTGATTTTGCAGAACTACCTTCTATCTATAGAGATGCTAATTATTTGGCATTATTGCAGCAAACCAGCCTATGAAATAGATGAAACACATCGTGACTGAGTTCCAGCGCTACACAAGGGACCTGCTTCAAACATACCACCATGCCAATCAGATTACTTCTTCCATGTGAGGGTGAAGAGGTGACCCTTCTGGATAAGATGGTGAAGGTTTGCTGCGTTTGGTGAACAGTGTGATAATAAAACCAGGGAAAAATGAAACCTGCTCCTGTTAAATGTTCTTAAGTCTTGTGCTGTTAAAATTGCTGTATTTTTTCAAAAGATACAGTAAATAAAGTAATGTTAGTAGTGGGTGATATCATGTAAACACTCATGATTTTGTGTAAACATTTTGTCATTTGTAAACTATAAATGACATGGATTCTACACTGTAACTGATGTGATGTTCTATAAGGTGGTTTTAATAAAAAAAGAGGCAAAAATTAGTTTGTTTCTTTATTCAACTTTTGAACAGTGGTACTCAGTATATATTCAGTAAATGCAAATTATTTACACGGCAGTGTACTACAGGCATAAATGTAGACCCCTAGATAAAACATTATGGGTCATTCCCACAACCCACAGCTTTACTGTGTTCCAGCAAAGTATCCAATAGCAGTGACAACTCCTCCAAAGTAGCAGGTGGGATTTTTCTGTTTTGAGGACGGCTCCTTTTCCCTGTCACTACAGATGGTCTGTTTATGTTTTGATCAAGAGCCTTTTTTTGGGCAGCTGAAGAGGAGAAGTCTATCTTATGGCCAACCTCTGGCTGTATCTTGGTCATATTACCCAGCAAAACCCAGTATGCAGGTTCATCTGTAACAGTCCTTGTGCCACGGATCAACACTGTTGCTTCTACATTAAACAGAAGAGCAGTGACGTGGGTGCAGGTCTCTGCGACTCCGGCCATACAGGTGCAGTGGGCGGCTTCAACCTTCCCTGTGATGCTCACAGTGACCCATGGCTGCAATGCTGGTTCATTCAGTCTTTGAGAGTGCAGGACCTGAAACACACACAGACAACGTTCATTTAAAGACAAGAACTATGAGCCAAGGCCGACAAATGTGTTTTATCTACTTTATCATAAATGTAACAAAGTGTTTAGAAAGTTAGCACATACATGTAATTTTTCATTTCTTTATGTGTCCATCTATAGAACGCTGCATGTTATAGTGTAAATCTGCCTGCAGAAAATGAACCTAAAGTATGTACCGGTAATGCAAGGATGTCATCACTTTAGAGATGGAGAAAGCATAAAGTGACAATTATGAATCCCTTAATATGATAAGGAGATTCTGCAGGTCATTGATCAATATATAAAATTAAAATAAACTGTATTTTTAGTGACACAAGATACAAACATGGAAGCAAGATGTTTAATTAGGATTTATAATAAACATTAATAAATTACTGCAATTTCTTTAACCATAAAGAATAACAGTCCTTCAGGAGAATGTCACAACAATGCACTGAACTCACTATGTTATCCACCTAACAGCCTCCACATCTTCTCACTGTAATTTCCTCTCATGAATGAATTTATGCTGCACTAATCTGAATGTTTGCAGGGAAATCAAACGCATTTCACTCGCAGTACTCGAGCTGACTTACCTTTGTTTGAATGACGACTTGTACGCGCTGATTCCACAAATAAGGTACGAAAATATGTCAGGCTACATCAATAGCGGTTGGTCTTCAGGGTTTCTACTCCACGGCCGTATTTCATACGGGTCCACATTTCCAATGCACGCTATTTTCTGCAAGTACCGCCACTTTGCCTCTGAATGAAATCGGTCTCTATACAGTTCATTCTCTTTTGAGCTGCTTTTAAGCATCTTTCTTGTAGTCGTCGTTCCAACACAGTGTGTTTGGTTTGATTCGTAGACCCCGAAAATGGCGCTGCGCTCCCATAATGCATTGCGGCGTGACGTCAACTCCAAAGCCCTATATCTGGGACTCTCCACCATTTGACCTTAGAACTGAAGAAGCTTCTCAGATGAGAGGTGAAATGTCTTCAAGCAACTTAAATAAGTCCAGACGCTTTTCTTTGCAGGTAGGAGCAGTGGTTGAGATTGATGTGGGGCAGGTGAAGAATAAGTCATAGTCAAAGCCCGGGGAGGTGTAGGTAACAGCCCATATGGAAAAGATATATATAAATCTTATAAAGTTTGTATCTGTCTTGTGTGAAACTTGTATGAAAAGCATATAAGTGTGAAAACAGATATAAGATCCCTTGAAAAATTATATAATGAAACTTGTATGTTTTGGATTCTTACTAAAACAATGTATGAAAGTAATGTGAAAGTGGCCACTTTCATGAGTAAATCATGTAAGCCTTATATGATTTACTCATGAAAGTGGCCACTTTCATGAGTAATCACATATAAGTTTTTACTATTTCTTTTCCGTATGGGAAAGCCTGGTGGTGTTCCGGTCACGGTGGCACTGATCCAGTTTTGGTACTGGGACACACGAGCGTAGACTCCTGTTCTACTAGGTAGGGTGCAGCCATCACCAAAACTCAGAACTCCACTCTGGATCTAGATACCTATATTATTTTTTGTCACAAGTGGTACCCCCGAGTATTCCTGTAAAAAATGTGTAAGTTCTTAAAACAGACTTAGATCAGTTGAACATCTCATGGAACTTAATTTCTACTAAATGCATAAAATGGTTCTGGAGCTGTTCGTGTTAACCGTCAATCAGACACACATAACTTGTACTGATTAGTTATAGTATCATCCAACACTCTCACCTTCACATGATTAAATCGTTTTTAGTCACTGACAGAGTATCACAAAACTTGAAATAAATCTAAGTGAAATGATGTATGAATAAATGAACTTGAACAAATAAAGGCCTCATTTTCACTCGTGCTCAGTGTGGACTCGACTCTACTCAGTTTTGGTCATTTTGTCGTACAGTTGATTGTGCATTGGGTCATTATAGCAATGGGGCCAAAAGTCCAGTGACATCATTTGTATACATCACGGCCAAAAAACAACCAAAACACAACAATGGAGTATGGGAAGCTCATCTTGCAACTGGAAGGTTGGCAGTTTGATCCTCTGCTCTGTTTGTCTCGGTCATTGTGCCCTTGGGCAAGAGACTTCACCTATCGCCTACTGGTGTTGGCCAGAGGGGCCGATGGCGCGATATGGTAGCCTCGCTTCTGCCAGTCAGCCTGCTGTGGCTACAACTGTAGCTGCTTCCACCAGTGTGTGAATGAATAGTGGAATTGTAAAGCGCTTTGAGGGTCTCGAAAAGCGCAATATAAATGCAATCCATTATTATTATTATTATTGTTATTATTACCACTACTTTGAGGCGATGGTATACCTGCTGCTCAGTCTATGGCATTTTGTCAGACTCAGGGACCATGGTACTGGTTTCTGTTTAGCTTTTTCTCTTTCTCTTTCAAAAACGGCGGTTTTCATTACTGTTAAGGAGTCCCTCTCATGACTCATCGACCTACACCACTGACTGGCCTATCAGTGACATGCAGTCTGTTGACATCACATTTACGTATCGATTTCCCCCGCTTGGAATACTGGCTGAGTAGGTACAAAAAAAGTACCTGGCACCAGGTACTACCACCTAATGAAAACCCTGAAAACTGAGCTGAGTCAAGTAACTGCTAATGGAAAAGGGCTATAATGTTAATAATCATAAACACTACAGAAAAACAGTGAGTGGTTGAAAGCTGATACTCAATGCAGTCAATTAGGCTTTACATTACAAATAAGCACAAAGTGGTAGTCACCTGACATGAATCCTTTTTCAATCCAGCACAGATCAGGTTATCTGTTATTGCAACCAAGTTTTGTAAGTCACAATTGCACTCATTGTTTCCCACTATTGGTACATTCACCTCCTGCAGAGTCTCTGGGGTGGAACCACCACCTAATTGAGAAATTTTAAAAGAAAGAGCATTTTTACATGTATCACTAATATAAAAGAAAAATATATATTTTATAAATTACTTGATAGGTCACCAAAGCCAGTGACCCAGCTGCTGGTGCCATTGTAGAAAGTGCTGCCTGCTGAGGCTAAGCAGACTGGCTGAATGTAGTCTGTGAAATTCACAGGAGTCGACACCTGCAGGAGGCACATGTCATTCTCATATGTTAAAGCATTGTAGTCGGGATGGCAGATGATGTTTTCAAGTGTCACAGTAACTGCATTTGGAGTAATGAAGTGAGCAGCTGTCAGCACCCACTGGTCGGTGATTAGGGACCCTCCACAGGAAAAAAAAGCCAGCATTGGCTAAAGATGCCTGCCAGGGCCAACTTCCAGGGACTTCATCTTCACCTCCTACGATCCTGCCATTTTTATTAGCTCTGCCACATGCTGACAGAAGAAGACACAAAAGTTCAATAGTGAATACGATGATCAGCCTGGAACTGTAAATTACTAATACCATTTACACTGTAAATTTCAAAAGATTATGAAGGGAAGCAGCAACTACTCAAAAAAAGCTTTTCATTGTTTTAGTTGCCATCTTGGCACATATGTAGCTCAGACAACAACAGGTGTGGGTTTAAATAAAAATAAAATAAAAGACCCAGCCAAAATTGTTTTCTTGCTGAAACAAATGAGTTACAGTAATGTTTGTTAACTGTATTTACAGCACATCTGAAATGGGGAATCGTGCAAAATTGTTCTTGGATGCTTACCAGGATGCTGTGAATGAACATCTGAAAATTGGAACACAAAGACCGATATATCAAACCAGTGGTATTGCACGTCATTACTACTGAAATTCTATTTAAACCCAACTAATGTGAAATTACTTCACTTTAAAAAAAAAAATTATGTAAGTAATTAGTACTTACTTAATTAGTATCATTAACTACTATTACTTACAAATTTAAAAGAGAAATTAGATAATGAAATAGAGGTGACAAGAGCAGAACTTAAAAATGTCAAAAAATTATCTATCCTATCTTACAGAAATGTACAGGCAGGATACATTTCATAGTATCCAGAAATATATTTTTTAGAGTATAAAACTCTTTAACATCTGTAGTTAAACTTTTCACATTTCATGTGAAAAGTTTAACTACAGATTTTAAAAGTTTAACTACATTTTTCTTATGACATAGTTCACATTTCATGTAAACTATGTCATAAGAAAAATGTTTAACAATGCAAATACAACTTAAACTTTTCTCTCACCTTTGCCAAAAAGATTGATCATCACAGAGAAAAAGCACAGGAACCGTTGGAGGGCCATTGTTGATTATGCTGGCTATAGTTTGTTGGTTTCACCCACAGCCTGATGCACCCAGATCTGACCTTCCCCCCAATGACCACTGAAATAACAATAGTAACAAAAGATAAAGCAACAAGTCAAATAAGTCGGTCTGTGTGCCGATGTTTGATAAAAGCTCAAATGATTCACACATTCTTGGAAATACACACTGGGATTCATAGAAATTTTATGTAAGAGAAGAAACTATTCTAAAGGCTGTGGTTGGAGGTTGTTTTCTCCAGCCTGGAGGTGGATGTTGGTGTTACTATAAAATCTATCAACCTAACATGCATAATTTATGGCTTTAAAACATTAACTAGTATGCAAAATAAGTAAGCAAGTACGTTTTGATATTTTCATTTGTTTTTGGTTTTTTTTAGATTAAGGCAAAATAATTTCATTAAGGCTTGGCATGCTTGTAATACTGACAAACTCAATTGGTGCCACAAGTGAAAACAGCATACTGCACATACATACAGTCCCGATCAAACGTTTAAGATCGCGTGAAAAATGGCAAAAAAATCATATTTGCATGATTGTATCTAAATAAGATTCCAAGCAGAGCTTCAAAATGCAACAACAAGAAATGAGAGTGAGACAAAAAAAATTTAAGCATGCAATTTTTTGAAAACAACCCTTAAACAGAAACAGGCTATGAATCCACATTTCTGCACAGATTTAGCGTTTTAAAGGCATGTGATCTTAAACTTTTGATGAGCTGTAAAACAGCCTGTCTCAGTTCACGCATTCTTTTCAATAAATTGCATGCTCAAAAAAATATTTTGTCTCATTCCCATTTCTTCTTGTTGCATGTTGAAGCTCTACTTGGAACCTTATTAAGATCCAATTATGCAAAATATGATTTTTAGCTATTTTTTAAGTGGTCTTAAACTTTTGATCGGGACTGTACAACATATGTTGTAAACTTCTTTCAAAACCTGTATTGATGAAAGACCAAATTATGGTGAAAAATCCACCATATACACGTTTTTACTTTTGGCTCTAAATAAATTAGAAGTATTTAGCTGAAGTGTATTTTATTTGTGTTTAGTTCTTTTTTTTAACTTGTAGTTCTAAATTGGAAGATTATTGTGATATTGAAATATAAAAATAAAATTGTATTTCGCTCAAAATAAGCGTCACACTTGCGGAAGCCAGTATACCTGCCGAAACGCCATGCATTTATCGAGACTTTCAACCCCAGGTAGGCCAATTATGGATCTTCAGATCCACATTACGTCAGCAGCTCCACCGTGAACCATGTTAAAAACAAACACCACTCACGCCTCATAGACGACAGCTTACAGTCCTGCGTAAAGATGAAAGTGACTTCGTTGCAGACGCTGTGCGCAGAGGTTCAGGAGCAGAAGTTCCATTGAAAACATACCACTGCAGACCTGGTGCTTTTCAGCATCTCTTTATTGACCACTTTTCACACACGGTTGTTGTACGCATACAGTCGGCTGTAGCTTTTCAGCTCACTGCCCGACACACACCAACACAACAGCAGAGAGAGCACAGACTTTAAGGTGGCGAGGCGTGATTGCGGGTGCCGCTCAGGTGCGTCCGACTCCCATGCAGCGGCGCTGCAGCCCCCCCGCCACACACATTAACCAGGTAAAATACATATTTAGGCAGAATTTTGCAAATATCTATTTTTCATCTTTTAGCAGCATAGTGCTTTTTTTCCAATTATTTTTTAAAAGTCAGGTCAAGGCTCCAAAAGCCCAAAGGCGATATAAGGGTGGCGGCTCACAACAGTTTTTGTTTGCTACATGGATCATTTTAGTTCAGCTGGGTGTCTTTCCTTTTGTTATATTTCTTTAAGAGTTCAAAATGTGTTAATTACATAAATAAAATGTAATTTTCTCATTAGCACTTCATGGATTTAATAAGCAACACACTTTAGTTATTCACACAAAGCATAAAGGTAAAAAAACAATACAGTGGGGCAAAAAAGTATTTAGTCAGCCACCGATTGTGCAAGTTCCCCCACTTAAAATGATGACAGAGGTCAGTAATTTGCACCAGAGGTACACTTCAACTGTGAGAGACAGAATGTGAAAAAAAAATCCATGAATCCACATGGTAGGATTTGTAAAGAATTTATTTGTAAATCAGGGTGGAAAATAAGTATTTGGTCAATAACAAAAATACAACTCAATACTTTGTAACATAACCTTTGTTGGCAATAACAGAGGTCAAACGTTTACTATAGGTCCTTACCAGGTTTGCACACACAGTAGCTGGTATTTTGGCCCATTCCTCCATGCAGATCTTCTCGAGAGCAGTGATGTTTTGGGGCTGTCGCCGAGCAACACGGACTTTCAACTCCCGCCACAGATTTTCTATGGGGTTGAGGTCTGGAGACTGGCTAGGCCACTCCAGGACTTTCAAATGCTTCTTACGGAGCCACTCCTTTGTTGCCCGGGCGATGTGTTTTGGATCATTGTCATGTTGGAAGACCCAGCCTCGTTTCATCTTCAAAGTTCTCACTGATGGAAGGAGGTTTTGGCTCAAAATCTCACGATACATGGCCCCATTCATTCTGTCCTTAACACGGATCAGTCGTCCTGTCCCCTTGGCAGAAAAACAGCCCCATAGCATGATGTTTCCACCCCCATGCTTCACAGTAGGTATGGTGTTCTTGGGATGCAAGTCAGTATTCTTCTTCCTCCGAACACGACGAGTTGAGTTTATACCAAAAAGTTCTACTTTGGTTTCATCTGACCACATGACATTCTCCCAATCCTCTGCTGTATCATCCATGTGCTCTCTGGCAAACTTCAGACGGGCCTGGACATGCACTGGCTTCAGCAGCGGAACACGTCTGGCACTGCGGGATTTGATTCCCTGCCGTTGTAGTGTGTTACTGATGGTGACCTTTGTTATTGTGGTCCCAGCTCTCTGCAGGTCATTCACCAGGTCCCCCCGTGTGGTTCTGGGATCTTTGCTCACCGTTCTCATGATCATTTTGACCCCACGGGATGAGATCTTGCGTGGAGCCCCAGATCGAGGGAGATTATCAGTGGTCTTGTATGTCTTCCATTTTCTGATGATTGCTCCCACAGTTGATTTTTTCACACCAAGCTGCTTGCCTATTGTAGATTCACTCTTCCCAGTCTGGTGCAGGTCTACAATACTTTTCCTGGTGTCCTTCGAAAGCTCTTTGGTCTTGGCCATGGCGGAGTTTGGAGTCTGACTGTTTGAGGCTGTGGACAGGTGTCTTTTATACAGATGATGAGTTCAAACAGGTGCCATTCATACAAGTAACGAGTGGGGGACAGAAAAGCTTCTTACAGAAGACGTTACAGGTCTGTGAGAGCCAGAGATTTTCCTTGTTTGAGGTGACCAAATACTTATTTTCCACCCTGATTTACGAATAAATTCTTTACAAATCCTACCATGTGAATTCATGGATTTTTTTTTCACATTCTGTCTCTCACAGTTGAAGTGTACCTCTGGTGCAAATTACTGACCTCTGTCATCATTTTAAGTGGGGGAACTTGCACAATCGGTGGCTGACTAAATACTTTTTTGCCCCACTGTATATGCAGTGTTATCTTCATTTTAGACGTATTTGCGGCTCCCAGTGTTTTCTTTTGCGTGGAAACCAGGTCCAAATGGCTCTTTGGGTCTTAAGGGTTGCAGACCCCTGATCTAGGTGATATTTTCTTTTGTGACCCACTCCTGTTGACATTGCATTTTCATTTTATTTAGAACCATTTTGATCACCTTTCCCATCTTGCAGCAACTTACTAGTATGATGCCAGTTGGGCTGATAAGTGATAAAGTCTGCTTTTGTTTTTGTGATTATTGTTTTACTCTGCCCATTCTTTGTTTAAGCTAGGTAATAAGAAAAATGTGCAGTAATTCAAATAAATGTCAGTCTTCCTCACCTTTGCATAAGAGAATGATGATCACAGAGAAACAGAACATCCGTGGAAGAACCATTGTTAACTACACCTAACTTTGACTTCATCTACTACATATACCTGCTCAGCTCCACCCACAGGATCATGTGACCTAAGATGGCCTTCACCAAGACAAATAAAATGAAATCTACAGCTGTTTTTGCTTTGTTGTTTATAGACACCTCAATCACCACACATATATGATCACCACACACACAGACATTCACATTTGTTCAGTATCAGCTGTGACGCCATTTAAAACGCCGTTTTCTTGAAATTATGCAGGGCACTCCTCATGGTTCCCTCATCCAATTACTTTTAACTCCTTTCACCCAATCAAGGAAGAAAGAAGTGCAGACCACACTAATTCATCACTGATTCGCCTTGCTACCTTTTCGGTACCAATGCTTGTCCCAGTATTCACTTGTATTATAATCCTACTATGCATTTTGATGTGTTTAACACATGATCAAGCAAACAAACGACAGAATACTTTACGTCTTACATCTTAGCAATAATATTCTGCCATCATGCACTATCGTTTCGTGCTAGTTCTGTTTACTTTTCTCTTCTTTTGTCTCCACTTTTTCCACCCATATTTGGAGGCCCTGCAGCTTCGTGACAGAGAACCGACATCCCAAGTAAGCTGAGGATGAAAAGACGGGGGTGTTGTTGCTGGAAAAGGAGACGTTATGTAATCATTGGAAATCCCTAATAAGATTGAGGAACTAATGACCCAGTCACAGAGGGAGTACGGGCAGTGTAGCATTACGATGCTAACAGAGTCCTGGCTAACACCGGACATGAATGTGGCGCTGCCTGGTTTCCAGCTGCTGCCGGTTCACAGGACGAGAGACAGCAGTGAGAGGAAAGGAGGGGGACTGGCAGTGTTTGTTAAATGACAGATGGTGTAACCATGGGTACATCGCTATGAAAGAATAGCTCTGCAACAGATACATTGAGCTGTTAGCTGTTAGCATGCGGGGAGGCAGTCTGTGACTCTCTGTGGTCAGCAGACTGCAAACCCAATCTCTGAGAGCCCTTTTTATAATATCAGGGGACTATAATGACACATCGCTCGACTCCACACTGTTGACCTTCCAACCATACATACATTGGGTAGACAGGTCAGCTTTAAAGAAAAACAGTAAAATGTACAACAGAATAGGGGAGTCGAGGAGAAAAATGATAACTCTACTCAGACTGAACTCCTGATAGGGGATCAGTGTGAGCATCCAGTCATGCGGCATGACTGCGCTGGTCCAGTCGACCTGCCGTCTGTATTGGGTAGGGGACAAGCAGCAGAGGCCTTTGGAATGGGGGACGGGGGTGAGTGCGTAACTCTGGTAAATGGTAAATGGCCTGTATTTGTATAGTGCTTTACTAGTCCCTAAGGACCCCAAAGCGCTTTACACAACGCTTTACACACACATTCACACACTGGTGATGGCAAGCTACATTGTAGCCACAGCCACCCTGGGGCACACTGACAGACGCGAGGCACCACCGGACCCTCTGACCACCACCAGTAGGCAACGGGTGAAGTGTCTTGCCCAAGGACACAACGACCGAGACTGTCCAAGCCAGGGCTCGAACCGGCAACCTTCCGATTACAAGGCGAACTCCCAACGCTTGAGCCACGATCGCCCGAACTCTGTACGTGCATGCATGTGTGTATGTGTCCTGTGTTCAGCTTGACAGAGTGACCTTCCAACCAGTAAAGTGAAAGTCAACAGTCCGCAGCCGATGCAGGTGACCTTGGGAGGATATGGGCATAGAGAGTCATAACACAGTCTCATGATCAAGAATCGGGCTCTCCTGAACCCAGGCTTCTCGTTGAGAAAGGGGTGCCAATTGTGTTGAGGGACCAGTTAATCAAATCAATATTCTTTAGGTTTTAGAGAACAAGACCGAGAGACTCCCTGAGGATTCAAGTTAGACGAGACTAGACAAGAGAAGCCAAGCAGGAAAGAAAAGTTCAGAGCCAAAGCAAGAGGATCCGCTGGCACAAGTTGGATATGACAGTGCGCTTTTATTCACGAATGACTCAGCTCTGGGTGTTACTATGGATTAAATTTTTGATATTTTAAAAATCTATTCTTGTTAAACCCATATTGTATAACTAATTTGTTAAACTGAATAAAGTCTGTTCTTTCAAATATATGCTCCAAATATGTTATTTCTTTACAACTCCAAATAGGAAGTTAATTACATTATTGTTCTGTAGTATGTCAGGGTTGTTCCAAATGGGTGTACGTTTGCATGGGATAATTGAAACTTGGTCATGGAAACTCCCAACATGCTGTCAGAGAGGAGCTGATGTTGATGCTTTTAAAACATACATGTTGTTTTGATGTTGGAGCTGATGAATAGCACATCTTTTATAGGGGAGAGATGATGAGCTGATGGAGCTCAGGCATGTGTCAGCCTCCCCACCACACCCTGAACCCACTGTTCCACCCCTCCCCTGCAGCTGAGCCACAAATCATACCCCGCCACAGTATGTTTTAACCACCCTGAGATAAATCGTAGCCTGTTGGCCAAGAAGTAGTGTTGAAAGTTAGGCAGATCAAATCCTCCTTTATCCTTGGCCGTTTGTCACATTGTTAAACTAAAATACGCAGGTTTATCTTTCCAAAGGAATTGGAACTGGAACTGACGATTCCAGAGAACTAAACCAGTGTGGCGATGGTTTACTTGGGATCACTGAGAATAAATAATTTATTCTTGGCAAGACCATCATTTTTATTGTAGCGACCCAAGTGATATGGGTAGAGATTTCCATCTAGCCAGATCATCTTCTACTTTCTTTAAGTATAGATAATTTAATGATTGCAAATCTACCCTCTGTGTCTACAGCTGTATTGAGTACTGTGAAATTAATATTTTTGCATATTAAGATTTCTAATACTCTTTGCCTAAAGTTATAGCAGGCTGAGAACACATTAGGAAACTCAGGTGTTTTAAGTTCATCTGTAGCTTTGGCAGGTCTACGAGTCTCTTGTAATAAAACAACATATGCCTGTAGTTTTTTTAAGCTTGTTAAATATCTTTAATTTCTTCTTTCTGGAGCCGGCTCCATGCATATTCACATGAGACAATCCTTAATGTGCCCCTAATTGTTTGTGTTTAACTAATGTTGGATGCTACATGTGACGTGTGTGCATGCTAACTTATATGAACTAGCATGTACATGCTTGTGTGTGTGTGTGTGTGTGTGTGTGTGTGTGTGTGTGTGTCCTATATGTCAGCGTGTGCTGTGAGGCTGTAGTGGATGTGCTGACGCTGAGTGCATGTGTGATCATGCCATGCAAATGTGTAAAGATCCAGGGTGTTGTGTGTCACTGCGTGGGAGAATAGGTGATCAGTGCAGTGAAAAAAGGGAGAGGGAAGAGACCTGTGAAAAAGGGCAAGTGGGAGGGATGAAACATAAAAAAAGAAATTGTGATTAATGTAACACTGCTGAGCCCATCTGAATTTAGATGTGTCAGATCATGCGTCATTCCAGGATTTCTTTATGGAACTGGTCGTTCACGCTGAAGTCCGTTCATTTCAGCTCCCTGCAGCGACTCTTCACTTGCTCCTTTTGGTTGAAAAGATTAAATTTGGCCACAACAGGACGTGGTCTCCCAGCACCCGGCCTCTTAGCTCCGATACGATGGACTCTGTTGAAGCAGATGTTCTTAACTGTTTTTTAACTGTTGATTTAGTGTCCTCTCCAGGAGACTCTGGGATATCTGAAAAAAACAAGGTTATCTTTCATGCCACAGGCCTGAAGATCAATGACAGTCTCCTTCATTAATTTTTTTTTATTTCCTTCACCAAGATGGGTCACATTCTCAGTTAGAGACTTGACCAAGTCCCATATTGAGCCGTTTTCAGCAGCGAGTGTTTCCACCTGCTGTTGGCTTAATTCCAAGTATTCTCTCAGGGATTTTTTAAAAAATTATTTGGTATAACTGAAACTTAGAAAACATTTGTTTATTTTAGAGCCACCATTCACTTCGCAGCCTTATGCACTATTAATATACACGGGAAATACTTATAATACTACTATAATGCTTATAGTATAATACTTACATTAATACATATATTTTGATAGAAGAGCTTATATGTGTGCTATGTTTTAGTCACAAACAGAGCTTAAAAGATCACATTTTATCTTACTTTTATTTTTCTTGTCATATAAAATTTTCTAGATATTTGCTGTTAGTTATGTTCTTTTATCTTTTATTTAACAATGCAGACAAGTCACTTTATACTTGATAATAATAAGCTTGATGATACTGTCACTTGAAACCTTAAAACATGGATGATGACAGGAAGAGAGAGAGAGAGGGAGCAAAAAAAATATAATGGCCATCCAATCAATAAAATAAAAAATAAAATAAAATAAAGCCAATGTAGCTTCTGTTTGCCTGCATTCCCTTATGGTGATTTCACATTATAAAGTAGTCTCTTACACTGTTATTAAATATGGATCTCCAGCCTGCATCCATGCACTTCATGGATGATTTTTGTGGTTTCCAGTAGCTTATGATATGAATAGTAGCATTTAACAGGGTACATATTACTCTAAGCATGGCTTGAATAGGCTGGTTTCTACTACAAATCTATTCTTTTTCATATAAAAGCAGCGCTCTTACTGGGCAAGTTTGCTTTGTGTATGGAGTGGAAAGGTGATTTTCCAGTGTCTGTATTGTCTGTATTCTACTTTAATTGCTTGAAGATTTGCGGCACTGCCTCTTTGTGTTTAGTTAATAAAACAATGTTGTGCATGTTTCTTCTCTTATGTGCTTGTATCCTTTCGGCGGGGACTGGTCTGCAGTGCCATACAGGGAAGGCGAACACACCTGCACGGCATCCGTGGACTTAAAATCTGTACTGGGTCCTATCATGTTGTTGTTGTTGATATTTGGTCAGCTGGCGGCTGAAATGCTGCAGCTGTGTGTGTGTTTCTGAACAGCAACCGTGCATAAAGTATGCTGGAAAGCAGTAAAATGTGATTTGGTCTGCCATGGATATATTACAGTGATGCCGAAACCCAGGAGGGGGGCGCGGCAGACCCAGGACCAGACCAGCAAAGGGAGGAGCTGGCAAAAAAGGTGGCCGAATTGGTGGCCACACACAAGGAGCAGGTGGCGGTGTATCGCTGCTGGGGGGAAGAGCCACAGGACTGATCCAAGCGCCACCTGCAGTTTATGGCAAGTCTGACAGTTTGGGTTGGTTCCTGGCTGACACCGCCGCCACTACCCCAACAGTTCTGGCGGTGGAGGGCCACCCATGCCTGCCCGCAGTGTGCGATCAGCAAAGACGCAGCCTGCAGCTATATATGTCCCCACTCCACGGGTGGGAGAGGCTAGTGGCCAGCAGGTGCCTGCGCTGATCCCAGCGCCGTGGAGTAACTACCGTGCATGCGACCTGCACCAGCAAGGAGCAGTGGAGGAGCCGGAGGTTCAGGAATGGAGGTTCCCATGCCAGGGGAGCCTGCACGTAAGCCCGAGGTCGGCCGGCGGGTCAGACCAGCCTCACCTCCACCAGAGGCTGTAGCGCCTCGTGGTCTCGCGTGCTGCGTGCGCACCCGGCTGCCTGTGAGCCTCGGCTTGCCGACACCGCGCTGTGACTGCTTGCTACACGGTCGACCACCGGACCAGCTTCACCGTCGCTACTAGAGAAGTAGTTGGCCATCCGAGCTGTTATCGCCTGGTTGCTGGACCAAAGAATCGCCCCTGGCTCACACTGTTTTGTCAGCCACTGTAAGAGAAGGTTTTCATGGATACAACATGTTTTAACTTTTTACACAAATGTTGTCTTCAATTTGTCTTTATAGATTTATAGATTCATTTCAGTCATTTACAATAACTTGCCTTCAGGAACTCGGGGCGGACCTCATCCACACCAGGGGCTCTGCCACCAAGGAGTTCTTTAACTGCCTCAGTGACCTCACCCCTGGAAATTGGCGGGTCATCCCCCTCATCCCCACACTCTGCTTCCTGCTCAGAAGACGTGCCAGTGGGATTAAGGAGGTCCTTAAAGTATTCCTTCCACGCCCAACAATTTTCTCAGTCGAAGTCAGCAGTGCTCTGCCAGCACTATACACAGTGCAGGTAGAGCACCGCTTACCCCACCTGAGACGCCTGATGGTTTGCCAGAATCTCTTCGAGGCAGTCCGAAAGTCTTTTTCCATGGCCTCTCCGAACTCTTCCCACACCCGAGTTTTTGCTTCAGCCACTGCCTGAGCCGCATTCCGCTTGGCCTGTCGGTACCTGTCAGCTGCCTCCGGAGTTCCACAGGCTAACCAAGTCCAATAGGATCAACCGTTCCTCCCAATCACGCACCTCCAGGTCTCGCTGTCGTTACCCATGTGAGCATTAAAGTCTCCCAGTAGGACAACAGAGTCTCCAGGTGGAGCACCTTTCAGCACCCCACCCAGGGACTCTAAGAAGGCTGGGTACTCTGAACTGCCACTCAGCGCCTAAGCGCAGATGACAGTCAGGACCCATTCCCTGACCCTAAGGCGCAGGGAACAAACCCTCTTATCCACCTTGATCATTAATATGCAAATTCTCATGACCATTGATCAAAACCCACTGATCAATGGCCATGAGTACCATTGACAGAGATTTGGGCAATGGCTGCAACCACAGCATTGTAAGATGGTGAAAGATGTACCCTAAGGCCCCTTCCTCGATTCAGAGATGGTCTTTCCCTAATCACGTAAATGGCCTCCTTGATTCCACGCTCAAACCAGCGTTCCTCCGTGTCCAGGATGTGTTCATCCTCATCCTTGTAAGAGTGTCCACTTGCCTGTAGGTGTAAATAGGCTGCAGAGTCCTGGCCTGACGAGGTAGCTCTTCTGTGTAGTGCCATACGCTTTACCAGAGGTTGTGTGGTTTCCCCGATGTATAAATCCTGGCAATCCTCCTGGCACTTAACAGCGTACACTATGTTATTCTGTTTGTTTCAGGGGACCCGATCCTTGGGGTGGAGCAAGTTTTGGAGTGTTTTGGGGTTTAAAAGCCACGGAGACACGATGCTTAGAAAAAATGCATCTCAACTGTTCTCATACTCCTGGCACGTACAGGATCACTACAGGTTTTCACTTAGGCAGTGGTTGTCCTTCTCTCCTGGATCGGCTGGAGCTTTCTTTAGGCGCCTTCCGAGCTTTGACAAATGTCCAGCTGGGATAACCACATTTACTCAGGGCCTTTTTGATGTGATGTTCTTCTGCTTCCCTGACTGTGGGGATGGTGTTCGCTCTGTGTTGTAGCCTCCTGATGACACCCAGTTTATGCTCCAGTGGTTGATGAGAGTCAAACCTTAAATACTAATCCATATGCGTAGGCCACTTTTCATATCCTCCCTGGTGAATTTGATGTGTTGGTCCACCGATTTAATGTGATCTGTGAATTGTGGTAGGTCATGAGATTTGATTTTTTTTGGTTTTAGAACAGAATAGAATAGAATAGCTTTTTATTGTCAATGTTACAAGAACAATAAAACACAGTTTGGCATCTCTCAGTTGTGTGTAATACACAATAACATAAGTATTTACACAATAACACAGGCTTTAACATTTACACAAGAAAGATATGTACAAGTTATACATACACATGCATACGTACAGATACACCCATACATACTATCAATATACAATTGTACTTAGTAGTCAGTATAAGCTTTTAATGATATGTTTGCATATGATAGAATACTGCATGATGACCTTTTTATGACTTAGACTGTTGTCCACTACAAGACTTGTTTTATACATTCTTTCTCACAGCAATAATAGCTGAACAAGCTGTTATTATTTCACTCCTGCCAGGAAGAGGAGAGCTGGATACTTTTATCTGCACTCCCTAACAAGAAGAGGGGCCACGTCCTTCAGAATCACACACACACACACATACACCTACATACGCACATACATACGCACTAATATTCCTCTTTCTATGAATAGACGTATTCACTGTTGTATTATTTTTGTATAGAAATAAAGACAAGTGCACGAACAGAGCGCACATCACAGGGCTCCCACTCTGGTGTGAGCGTTCTGTGATCGCCCTTGCAAGTAAAAGCTGCAGCGTCTGTGTGTTTCTACCTTTAGATTCTTAGCTGAAGAAGTGTCTTTAGAATAAATCTCTTGACACATACATACACACAGACACATCTACACAGATATGGGAATTTGCATATTACTGATCAAGGAACTGACCTCCCAGCTGTTTTTTCCTTCATGTGTTTCAGTTCACTATCACCTACAGACCTTGTTCCCACAATACCAAACCCGACGCTCTCTCTCACCAATTCACCGCCTCCAAGGATTCTGCTTGTGACTCTCCCATCATCAACCATCCTCTGGTTTTCTTCAGCCCCTACCTACACCAAGCCGCCCCTGGTCTCATATTGCTGTCGACTTCATCACTGGTTTGCCACCTTTGTCAGGTAACTCTGTCATTCTGACCATCATTGATCATTTTTCTAAAGCTGCTCCCTTTGTTGCCCTCCCTAAGCTTCCTACGGCCCTAGAAACTGCCCGGCTCCGGACAAACCATGTCTTCCGTCTCCATGGAATCCCCGTTGACATAGTTTCAGACAGGGGCCCACAATTCACGTCATATGTCTGGAAGGTGTTTTGTTCCTCCCTGGGAGCTCAGGTCAGTCTTTCCTCTGGCTTTCATCCACAGACTAACAGCCAAACTGAGCGGGCCAATCAGGAGCTTGATGCGGCCCTCCGATGTGTGGCATCCACCCACCAGACCACCTGGAGCAAGCAACTTCCATGGATTGAGTACCCTCACAATGGCCTCACCTCCTCAGCCACCGGAGTGTCCCCTTTCGAGGCGTCCCTGGGCTTCCAACCACTTCTGTTCGCTGCCATTGAAGGTGATCATTTTGTGCCTTCTGTACAGCAGGTGTCAGCGCGCTCGGAGAGAGCCACACGAGATGCCCTTCTCCGCATAGTGGAGCGGAACAAATGCCTGGTGGACCGCCATAGGACCCTGCCACCGACTTACGCACCCGGACAAAAGGTTTGGCTGTCAACCAGATTCATTCCGCTCAGATCTGAATCCAAGAAACGGTCTCCTACCTTTATTTGCCCATTCAAGATTGACTCTCTGGTTCACCCGGTAACAGTCTGCCTTAAGCTGCCCCAGAATATGCGGATTCACAATGTTTTCCACGTGTCGCAAGTGAAACCCTGTCTCTCCAGTCCTTTGTGCCCTCCTTCCAGACCCAGGTGTCAGGGGCCTGGGGCATGGTTTGTAATACCTGGTGGATTGGGAGGGCTGCGGGATGGAGGAGCATTCATGGATCCCATGGGCGACACTTCTGGACAAGAACATGGTGCAGGCATTCCATGAGGCACACCCTGAGAAGACTGGAGGTCGCCGGGAGGCTCCCGTTGGGGGAGGGAGTACTGTCACGGTCTGGATGATCAGCAGGACGCCAATCACCAGCTTCTGCTTTTCTCTCTTTGTTCTCTCTTTCTCTCTCTCGTTGGTTAGAACTCATTGCGGGTTGACGCCCTCGGCCCATGCCCCTCGTAGGAAGAAACATCTGAGCCTCATTAGTGTGTCCAGTATTCAATCCAGGGAGCGACTCCTGTTCTTATCGGGATCGTTGCATGACTCGCATTAGTGAAGTCAAGCTTCAGCAAGTGTTCCCTCATGTCTTAGTGCTTTGTATTAACAAGGGTTTCTTTTTGTACATACTCCCTGGATTGTTTCCTCTGTGTTTCCCGTGACAAGTGTCGGAGAGAGAGACTGATTTCGTGTGTGGATTGTTTGGAGAGGCACAATTGCTTTTTCTCCCGGATTTCCCTGGAGTCCTGTCCCCTCACCTTTTGTATATAGCCCAGGCCTGCACCTAAAGCTTCCGGTTGCGCCGTTAGATGGCTGCACCGACGAGAGCTCCCAGTCATCTCAGCAAAAATGTTATTATTTATTTTGTACTGCTTTCAATTTCTGTGCGCACAGCGCGATCATACACTCGGTATGACAGACAAACGCTTCTGGAGCTACGTTCGTCAGCCAGTTCGGACTTTACTGCGGGTTTCGACTCCGTGGACGCTCTGCTGCCTGGGATCCTTTGTTTACTCCCGCGACGTCGAGGGAAAACAAAGAGGGGGAAACGCGCCGGAGTTTTGTGCCGAACGCGACAGAGAAACAGCAAGCCACCTCTTCCCAGCATCCTGCTCGCAAATCTCCAGTCTCTGGACAACAAACTTGACGAGCTGCGTGCACGGATTAAACACCAACAAGACATCAGGAACTGCTGCGTTCTGGCCTTCACAGAGACATGGCTGGAGCCCAGTGTCCCCGACTGCGCCATTACTCCGGATGGATTCACTG
The DNA here is from genome assembly GCF_965226115.1 of Aulonocara stuartgranti. Classification (NCBI taxonomy): domain Eukaryota; kingdom Metazoa; phylum Chordata; class Actinopteri; order Cichliformes; family Cichlidae; genus Aulonocara; species Aulonocara stuartgranti. Next base: position 47,526,228 of record NC_138941.1, on the reverse strand, counting down.
TTTACCGGGGAGACTGAACGAAGGACTCAGGCAAGAAAAGGGGAGGAGGGGTGTGCTTTATGGTTAACTCCTTGTGGGCTAGAGATGTGTGTATCTTAAAAACTTACTGCTCTCAGAGTCTCGAGCTGCTGACCGTTAAAGTCAGGCCTTTTTACCTCCCGAGGGAGTTCAGCTCAGTTTTCCTCTCAGCTGTTTACATTCCCCCACATGCTGATAAAGCTACTGCTATGGATGAACTGTATGACATCATTACTGAACTTGAGAACAAAAATCCAGAAGCTGCCTTTATTGTGCTGGGAGACTTCAACAGAGCCAACATGAAGAAGGTTCTCCCCAAATGCTATCAGCACATCTCCTTCCCCACAAGAGGTGATCAAACATTGGACCACTGTTACACTCCATTCAAAGTGTGCTACAAACCCCTCCCCCGCCCAGCTTTTGGTAAGGCAGACCATTGTTCCATACTGCTGCTGCCTGCGTACAGACAAAGACTGAAACAGGAAAAACCAGCTTCCAGGGTTATTTACAAATGGGACAGTGAGGCTGAGGAGGTCCTGCAGGACTGCTTTGACACAACTGACTGGCAGATATTTGTGGATGCAGCTGATGGCAACATCAATGAACTCACAGACTCTGTCATTGGATATATTGGAAAGTGCATGGATGATACCATCACAAAAACCACTGTCCGCATATATCCAAATCAGAAACCCTGGGTAAATAAAGACGTTCGCGCCAAGCTAAAAGTGCAGACCTCTGCCTTTAACTCCAGGGATGCTGATGCATATAAAGCATCCAGGTACGACCTCCGAAAGTCCATAAAAAAGGCCAGAAAGGACTACAGGGACAAAATGGAGTCCAGCTACCACAGCTTTGACACCAGGCGACTGTGGAATGGACTGCGCTGCATCACTGACTACAAGAAGGTCAACACAGTCAGTGTTCAGCCCACTGCATCTCTTGCAGACGAGCTTAACAACTTCTATGCTCGTTTTGACGCAGACAACAGAGAGCAGATACTCTACCATCAGGAGGACAGTGAGGCTGCAACTCTAACTCTGAAAACAGAAGCTGTGAGATGGACCTTTAAAAAGGTAAATCCTCACAAAGCTCCAGGACCAGACGGCATCCCAGGCCGGCTACTCAGAGTGTGTGCAGACGAGCTGGCAGAGGTGTTCACCAACATCTTCAACCTCTCCCTGAGGCAGTCAGTGGTCCCCACGTCCCTCAAAGCATCCACCATCATTCCCGTTCCCCGAAAATCAGTGGTCTCCTGTCTGAATGACTACCGTCCTGTTGCACTGACATCCGTCATCATGAAGTGCCTGGAGCGGCTGGTCAAAGGTCATATCTGCTCCTCCCTCCCTGACACACTGGACCCTCTTCAGTTTGCCTATCGGACAAACAGAACCACAGAGGATGCCATCGCCCTGGCAACGCACACCACCCTCACTCACCTGGAAAAAGGGAATACATATGCAAGGATGCTCTTCATCGACTACAGCTCGGCATTTAACACCATCATCCCCTCAAAACTTGCCACGAAGCTCGTCGACCTTGGGCTGGGAACACCGATCTGCAGATGGATTCTAAACTTCCTCACAAACAGGCCCCAGGTGGTGAGAGTTGGTAAGCACACCTCCTCATCACTCATCCTAAACACAGGTACGCCACAGGGTTGTGTGCTTAGCCCCCTCCTATATTCCCTGTTCACACATGACTGTGTTGCTAAACAAGAGTCCAACATCATCATCAAGTTTGCGGATGACACAACCATCATAGGCCTCATCACAGACAACGATGAGACGGCCTATAGAGAGGAGGCGATGGCGCTGTACGAGTGGTGTCTGGAAAATAACCTGACTCTCAACATCAGCAAAACTAGAGAGATGATAGTGGACTACGGGAAACGACCAGTCAGAGAACACCAGCCCATCCACATCAACGGTGTCAAGGTCGAAAGGGTCAGCAGATTCAAGTTCCCTGGAGTCAACATCACTGAGGACTTCTCCTGGACCCTTCACACAGACACTGCTATCAGGAAAGCTCGCCAGCGGCTTTACTTCCTGAGGAGGCTGAGGAAGTTTAGCATGAATGCCAACATCACCTCAAATTTTTACAGGTGTGCAATTGAGAGCATGCTGACAAGCTGCATCACAGTTTGGTACGGAAGCTGCTCTGCCAGCAGCCGTAAATCACTACAGAGGGCGGTGAAGGCAGCAGAGCACATCACTGGTACGAGGCTTCCTGCCATTCAGGACATTCATCTCCATCGATGCCTCCGTAAAGCACACAGCATCATCAAGGACCACAGCCACCCAGCACATCAGCTGTTCTCCTTGTTACCATCTGGCAGACGTTACAGGAGCCTGTCTGCTCGGACTACAAGACTTAAAAACAGTTTTACCACCAAGCCATACGACACCTCAACCACAACACTTAAACACACACAACACAGCACTCAGAAGCTACCCTGCAGCTTCACAAGTACTCTGTTTAATCTGCACTGGTCACTTCACTTTATTGTCATTGATATTTATATTTAAAAGTGCAATACTGTAATTTTCTGCTGCTCATTCCTGTGCAATATCCCATCTGCCCTCCCGTCATATTTCTTTTCAAGATTTTCTTATTTAATCACTAGTGTACATATATTTATATATATATTTAGTCATCTTTTCTCTTTTACCATGTCTCTCTAATATTTTGCTCCTTACTATTTTTCTATTTTCTTTATTATTTTATTTTATTATATTTTTTCCTATTGTATCATGCTGCTGAGTGACTGCTGCTCGTCAAACACATTTCATTGCAATGTTGACCCTGTGCTAACTTGCATATGACAAATAAAACTGAAAACTAAAAACCTTTTTGTATACACACCTGGTGGACGTTTGTAAATAAATTCTCTTGTGTGCATCTGACCTCTGAGTCCTGCGTGTGAGTCCTCCATGTCAACCGTAACAGAACTACCTACCCTCTTCCTGTAACCACTTCCTGGGTCTCATTTCAGGGGCTCAGTATTTTTGTCACTGAGCAGTGACAAAATAATCTCATGATAGTCTTTCTGGTTTAGCAAAACCATGCATCTACCCTTGTCTGCCACAAGGATGATAATGTTGTTGTCATTACTAAGTGATGTGAGTGCCTTCCTCTCCTCCATGCTGATGTTGGATGCTAGGGGCTTTACATTGCTGAGACAGGCTGAAAAATTCGTCCGTAGTTGCTCTGCTTCCACGTCTGCAACATTGTTATTTCAAATTGCTGTTTCTGTGGCTGTGTATAAGATTGGGGAAACCTGCAGTCAGCTGAGACTGAAGAAGTCACTTGGATAAGTGATGAAATTTTTCTCTCACTGAAAACGCTACGTCCAGATGAACAGAATCAACTTTTTGAGATTAATGGTGAAAAGCATAAGCCTGTGGTCAGGTCCGTTTCTAATGCCACACATACATATTTAATTTGTTTTTTGTTTTTGTTTTTTTCATTTTCTCATCTTCTCTTATTTTTCCATCATCGCATTAGAAAAAAATAGCAGACTTTCTGATACAAAAACTGATGGTACAAATGCTGTTAAATGTATGATGCTGGTTTAGCAATGCCTTCTCTATGAGGAAAAGTTATGTTGCACAATACGTTTCGAGGCACTCTAATGTAAAGAAAATATCTAGCTGGCAACATCAAGCTTGTGAATGATAGTCCTACCAACTCAACAACGAATACTATTTATTTAAATAACTCAAAATAGAATACAAAAGAATGCAGCACAGTAAATAGTATTTTAAAATTGCATGTTTTAATCATCAAAAGTGTAAGCATACCAAAACATGATTTGAACAGACCACAGATATATGCCCATATATAACGTGTTAACATTTAAAGAGAATTACTAAATAATGTTTAAAATGTATTACTTCAAATTTGCCAGGCTGTAGTTTTAAATCATTACTGAAGTCATGGAAATACATCAGATAAAGATTAGCCAATCACTGTAATTGAGAAACAGGATATAAGAAATTGTTGCCATTTTCAGATAAACAAATATTTCATGTCCAAATGTTTAAACTGTCCACTTCTTCTTCTCTTATGGTATCAACAGTTAGTCTAATTTCTACTAATAACTGTTTCGTTTCCCTTGTGAAGTGCCCAGAAACTTAAAGCTGTCCCATAAATCTCTTGGAGTAATGATTATTTCAACTTAGTATTTGAGTACAGGACTAGTAAATGTGTTGAGTTACATTCCACCACTTCCAAAAAACACTTGGAGCAACACAACAAGAACACAGAGAGAGGTGAAGTGAGTGAAGTGGATCAGGTTTTCACCACTGCAAAACAAACTGTCACTGTCACATGGGGTGGTGGGTGGTGTATCTGTAGTGGGTGGTGTTGATGTGGGGCAGGTGAAGATTAAGTCATAGTCAAAGTCCAGGGTGAAGTAGTCAACAAAGCCTGGTGGTGTTCCGGTGACGGTGGTGGTGATCCAGTTTTGGTACTGGGACACACGAGCGTAGACTCCAGGACTATTAGGCAAGGCGCAGCCTTGACCAAAACTCACGACTCCACTCTGGATCCAGATACCGCTATTATCTTTTGTCACAAGTGGTCCCCCCGAGTCTCCCTGTGAAAAAAGTGTAAAAGTTGTTAAAACAGATTGAGATCAGTTGAACATCTCATGGAGCTTAATTTCTACTAAATACATAAAATGTTTCCGGAGATGTTTGTGTTAATTGTCAATCAGACACACAACTTTTGCTGATTAGTTACAGTATCACCCAACACACTCAACTGCACGTCACTACATGATGTGATGTCACTGACAGAAATTATCACAAAACCTTTGGGAAAACCTTTATAGAATAAATTAAATACATCTAAGTGAAAATAATTACGAATTATGAGTAAATGAGCTTCAATGCAAAGCCTCTTTTCCACCAGTACCTTCTCAGCTTGACTCTACTTTACTTGGTTTCTGCCATTTTGTCGTACAATAGAGCACCACCTGCGTTGTATCATTAAAGCAACATGACAGAAAGTCCACTGACCTGAACACAAACTAACCATGGAAGGCTTCGAGGGGATTCTCTACCTGCTACTTGGTCTATGGTGGCTCTCGGACCATGGTGTTGGTTTCTGTGTACCCATTTCTGTTGTTGCATGCCTTCAAAATGGTGCTTTTGATTACTGTTAAGGAGTGACTCTCATGAGTCCTTGAGCTACACCACTGACTGGCCTATCAGTGACATGCAGTCTCTTGATGTCACATTTTTGTATCGATTTTGTTTGCTTGGAATACCGGCCGAGCAGTACTAAAGGAAAAAAAAAAAGTACCTGGTACCAGGTGATAACACCTAACGAAAACCCTGAAAACTGAGTTGAGTCAAGTAGGTGCTAATGGAATAGGGCTATAATGTTAATAATCATAAACACTACTACAGAAAAGCAGTGAGTGGTTAAAAGCTGATAGTCAATGCAGTCAATTAGGCCTTACATTACAAATAAGCACAAAGTGGTAGTCACCTGACATGAATCCTTCCCGCCATTTTGCAGTCCAGCACAGATCATGTTATCTGTGATTGCAGCGAAGTTTTGTAATTCGCATCTGCACTGGTTGTTTCCCACTATTGGTACATTCACCTCCTGCAGAATCTCTGGGGTGAGACCACCACCTAATTGGGAAATGTTAAAAGGAAGATCATTTTTACTGAATCATTTATCACTAATAAAAGAAAATACATATTTTAAAAAACTTACTTTCTAGGGTACCAAAGCCAGTGACCCAGCTGCTGGTGCCACTGTTGAAAGTGCTGCCTGCTGCGGCTAAGCAGACTGGCTGAATGTAGTCTGTGAAATTCACAGGAGTCGACAGCTGCAGGAGGCACATGTCATTCTCATATGTTGCAGCATTGTAGTCGGGATGGCAGATGATGTTTTCAAGTGTCACAGTAACTGCATTTGGGTTTGGACCAGACGCGGTGTTGTGGCCCAGAGTCACTTTTGTGGTGTGAAGATCAGCACTTGAATGAAAGAAAAAATATAGTTATTTTTATAGCATTGCATAGTGATCATTATCATTGAACTACCGTCACAACCAGGTAGCAACAGATGGTTGTGAGATTTTGATGATAAATATATACAGTGGCTTCCCAAAGTATTCGGCCCCCTTGAACTTTTCCACATTTTGTCACATTACAGCCACAAACATGAATCAATTTTATTGGAATCCCACGTGGAAGACCAATACAAAGTGGTGTACACGTGAGAAGTGGAATGAAAATCATACATGATTCCAAACATTTTTTACAAATAAATAACTGAAAAGTGGGGTGTGTGTAATTATTCAGCCCCCTGAGTCAATACTTTGTAGAACCCCTTTTTGCTGCAATTACAGCTGCCAGTCTTTTAGGGTATGTCTCTACCAGCTTTGCACATCTAGAAACTGAAATCCTTGCCCATTCTTCTTTGCAAAACAGCTCCAGCTCAGTCAGATTAGACGAACAGCGTTTGAGAACTGCAGTTTTAGATCTTGCCACAGGTTCTCGATTGGATTTAGATCTGGACTTTGACTGGGCCATTCGAACACATGGATATGTTTTGTTTTAAACCATTCCATTGTTGCCCTGGCTTTATGTTTAGGGTCGTTGTGCTGCTGGAAGGTGAACCTCCGCCTAGTGATGTGACGTTCTGTATCGAGGCTTCGAAGCGTGTGTCGAGTAATGGAGGGGGCGTTTCCGCGAAGCGCGTATCGAGGCTTGCTTCATTTATGGGAGGAGCTGAAAATGATGACGTCCGAAGCCTCGCTGCCCGGCTGTACCACGTGACTGGTTCAGGAAGCGGTTCGAACTGTACCGCGAGCTATGACAGCGATATACACCCCTCAGACTCCATTCAAAATGTGGGTGTTTGATGGAGAGTTGCGGTTAGTGAGAGAGAGTTAGAGACAGTTTGGAGAGAGGTTGGAGGTTTATGAGAGTGAGGAGAGAAAGTCAGGAGAGAATGGAGCCAGCTACGAAGAGAAGGATGTCCTCCCCTGTGTGGGAACATTTTGAGCTTATATCTCCCAACAAGGTATGTAAATTTCCACAGAAGATGTATTTTCATAATACTGATGGTGCAATAAAACCTATGTTAAGCTGTCTGTACTTTTGTACAAGGTGAGGTGTTTGCTATGTGCCAGGGAGCTGGGATATAACAACAACACCTTATCCATGCAGCAGCGCCTCTTCTTTCTCAGGAGACTGAAAAGATTCGGCATGAGCCCCCGCATCCTCAGGACCTTCTATCACTGTGCCATTGAGAGCATCCTCACTGGATGCATCACCACCTGGTATGGCAACAGCACCGCCTACAACTGCAAAGTTCTCCAGCGAGTAGTGCGGTGCTCTGAACGGATAATTGGAGGTGAGCTTCCCTCCCTCCAAGACATCTACAGGAAGCGCTGCCTGAGGAAAGCGGGGAGGATCATCAAGGACTCCAGTCACCCCAGCCATAAACTGTTCAGACTGCTTCCATCAGGAAGGAGGTTCTGCAGCATCCGGTCCCGTACCAGCAGACTGAGAGACAGCTTTTTCCATCAGGCCATCAGACTGCTGAACACGTCATAGACACCTCAGCTTCACTACTGGAACTTTAACATTATGCACTCCATACTGTACAGTAACGCCACTGTTTTGCACATGTCTCAACTCTGTATATTTATTTTATATATTTTATTTATTGTTTACTCTATTTAATTTGTAAAATATGTGTATACACACACACACACACACACACACACACACACACACACACACACACAAAATATTTAGTATACACATCCAGAAATGCATATACTATTATATATTGTACATATATTTATTAGTTTCAGATGTAGCCATTATCGTATTTTGCTTGTTTACATTATTGTATTTGCACAACTCTGTTGCTTGTGAAGCTCGCACACAAGAATTTCACTCACATGTGCTGTACCAATGTACCTGCACATGTGATGTGACAATAAAAGTGATTTGATTTGATTTGCTTAGGCACTATAGAGCTATGCATGAGAATAAGGGGAACACCGATTGTGGAGCAAGACCAGGTGAGCCATCAAATGCCATGATAATATAGCATGCAGTAATGTTACTAAATGATATAACAATATTATACAATGCAATAAGTTATGTGTGTGATATTTCTATTTGTGCTTTGTCTTTATTGTCTTTCCCCAGGAGAACAATCTCAAATAGATGAAGACCTGGTTAGCATGGTGATTGAGGACTCCCAGCCATTTAGCATTGTGCAGGACAAAGGATTTAAAAGATGTGTTAAATCATTAAATCCTAGCTATGTTCTCCCCACTAAAAGGTCATAAAAGCAGTGAAAATGTAGTTTTTACAGAATAAAATGTGAACAGGCAGGACTGAGGCTCAAAGCCTCAGTGTGTAGCTGTCCATACCTCAACGTTACAAAAGCACAACTGCTGTCCACACCCCAACCACACCTCACCTCACGGTAAATGATCATTTCCATTTTAAACATTTCCAAATGATCATTTTCCATACTGCCAGTATAAATATACACAGTATACTGCATCACTACAATATACATGTTTTACACACTCCTTTTGTTGTTCACATTTACAGGCTGTGTGCAAAAGGCCTCACTCTTCAAATTCATGCCAACTACTATTTTTACGTCCAGTAGGTGTCCTACTAGAGCAAATGAAGCTTCAAGAAGCTTTGCACTGGAGTGAACCACTTGGATGAAAAGCTTCAGTGCTTCATGAAGCTTCATCTGCCCATCACTAGCCGTCACAGAGCAGCTGTATTTGTACTGACATTAGATTACACACAGGTGCACTCTATTTAGTCATTAGCACTCATCAGGCAATGTCTATGGGCAACTGACTGCACTGAGATCAAAGGGGGCTGAATAATTACGCACACCCCACTTTGCAGTTATTTATTTGTAAAAAATGTTTGGAATCATGTATGATTTTCGTTCCACTTCTCATGTGTACACCACTTTGTATTGGTCTTTCACGTGGAATTCCAATAAAATTGATTCATGTTTGTGGCTGTAATGTGACAAAATGTGGAAAAGTTCAAGGGGGCCGAATACTTTTGCAAGCCACTGTTTAAATTGAATCATTTCATTCAAACACTGAAGAGCCGTTGTAGTCCAAGAAAATGATTTTGATGGATGGGCATTTCCTCTATCCCTGCATGTGCGTGTGCACGTGAGTTGAATGGTGAGGCTTACTTTTGTGCATAGCTAGAGTTTGTTATCTTTTGACAGAACAAAGTTAGCAGGTTCCCAACTTACATCTTCATGCTAAACTTGCATGCTGCTGGGGGCCTGGATCTCCTCCATACCTGCTTCATACCCTGGTGGACGGGGCTGTGGCTCCCCACACTCCCTAGCAGATCGTTACATGGAGAAACCTTTGGAATACAAGCGTGCTGATCCACACAGGTGTGCACACAGGTGTACACACGGGTGTTCACAGACACGGACTACACCTTTCTTGGCTGCTGCCTCAAAGCACATTGTGCGCTGTCTATCTTGCGTGCTGCACAATATCGTTTAATATTTAGTATCTACTGTTATCTACTTCTAGCTAGTTTATTGTGATGGTGCTGTTTTTTATTATGTTGCTCTTTTTTTTGTTTGCTTTCTCTTCTGTTTTTTTTTCTCCATACAGGTGATCCAGGTGTTTTGTTTGTTTTTCTTTCTTTCTTCCCCCCTTTCTCACCGTCTCTTCTCCCCTTTGGTTTTCTTTCTCTCCCTCTCTTTCTTTCATTCTTTCTCCCTGTCCTATCACCCAGTCATGTCTGTCCCGTTTTTAGCAACTGAAAATAAAATAAATTCATAATTATAATAAAGGTCAATCAAATGGACCAATATGGCAAGGCCATGATGATCCACTTGGTAAAATAAATCCGCTTGGCATCTTTCTTGGCCTTAAGACAACAATTCTGATGGCTATAGATCCAAACGGGACACAAAAAAAAAAAAAAAAAAAAAAAAAACTTGCATGCTGCTGATTGTAAGTTCACATTGGATGGAAAGACGTGACTGGTATTAAGTTTCTCATCTAACCCTGGCTGTTACTCAGCGTTGTCACAATTTGATCACAACATTACATTATTAAGAAATGTGTTACTACCAACTGTGAGTTGAAAATTATCAGTGGAGAAATTACTCTAAAAACTGTTGGGGTGCTTTTGAGTAAATGTGTGCAATTAGTTTTTTTAAGACTTTAAAAATGTCCTTTCACTAATTTCAGAAAAAGAAAACATCAGTTGGTTATGAACAAAAATATTAAAATCACTGTGCAATAACATCCATTGCCTTACATGCCGAACAGGCCACCTGTCCATCACAGGGATACCCCAGAGAGGGACAGAGACACACACTCTCACTTCCATAACCAATTAAAAAAAATATTTAGCCTTTAAAAAGTGTTGTCTGCAGAAGAAACCCACATGGCACAGGGAGAATATGTAAACTCTACTCCAAGAGGTTGAAACCTCCAACAGGCGTTAACCACTGCACCACCACAGAAACACTTGCAGTGTTGACTTACGGTGTAATGCAGTGAGCAGCTGTCAGCACCCAGTCGTTGGAGATTAGGGACCCTCCACAGAAAAAAGAGCCATCTTTGGATAAAGATACCTGCCAGGGCCAACTTCCAGGGGCTGCATCTTCACCTCCTACGATTCTAGGATTTTTAATAACCCTGCCACATGCTGAGAGAATAAGACACAACAGTTAAATACTGAATATGTTGATAAGCCACAGCATTATAGGGAGTGCAGAATTATTAGGCAAATGAGTATTTTGTCCACATCATCCTCTTCATGCATGTTGTCTTACTCCAAGCTGTATAGGCTCGAAAGCCTACTACCAATTAAGCATATTAGGTGATGTGCATCTCTGTAATGAGAAGGGGTGTGGTCTAATGACACCCTCAGGTGTGCATAATTATTGGGCAACGTCCTTTCCTTTGGCAAAATGGGTCAAAAGAAGGACTTGACAGGCTCAGAAAAGTCAAAAATAGTGAGATATCTTGCAGAGGGATGCAGCAGTCTCAAAATTGCAAAGCTTCTGAAGCGTGATCATCGAACAATCAAGCGTTTCATTCAAAATAGTCAACAGGGTCGCAAGAAGCGTGTGGAAAACCAAGGCGCCAAATAACTGCCCATGAACTGAGAAAAGTCAAGCGTGCAGCTGCCAAGATGCCACTTGCCGCCAGTTTGGCCATATTTCAGAGCTGCAACATCACTGGAGTGCCCAAAAGCACAAGGTGTGCAATACTCAGAGACATGGCCAAGGTAAGAAAGGCTGAAAGACGACCACCACTGAACAAGACACACAAGCTGAAACGTCAAGACTGGGCCAAGAAATATCTCAAGACTGGTTTTTCTAAGGTTTTATGGACTGATGAAATGAGAGTGAGTCTTGATGGGCCAGATGGATGGGCCCGTGGCTGGATTGGTAAAGGGCAGAGAGCTCCAGTCTGACTCAGACGCCAGCAAGGTGGAGGTGGAGTACTGGTTTGGGCTGGTATCATCACAGATGAGCTTGTGGGGCCTTTTCGGGTTGAGGATGGAGTTAAGCTCAACTCCCAGTCCTACTGCCAGTTCCTGGAAGACACCTTCTTCAAGCAGTGGTACAGGAAGAAGTCTGCATCCTTCAAGAAAAACATGATTTTCATGCAGGACAATGCTCCATCACACGCGTCCAAGTACTCCACAGCGTGGCTGGCAAGAAAGGGTATAAAAGAAGAAAAACTAATGACATGGCCTCCTTGTTCACCTGATCTGAACCCCATTGAGAACCTGTGGTCCATCATCAAATGTGAGATTTACAAGGAGGGAAAACAGTACACCTCTCTGAACAGTGTCTGGGAGGCTGTGGTTGCTGCTGCACGCAATGTTGATGGTGAACAGATCAAAACACTGACAGAATCCATGGATGGCAGGCTTTTGAGTGTCCTTGCAAAGAAAGGTGGCTATATTGGTCGCTGATTTGTTTTTGTTTTGTTTTTGAATGTCAGAAATGTATATTTGTGAATGTGGAGATGTTATATTGGTTTCACTGGTAAAAATAAATAATTGAAATGGGTATATATTTGTTTTTTTTGTTAAGTTGCCTAATAATTATGCACAGTAATAGTCACCTGCACACACAGATATCCCCCTAAAATAGCTAAAACTAAAAACAAACTAAAAACTACTTCCAAAAACATTCAGCTTTGATATTAATGAGTTTTTTGGGTTCATTGAGAACATGGTTGTTGTTCAATAATAAAATTATTCCTCAAAAATACAACTTGCCTAATAATTCTGCACTCCCTGTATAACCATTCACACGTTCAGTGAGTAACATCTCATGAAGAGTTCTGATGGGAGATGATACATGTTGATGTTATTTTTAGATGTAAAGTCATAAAAACATTGTTGCACATGAACCACACTCAACCACAGAAAAGGTATTTTGTGACATTTTAGTGCAAAATTGTTCAGGGAAAACTTCAAAGAACATAAGAGAGCTAGAGATTAATAATAAGCAATGATTAAATGCACAGTGCTTTATAAACACATGGTGAGTGAAAAAAGGTTAGGGAAGAAGAAACAGTAAAAAAAATCAAGTGTTAAGTCTAATCTTAAAAGTAGAGAGGATGTCGGTCTCCTCAGTCAAAACTGGGAGCAGGTGCCACAAAGGAAGACTCTGCCTCCCATACTCTTACTGATTATCAACGATACAGTAGTTTACTAATACCATTTACCCTGTGGATTTCAACAGATAAATGAAAAATAAAATCTTGACAGATACCCAGCTCAGACGTTCAATTGGCACTCCCATTGGTGTAGGTTTAAATATAATTTTAAAAAAAAGGTTAAGTATGAAAAACTTTCAGAATTGTTCTTGGATGCTTACCAGGCTGCTGTGAATGAACATCTAAAAATTGGAACACAAAGACAAATATATCAAAATAGAGGTAATACACATCATGACTAGTCCATAGTGAATAAGTATTTTTATTCAATTGCAACTAATATGAAATAACTCTAATGTTTAAAACATAATAATAATAATAATAATTAAAATAATTAGTATAATAACATTCTATTCCATATAATTTAGAAGAGAAAATAAAGAAAGAAAAAAATAAGAAGAGCAGAATTTAAGGATGTCAAAAAATTCTTTCCCATCTTGCAGAATGCTACAGGCAGGATGCATTTCATACTATCCAGCTAAAATAAAATTTATTATAAAATTCTTTAGTATCTGTAATTAAACTTTCCACACTTCATCTGAAAGAAGTAATGGGAAAGATTTTAATACTACAAACAGAAATACAATTTTCTCTCTCACCTTCGCCAAAAAGAATGATCATCACAGAGAAAACGCACAAGAACCGTTGGAGGGCCATTGTTGACTACGCTGGCTTTAATTTGACTTCAACTGTTAAATACTATAAATCTTGTGTTCAGCTCCACCCACAAGCTCACACAACCAGACCTGATTCCTTTCACTGACCACTGAAATAACAATAGTAACAAAAGGTAAAGCAACAAGTCAAACAAGTTGGCCTTTGTTTTGTTTGAGGAACTGTTCAAAGGCTGCACATATTCTTTGAAATACGCACTGGGATTCAAAGAAATATTATGTAAAAGAAGAAACTATTGTATAGTTCTTGGTATATTTTGCCATGCGGTTGGAGGTTGGCATGACTATAAAATCATCTTAACATTGTCACGGAGAATGTGGAAACGTTCAAGGGGGCCGAATACTTTTGCAAGCCACTGTACATGGTTCTCACCTTGAAGCATGGAGGAGAAGGTGTGATAGCATGGTGGTGCTCTGCTGGAGACACTGTTAGGGATTTATTCAAAATTGAAGGCACACTGAACCAGCTTGGCTACCACAGCATCCTGCAGTACTTTGCCATACTGGTGCTCTTGATTGATCTTTATTATTTATTTATTTTTTACTTTTAAGTTATTACAATCGGAACAGACATGACCGGGGATAGGAAAGGGAAAGACGTAGAAAAGAGAAGTTCAAGAAAAGGACAGGGAAAGAAAACAGAGGGGAAGAGGGACAGTGAGAAAAGATCCATTTAATCGCCTTGGCACTTCAATGTTAATGTTAGAACTGATGTTACGAATGCTGTTAAATGTATAATGTTGGTGTAGCAATGGCATGTTTATGAGGAATAAAAACAGTTGCAGAAAAGCTCAACAAAAAGTGTAGTTTAATTACAGATTGAAACATTTTCCTCCCGCCTGTCAATTACCACGTTGTCTTCATCGACAAGCACTGGTGACTGCCTGCTGTACATGTGTCAACAGTCCCAGAGGAGAAAGTGAGTGAGTGATCCTTCAGGGCCAAAGTGGACAACTGGTAAATACAAAGAAAAGCAGAAAAGTTGACATATGTCACTTAAGAGTGAGAATTGATCAAAAGAAGGAGGTTGTGATAAGAATTGGTTGTGATTGATTGGAGCATAATTCACAGCTGTTAGACTTTCAGAAATTTGTTGACTCCTCTCAATCAAATAGGCTGTGATACAGGGATGTTTTCTATGTTAGCGATGGAATATTTGCAATGGTGTTTAATTCATCCAAGAGCTGCGTTTTTTTTCTCTTATTTTAACCCTCCAGTTTTGAATCATATTTCTTTTATTTGTTTTATTTTTGTTTTTATATGACACAATTTTAAAAAATTGTACCAAAAAGCCATTTTTTAAGAGCTATAATACTTAAGTTTATGATGCACAGTAACCTTTCTGAGTGAGTGTAACAAACCAACAATAAAAACATTAATATTCTTTTATCTTGTCAATGTGAACCTAGACATGACTGAAGTAAGAGTCCAGATGTTGCTAACCATGTTTTGTTGATGTTGTGATGGCATCCTGAGGAATGTAAAATGCTGTGTTGTAGCACAATTTTTCTAACAATATACCTTTCACGTTTGAACAATATATCACGTTATTACAATATACATAATTATCACGTTCGTACAATATAAATATTATATTGTACGAACGTGGTATTATATTGTTCAAATGTGAAAGGTATATTGCACAAACATGAAAAGTATATTGTTAGAACAATAAACTTTTCACGTTATAATGTGATGTAGCTCTATTTTTCTTTTGCCTGGGTGGCAGCTCTACGCTTACGTACTCGGATGAGCTTGCCTCATCCTACAAGTTGTGCCTCCATCTCTTGTGTCCAGATCACACGCTGCACTGCCGTGCTGCTCCACCTTTTCACTTTCATTTCTGTGTTTGTGCGTGCGCAGTGTGAGAGGCTGCATTGAGGAGCGACAGGATTTCAAACTGGTTTGATTATCATGCGACCATACGATTGATGATTGGGAGCTGGTCGTGAGGTGTTAACTGCTTTTTGTTATCCCATGTATACTACACGATGCACACACGATTAAGGCAAAACTTGGGCCGATCCCCAAAACGGTTGCGTGACTGAAAAATCGGCTCAAAATGGGCCAAAAATCGTACAGTGTATGGCCAGCTTTTGGAGGCTAGCTCCAAACAAACATCTGCAGCTTGGCAGTGTATACAGCACTATAATGACCAGACCTAATTCTTTTGAAAACCATACATCTTTCCACAGGTCCCCACTTCATCAGACATCACCTGGACTCAGAGCTGGATGAGGCCAGCACAAACAGCGGCCTAACCGACTAAGATGATGGATCCATGGGGTCAGGAAAGCCAGAAGCAGAGGAACTGGAGAGGTACCTTTCATGTCCATTCACTGGAGGTGTGGATCTATTGCATGGCTTTCCTCACATCAAGAAGCTGTCGATCAAAGTCAATACAGCTCTTCCTGCATCTGGAGCTTGTGAAGGACTTCTCAGTCATGCAGGACTCCTGTTCACTGCTGAACAGTTACAGCTTCACAGAAAGAACCTTGAGAGCAAACTGCTGCTGAAGCTTAACCATCACTTCACTGAGTGAAGAAATGTCACATTTTTGCTAAATATGCAGAAATAGATGCACACCCATACAATTTATGGTAAACTGAGCTGCCTTGTATGAACATATGTTGAAGCTGCCTCGTTCTGTTTTCTCTGAGGCTGCTGTGCCATTTGGAGCAAAAATGAATATAAAGTTTACAGCATATCTTGTCACTGGAAATTGTTTGCACTGTTTATATGTTTATATTATTTACTGTAGGTATTGGTGAAAAAAGCTTTATGTTGTGAAAACTGAAATCTGGAAATTAGAATTGTTGTGCCTTATTTTGTTGATTTTTTTATATATATTCCTTTTGAAAATGGTAAAATTTGTATATTTATTTATTTTTGTTTGTCTGATAACATTTATTTAAAAAATAAATCTGACATTTCAAACAGTTACTCGCTACTTGAGTAGTCTTTTCGCCAAGTACTTTTTACTCTTACTTGAGCAACTTTTTTGAAGACTACTTTTCACTTTTACTTGAGTAATAATATTTTAAAGTAATGCTACTCTTACTTGAGTACAATTTTTAGATACTCGACCCACCTTGGTAATTAGTTAGATTACTCGTTACTGAAAAAAGTAACGCCGTTTGTAACGTCGTTATTCCCATCACTGTTGATTGATGGGATCGTGAATAATGAGTAATGAATCGTGAATAACATCCCTATGTGCTTTTGTGCTTGAGATCAAAGCAAAGTATTTAAAAAACAACAACTCTGGTGTATAAGTCAATCAACAAATTGACTTTTCATTATCAAACTGTAACACCATTTTTTTTTCCTGTCTTACAATAGAAATTTTCATAGGCAACCACTTAAACTCTCACCGCATGCATGTTTCTTTGTACTGATCAAAAGCAACAAGTCATTCTGGTTGACTATCCACATCATGTCTAAAGGAGGGTAACACCTAAAGTTATGTTGCACAATAAGTTTCCAAGCACGCTAATGTAAAACACAATGTGAGGTCACTGCTACCTGGTAAAAAAACACAAAAAATACTTGTTTAACCTGTCAAGCTGCTCACAGCGGAGGACAAAAAGGTTTAGCAGGAAAGTTCAAGCTTGTGAATAATAGTCCTCCCAACCCATCAACAAATACTATTTATTTACATAACTCCATTCTTCTTCACAGACACCCCCCTCCCCCAATTTGTGATTTTGAGTGAACAGATCTAATTCAATAGAAGAAACCTTTACATGTTCAAAATAAATCATGTTACTTTACTTAACATTAATCGTCTGTATTTTAACTGATTGTAACATGTTGGATTATCCTCTCAATCAGAGAGACTGATCTGCCACCACGTACTCATCCCAGGGAATCAAACACTCCCATCCAGACACCAGTGTTTTTGAGTGAACAGGTCTGTTAGATATAAAGAACCTGTACATGTTCCCATCAAAATACATCATATTACTTTACTTATCATTGCCTTCTGTATTTTAACGGATTTTCACATGTCGGAATTAGCACAAAGCATCCCAAAGCATCCCATTTTGGTCAGTAGTTGTAGTCCACACTGGAGGTGGGAAGGACTCCAGGAGTCACAAGTCAGCCAGCCAGGACGCTGTGGGTCACTCTGTTTTCAGTTGTTTGTTTAGCTTGTACCTACTTCCTAGCTTTGTTTTTAATTTCTGGTCAGGTTTAGACATAAACTACTTTATATAGAACATAAACTGAAGGAGTTCACATCATTTTAAAATACCTGTGCAGTGAAGCACTGTAAGGGTCATTCATGTAGGTTTTTTATTTGTTGCCCACCTCAATTTTGGTGGGTCTATTATGATGTGTTCTTTTGTAATCTTAGAGGGAAGGGTCCCCACAAATTAAGACAAATCCAAGATTACAATACCCCCTAAAGGACACAAAGGGGGGGGGCACTGAGTGGTCTAAGTATAAAAATGATAGGTGTCATATGCAGTGGAATTCACAGTCCGTAGAGCTCAGTCCAGCTGAAAATTTGGACAGATGAGTTGTAGAGTGACTATAAATCTATAGTAAGAAAACTTGAGGTTGTGCTTGTGGCCTTAATGACTTGCTTTATGTTATTTTTTATTAAATGTGTATATTCCCAGCTTTACAAACAAATACAAAAAAACACAAATTAAAAGAGCTCTCATCATAATGTCAGTAATGTATTCGTTACAGATGCTTTTTTAACCCAGGTATTCGTCTGAGCCTTCAGCACACATCAGCCTCTTCTGCTGATGAATCACATCTACAGCCACAGTCCATATTGTATCCAAGTATTTCACAAGTGTAATTAGAAATGATAAAGAAAAAGCACAGTTCTATATAAGGCCCTTAACAGCTGCCTGTGGCACTTTTATTTTAAGGTGTTGGGTTTTTTTGTTGTTTATTGTGGACTTTACTATTTTCACTCTTTATCGTGCTGCTGTAACACAACAATTTCCCTTGTAGTATCAATAAAATACCTATTTGTCTATATATTTTGTGTTTGAAAGGTGCAGGATAAATATGTGGAGGTGATGGACAGAGAAGGATTTGTTTATTCAGTATTATGCTCAACTGTTAGGTAGTTAGGCAATGCAAATGTTTACTGAGGTATACATCAAGTATAACTTTTTACTCTGCCTTGATAAAACCAGCCATTACATTGCCCCATGACACATCATCATACTTCTGCAGCTTTTGGCTCATTCAACTTACCATGTAAATTTGCCTGGTCAATATATCGACAACCCTTTTACCCGTGCAAACAGCAGCCCCGCTGATAATCCTTAGGATAACACATGTATTCAGGGTGCAGTTTTGATTCTAAGTGCGTGAATGAGAGAGCTGTGAGGAAGAGAGTAGGTGGTTATTTGTTCTCCCCCAAGAAAATAAACTGTACCATCCATGAGCTGCAGAAGCTTGCAAACTGAAGCTGACTTCAAGGGAAATAGATATAACAGTTTTTCCTCCTACATGAAAAAGTAATTGTTGTTTTTCACTTTTTAGGTCCAAGTTCAAACCAACACAGCATAGATGTCTCTATCAGCTACTGTATTAAAGATGTAATTTCAGACAATACAAGTTTTTTTTCATTCACTTTGTTTCTTTATAAGTTTTAATTCTGCAAAGACCAGATGCCTTGTAGTCTTACTTATAAGTGCCATGAAAAAAAATAAATAATCATGAAATGTCCCAAATTGTTTTACGATGCTGGAGACATGAAGAGGTGATCCTTTTTAGACAGACACATACCTGCCTAATAATCAGATAGAATAAACCTATTTGTAAATCATGCTATTTCAACAAATGACTGAAACAGGATAGGTCACCACAGACTAGTGTAAAAACTGAAATACAAAACAATTTTGAAATGTGAATTATTGGTATATAACAAGATCCTCTCCGGGTTGCTCTTGGATGTCTGAACAAAGGACAACAAACGGCTGGACTGCACACAAATGCTTTGTCATACAGAAAAAAATATATAAAAGGTGGGGTATTCATTATTTTGCAACCCTTGTTTGTCACATACCTACGTTACTTTTATCTCCACCCTTTATTTTCTCTTTCTTTGTGGATCACCTGTTACTGATTATCCCATCAGTCCGCACTTGATACCTAACTTCTTCCGTTTGTTCTCATCTACATTGTCTTGTCTTTTTCCGCTAAGGTCAAGCTTTCAACCTTTTTTCCTTGCAGAAGTTTTGCCTCCTTTCTTATTTAGCTTTTGTTCTTATGTTGACTATGTTTACTAGTGATGTAACCTGTGTTTTTGGGCCTTTGTCCTTTGTCTTCCACTAGCCTGTGTTTTTCTAAATCGTCTTGTGTTTTGTGTGTGGCTTCCATACATACAATAGCATAAGTAGCATAATGCAACTATTTTCCTCTTTACTCACAAAGCTTCAGATGTTTCGGGAGCTTTTCTGAGAAGAGGAAGTTGACATATGCCACGAAAAAGCTGGTGGGGCATGTTTCTGGAGTTAAAATATGTGGTTGTACCTGTAATACATTGGAACTGAGGTGTGTGTTGGTATGTTAATCCATAAACCTGACAAAACAATGATAAGCTTGTAAGCAGAAGGTTAAACTGTTGTTTGCCAAGTCTGTCTGTTTTTGTTTCACTGTCTTGCACAGATGACTAATGTAGACCAGAGTACATATGCGTGTTTATCCAAGTACACAGTTACTCGGTGGTAATAAAAAGCTCAAGTACTTCACTTAAATGCTAATTTTACTACTTAAGCAGCAATAAATGTATTCTACATCCTGATTCAAAGTTTGTATTATAAAAGTCAAGTCTTTTATGCAAATATTCAAATATGCAAATATCAACATGTGTGATATATACAGAAACCTCAGCTAAATGCTCGTATAAACCATTTCAATAACCACCAAATGCAACGCAGACAAGCAATGCTTAAAAGAGCAACTACGTAATTGCACAAAAGTCCGCTTAACACACGCAACTGAGACAAAAAATATCTAGACTTCATGTAGCGATGTAAACAATTAGCTAAGCTAGCTAACTGTTAAGCTAACACCAAGTTTCAACATGCTCCGACTAAAATTCACTGAACCAGCCAAAAAAGAAGACCACAACAATACAAGCGGAGAAAATGCGGTAAGACAGAAATCTGCATACGAGCCGCTGTACCTCCTGATAATGGCAGAACCAACACAATGCATTAGAGCCACTTCTGTCAACAATCGCAATTTCAGGCCCAGTTACAGACACGTGACTGGATTACACCGCGTGTTGTAAATTTGGGGCCATGTGGTGTCTGGCCTTGAAGCTTCTGATTGGTTGAACTGATGAGAATCCAGAATCATTACCATGATTTTACTGCCTCAAACGATTAAAAAGAGGTGTCAATCGGCCAATAGAAGCCAAAGCTACAGCCCTGAAGAGGTTAGAGTGCCAGAGTCTATGTATACAGGAGACTGTGAATGTTTGGTTAATTCTCAAAAAAAGTGAAAAAAAACAAAAAAACAAAACAAAACAAAAACAACAAAACCAAGCATTTTAGGCATGTTAATTAAATTGAATCATTTCTGCTATTTAATACCTAAAAAAATGTGAACAAACTGCTGGTCTGACCCATCATGAAAGCAATTAGGATTACTTGGGGCCATTAATCATACAAAGCTCCAAAATCCAGTTGATCCCCGTATAAGACCAGTGTCAACTGATGTTATAAAGGGATAAATCCAAATGTGAAAGTTTTGGTTCAAATCATGATCAGTATTTACTGGGAGGTACAACAGTAAATGTCATCGTTTGGGGCTCCATTTCAGCATGACCATGATCTCAAGCACACTGCCACTGCAGTGAAAGCATTTGTCAATCAAACACTATCAGTCATGGATTGGTCTTTCCAGAGCACAGACCTCAGGAATACTGAGGCAGCGTGGGATCATCATGACAGAGAACAGAACAAATGGTAGCAACATCCAAAGAGGAGCTTTGGATGTCCTTCAAGAAGCCGGGAGAACTATTCCTGACAACTACTTAAAGAAATGACCGCCCCGACTCCGCAGCAGCAGGAGTCGGGGCGGTCTGCCTCCCCCCACCGCAGGGAAAAGGGAAACACCACCTGGGTCTGGGTGCAGTTCCCCCCTCCAGGGGCGGGGGCACCTAGACCCGGTTTGTAGAGTACGCTTGGGGAGTGTGATCGTGTGTACAACGTCTCTTTATGTCTGTCTCCACGTTGGTTGAGTGTGGAGTAAGTGCATATGAGCGCATGAGGGTGGGAATGGATGTTTGTATCTGTGTGTGCCTGTATGTCTGTGTCTATATGTCAGGTTGGGTGTCAGGCGCCACCTCTCTGGGGACATCTCAGGCCCTCCAAGGTTTGGAGGCATATCTCCCCCTACCACCACTTCCCCTGCCAGTGGCGGACCCCCTCAGACATCGGTGCGTTGGTGGTTCTTTGTGTCCGGGGATGGGCGTCCAGGTACACACCGGCTCACTCCTTGGCGGCCGCTTATCGGGGCCCGGAGCCTGGGGCTCGCTCGGGCCACTTCGGAGGTGGGGTGCCACCGGCCTCTCGGCCTGGGGCTCGGTCACTCAGGCGCAGCTGGCTGCCGGCGGAGCTCACGGGCGCGTCACTGCAACTCCCCCTGGCTTCTGCTCCGCGGCTGCTGAGTGAGCCCTCATCTGGGACTCTCCTCAGCTCTTTCCGGGACAGTGGCGCAGCTGCCCCTCTGTTGGTCTTCCTTGGTCTCTTGTGTTCTGGGGGCCTCTGGATGTCTGGAGTTTTGATCTCCTCCATACCTGCTTCATGCCCTGGAGGACGGGGCTGTGGCCCCCCCACACCCTCTAGCAGATTATTACATGAAGGAACCTTTTAAAAAACAAAAAACAAGCGCGTCCATGCTCACAGGTGTACACATGGGTGATCACACCCACAAACTACACCCTTTTTGGCTCCTACCTCAAAGCACACTGTGTTTTGGTATTCGTCTGAGCCTTCAGCACACATCAGCCTCTTCTGCTGATGAATCACATCTACAGCCACAGTCCATATTGTATCCAAGTATTTCACAAGTGTAATTAGAAATGATAAAGAAAAAGCACAGTTCTATATAAGGCCCTTAACAGCTGCCTGTGGCACTTTTATTTTAAGGTGTTGGGTTTTTTTGTTGTTTATTGTGGACTTTACTATTTTCACTCTTTATCGTGCTGCTGTAACACAACAATTTCCCTTGTAGTATCAATAAAATACCTATTTGTCTATATATTTTGTGTTTGAAAGGTGCAGGATAAATATGTGGAGGTGATGGACAGAGAAGGATTTGTTTATTCAGTATTATGCTCAACTGTTAGGTAGTTAGGCAATGCAAATGTTTACTGAGGTATACATCAAGTATAACTTTTTACTCTGCCTTGATAAAACCAGCCATTACATTGCCCCATGACACATCATCATACTTCTGCAGCTTTTGGCTCATTCAACTTACCATGTAAATTTGCCTGGTCAATATATCGACAACCCTTTTACCCGTGCAAACAGCAGCCCCACTGATAATCCTTAGGATAACACATGTATTCAGGGTGCAGTTTTGATTCTAAGTGCGTGAATGAGAGAGCTGTGAGGAAGAGAGTAGGTGGTTATTTGTTCTCCCCCAAGAAAATAAACTGTACCATCCATGAGCTGCAGAAGCTTGCAAACTGAAGCTGACTTCAAGGGAAATAGATATAACAGTTTTTCCTCCTACATGAAAAAGTAATTGTTGTTTTTCACTTTTTAGGTCCAAGTTCAAACCAACACAGCATAGATGTCTCTATCAGCTACTGTATTAAAGATGTAATTTCAGACAATACAAGTTTTTTTTCATTCACTTTGTTTCTTTATAAGTTTTAATTCTGCAAAGACCAGATGCCTTGTAGTCTTACTTATAAGTGCCATGAAAAAAAAAAAATAATCATGAAATGTCCCAAATTGTTTTACGATGCTGGAGACATGAAGAGGTGATCCTTTTTAGACAGACACATACCTGCCTAATAATCAGATAGAATAAACCTATTTGTGGATATGCATTAAAGTTTCAAAGAAAAGGCAAAAACCTAAAGAATCCCAAGTAACTAATCTCATTTTAATGTATCACTGATTTGATATTTAAATGATAATAGAAAACAAAACTAAAAGAAACATAGTTGGTTGCAAGGAATATGGTGACGATCAAAACTAACCGTGCCTTGATCTAGGTCAGGAGTCGGCAACCTGCGGCTCCGGAGCCGCATGTGGCTCTTTTGTCCTTATACTGCGGCTCCGGGTGGTTTGGGAAAATAAATTAGAAGTATTTAGCTGAAGTGTATTTTATTTGTGTTTAGTTCTTTTTTTTAACTTGTAGTTCTAAATTGGAAGATTATTGTGATATTGAAATATAAAAATAAAATTGTATTTCGCTCAAAATAAGCGTCACACTTGCGGAAGCCAGTATACCTGCCGAAACGCCATGCATTTATCGAGACTTTCAACCCCAGGTAGGCCAATTATGGATCTTCAGATCCACGTCAGCAGCCACCACCGTGAACCATGTTAAAAACAAACACCACTCACGCCTCATAGACGACAGCTTACAGTCCTGCGTAAAGATGAAAGTGACTTCGTTGCAGACGCTGTGCGCAGAGGTTCAGGAGCAGAAGTTCCATTGAAAACATACCACTGCAGACCCGGTGCTTTTCAGCATCTCTTTATTGACCACTTTTCACACACGGTTGTTGTACGCATACAGTCGGCTGTAGCTTTTCAGCTCACTGCCCGACACACACCAACACAACAGCAGAGAGAGCACAGACTTTAAGGTGGCGAGGCGTGATTGCGGGTGCCGCTCAGGTGCGTCCGACTCCCATGCAGCGGCGCTGCAGCCCCCCCGCCACACACATTAACCAGGTAAAATACATATTTAGGCAGAATTTTGCAAATATCTATTTTTCATCTTTTAGCAGCATAGTGCTTTTTTTCCAATTATTTTTTACAAGTCAGGTCAAGGCTCCAAAAGCCCAAAGGCGATATAAGGGTGGCGGCTCACAACAGTTTTTGTTTGCTACATGGATCATTTTAGTTCAGCTGGGTGTCTTTCCTTTTGTTATATTTCTTTAAGAGTTCAAAATGTGTTAATTACATAAATAAAATGTAATTTTCTCATTAGCACTTCATGGATTTAATAAGCAACACACTTTAGTTATTCACACAAAGCATAAAGGTAAAAAAACAATATATGCAGTGTTATCTTCATTTTAGACGTATTTGCGGCTCCCAGTGTTTTCTTTTGCGTGGAAACCAGGTCCAAATGGCTCTTTGGGTCTTAAGGGTTGCAGACCCCTGATCTAGGTGATATTTTCTTTTGTGACCCACTCCTGTTGATATTGCATTTTCATTTTATTTAGAACCATTTTGATCACCTTTCCCATCTTGCAGCAACTTACTAGTATGATGCCAGTTGGGCTGATAAGTGATAAAGTCTGCTTTTGTTTTTGTGATTATTGTTTTACTCTGCCCATTCTTTGTTTAAGCTAGGTAATAAGAAAAATGTGCAGTAATTCAAATAAATGTCAGTCTTCCTCACCTTTGCATAAGAGAATGATGATCACAGAGAAACAGAACATCCGTGGAAGAACCATTGTTAACTACACCTAACTTTGACTTCATCTACTACATATACCTGCTCAGCTCCACCCACAGGATCATGTGACCTAAGATGGCCTTCACCAAGACAATTAAAATGAAATCTACAGCTGTTTTTGCTTTGTTGTTTATAGACACCTCAATCACCACACATATATGATCACCACACACACAGACATTCACATTTGTTCAGTATCAGCTGTGACGCCATTTAAAACGCCGTTTTCTTGAAATTATGCAGGGCACTCCTCATGGTTCCCTCATCCAACTACTTTTAACTCCTTTCACCCAATCAAGGAAGAAAGAAGTGCAGACCACACTAATTCATCACAGATTCGCCTTGCTACCTTTTCGGTACCAATGCTTGTCCCAGTATTCACTTGTATTATAATCCTACTATGCATTTTGATGTGTTTAACACATGATCAAGCAAACAAACGACAGAATACTTTACGTCTTACATCTTAGCAATAATATTCTGCCATCATGCACTACCGTTTCGTGCTAGTTCTGTTTACTTTTCTCTTCTTTTGTCTCCACTTTTTCCACCCATATTTGGAGGCCCTGCAGCTTCGTGACAGAGAACCGACATCCCAAGTAAGCTGAGGATGAAAAGACGGGGGTGTTGTTGCTGGAAAAGGAGACGTTATGTAATCATTGGAAATCCCTAATAAGATTGAGGAACTAATGACCCAGTCACAGAGGGAGTACGGGCAGTGTAGCATTACGATGCTAACAGAGTCCTGGCTAACACCGGACATGAATGTGGCGCTGCCTGGTTTCCAGCTGCTGCCGGTTCACAGGACGAGAGACAGCAGTGAGAGGAAAGGAGGGGGACTGGCAGTGTTTGTTAAATGACAGATGGTGTAACCATGGGTACATCGCTATGAAAGAATAGCTCTGCAACAGATACATTGAGCTGTTAGCTGTTAGCATGCGGGGAGGCAGTCTGTGACTCTCTGTGGTCAGCAGACTGCAAACCCAATCTCTGAGAGCCCTTTTTATAATATCAGGGGACTATAATGACACATCGCTCGACTCCACACTGTTGACCTTCCAACCATACATACATTGGGTAGACAGGTCAGCTTTAAAGAAAAACAGTAAAATGTACAACAGAATAGGGGAGTCGAGGAGAAAAATGATAACTCTACTCAGACTGAACTCCTGATAGGGGATCAGTGTGAGCATCCAGTCATGCGGCATGACTGCGCTGGTCCAGTCGACCTGCCGTCTGTATTGGGTAGGGGGCAAGCAGCAGAGGCCTTTGGAATGGGGGACGGGGGTGAGTGCGTAACTCTGGTAAATGGCCTGCATTTGTATAGCGCTTTACTAGTCCCTAAGGACCCCAAAGCGCTTTACACAACCAGTCATCCACCCATTCACACACACATTCACACACTGGTGATGGCAAGCTACATTGTAGCCACAGCCACCCTGGGGCACACTGACAGACGCGAGGCACCACCGGACCCTCTGACCACCACCAGTAGGCAACGGGTGAAGTGTCTTGCCCAAGGACACAACGACCGAGACTGTCCAAGCCAGGGCTCGAACCAGCAACCTTCCGATTACAAGGCGAACTCCCAACGCTTGAGCCACGATCGCCCGAACTCTGTACGTGCATGCATGTGTGTATGTGTCCTGTGTTCAGCTTGACAGAGTGACCTTCCAACCAGTAAAGTGAAAGTCAACAGTCCGCAGCCGATGCAGGTGACCTTGGGAGGATATGGGCATAGAGAGTCATAACACAGTCTCATGATCAAGAATCGGGCTCTCCTGAACCCAGGCTTCTCGTTGAGAAAGGGGTGCCAATTGTGTTGAGGGACCAGTTAATCAAATCAATATTCTTTAGGTTTTAGAGAACAAGACCGAGAGACTCCCTGAGGATTCAAGTTAGACGAGACTAGACAAGAGAAGCCAAGCAGGAAAGAAAAGTTCAGAGCCAAAGCAAGAGGATCCGCTGGCACAAGTTGGATATGACAGTGCGCTTTTATTCACGAATGACTCAGCTCTGGGTGTTACTATGGATTTAATTTTTGATATTTTAAAAATCTATTCTTGTTAAACCCATATTGTATAACTAATTTGTTAAACTGAATAAAGTCTGTTCTTTCAAATATATGCTCCAAATATGTTATTTCTTTACAACTCCAAATAGGAAGTTAATTACATTATTGTTCTGTAGTATGTCAGGGTTGTTCCAAATGGGTGTACGTTTGCATGGGATAATTGAAACTTGGTCATGGAAACTCCCAACATGCTGTCAGAGAGGAGCTGATGTTGATGCTTTTAAAACATACATGTTGTTTTGATGTTGGATCTGATGAATAGCACATCTTTTATAGGGGAGAGATGATGAGCTGATGGAGCTCAGGCATGTGTCAGCCTCCCCACCACACCCTGAACCCACTGTTCCACCCCTCCCCTGCAGCTGAGCCACAAATCATACCCCGCCACAGTATGTTTTAACCACCCTGAGATAAATCGCAGCCTGTTGGCCAAGAAGTAGTGTTGAAAGTTAGGCAGATCAAATCCTCCTTTATCCTTGGCCGTTTGTCACATTGTTAAACTAAAATACGCAGGTTTATCTTTCCAAAGGAATTGGAACTGGAACTGACGATTCCAGAGAACTAAACCAGTGTGGCGATGGTTTACTTGGGATCACTGAGAATAAATAATTTATTCTTGGCAAGACCATCATTTTTATTGTAGCGACCCAAGTGATATGGGTAGAGATTTCCATCTAGCCAGATCATCTTCTACTTTCTTTAAGTATAGATAATTTAATGATTGCAAATCTACCCTCTGTGTCTACAGCTGTATTGAGTACTGTGAAATTAATATTTTTGCATATTAAGATTTCTAATACTCTTTGCCTAAAGTTATAGCAGGCTGAGAACACATTAGGAAACTCAGGTGTTTTAAGTTCATCTGTAGCTTTGGCAGGTCTACGAGTCTCTTGTAATAAAACAACATATGCCTGTAGTTTTTTTAAGCTTGTTAAATATCTTTAATTTCTTCTTTCTGGAGCCGGCTCCATGCATATTCACATGAGACAATCCTTAATGTGCCCCTAATTGTTTGTGTTTAACTAATGTTGGATGCTACATGTGACGTGTGTGCATGCTAACTTATATGAACTAGCATGTACATGCTTGTGTGTGTGTGTGTGTCCTATATGTCAGCGTGTGCTGTGAGGCTGTAGTGGATGTGCTGATGCTGAGTGCATGTGTGATCATGCCATGCAAATGTGTAAAGATCCAGGGTGTTGTGTGTCACTGCGTGGGAGAATAGGTGATCAGTGCAGTGAAAAAAGGGAGAGGGAAGAGACCTGTGAAAAAGGGCAAGTGGGAGGGATGAAACATAAAAAAAGAAATTGTGATTAATGTAACACTGCTGAGCCCTTCTGAATTTAGATGTGTCAGATCATGCGTCATTCCAGGATTTCTTTATGGAACTGGTCGTTCACGCTGAAGTCCGTTCATTTCAGCTCCCTGCAGCGACTCTTCACTTGCTCCTTTTGGTTGAAAAGATTAAATTTGGCCACAACAGGACGTGGTCTCCCAGCACCCGGCCTCTTAGCTCCGATACGATGGACTCTGTTGAAGCAGATGTTCTTAACTGTTTTTTAACTGTTGATTTAGTGTCCTCTCCAGGAGACTCTGGGATATCTGAAAAAAACAAGGTTATCTTTCATGCCACAGGCCTGAAGATCAATGACAGTCTCCTTCATTAATTTTTTTTTATTTCCTTCACCAAGATGGGTCACATTCTCAGTTAGAGACTTGACCAAGTCCCATATTGAGCCGTTTTCAGCAGCGAGTGTTTCCACCTGCTGTTGGCTTAATTCCAAGTATTCTCTCAGGGATTTTTTAAAAAATTATTTGGTATAACTGAAACTTAGAAAACATTTGTTTATTTTAGAGCCACCATTCACTTCGCAGCCTTATGCACTATTAATATACACGGGAAATACTTATAATACTACTATAATGCTTATAGTATAATACTTACATTAATACATATATTTTGATAAAAGAGCTTATATGTGTGCTATGTTTTAGTCACAAACAGAGCTTAAAAGATCACATTTTATCTTACTTTTATTTTTCTTGTCATATAAAATTTTCTAGATATTTGCTGTTAGTTATGTTCTTTTATCTTTTATTTAACAATGCAGACAAGTCACTTTATACTTGATAATAATAAGCTTGATGATACTGTCACTTGAAACCTTAAAACATGGATGATGACAGCAAGAGAGAGAGAGAGGGAGCAAAAAAAATATAGTGGCCATCCAATCAATAAAATAAAAAATAAAATAAAAAATAAAATAAAATAAAGCCAATGTAGCTTCTGTTTGCCTGCATTCCCTTATGGTGATTTCACATTATAAAGTAGTCTCTTACACTGTTATTAAATATGGATCTCCAGCCTGCATCCATGCACTTCATGGATGATTTTTGTGGTTTCCAGTAGCTTATGATATGAATAGTAGCATTTAACAGGGTCCATATTACTCTAAGCATGGCTTGAATAGGCTGGTTTCTACTACAAATCTATTCTTTTTCATATAAAAGCAGCGCTCTTACTGGGCAAGTTTGCTTTGTGTATGGAGTGGAAAGGTGATTTTCCAGTGTCTGTATTGTCTGTATTCTACTTTAATTGCTTGAAGATTTGCGGCACTGCCTCTTTGTGTTTAGTTAATAAAACAATGTTGTGCATGTTTCTTCTCTTATGTGCTTGTATCCTTTCGGCGGGGACTGGTCTGCAGTGCCATACAGGGAAGGCGAACACACCTGCACGGCATCCGTGGACTTAAAATCTGTACTGGGTCCTATCATGTTGTTGTTGTTGATATTTGGTCAGCTGGCGGCTGAAATGCTGCAGCCGTGTGTGTGTTTCTGAACAGCAACCGTGCATAAAGTATGCTGGAAAGCAGTAAAATGTGATTTGGTCTGCCATGGATATATTACAGTGATGCCGAAACCCAGGAGGGGGGCGCGGCAGACCCAGGACCAGACCAGCAAAGGGAGGAGCTGGCAAAAAAGGTGGCCGAATTGGTGGCCACACACAAGGAGCAGGTGGCGGTGTATCGCTGCTGGGGGGAAGAGCCACAGGACTGATCCAAGCGCCACCTGCAGTTTATGGCAAGTCTGGCAGTTTGGGTTGGTTCCTGGCTGACACCGCCGCCACTACCCCAACAGTTCTGGCGGTGGAGGGCCACCCATGCCTGCCCGCAGTGTGCGATCAGCCAAGACGCAGCCTGCAGCTATATATGTCCCCACTCCACGGGTGGGAGAGGCTAGTGGCCAGCAGGTGCCTGCGCTGATCCCAGCGCCGTGGAGTAACTACCGTGCATGCGACCTGCACCAGCAAGGAGCAGTGGAGGAGCCGGAGGTTCAGGAATGGAGGTTCCCATGCCAGGGGAGCCTGCACGTAAGCCCGAGGTCGGCCGGCGGGTCAGACCAGCCTCACCTCCACCAGAAGCTGTAGCGCCTCGTGGTCTCGCGTGCTGCATGCGCACCCGGCTGCCTGTGAGCCTCGGCTTGCCGACACCGCGCTGTGACTGCTTGCTACACGGTCGACCACCGGACCAGCTTCACCGTCGCTACTAGAGAAGTAGTTGGCCATCCGAGCTGTTATCGCCTGGTTGCTGGACCAAAGAATCGCCCCTGGCTCACACTGTTTTGTCAGCCACTGTAAGAGAAGGTTTTCATGGATACAACATGTTTTAACTTTTTACACAAATGTTGTCTTCAATTTGTCTTTATAGATTTATAGATTCATTTCAGTCATTTACAATAACTTGCCTTCAGGAACTCGGGGCGGACCTCATCCACACCAGGGGCTCTGCCACCAAGGAGTTCTTTAACTGCCTCAGTGACCTCACCCCTGGAAATTGGCGGGTCATCCCCCTCATCCCCACACTCTGCTTCCTGCTCAGAAGACGTGCCAGTGGGATTAAGGAGGTCCTTAAAGTATTCCTTCCACGCCCAACAATTTTCTCAGTCGAAGTCAGCAGTGCTCTGCCAGCACTATACACAGTGCAGGTAGAGCACCGCTTACCCCACCTGAGACGCCTGATGGTTTGCCAGAATCTCTTCGAGGCAGTCCGAAAGTCTTTTTCCATGGCCTCTCCGAACTCTTCCCACACCCGAGTTTTTGCTTCAGCCACTGCCTGAGCCGCATTCCGCTTGGCCTGTCGGTACCTGTCAGCTGCCTCCGGAGTTCCACAGGCTAACCAAGTCCAATAGGATCAACCGTTCCTCCCAATCACGCACCTCCAGGTCTCGCTGTCGTTACCCATGTGAGCATTAAAGTCTCCCAGTAGGACAACAGAGTCTCCAGGTGGAGCACCTTTCAGCACCCCACCCAGGGACTCTAAGAAGGCTGGGTACTCTGAACTGCCACTCAGCGCCTAAGCGCAGATGACAGTCAGGACCCATTCCCTGACCCTAAGGCGCAGGGAACAAACCCTCTTATCCACCTTGATCATTAATATGCAAATTCTCATGACCATTGATCAAAACCCACTGATCAATGGCCATGAGTACCATTGACAGAGATTTGGGCAATGGCTGCAACCACAGCATTGTAAGATGGTGAAAGATGTACCCTAAGGCCCCTTCCTCGATTCAGAGATGGTCTTTCCCTAATCACGTAAATGGCCTCCTTGATTCCACGCTCAAACCAGCGTTCCTCCGTGTCCAGGATGTGTTCATCCTCATCCTTGTAAGAGTGTCCACTTGCCTGTAGGTGTAAATAGGCTGCAGAGTCCTGGCCTGACGAGGTAGCTCTTCTGTGTAGTGCCATACGCTTTACCAGAGGTTGTGTGGTTTCCCCGATGTATAAATCCTGGCAATCCTCCTGGCACTTAACAGCGTACACTATGTTATTCTGTTTGTTTCAGGGGACCCGATCCTTGGGGTGGAGCAAGTTTTGGAGTGTTTTGGGGTTTAAAAGCCACGGAGACACGATGCTTAGAAAAAATGCATCTCAACTGTTCTCATACTCCTGGCACGTACAGGATCACTACAGGTTTTCGCTTAGGCAGTGGTTGTCCTTCTCTCCTGGATCGGCTGGAGCTTTCTTTAGGCGCCTTCCGAGCTTTGACAAATGTCCAGCTGGGATAACCACATTTACTCAGGGCCTTTTTGATGTGATGTTCTTCTGCTTCCCTGACTGTGGGGATGGTGTTCGCTCTGTGTTGTAGCCTCCTGATGACACCCAGTTTATGCTCCAGTGGTTGATGAGAGTCAAACCTTAAATACTAATCCATATGCGTAGGCCACTTTTCATATCCTCCCTGGTGAATTTGATGTGTTGGTCCACCGATTTAATGTGATCTGTGAATTGTGGTAGGTCATGAGATTTGATTTTTTTTGGTTTTAGAATAGAGTAGAATAGAATAGCTTTTTATTGTCAATGTTACAAGAACAATAAAACACAGTTTGGCATCTCTCAGTTGTGTGTAATACACAATAACATAAGTATTTACACAATAACACAGGCTTTAACATTTACACAAGAAAGATATGTACAAGTTATACATACACATGCATACGTACAGATACACCCATACATACTATCAATATACAATTGTACTTAGTAGTCAGTATAAGCTTTTAATGATATGTTTGCATATGATAGAATACTGCATGATGACCTTTTTATGACTTAGACTGTTGTCCACTACAAGACTTGTTTTATACATTCTTTCTCACAGCAATAATAGCTGAACAAGCTGTTATTATTTCACTCCTGCCAGGAAGAGGAGAGCTGGATACTTTTGTCTGCACTCCCTAACAAGAAGAGGGGCCACGTCCTTCAGAATCACACACACACACACACATACACCTACATACGCACATACATACGCACTAATATTCCTCTTTCTATGAATAGACGTATTCACTGTTGTATTATTTTTGTATAGAAATAAAGACAAGTGCACGAACAGAGCGCACATCACAGGGCTCCCACTCTGGTGTGAGCGTTCTGTGATCGCCCTTGCAAGTAAAAGCTGCAGCGTCTGTGTGTTTCTACCTTTAGATTCTTAGCTGAAGAAGTGTCTTTAGAATAAATCTCTTGACACATACATACACACAGACACATCTACACAGATATGGGAATTTGCATATTACTGATCAAGGAACTGACCTCCCAGCTGTTTTTTCCTTCATGTGTTTCAGTTCACTGTAACCACGGTAACTTCTGACCCCACTTCCGCCAGTCCCTTTATTGTGGCGGGAATGAATCCTGTATAAGTTCCTGTATAAGTTCCGGGTCAATCAGCTGTATGTCCCTGCTCCTCTGGCTGCTGTTGTCCCTGTGGTTGGCGTACTTGTCAGATCACGACAAATTTTGCACTACAGGCCAGTTGACAGCGTGCAATAACCCGGCCGATTCATTCATCTTTACACTACCTCACACTCGACTCAACGGTGAGTTATTTGTTTGTTTTGTTTTGTCACAATTAATGTACATGCGGAGCCGCGATCGCACATCCTACAATGCCGGTAAGCTAATGCTAGGCTAGCGACAGTAAGTGCAATTACTAGTGTCATCTATTGAATATTGTTGTTTTTGTTTATTCCATTATGGCCGAATGTTGACTTAACGTATCTAGAGTTGAACGAGTGATTTGATTTTTGTAGTTTTGTCCGTTTTGGATGTTTTTTGTTACTTTTCTGATGAAATGCCGAAACGGCCTATGAGATTTTGCATTGAGTTAAATTCCATTTACATTATTGAATCTGTTGCGCAACACCTGTGATTAAATGAGTTTTGTAAATATATTTGATTAACTTTGGATAATATTTATTAGCTTTAACGCTGATATACTTTGATGGGACCCATGAGAATGTCTTTCTATAATAGTATTTAGAATGACATTCATTATAAGAGATGATGGTTTATTGATTGTTGTATGAAACGTGGCATTGATTACTTGACTTTGTTATTTATGTATTTATTTTGTCACAGCAGTAGAATGCTGTTTCATTTTCTTCTGTGAATGATAATTTCTGTTTTTTGACCTTGTTTAGGTCAGGTTTTTTTTTGTTCTCCCGCGATCAGCCCTGATCAGCGCGAGATGGCGAGCCACCCGACCACCGCTACGTTGCGGTAGGAATTGTGAACCTATGGACTGAATCACAAATTGTTGACACATGACCTATCCCAGGTCCATGGAACTAAACTAAATCACATACTGGACTACACCTCATCCCACCTCCTTTTGGAACCTACTAAGCTGTTTTGTATTGTCAACATTATTTTTGTTTGTGATATATATGCATATGTTTTTATTTCTTTTGTACATCCGTCTATACACTTCTCATAACAAACATAATATATATATATATATTTGAGCTCTACTTTTGTTTCCTGTGTTTTATTCACACCCTCAGGCTCCATAGTCGAATCTTATTCTGATAGCTCATTGTCTATGAGGCTGCAGTCAGGCGCCCTGGTCCTTTAACCGCGTTACAAGTGGCGAGCCAGCCAGGAGCCTTTGTGTGTGAATATTTTGGGGTCTTACGTACAGTTTTCTTTACTTATTTACTTCGCTTTTGCTGAACATAAAATCAAAAATGGATTCAGTTGCACTTTCTGGCATAAATATATCACAGTCTGTGATGATCTCCGGTGTGTCTAACACAAAATCTGATAATGAAATTCTTGACTACTTGCGTACTTATGGGAATCTTAACCGTCATTTCTACGTAAATGATCCCGCAAGTACTTTCTTCAAAAACCTGATCGCTGAGTTTGTAGATACCACTGCTTTTACAACTCTAGAGCCGTTTCTGCCATACACCCACTGTTCTAAAAGTGTTGCCGACCTTGTTTTCCGCGTCACAGCTTTGGCCTGTGAGTACGCCGCCACGGAGGACAGCAGCAGTCCCCCTCCCAATTACCTCAAAGAGCTCAAGCATATTGCTGATCGCAGCGGGCACCGGTTTGAAGATGTCTTGAAGACAGTAATGAGGCAGATTGGTCAACATTTGCATGAAGCAGGAGCAGGTGATGATGGAAAAGTTGAATATGATGAGGAAAATGGAGTAGATGAGGACATTGGTGTAGAGGAAGAAGAAAGGGAACTGGAGCAGCAGCAATTGTCTTCACCTCCTGCCAGACAGGTTTCCACTGACCAGCAGGGGGCACGACCTCGTCAAAGCCAGACTGGACCAACTCCAAGAGTATCACTCACAGCCCCTGATCTCAACCCACCACAAATACAAAGGGTTGTTGTTGAGCATGTGGTCCGAAACCCAGACATAAGCACCACAACTTCACTACGTCTCCGTGCTTTTTCAGGAAGGATTCCTAAGCCAAGTAGTGAAGCAGATTTTGAATCATGGCGTTCCCAAATTGATCTACTGCTTGCCGACCCCAGTTTGTCAGCTCTATACGTCCCCAGCGTATTATAGAGAGCCTGTTGTCACCTGCTGCTGATTTGGTTAAAGGTCTAAGTCCCAACACATTGCCTTCAGTCATACTAAGTGTACTTGACTCCGCTTTTGGAACAGTTCAAGATGGCTAGGCTATTCCAAGGTGAGAAAGCAGTTATTCTGGAACAACCCACCTCCAGTTCTCTGCCTGGTGGACTCCTAGTAAAAACCTGCCTTGTGGACTTACCTAAACGTCGGCCATATTCTCTGCCTGTTGTAGTGAGTAATGAGTCCGACCATGAAATCCACATTCCAGCTCGAGCTATTATTGCAGAAATCAGCGCCTTCCAAGAGGTCATTTCCAAAGAGCAACCCACCCAGTATTCAGACCAGTCTATAGAGTCGTTACCTCCATCTCAACCATCATACAACTTTGGAGATTCCCCCTTAACTCCAGACTGGAAAGAACGCATTGTTCAAAAACTCAACACTATTCCTGAAGTATTTGCCAAACACGATCTGGATTTCGGCAGGACCAACAAAGTTAAACACCAAATCAAATTGTCCGATCCAACTCCTTTCAAGCAAAGACCACGACCAATTCACCCTCAAGATCTTGATGCTGTCAGGAAGCACCTGCAAGAACTTCTTGACTCTGGCGTTATCAGAGAATCTGACTCACCATTTGCCTCTCCAATTGTGGTTGCACGCAAAAAGAACGGCAGTATACGTCTTTGTATTGACTACCGCAAACTCAATCTGCAAACAATCAAAGATGCTTATGCTCTGCCTAAACTGGAAGACACCTTCTCCGCACTTGCAGGATCAAAGTGGTTCACGGTGCTAGACCTCAAGTCGGGTTACTACCAAATCGAAATGGAGGAGAAGGATAAGGCAAAGACTGCCTTTGTCTGCCCAGTAGGATTTTGGGAATTTAATCGGATGCCACAAGGGATTACCAACGCACCAAGCACTTTCCAACGGCTGATGGAAAAATGCATGGGAGAATTAAATCTAAAAGAAGTCTTGGTTTTCATTGACGATCTCATTGTCTTTGCACCAACTCTTGAGGAACATGAAGCTCGCCTGATGAAAGTTCTCACCAGACTCAAAGATTTTGGCTTGAAGCTTTCACTTGAGAAATGCATGTTCTTCCAGACATCGGTGAAGTATCTGGGCCATGTAGTGTCCCAGGCTGGTGTTGAAACTGATCTGGACAAGATTTCCACACTCACTTCTTGGCCAGTGCCAAAAAACTTGAAGGAATTAAGATCTTTCCTTGGTTTTGCTGGGTACTACAGACGTTTTGTCCAGGGATATTCGGCCATTGTCAAGCCGTTACATGAACTCACTGCTGGTTATCCACCTTCCCAGAGGAAACTGAGACGAACTGTAAAGCCAGAGAATTACCTCAACCCCAAAGAGCCATTTGGAGGACGATGGACGCAAATGTGTCAACAAGCTTTTGAGTCCATTATTGACAAACTCACTTCTGCCCCAGTTCTGGCATTTGCTGATCCCCAGAAACCATACACACTCCACACTGATGCCAGTGCCACAGGTCTTGGTGCGGTGCTGTATCAAGAGCAGGATGGAAAAAACAGAGCTGTAGCATATGCCAGCAGAGGTCTTTCCCGGAGTGAGTCAAAGTATCCCGCCCACAAATTGGAGTTTCTTGCTTTGAAGTGGGCGGTGACTGAAAAATTCCACGACTACCTTTATGGTGCTCAGTTTACAGTTGTGACAGACAGCAACCCATTAACATACCTCTTATCATCAGCAAAACTTGACGCTACCGGTTACAGATGGCTTTCAGCTTTGTCCACTTTCACCTTCAAATTAATCTACAGAGCAGGAAAGCAGAACTCGGATGCTGATGGTTTGTCTCGCCGACCTCATGGTGAACTGTCTGATGATCCTCTGTCACAGAAAGAACGTGAGCGAATTTGGAGATTTGCATGGCAACATCTCAATGAACCAGATTATGTCTCTATCGACCAGCATACCATCAAAGCAGTTTGTGACCGTCATCTGATGTACAGTTCAAGCACGGATCCTGATCTTGCTCTGGTGTTATCCATGTCTGTCAATGTCAACAGTCTGCCTGACAGTTTCACGGACGACATCCAGTTCACCTCCATGGTACTCCCCCAAATCTCAACAGCTGACCTTGCAGCCAAACAACGCCTTGACCCTGTCATCCGGCATGTCATAGCTCAGGTTGAACGAGGCGAGTCACCACCGCCATTCCTGAGGGAAGAACTTCCCGATCTACCTCTATTACTGCGAGAAGTAAATAAACTGGAGCTCCATAACACCCTTCTCGTCAGGAAGAGACAAGTGGGAAGTGACTTCGCATACCAGCTAGTGCTACCTGAGGAATATCGACCAGTTGTACTTAACCACCTACATGATCAAATGGGTCACATGGGAATTGACAGAACGCTGGACTTGGTCCGTTCCCGGTTTTATTGGCCTAAGATGACACGTGATGTGGTCAATAAAATAAGACAGTGCGAAAGATGTGTGAGACGCAAATCCCCATCTGAACGAGCCGCACCTCTGGTCAATATCAAAACCTCTCATCCCATGGAACTGGTGTGCATGGATTTTCTCTCTGTGGAACCAGATCGTGGAGTCAAAGACATACTTGTCATAACTGACCATTTCACAAAATATGCCATTGCTGTGCCAACACCAAACCAGAAAGCCAGGACTGTTGCCAAATGTTTATGGGACAACTTTCTTGTGCATTATGGTATCCCAGAACGTTTGCACAGTGACCAAGGCCCTGACTTTGAATCCAGAATCATCCGAGAGCTTTGTGAAATGGCTGGGATCCACAAAATAAGAACCACTCCATACCATCCAAGAGGCAATCCAGTTGAACGGTTTAACCGAACATTACTGGATATGCTAGGAACACTCACAGCTCAACAGAAATCCCATTGGAAAGATTTTGTAAAACCCCTGGTGCATGCATACAATTGCACAAGAAACGATGTTACAGGTTTTTCACCATATGAGCTTATGTTTGGCCGCCAACCTCGCTTACCGGTGGACTTGGCCTTTGGACTACCCCTTGCCAAAGAAGGATCAACATCCCACACACAATATGTGGACAAACTAAAGTCCCACCTAGAAGGAAGTTACAAGCTGGCCATCGAAAACTCAGAAAAGGTGATGAAACGTAACAAAAACAGATCTGATAAAAATGTCACTGCATCACAGCTGAATGTTGGAGACAGAGTTCTTGTGAGGAACGTGCGGCTAAGAGGCAAACACAAGCTTGCAGATAAATGGGAGTCATCTGTGTACATTGTAGTGAAGAAAGCCGGCACTCTTCCTGTGTATACAGTTCGACCCGAAGGCCAAGACAAGCCCCTGAGAACTTTACATCGAGACCTCCTACTGCCCTGTGGGTATTTACCACCTGAAAAGGAAATGCTTACTAAGCAGAAGAGGAAAATGCCTGTCTTACCCGTGTCTCCTGTACGTGCTGATGATGCTGATAACAATGACGAAGAGGAACTAATCTCATACCTACCTGTTCCCTTCTCTGCTGAACCTGTCACCTTCACAACAACCATCGACTTACCCAATACTCCGCAACCTGTGCCACTTATCAACCAGCCCGATGTCCCTGTAGTATTGGCTACAGAGGAAGAGAATGCTATCCTCTCAGAGGAACCTGTACCTGCTGAAGAGGAACAAGTTATTGCTAGCGGAACCGTGGAAGCTGGCTTTGAGCCAGTTGATCTTGTCGAAACTTCTCACGATGAAGAAAGTCTGTCTTCTGATTCGGAAGCATCCAGAAGTAACTTGTCACAACACTCACCTACTGAATCAGAGCCTCTCAGTCCTGAGGCAGAACCACCTTTGAGGCATTCAACCCGCACCAGGAATCCTCCTGATCGGCTGCAATACATCAAGCCTGGTAAGCCTCTGTTAAAGAGCGTTCAGACCTTCCTGCATGGGTTAAGTTCTGTCTTCTCCTTCGCTCTTCAAGACGATGAAGAAGAGGAGACGATGCCTTCACACCTCAGCCAACCAGTCATTCGCTGCCAGCCTAGTCCATGTACGAGGACGTCCATGAGATTAGGGGGGGAGAGTGTAACCACGGTAACTTCTGACCCCACTTCCGCCAGTCCCTTTATTGTGGCGGGAATGAATCCTGTATAAGTTCCTGTATAAGTTCCGGGTCAATCAGCTGTATGTCCCTGCTCCTCTGGCTGCTGTTGTCCCTGTGGTTGGCGTACTTGTCAGATCACGACAAATTTTGCACTACAGGCCAGTTGACAGCGTGCAATAACCCGGCCGATTCATTCATCTTTACACTACCTCACACTCGACTCAACGGTGAGTTATTTGTTTGTTTTGTTTTGTCACAATTAATGTACATGCGGAGCCGCGATCGCACATCCTACAATGCCGGTAAGCTAATGCTAGGCTAGCGACAGTAAGTGCAATTACTAGTGTCATCTATTGAATATTGTTGTTTTTGTTTATTCCATTATGGCCGAATGTTGACTTAACGTATCTAGAGTTGAACGAGTGATTTGATTTTTGTAGTTTTGTCCGTTTTGGATGTTTTTTGTTACTTTTCTGATGAAATGCCGAAACGGCCTATGAGATTTTGCATTGAGTTAAATTCCATTTACATTATTGAATCTGTTGCGCAACACCTGTGATTAAATGAGTTTTGTAAATATATTTGATTAACTTTGGATAATATTTATTAGCTTTAACGCTGATATACTTTGATGGGACCCATGAGAATGTCTTTCTATAATAGTATTTAGAATGACATTCATTATAAGAGATGATGGTTTATTGATTGTTGTATGAAACGTGGCATTGATTACTTGACTTTGTTATTTATGTATTTATTTTGTCACAGCAGTAGAATGCTGTTTCATTTTCTTCTGTGAATGATAATTTCTGTTTTTTGACCTTGTTTAGGTCAGGTTTTTTTTTGTTCTCCCGCGATCAGCCCTGATCAGCGCGAGATGGCGAGCCACCCGACCACCGCTACGTTGCGGTAGGAATTGTGAACCTATGGACTGAATCACAAATTGTTGACACATGACCTATCCCAGGTCCATGGAACTAAACTAAATCACATACTGGACTACACCTCATCCCACCTCCTTTTGGAACCTACTAAGCTGTTTTGTATTGTCAACATTATTTTTGTTTGTGATATATATGCATATGTTTTTATTTCTTTTGTACATCCGTCTATACACTTCTCATAACAAACATAATATATATATATATATTTGAGCTCTACTTTTGTTTCCTGTGTTTTATTCACACCCTCAGGCTCCATAGTCGAATCTTATTCTGATAGCTCATTGTCTATGAGGCTGCAGTCAGGCGCCCTGGTCCTTTAACCGCGTTACATCACTATCACCTACAGACCTTGTTCCCACAATACCAAACCCGACGCTCTCTCTCACCAATTCACCGCCTCCAAGGATTCTGCTTGTGACTCTCCCATCATCAACCATCCTCTGGTTTTCTTCAGCCCCTACCTACACCAAGCCGCCCCTGGTCTCATATTGCTGTCGACTTCATCACTGGTTTGCCACCTTTGTCAGGTAACTCTGTCATTCTGACCATCATTGATCATTTTTCTAAAGCTGCTCCCTTTGTTGCCCTCCCTAAGCTTCCTACGGCCCTAGAAACTGCCCGGCTCCGGACAAACCATGTCTTCCGTCTCCATGGAATCCCCGTTGACATAGTTTCAGACAGGGGCCCACAATTCACGTCATATGTCTGGAAGGTGTTTTGTTCCTCCCTGGGAGCTCAGGTCAGTCTTTCCTCTGGCTTTCATCCACAGACTAACAGCCAAACTGAGCGGGCCAATCAGGAGCTTGATGCGGCCCTCCGATGTGTGGCATCCACCCACCAGACCACCTGGAGCAAGCAACTTCCATGGATTGAGTACCCTCACAATGGCCTCACCTCCTCAGCCACCGGAGTGTCCCCTTTCGAGGCGTCCCTGGGCTTCCAACCACTTCTGTTCGCTGCCATTGAAGGTGATCATTTTGTGCCTTCTGTACAGCAGGTGTCAGCGCGCTCGGAGAGAGCCACACGAGATGCCCTTCTCCGCATAGTGGAGCGGAACAAATGCCTGGTGGACCGCCATAGGACCCTGCCACCGACTTACGCACCCGGACAAAAGGTTTGGCTGTCAACCAGATTCATTCCGCTCAGATCTGAATCCAAGAAACTGTCTCCTACCTTTATTTGCCCATTCAAGATTGACTCTCTGGTTCACCCGGTAACAGTCTGCCTTAAGCTGCCCCAGAATATGCGGATTCACAATGTTTTCCACGTGTCGCAAGTGAAACCCTGTCTCTCCAGTCCTTTGTGCCCTCCTTCCAGACCCAGGTGTCAGGGGCCTGGGGCATGGTTTGTAATACCTGGTGGATTGGGAGGGCTGCGGGATGGAGGAGCGTTCATGGATCCCATGGGCGACACTTCTGGACAAGAACATGGTGCAGGCATTCCATGAGGCACACCCTGAGAAGACTGGAGGTCGCCGGGAGGCTCCCGTTGGGGGAGGGAGTACTGTCACGGTCTGGATGATCAGCAGGACGCCAATCACCAGCTTCTGCTTTTCTCTCTTTGTTCTCTTTCTCTCTCTCGTTGGTTAGAACTCATTGCGGGTTGACGCCCTCGGCCCATGCCCCTCGTAGGAAGAAACATCTGAGCCTCATTAGTGTGTCCAGTATTCAATCCAGGGAGCGACTACTGTTCTTATCGGGATCGTTGCATGACTCGCATTAGTGAAGTCAAGCTTCAGCAAGTGTTCTCTCATGTCTTAGTGCTTTGTATTAACAAGGGTTTCTTTTTGTACATACTCCCTGGATTGTTTCCTCTGTGTTTCCCGTGACAAGTGTCGGAGAGAGAGACTGATTTCGTGTGTGGATTGTTTGGAGAGGCACAATTGCTTTTTCTCCCGGATTTCCCTGGAGTCCTGTCCCCTCACCTTTTGTATATAGCCCAGGCCTGCACCTAAAGCTTCCGGTTGCGCCGTTAGATGGCTGCACCGACGAGAGCTCCCAGTCATCTCAGCAAAAATGTTATTATTTATTTTGTACTGCTTTCAATTTCTGTGCGCACAGCGCGATCATACACTCGGTATGACAGACAAACGCTTCTGGAGCTACGTTCGTCAGCCAGTTCGGACTTTACTGCGGGTTTCGACTCCGTGGACGCTCTGCTGCCTGGGATCCTTTGTTTACTCCCGCGACGTCGAGGGAAAACAAAGAGGGGGAAACGCGCCGGAGTTTTGTGCCGAACGCGACAGAGAAACAGCAAGCCACCTCTTCCCAGCATCCTGCTCGCGAATCTCCAGTCTCTGGACAACAAACTTGACGAGCTGCGTGCACGGATTAAACACCAACAAGACATCAGGAACTGCTGCGTTCTGGCCTTCACAGAGACATGGCTGGAGCCCAGTGTCCCCGACTGCGCCATTACTCCGGATGGATTCACTGTTTACCGGGGAGACTGAACGAAGGACTCAGGCAAGAAAAGGGGAGGAGGGGTGTGCTTTATGGTTAACTCCTTGTGGGCTAGAGATGTGTGTATCTTAAAAACTTACTGCTCTCAGAGTCTCGAGCTGCTGACCGTTAAAGTCAGGCCTTTTTACCTCCCGAGGGAGTTCAACTCAGTTCTCCTCTCAGCTGTTTACATTCCCCCACATGCTGATAAAGCTACTGCTATGGATGAACTGTATGACATCATTACTGAACTTGAGAACAAAAATCCAGAAGCTGCCTTTATTGTGCTGGGAGACTTCAACAGAGCCAACATGAAGAAAGTTCTCCCCAAATGCTATCAGCACATCTCCTTCCCCACAAGAGGTGATCAAACATTGGACCACTGTTACACTCCATTCAAAGTGTGCTACAAACCCCTCCCCCGCCCAGCTTTTGGTAAGGCAGACCATTGTTCCATTCTGCTGCTGCCTGCGTACAGACAAAGACTGAAACAGGAAAAACCAGCTTCCAGGGTTATTTACAAATGGGACAGTGAGGCTGAGGAGGTCCTGCAGGACTGCTTTGACACAACTGACTGGCAGATATTTGTGGATGCAGCTGATGGCAACATCAATGAACTCACAGACTCTGTCATTGGATATATTGGAAAGTGCATGGATGATACCATCACAAAAACCACTGTCCGCATATATCCAAATCAGAAACCCTGGGTAAATAAAGACGTTCGCGCCAAGCTAAAAGTGCGGACCTCTGCCTTTAACTCCAGGGATGCTGATGCATATAAAGCATCCAGGTACGACCTCCGAAAGTCCATAAAAAAGGCCAGAAAGGACTACAGGGACAAAATGGAGTCCAGCTACCACAGCTTTGACACCAGGCGACTGTGGAATGGACTGCGCTGCATCACTGACTACAAGAAGGTCAACACAGTCAGTGTTCAGCCCACTGCATCTCTTGCAGACGAGCTTAACAACTTCTATGCTCGTTTTGACGCAGACAACAGAGAGCAGATACTCTACCATCAGGAGGACAGTGAGGCTGCAACTCTAACTCTGAAAACAGAAGCTGTGAGATGGACCTTTAAAAAGGTAAATCCTCACAAAGCTCCAGGACCAGACGGCATCCCAGGCCGGCTACTCAGAGTGTGTGCAGACGAGCTGGCAGAGGTGTTCACCAACATCTTCAACCTCTCCCTGAGGCAGTCAGTGGTCCCCACGTCCCTCAAAGCATCCACCATCATTCCCGTTCCCCGAAAATCAGTGGTCTCCTGTCTGAATAACTACCGTCCTGTTGCACTGACATCCGTCATCATGAAGTGCCTGGAGCGGCTGGTCAAAGGTCATATCTGCTCCTCCCTCCCTGACACACTGGACCCTCTTCAGTTTGCCTATCGGACAAACAGAACCACAGAGGATGCCATCGCCCTGGCAACGCACACCACCCTCACTCACCTGGAAAAAGGGAATACATATGCAAGGATGCTCTTCATCGACTACAGCTCGGCATTTAACACCATCATCCCCTCAAAACTTGCCACGAAGCTCGTCGACTTTGGGCTGGGAACACCGATCTGCAGATGGATTCTAAACTTCCTCACAAACAGGCCCCAGGTGGTGAGAGTTGGTAAGCACACCTCCTCACCACTCATCCTAAACACAGGTACGCCACAGGGTTGTGTGCTTAGCCCCCTCCTATATTCCCTGTTCACACATGACTGTGTTACTAAACAAGAGTCCAACATCATCATCAAGTTTGCGGATGACACAACCATCATAGGCCTCATCACAGACAACGATGAGACGGCCTATAGAGAGGAGGCGATGGCGCTGTACGAGTGGTGTCTGGAAAATAACCTGACTCTCAACATCAGCAAAACTAGAGAGATGATAGTGGACTACGGGAAACGACCAGTCAGAGAACACCAGCCCATCCACATCAACGGTGTCAAGGTCGAAAGGGTCAGCAGATTCAAGTTCCC
Organism: Aulonocara stuartgranti; assembly: GCF_965226115.1. Taxonomy (NCBI): domain Eukaryota; kingdom Metazoa; phylum Chordata; class Actinopteri; order Cichliformes; family Cichlidae; genus Aulonocara; species Aulonocara stuartgranti. The sequence goes on along the minus strand of NC_138941.1, from coordinate 47,481,260 downwards.
TGGAGTCAACATCACTGAGGACTTCTCCTGGACCCTTCACACAGACACTGCTATCAGGAAAGCTCGCCAGCGGCTTTACTTCCTGAGGAGGCTGAGGAAGTTTGACATGAACGCCAACATCACCTCAAATTTCTACAGGTGTGCAATTGAGAGCTTGCTGACAAGCTGCATCACAGTTTGGTACGGAAGCTGCTCTGCCAGCAGCCGTAAATCACTACAGAGGGCGGTGAAGGCAGCAGAGCACATCACTGGTACGAGGCTTCCTGCCATTCAGGACATTCATCTCCATCGATGCCTCCGTAAAGCACACAGCATCATCAAGGACCACAGCCACCCAGCACATCAGCTCTTCTCCTTGTTACCATCTGGCAGACGTTACAGGAGCCTGTCTGCTCGGACTACAAGACTTAAAAACAGTTTTACCACCAAGCCATACGACACCTCAACCACAACACTTAAACACACACAACACAGCACTCAGAAGCTACCCTGCAGCTTCACAAGTACTCTGTTTAATCTGCACTGGTCACTCCACTTTTATTGTCATTGATATTTATATTTAAAAGTGCAATACTGTAATTTTCTGCTGCTCATTCCTGTGCAATATCCCATCTGCCCTCCCGTCATATTTCTTTTCAAGATTTTCTTATTTAATCACTAGTGTACATATATTTATATTTATAGATACATATATATTTAGTCATCTTTTCTCTTTTACCATGTCTCTCTAATATTTTGCTCCTTACTATTTTTCTATTTTCTTTATTATTTTATTTTATTATATTTTTTCCTATTGTATCATGCTGCTGAGTGACTGCTGCTCGTCAAACACATTTCATTGCAATGTTGACCCTGTGCTAACTTGCATATGACAAATAAAACTGAAAACTAAAAACCTTTTTGTATACACACCTGGTGGACGTTTGTAAATAAATTCTCTTGTGTGCATCTGACCTCTGAGTCCTGCGTGTGAGTCCTCCATGTCAACCGTAACAGAACTACCTACCCTCTTCCTGTAACCACTTCCTGGGTCTCATTTCAGGGGCTCAGTATTTTTGTCACTGAGCAGTGACAAAATAATCTCATGATAGTCTTTCTGGTTTAGCAAAACTATGCATCTACCCTTGTCTGCCACAAGGATGATAATGTTGTTGTCATTACTAAGTGATGTGAGTGCCTTCCTCTCCTCCATGCTGATGTTGGATGCTAGGGGCTTTACATTGCTGAGACAGGCTGAAAAATTCGTCCGTAGTTGCTCTGCTTCCACATCTGCAACATTGTTATTTCAAATTGCTGTTTCTGTGGCTGTGTATAAGATTGGGGAAACCTGCAGTCAGCTGAGACTGAAGAAGTCACTTGGATAAGTGATGAAATTTTTCTCTCACTGAAAACGCTACGTCCAGATGAACAGAATCAACTTTTTGAGATTAATGGTGAAAAGCATAAGCCTGTGGTCAGGTCCGTTTCTAATGCCACACATACATATTTAATTTGTTTTTTGTTTTTGTTTTTTTCATTTTCTCATCTTCTCTTATTTTTCCATCATCGCATTAGAAAAAAATAGCAGACTTTCTGATACAAAAACTGATGGTACAAATGCTGTTAAATGTATGATGCTGGTTTAGCAATGCCTTCTCTATGAGGAAAAGTTATGTTGCACAATACGTTTCGAGGCACTCTAATGTAAAGAAAATATCTAGCTGGCAACATCAAGCTTGTGAATGATAGTCCTACCAACTCAACAACGAATACTATTTATTTAAATAACTCAAAATAGAATACAAAAGAATGCAGCACAGTAAATAGTATTTTAAAATTGCATGTTTTAATCATCAAAAGTGTAAGCATACCAAAACATGATTTGAACAGACCACAGATATATGCCCATATATAACGTGTTAACATTTAAAGAGAATTACTAAATAATGTTTAAAATGTATTACTTCAAATTTGCCAGGCTGTAGTTTTAAATCATTACTGAAGTCATGGAAATACATCAGATAAAGATTAGCCAATCACTGTAATTGAGAAACAGGATATAAGAAATTGTTGCCATTTTCAGATAAACAAATATTTCATGTCCAAATGTTTAAACTGTCCACTTCTTCTTCTCTTATGGTATCAACAGTTAGTCTAATTTCTACTAATAACTGTTTCGTTTCCCTTGTGAAGTGCCCAGAAACTTAAAGCTGTCCCATAAATCTCTTGGAGTAATGATTATTTCAACTTAGTATTTGAGTACAGGACTAGTAAATGTGTTGAGTTACATTCCACCACTTCCAAAAAACACTTGGAGCAACACAACAAGAACACAGAGAGAGGTGAAGTGAGTGAAGTGGATCAGGTTTTCACCACTGCAAAACAAACTGTCACTGTCACATGGGGTGGTGGGTGGTGTATCTGTAGTGGGTGGTGTTGATGTGGGGCAGGTGAAGATTAAGTCATAGTCAAAGTCCAGGGTGAAGTAGTTAACAAAGCCTGGTGGTGTTCCGGTGACGGTGGTGGTGATCCAGTTTTGGTACTGGGACACACGAGCGTAGACTCCAGGAGTATTAGGCAAGGCGCAGCCTTGACCAAAACTCACGACTCCACTCTGGATCCAGATACCGCTATTATCTTTTGTCACAAGTGGTCCCCCCGAGTCTCCCTGTGAAAAAAGTGTAAAAGTTGTAAAAACAGATTGAGATCAGTTGAACATCTCATGGAGCTTAATTTCTACTAAATACATAAAATGTTTCCGGAGATGTTTGTGTTAATTGTCAATCAGACACACAACTTTTGCTGATTAGTTACAGTATCACCCAACACACTCAACTGCACGTCACTACATGATGTGATGTCACTGACAGAAATTATCACAAAACCTTTGGGAAAACCTTTATAGAATAAATTAAATACATCTAAGTGAAAATAATTACGAATTATGAGTAAATGAGCTTCAATGCAAAGCCTCTTTTCCACCAGTACCTTCTCAGCTTGACTCTACTTTACTTGGTTTCTGCCATTTTGTCGTACAATAGAGCACCACCTGCGTTGTATCATTAAAGCAACATGACAGAAAGTCCACTGACCTGAACACAAACTAACCATGGAAGGCTTCGAGGGGATTCTCTACCTGCTACTTGGTCTATGGTGGCTCTCGGACCATGGTGTTGGTTTCTGTGTACCCATTTCTGTTGTTGCATGCCTTCAAAATGGTGCTTTTGATTACTGTTAAGGAGTGACTCTCATGAGTCCTTGAGCTACACCACTGACTGGCCTATCAGTGACATGCAGTCTCTTGATGTCACATTTTTGTATCGATTTCGTTTGCTTGGAATACCGGCCGAGCAGTACTAAAGGAAAAAAAAAAAAGTACCTGGTACCAGGTGATAACACCTAACGAAAACCCTGAAAACTGAGTTGAGTCAAGTAGGTGCTAATGGAATAGGGCTATAATGTTAATAATCATAAACACTACTACAGAAAAGCAGTGAGTGGTTAAAAGCTGATAGTCAATGCAGTCAATTAGGCCTTACATTACAAATAAGCACAAAGTGGTAGTCACCTGACATGAATCCTTCCCGCCATTTTGCAGTCCAGCACAGATCATGTTATCTGTGATTGCAGCGAAGTTTTGTAATTCGCATCTGCACTGGTTGTTTCCCACTATTGGTACATTCACCTCCTGCAGAATCTCTGGGGTGGAACCACCACCTAATTGAGAAATGTTAAAAGGAAGATCATTTTTACTGAATCATTTATCACTAATAAAAGAAAATACATATTTTAAAAAACTTACTTTCTAGGGTACCAAAGCCAGTGACCCAGCTGCTGGTGCCACTGTTGAAAGTGCTGCCTGCTGCGGCTAAGCAGACTGGCTGAATGTAGTCTGTGAAATTCACAGGAGTCGACAGCTGCAGGAGGCACATGTCATTCTCAAATGTTGCAGCATTGTAGTCGGGATGGCAGATGATGTTTTCAAGTGTCACAGTAACTGCATTTGGGTTTGGACCAGACGCGGTGTTGTGGCCCAGAGTCACTTTTGTGGTGTGAAGATCAGCACTTGAATGAAAGAAAAAATATAGTTATTTTTATAGCATTGCATAGTGATCATTATCATTGAACTACCGTCACAACCAGGTAGCAACAGATGGTTGTGAGATTTTGATGATAAATATATACAGTGGCTTCCCAAAGTATTCGGCCCCCTTGAACTTTTCCACATTTTGTCACATTACAGCCACAAACATGAATCAATTTTATTGGAATCCCACGTGGAAGACCAATACAAAGTGGTGTACACGTGAGAAGTGGAATGAAAATCATACATGATTCCAAACATTTTTTACAAATAAATAACTGAAAAGTGGGGTGTGTGTAATTATTCAGCCCCCTGAGTCAATACTTTGTAGAACCCCTTTTTGCTGCAATTACAGCTGCCAGTCTTTTAGGGTATGTCTCTACCAGCTTTGCACATCTAGAAACTGAAATCCTTGCCCATTCTTCTTTGCAAAACAGCTCCAGCTCAGTCAGATTAGACGAACAGCGTTTGAGAACTGCAGTTTTAGATCTTGCCACAGGTTCTCGATTGGATTTAGATCTGGACTTTGACTGGGCCATTCGAACACATGGATATGTTTTGTTTTAAACCATTCCATTGTTGCCCTGGCTTTATGTTTAGGGTCGTTGTGCTGCTGGAAGGTGAACCTCCGCCTAGTGATGTGACGTTCTGTATCGAGGCTTCGAAGCGTGTGTCGAGTAATGGAGGGGGCGTTTCCGCGAAGCGCGTATCGAGGCTTGCTTCATTTATGGGAGGAGCTGAAAATGATGACGTCCGAAGCCTCGCTGCCCGGCTGTACCACGTGACTGGTTCAGGAAGCGGTTCGAACTGTACCGCGAGCTATGACAGCGATATACACCCCTCAGACTCCATTCAAAATGTGGGTGTTTGATGGAGAGTTGCGGTTAGTGAGAGAGAGTTAGAGACAGTTTGGAGAGAGGTTGGAGGTTTATGAGAGTGAGGAGAGAAAGTCAGGAGAGAATGGAGCCAGCTACGAAGAGAAGGATGTCCTCCCCTGTGTGGGAACATTTTGAGCTTATATCTCCCAACAAGGTATGTAAATTTCCACAGAAGATGTATTTTCATAATACTGATGGTGCAATAAAACCTATGTTAAGCTGTCTGTACTTTTGTACAAGGTGAGGTGTTTGCTATGTGCCAGGGAGCTGGGATATAACAACAACACCTTATCCATGCAGCAGCGCCTCTTCTTTCTCAGGAGACTGAAAAGATTCGGCATGAGCCCCCGCATCCTCAGGACCTTCTATCACTGTGCCATTGAGAGCATCCTCACTGGATGCATCACCACCTGGTATGGCAACAGCACCGCCTACAACTGCAAAGTTCTCCAGCGAGTAGTGCGGTGCTCTGAACGGATAATTGGAGGTGAGCTTCCCTCCCTCCAAGACATCTACAGGAAGCGCTGCCTGAGGAAAGCGGGGAGGATCATCAAGGACTCCAGTCACCCCAGCCATAAACTGTTCAGACTGCTTCCATCAGGAAGGAGGTTCTGCAGCATCCGGTCCCGTACCAGCAGACTGAGAGACAGCTTTTTCCATCAGGCCATCAGACTGCTGAACACGTCATAGACACCTCAGCTTCACTACTGGAACTTTAACATTATGCACTCCATACTGTACAGTAACGCCACTGTTTTGCACATGTCTCAACTCTGTATATTTATTTTATATATTTTATTTATTGTTTACTCTATTTAATTTGTAAAATATGTGTATACACACACACACACACACACACACACACACACACACACACACACACACAAAATATTTAGTATACACATCCAGAAATGCATATACTATTATATATTGTACATATATTTATTAGTTTCAGATGTAGCCATTATCGTATTTTGCTTGTTTACATTATTGTATTTGCACAACTCTGTTGCTTGTGAAGCTCGCACACAAGAATTTCACTCACATGTGCTGTACCAATGTACCTGCACATGTGATGTGACAATAAAAGTGATTTGATTTGATTTGCTTAGGCACTATAGAGCTATGCATGAGAATAAGGGGAACACCGATTGTGGAGCAAGACCAGGTGAGCCATCAAATGCCATGATAATATAGCATGCAGTAATGTTACTAAATGATATAACAATATTATACAATGCAATAAGTTATGTGTGTGATATTTCTATTTGTGCTTTGTCTTTATTGTCTTTCCCCAGGAGAACAATCTCAAATAGATGAAGACCTGGTTAGCATGGTGATTGAGGACTCCCAGCCATTTAGCATTGTGCAGGACAAAGGATTTAAAAGATGTGTTAAATCATTAAATCCTAGCTATGTTCTCCCCACTAAAAGGTCATAAAAGCAGTGAAAATGTAGTTTTTACAGAATAAAATGTGAACAGGCAGGACTGAGGCTCAAAGCCTCAGTGTGTAGCTGTCCATACCTCAACGTTACAAAAGCACAACTGCTGTCCACACCCCAACCACACCTCACCTCACGGTAAATGATCATTTCCATTTTAAACATTTCCAAATGATCATTTTCCATACTGCCAGTATAAATATACACAGTATACTGCATCACTACAATATACATGTTTTACACACTCCTTTTGTTGTTCACATTTACAGGCTGTGTGCAAAAGGCCTCACTCTTCAAATTCATGCCAACTACTATTTTTACGTCCAGTAGGTGTCCTACTAGAGCAAATGAAGCTTCAAGAAGCTTTGCACTGGAGTGAACCACTTGGATGAAAAGCTTCAGTGCTTCATGAAGCTTCATCTGCCCATCACTAGCCGTCACAGAGCAGCTGTATTTGTACTGACATTAGATTACACACAGGTGCACTCTATTTAGTCATTAGCACTCATCAGGCAATGTCTATGGGCAACTGACTGCACTGAGATCAAAGGGGGCTGAATAATTACGCACACCCCACTTTGCAGTTATTTATTTGTAAAAAATGTTTGGAATCATGTATGATTTTCGTTCCACTTCTCATGTGTACACCACTTTGTATTGGTCTTTCACGTGGAATTCCAATAAAATTGATTCATGTTTGTGGCTGTAATGTGACAAAATGTGGAAAAGTTCAAGGGGGCCGAATACTTTTGCAAGCCACTGTTTAAATTGAATCATTTCATTCAAACACTGAAGAGCCGTTGTAGTCCAAGAAAATGATTTTGATGGATGGGCATTTCCTCTATCCCTGCATGTGCGTGTGCACGTGAGTTGAATGGTGAGGCTTACTTTTGTGCATAGCTAGAGTTTGTTATCTTTTGACAGAACAAAGTTAGCAGGTTCCCAACTTACATCTTCATGCTAAACTTGCATGCTGCTGGGGGCCTGGATCTCCTCCATACCTGCTTCATACCCTGGTGGACGGGGCTGTGGCTCCCCACACTCCCTAGCAGATTGTTACATGGAGAAACCTTTGGAATACAAGCGTGCTGATCCACACAGGTGTGCACACAGGTGTACACACGGGTGTTCACAGACACGGACTACACCTTTCTTGGCTGCTGCCTCAAAGCACATTGTGCGCTGTCTATCTTGCGTGCTGCACAATATCGTTTAATATTTAGTATCTACTGTTATCTACTTCTAGCTAGTTTATTGTGATGGTGCTGTTTTTTATTATGTTGCTCTTTTTTTTGTTTGCTTTCTCTTCTGTTTTTTTTTCTCCATACAGGTGATCCAGGTGTTTTGTTTGTTTTTCTTTCTTTCTTCCCCCCTTTCTCACCGTCTCTTCTCCCCTTTGGTTTTCTTTCTCTCCCTCTCTTTCTTTCATTCTTTCTCCCTGTCCTATCACCCAGTCATGTCTGTCCCGTTTTTAGCAACTGAAAATAAAATAAATTCATAATTATAATAAAGGTCAATCAAATGGACCAATATGGCAAGGCCATGATGATCCACTTGGTAAAATAAATCCGCTTGGCATCTTTCTTGGCCTTAAGACAACAATTCTGATGGCTATAGATCCAAACGGGACACAAAAAAAAAAAAAAAAAAAAAAACTTGCATGCTGCTGATTGTAAGTTCACATTGGATGGAAAGACGTGACTGGTATTAAGTTTCTCATCTAACCCTGGCTGTTACTCAGCGTTGTCACAATTTGATCACAACATTACATTATTAAGAAATGTGTTACTACCAACTGTGAGTTGAAAATTATCAGTGGAGAAATTACTCTAAAAACTGTTGGGGTGCTTTTGAGTAAATGTGTGCAATTAGTTTTTTTAAGACTTTAAAAATGTCCTTTCACTAATTTCAGAAAAAGAAAACATCAGTTGGTTATGAACAAAAATATTAAAATCACTGTGCAATAACATCCATTGCCTTACATGCCGAACAGGCCACCTGTCCATCACAGGGATACCCCAGAGAGGGACAGAGACACACACTCTCGCTTCCATAATCAATTAAAAAAAATATTTAGCCTTTAAAAAGTGTTGTCTGCAGAAGAAACCCACATGGCACAGAGAGAATATGTAAACTCTACTCCAAGAGGTTGAAACCTCCAACAGGCGTTAACCACTGCACCACCACAGAAACACTTGCAGTGTTGACTTACGGTGTAATGCAGTGAGCAGCTGTCAGCACCCAGTCGTTGGAGATTAGGGACCCTCCACAGAAAAAAGAGCCATCTTTGGATAAAGATACCTGCCAGGGCCAACTTCCAGGGGCTGCATCTTCACCTCCTACGATTCTAGGATTTTTAATAACCCTGCCACATGCTGAGAGAATAAGACACAACAGTTAAATACTGAATATGTTGATAAGCCACAGCATTATAGGGAGTGCAGAATTATTAGGCAAATGAGTATTTTGTCCACATCATCCTCTTCATGCATGTTGTCTTACTCCAAGCTGTATAGGCTCGAAAGCCTACTACCAATTAAGCATATTAGGTGATGTGCATCTCTGTAATGAGAAGGGGTGTGGTCTAATGACACCCTCAGGTGTGCATAATTATTGGGCAACGTCCTTTCCTTTGGCAAAATGGGTCAAAAGAAGGACTTGACAGGCTCAGAAAAGTCAAAAATAGTGAGATATCTTGCAGAGGGATGCAGCAGTCTCAAAATTGCAAAGCTTCTGAAGCGTGATCATCGAACAATCAAGCGTTTCATTCAAAATAGTCAACAGGGTCGCAAGAAGCGTGTGGAAAACCAAGGCGCCAAATAACTGCCCATGAACTGAGAAAAGTCAAGCGTGCAGCTGCCAAGATGCCACTTGCCGCCAGTTTGGCCATATTTCAGAGCTGCAACATCACTGGAGTGCCCAAAAGCACAAGGTGTGCAATACTCAGAGACATGGCCAAGGTAAGAAAGGCTGAAAGACGACCACCACTGAACAAGACACACAAGCTGAAACGTCAAGACTGGGCCAAGAAATATCTCAAGACTGGTTTTTCTAAGGTTTTATGGACTGATGAAATGAGAGTGAGTCTTGATGGGCCAGATGGATGGGCCCGTGGCTGGATTGGTAAAGGGCAGAGAGCTCCAGTCTGACTCAGACGCCAGCAAGGTGGAGGTGGAGTACTGGTTTGGGCTGGTATCATCACAGATGAGCTTGTGGGGCCTTTTCGGGTTGAGGATGGAGTTAAGCTCAACTCCCAGTCCTACTGCCAGTTCCTGGAAGACACCTTCTTCAAGCAGTGGTACAGGAAGAAGTCTGCATCCTTCAAGAAAAACATGATTTTCATGCAGGACAATGCTCCATCACACGCGTCCAAGTACTCCACAGCGTGGCTGGCAAGAAAGGGTATAAAAGAAGAAAAACTAATGACATGGCCTCCTTGTTCACCTGATCTGAACCCCATTGAGAACCTGTGGTCCATCATCAAATGTGAGATTTACAAGGAGGGAAAACAGTACACCTCTCTGAACAGTGTCTGGGAGGCTGTGGTTGCTGCTGCACGCAATGTTGATGGTGAACAGATCAAAACACTGACAGAATCCATGGATGGCAGGCTTTTGAGTGTCCTTGCAAAGAAAGGTGGCTATATTGGTCGCTGATTTGTTTTTGTTTTGTTTTTGAATGTCAGAAATGTATATTTGTGAATGTGGAGATGTTATATTGGTTTCACTGGTAAAAATAAATAATTGAAATGGGTATATATTTGTTTTTTTTGTTAAGTTGCCTAATAATTATGCACAGTAATAGTCACCTGCACACACAGATATCCCCCTAAAATAGCTAAAACTAAAAACAAACTAAAAACTACTTCCAAAAACATTCAGCTTTGATATTAATGAGTTTTTTGGGTTCATTGAGAACATGGTTGTTGTTCAATAATAAAATTATTCCTCAAAAATACAACTTGCCTAATAATTCTGCACTCCCTGTATAACCATTCACACGTTCAGTGAGTAACATCTCATGAAGAGTTCTGATGGGAGATGATACATGTTGATGTTATTTTTAGATGTAAAGTCATAAAAACATTGTTGCACATGAACCACACTCAACCACAGAAAAGGTATTTTGTGACATTTTAGTGCAAAATTGTTCAGGGAAAACTTCAAAGAACATAAGAGAGCTAGAGATTAATAATAAGCAATGATTAAATGCACAGTGCTTTATAAACACATGGTGAGTGAAAAAAGGTTAGGGAAGAAGAAACAGTAAAAAAAATCAAGTGTTAAGTCTAATCTTAAAAGTAGAGAGGATGTCGGTCTCCTCAGTGAAAACTGGGAGCAGGTGCCACAAAGGAAGACTCTGCCTCCCATACTCTTACTGATTATCAACGATACAGTAGTTTACTAATACCATTTACCCTGTGGATTTCAACAGATAAATGAAAAATAAAATCTTGACAGATACCCAGCTCAGACGTTCAATTGGCACTCCCATTGGTGTAGGTTTAAATATAATTTAAAAAAAAAGGTTAAGTATGAAAAACTTTCAGAATTGTTCTTGGATGCTTACCAGGCTGCTGTGAATGAACATCTAAAAATTGGAACACAAAGACAAATATATCAAAATAGAGGTAATACACATCATGACTAGTCCATAGTGAATAAGTATTTTTATTCAATTGCAACTAATATGAAATAACTCTAATGTTTAAAACATAATAATAATAATAATAATTAAAATAATTAGTATAATAACATTCTATTCCATATAATTTAGAAGAGAAAATAAAGAAAGAAAAAAATAAGAAGAGCAGAATTTAAGGATGTCAAAAAATTCTTTCCCATCTTGCAGAATGCTACAGGCAGGATGCATTTCATACTATCCAGCTAAAATAAAATTTATTATAAAATTCTTTAGTATCTGTAATTAAACTTTCCACACTTCATCTGAAAGAAGTAATGGGAAAGATTTTAATACTACAAACAGAAATACAATTTTCTCTCTCACCTTCGCCAAAAAGAATGATCATCACAGAGAAAACGCACAAGAACCGTTGGAGGGCCATTGTTGACTACGCTGGCTTTAATTTGACTTCAACTGTTAAATACTATAAATCTTGTGTTCAGCTCCACCCACAAGCTCACACAACCAGACCTGATTCCCTTCACTCACCACTGAAATAACAATAGTAACAAAAGGTAAAGCAACAAGTCAAACAAGTTGGCCTTTGTTTTGTTTGAGGAACTGTTCAAAGGCTGCACATATTCTTTGAAATACGCACTGGGATTCAAAGAAATATTATGTAAAAGAAGAAACTATTGTATAGTTCTTGGTATATTTTGCCATGCGGTTGGAGGTTGGCATGACTATAAAATCATCTTAACATTGTCACGGAGAATGTGGAAACGTTCAAGGGGGCCGAATACTTTTGCAAGCCACTGTACATGGTTCTCACCTTGAAGCATGGAGGAGAAGGTGTGATAGCATGGTGGTGCTCTGCTGGAGACACTGTTAGGGATTTATTCAAAATTGAAGGCACACTGAACCAGCTTGGCTACCACAGCATCCTGCAGTACTTTGCCATACTGGTGCTCTTGATTGATCTTTATTATTTATTTATTTTTTACTTTTAAGTTATTACAATCGGAACAGACATGACCGGGGATAGGAAAGGGAAAGACGTAGAAAAGAGAAGTTCAAGAAAAGGACAGGGAAAGAAAACAGAGGGGAAGAGGGACAGTGAGAAAAGATCCATTTAATCGCCTTGGCACTTCAATGTTAATGTTAGAACTGATGTTACGAATGCTGTTAAATGTATAATGTTGGTGTAGCAATGGCATGTTTATGAGGAATAAAAACGGTTGCAGAAAAGCTCAACAAAAAGTGTAGTTTAATTACAGATTGAAACATTTTCCTTCCGCCTGTCAATTACCACGTTGTCTTCATCGACAAGCACTGGTGACTGCCTGCTGTACATGTGTCAACAGTCCCAGAGGAGAAAGTGAGTGAGTGATCCTTCAGGGCCAAAGTGGACAACTGGTAAATACAAAGAAAAGCAGAAAAGTTGACATATGTCACTTAAGAGTGAGAATTGATCAAAAGAAGGAGGTTGTGATAAGAATTGGTTGTGATTGATTGGAGCATAATTCACAGCTGTTAGACTTTCAGAAATCTGTTGACTCCTCTCAATCAAATAGGCTGTGATACAGGGATGTTTTCTATGTTAGCGATGGAATATTTGCAATGGTGTTTAATTCATCCAAGAGCTGCGTTTTTTTTCTCTTATTTTAACCCTCCAGTTTTGAATCATATTTCTTTTATTTGTTTTATTTTTGTTTTTATATGACACAATTTTAAAAAATTGTACCAAAAAGCCATTTTTTAAGAGCTATAATACTTAAGTTTATGATGCACAGTAACCTTTCTGAGTGAGTGTAACAAACCAACAATAAAAACATTAATATTCTTTTATCTTGTCAATGTGAACCTAGACATGACTGAAGTAAGAGTCCAGATGTTGCTAACCATGTTTTGTTGATGTTGTGATGGCATCCTGAGGAATGTAAAATGCTGTGTTGTAGCACAATTTTTCTAACAATATACCTTTCACGTTTGAACAATATATCACGTTATTACAATATACATAATTATCACGTTCGTACAATATAAATATTATATTGTACGAACGTGGTATTATATTGTTCAAATGTGAAAGGTATATTGCACAAACATGAAAAGTATATTGTTAGAACAATAAACTTTTCACGTTATAATGTGATGTAGCACTATTTTTCTTTTGCCTGGGTGGCAGCTCTACGCTTACGTACTCGGATGAGCTTGCCTCATCCTACAAGTTGTGCCTCCATCTCTTATGTCCAGATCACACGCTGCTCCGCCGTGCTGCTCCACCTTTTCTCTTTCATTTCTGTGTTTGTGCGTGCGCAGTGTGAGAGGCTGCGTTGACGGGCGACAGGATTTCAAACTGGTTTGATTATCTTGCGACCATACGATTGATGATTGGGAGCTGGTCGTGAGGTGTTAACTGCTTTTCGTTACCCCATGTATACTACATGATGCACACACGATTAAGGCAAAACACGGGCCGATCCCCAAAACGGTTGCGCAACTGAAAAATCGGCTCAAAATGGGCCAAAAATCGCACAGTGTATGGCCAGCTTTTGGAGGCTAGCTCCAAACAAACATCTGCAGCTTGGCAGTGTATACAGCACTATAATGACCAGACCTAATTCTTTTGAAAACCATACATCTTTCCACAGGTCCCCACTTCATCAGACATCACCTGGACTCAGAGCTGGATGAGGCCAGCACAAACAGCAGCCTAACCGACTAAGATGATGGATCCATGGGGTCAGGAAAGCCAGAAGCAGAGGAACTGGAGAGGTACCTTTCATGTCCATTCACTGGAGGTGTGGATCTATTGCATGGCGTTCCTCACATCAAGAAGCTGTCGATCAAAGTCAATACAGCTCTTCCTGCATCTGGAGCTTGTGAAGGACTTCTCAGTCATGCAGGACTCCTGTTCACTGCTAAACAGTTACAGCTTCACAGAAAGAACCTTGAGATAAAACTGCTGCTGAAGCTTAACCATCACCTCACTGAGTGAAGAAATGGCACATTTTTGCTAAATATGCAGAAATAGATGCACACCCATACAATTTATGGTAAACTGAGCTGCCTTGTATGAACATATGTTGAAGCTGCCTCGTTCTGTTTTCTCTGAGGCTGCTGTGCCATTTGGAGCAAAAATGAATATAAAGTTTACAGCATATCTTGTCACTGGAAATTGTTTGCACTGTTTATATGTTTATATTATTTACTGTAGGTATTGGTGAAAAAAGCTTTATGTTGTGAAAACTGAAATCTGGAAATTAGAATTGCTGTGCCTTATTTTGTTGATCTTTTTATATATATTCCTTTTGAAAATGGTAAAATTTGTATATTTATTTATTTTTGTTTGTCTGATAACATTTATTTAAAAAATAAATCTGACATTTCAAACAGTTACTCGCTACTTGAGTAGTCTTTTCGCCAAGTACTTTTTTACTCTTACTTGAGTAACTTTTTTGACGACTACTTTTCACTTTTACTTGAGTAATAATATTTTAAAGTAATGCTACTCTTACTTGAGTACAATTTTTAGATACTCGACCCACCTTGGTAATTAGTTAGATTACTCGTTACTGAAAAAAGTAACGCCGTTTGTAACGTCGTTATTCCCATCACTGTTGATTGATGGGATCGTGAATAATGAGTAATGAATCGTGAATAACATCCCTATGTGCTTTTGTGCTTGAGATCAAAGCAAAGTATTTAAAAAAACAACAACTCTGGTGTATAAGTCAATCAACAAATTGACTTTTCATTATCAAACTGTAACACCATTTTTTTTTCCTGTCTTACAATAGAAATTTTCATAGGCAACCACTTAAACTCTCACCGCATGCATATTTCTTTGTACTGATCAAAAGCAACAAGTCATTCTGGTTGACTATCCACATAATGTCTAAAGGAGGGTAACACCTAAAGTTATGTTGCACAATAAGTTTCCAAGCACGCTAATGTAAAACACAATGTGAGGTCACTGCTACCTGGTAAAAAAACACAAAAAATACTTGTTTAACCTGTCAAGCTGCTCACAGCGGAGGACAAAAAGGTTTAGCAGGAAAGTTCAAGCTTGTGAATAATAGTCCTCCCAACCCATCAACAAATACTATTTATTTACATAACTCCATTCTTCTTCACAGACACCCCCCTCCCCCAATTTGTGATTTTGAGTGAACAGATCTAATTCAATAGAAGAAACCTTTACATGTTCAAAATAAATCATGTTACTTTACTTAACATTAATCGTCTGTATTTTAACTGATTGTAACATGTTGGATTATCCTCTCAATCAGAGAGACTGATCTGCCACCACGTACTCATCCCAGGGAATCAAACACTCCCATCCAGACACCAGTGTTTTTGAGTGAACAGGTCTGTTAGATATAAAGAACCTGTACATGTTCCCATCAAAATACATCATATTACTTTACTTATCATTGCCTTCTGTATTTTAACGGATTTTCACATGTCGGAATTAGCACAAAGCATCCCAAAGCATCCCATTTTGGTCAGTAGTTGTAGTCCACACTGGAGGTGGGAAGGACTCCAGGAGTCACAAGTCAGCTAGCCAGGACGCTGTGGGTCACTCTGTTTTCAGTTGTTTGTTTACCTTGTACCTACTTCCTAGCTTTGTTTTTAATTTCTGGTCAGGTTTAGACATAAACTACTTTATATAGAACATAAACTGAAGGAGTTCACATCATTTTAAAATACCTGTGCAGTGAAGCACTGTAAGGGTCATTCATGTAGGTTTTTTATTTGTTGCCCACCTCAATTTTGGTGGGTCTATTATGATGTGTTCTTTTGTAATCTTAGAGGGAAGGGTCCCCACAAATTAAGACAAATCCAAGATTACAATACCCCCTAAAGGACACAAAGGGGGGGGGGGGGGGGGGGGGCACTGAGTGGTCTAAGTATAAAAATGATAGGTGTCATATGCAGTGGAATTCACAGTCCGTAGAGCTCAGTCCAGCTGAAAATTTGGACAGATGAGTTGTAGAGTGACTATAAATCTATAGTAAGAAAACTTGAGGTTGTGCTTGTGGCCTTAATGACTTGCTTTATGTTATTTTTTATTAAATGTGTATATTCCCAGCTTTACAAACAAATACAAAAAAACACAAATTAAAAGAGCTCTCATCATAATGTCAGTAATGTATTCGTTACAGATGCTTTTTTAACCCAGGTATTCGTCTGAGCCTTCAGCACACATCAGCCTCTTCTGCTGATGAATCACATCTACAGCCACAGTCCATATTGTATCCAAGTATTTCACAAGTGTAATTAGAAATGATAAAGAAAAAGCACAGTTCTATATAAGGCCCTTAACAGCTGCCTGTGGCACTTTTATTTTAAGGTGTTGGGTTTTTTTGTTGTTTATTGTGGACTTTACTATTTTCACTCTTTATCGTGCTGCTGTAACACAACAATTTCCCTTGTAGTATCAATAAAATACCTATTTGTCTATATATTTTGTGTTTGAAAGGTGCAGGATAAATATGTGGAGGTGATGGACAGAGAAGGATTTGTTTATTCAGTATTATGCTCAACTGTTAGGTAGTTAGGCAATGCAAATGTTTACTGAGGTATACATCAAGTATAACTTTTTACTCTGCCTTGATAAAACCAGCCATTACATTGCCCCATGACACATCATCATACTTCTGCAGCTTTTGGCTCATTCAACTTACCATGTAAATTTGCCTGGTCAATATATCGACAACCCTTTTACCCGTGCAAACAGCAGCCCCGCTGATAATCCTTAGGATAACACATGTATTCAGGGTGCAGTTTTGATTCTAAGTGCGTGAATGAGAGAGCTGTGAGGAAGAGAGTAGGTGGTTATTTGTTCTCCCCCAAGAAAATAAACTGTACCATCCATGAGCTGCAGAAGCTTGCAAACTGAAGCTGACTTCAAGGGAAATAGATATAACAGTTTTTCCTCCTACATGAAAAAGTAATTGTTGTTTTTCACTTTTTAGGTCCAAGTTCAAACCAACACAGCATAGATGTCTCTATCAGCTACTGTATTAAAGATGTAATTTCAGACAATACAAGTTTTTTTTCATTCACTTTGTTTCTTTATAAGTTTTAATTCTGCAAAGACCAGATGCCTTGTAGTCTTACTTATAAGTGCCATGAAAAAAAATAAATAATCATGAAATGTCCCAAATTGTTTTACGATGCTGGAGACATGAAGAGGTGATCCTTTTTAGACAGACACATACCTGCCTAATAATCAGATAGAATAAACCTATTTGTAAATCATGCTATTTCAACAAATGACTGAAACAGGATAGGTCACCACAGACTAGTGTAAAAACTGAAATACAAAACAATTTTGAAATGTGAATTATTGGTATATAACAAGATCCTCTCCGGGTTGCTCTTGGATGTCTGAACAAAGGACAACAAATGGCTGGACTGCACACAAATGCTTTGTCATACAGAAAAAAATATATAAAAGGTGGGGTATTCATTATTTTGCAACCCTTGTTTGTCACATACCTACGTTACTTTTATCTCCACCCTTTATTTTCTCTTTCTTTGTGGATCACCTGTTACTGATTATCCCATCAGTCCGCACTTGATACCTAACTTCTTCCCTTTGTTCTCATCTACATTGTCTTGTCTTTTTCCGCTAAGGTCAAGCTTTCAACCTTTTTTCCTTGCAGAAGTTTTGCCTCCTTTCTTATTTAGCTTTTGTTCTTATGTTGACTATGTTTACTAGTGATGTAACCTGTGTTTTTGGGCCGTTGTCCTTTGTCTTCCACTAGCCTGTGTTTTTCTAAATCGTCTTGTGTTTTGTGTGTGGCTTCCATACATACAATAGCATAAGTAGCATAATGCAACTATTTTCCTCTTTACTCACAAAGCTTCAGATGTTTCGGGAGCTTTTCTGAGAAGAGGAAGTTGACATATGCCACGAAAAAGCTGGTGGGGCATGTTTCTGGAGTTAAAATATGTGGTTGTACCTGTAATACATTGGAACTGAGGTGTGTGTTGGTATGTTAATCCATAAACCTGACAAAACAATGATAAGCTTGTAAGCAGAAGGTTAAACTGTTGTTTGCCAAGTCTGTCTGTTTTTGTTTCACTGTCTTGCACAGATGACTAATGTAGACCAGAGTACATATGCGTGTTTATCCAAGTACACAGTTACTCGGTGGTAATAAAAAGCTCAAGTACTTCACTTAAATGCTAATTTTACTACTTAAGCAGCAATAAATGTATTCTACATCCTGATTCAAAGTTTGTATTATAAAAGTCAAGTCTTTTATGCAAATATTCAAATATGCAAATATCAACATGTGTGATATATACAGAAACCTCAGCTAAATGCTCGTATAAACCATTTCAATAACCACCAAATGCAACGCAGACAAGCAATGCTTAAAAGAGCAACTACGTAATTGCACAAAAGTCCGCTTAACACACGCAACTGAGACAAAAAATATCTAGACTTCATGTAGCGATGTAAACAATTAGCTAAGCTAGCTAACTGTTAAGCTAACACCAAGTTTCAACATGCTCCAACTAAAATTCACTGAACCAGCCAAAAAAGAAGACCACAACAATACAAGCGGAGAAAATGCGGTAAGACAGAAATCTGCATACGAGCCGCTGTACCTCCTGATAATGGCAGAACCAACACAATGCATTAGAGCCACTTCTGTCAACAATCGCAATTTCAGGCCCAGTTACAGACACGTGACTGGATTACACCGCGTGTTGTAAATTTGGGGCCATGTGGTGTCTGGCCTTGAAGCTTCTGATTGGTTGAACTGATGAGAATCCAGAATCATTACCATGATTTTACTGCCTCAAACGATTAAAAAGAGGTGTCAATCGGCCAATAGAAGCCAAAGCTACAGCCCTGAAGAGGTTAGAGTGCCAGAGTCTATGTATACAGGAGACTGTGAATGTTTGGTTAATTCTCAAAAAAAGTGAAAAAAAACAAAAAAACAAAACAAAAACAACAAAACCAAGCATTTTAGGCATGTTAATTAAATTGAATCATTTCTGCTATTTAATACCTAAAAAAATGTGAACAAACTGCTGGTCTGACCCATCATGAAAGCAATTAGGATTACTTGGGGCCATTAATCATACAAAGCTCCAAAATCCAGTTGATCCCCGTATAAGACCAGTGTCAACTGATGTTATAAAGGGATAAATCCAAATGTGAAAGTTTTGGTTCAAATCATGATCAGTATTTACTGGGAGGTACAACAGTAAATGTCATCGTTTGGGGCTCCATTTCAGCATGACCATGATCTCAAGCACACTGCCACTGCAGTGAAAGCATTTGTCAATCAAACACTATCAGTCATGGATTGGTCTTTCCAGAGCACAGACCTCAGGAATACTGAGGCAGCGTGGGATCATCATGACAGAGAACAGAACAAATGGTAGCAACATCCAAAGAGGAGCTTTGGATGTCCTTCAAGAAGCCGGGAGAACTATTCCTGACAACTACTTAAAGAAATGACCGCCCCGACTCCGCAGCAGCAGGAGTCGGGGCGGTCTGCCTCCCCCCACCGCAGGGAAAAGGGAAACACCACCTGGGTCTGGGTGCAGTTCCCCCCTCCAGGGGCGGGGGCACCTAGACCCGGTTTGTAGAGTACGCTTGGGGAGTGTGATCGTGTGTACAACGTCTCTTTATGTCTGTCTCCACGTTGGTTGAGTGTGGAGTAAGTGCATATGAGCGCATGAGGGTGGGAATGGATGTTTGTATCTGTGTGTGCCTGTATGTCTGTGTCTATATGTCAGGTTGGGTGTCAGGCGCCACCTCTCTGGGGACATCTCAGGCCCTCCAAGGTTTGGAGGCATATCTCCCCCTACCACCACTTCCCCTGCCAGTGGCGGACCCCCTCAGACATCGGTGCGTTGGTGGTTCTTTGTGTCCGGGGATGGGCGTCCAGGTACACACCGGCTCACTCCTTGGCGGCCGCTTATCGGGGCCCGGAGCCTGGGGCTCGCTCGGGCCACTTCGGAGGTGGGGTGCCACCGGCCTCTCGGCCTGGGGCTCGGTCACTCAGGCGCAGCTGGCTGCCGGCGGAGCTCACGGGCGCGTCACTGCAACTCCCCCTGGCTTCTGCTCCGCGGCTGCTGAGTGAGCCCTCATCTGGGACTCTCCTCAGCTCTTTCCGGGACAGTGGCGCAGCTGCCCCTCTATTGGTCTTCCTTGGTCTCTTGTGTTCTGGGGGCCTCTGGATGTCTGGAGTTTTGATCTCCTCCATACCTGCTTCATGCCCTGGAGGACGGGGCTGTGGCCCCCCCACACCCTCTAGCAGATTATTACATGAAGGAACCTTTTAAAAAACAAAAAACAAGCGCGTCCATGCTCACAGGTGTACACATGGGTGATCACACCCACAAATTACACCCTTTTTGGCTCCTACCTCAAAGCACACTGTGTTTTGGTATTCGTCTGAGCCTTCAGCACACATCAGCCTCTTCTGCTGATGAATCACATCTACAGCCACAGTCCATATTGTATCCAAGTATTTCACAAGTGTAATTAGAAATGATAAAGAAAAAGCACAGTTCTATATAAGGCCCTTAACAGCTGCCTGTGGCACTTTTATTTTAAGGTGTTGGGTTTTTTTGTTGTTTATTGTGGACTTTACTATTTTCACTCTTTATCGTGCTGCTGTAACACAACAATTTCCCTTGTAGTATCAATAAAATACCTATTTGTCTATATATTTTGTGTTTGAAAGGTGCAGGATAAATATGTGGAGGTGATGGACAGAGAAGGATTTGTTTATTCAGTATTATGCTCAACTGTTAGGTAGTTAGGCAATGCAAATGTTTACTGAGGTATACATCAAGTATAACTTTTTACTCTGCCTTGATAAAACCAGCCATTACATTGCCCCATGACACATCATCATACTTCTGCAGCTTTTGGCTCATTCAACTTACCATGTAAATTTGCCTGGTCAATATATCGACAACCCTTTTACCCGTGCAAACAGCAGCCCCGCTGATAATCCTTAGGATAACACATGTATTCAGGGTGCAGTTTTGATTCTAAGTGCGTGAATGAGAGAGCTGTGAGGAAGAGAGTAGGTGGTTATTTGTTCTCCCCCAAGAAAATAAACTGTACCATCCATGAGCTGCAGAAGCTTGCAAACTGAAGCTGACTTCAAGGGAAATAGATATAACAGTTTTTCCTCCTACATGAAAAAGTAATTGTTGTTTTTCACTTTTTAGGTCCAAGTTCAAACCAACACAGCATAGATGTCTCTATCAGCTACTGTATTAAAGATGTAATTTCAGACAATACAAGTTTTTTTTCATTCACTTTGTTTCTTTATAAGTTTTAATTCTGCAAAGACCAGATGCCTTGTAGTCTTACTTATAAGTGCCATGAAAAAAAATAAATAATCATGAAATGTCCCAAATTGTTTTACGATGCTGGAGACATGAAGAGGTGATCCTTTTTAGACAGACACATACCTGCCTAATAATCAGATAGAATAAACCTATTTGTAAATCATGCTATTTCAACAAATGACTGAAACAGGATAGGTCACCACAGACTAGTGTAAAAACTGAAATACAAAACAATTTTGAAATGTGAATTATTGGTATATAACAAGATCCTCTCCGGGTTGCTCTTGGATGTCTGAACAAAGGACAACAAATGGCTGGACTGCACACAAATGCTTTGTCATACAGAAAAAAATATATAAAAGGTGGGGTATTCATTATTTTGCAACCCTTGTTTGTCACATACCTACGTTACTTTTATCTCCACCCTTTATTTTCTCTTTCTTTGTGGATCACCTGTTACTGATTATCCCATCAGTCCGCACTTGATACCTAACTTCTTCCCTTTGTTCTCATCTACATTGTCTTGTCTTTTTCCGCTAAGGTCAAGCTTTCAACCTTTTTTCCTTGCAGAAGTTTTGCCTCCTTTCTTATTTAGCTTTTGTTCTTATGTTGACTATGTTTACTAGTGATGTAACCTGTGTTTTTGGGCCGTTGTCCTTTGTCTTCCACTAGCCTGTGTTTTTCTAAATCGTCTTGTGTTTTGTGTGTGGCTTCCATACATACAATAGCATAAGTAGCATAATGCAACTATTTTCCTCTTTACTCACAAAGCTTCAGATGTTTCGGGAGCTTTTCTGAGAAGAGGAAGTTGACATATGCCACGAAAAAGCTGGTGGGGCATGTTTCTGGAGTTAAAATATGTGGTTGTACCTGTAATACATTGGAACTGAGGTGTGTGTTGGTATGTTAATCCATAAACCTGACAAAACAATGATAAGCTTGTAAGCAGAAGGTTAAACTGTTGTTTGCCAAGTCTGTCTGTTTTTGTTTCACTGTCTTGCACAGATGACTAATGTAGACCAGAGTACATATGCGTGTTTATCCAAGTACACAGTTACTCGGTGGTAATAAAAAGCTCAAGTACTTCACTTAAATGCTAATTTTACTACTTAAGCAGCAATAAATGTATTCTACATCCTGATTCAAAGTTTGTATTATAAAAGTCAAGTCTTTTATGCAAATATTCAAATATGCAAATATCAACATGTGTGATATATACAGAAACCTCAGCTAAATGCTCATATAAACCATTTCAATAACCACCAAATGCAACGCAGACAAGCAATGCTTAAAAGAGCAACTACGTAATTGCACAAAAGTCCGCTTAACACACGCAACTGAGACAAAAAATATCTAGACTTCATGTAGCGATGTAAACAATTAGCTAAGCTAGCTAACTGTTAAGCTAACACCAAGTTTCAACATGCTCCAACTAAAATTCACTGAACCAGCCAAAAAAGAAGACCACAACAATACAAGCGGAGAAAATGCGGTAAGACAGAAATCTGCATACGAGCCGCTGTACCTCCTGATAATGGCAGAACCAACACAATGCATTAGAGCCACTTCTGTCAACAATCGCAATTTCAGGCCCAGTTACAGACACGTGACTGGATTACACCGCGTGTTGTAAATTTGGGGCCATGTGGTGTCTGGCCTTGAAGCTTCTGATTGGTTGAACTGATGAGAATCCAGAATCATTACCATGATTTTACTGCCTCAAACGATTAAAAAGAGGTGTCAATCGGCCAATAGAAGCCAAAGCTACAGCCCTGAAGAGGTTAGAGTGCCAGAGTCTATGTATACAGGAGACTGTGAATGTTTGGTTAATTCTCAAAAAAAGTGAAAAAAAACAAAAAAACAAAACAAAAACAACAAAACCAAGCATTTTAGGCATGTTAATTAAATTGAATCATTTCTGCTATTTAATACCTAAAAAAATGTGAACAAACTGCTGGTCTGACCCATCATGAAAGCAATTAGGATTACTTGGGGCCATTAATCATACAAAGCTCCAAAATCCAGTTGATCCCCGTATAAGACCAGTGTCAACTGATGTTATAAAGGGATAAATCCAAATGTGAAAGTTTTGGTTCAAATCATGATCAGTATTTACTGGGAGGTACAACAGTAAATGTCATCGTTTGGGGCTCCATTTCAGCATGACCATGATCTCAAGCACACTGCCACTGCAGTGAAAGCATTTGTCAATCAAACACTATCAGTCATGGATTGGTCTTTCCAGAGCACAGACCTCAGGAATACTGAGGCAGCGTGGGATCATCATGACAGAGAACAGAACAAATGGTAGCAACATCCAAAGAGGAGCTTTGGATGTCCTTCAAGAAGCCGGGAGAACTATTCCTGACAACTACTTAAAGAAATGACCGCCCCGACTCCGCAGCAGCAGGAGTCGGGGCGGTCTGCCTCCCCCCACCGCAGGGAAAAGGGAAACACCACCTGGGTCTGGGTGCAGTTCCCCCCTCCAGGGGCGGGGGCACCTAGACCCGGTTTGTAGAGTACGCTTGGGGAGTGTGATCGTGTGTACAACGTCTCTTTATGTCTGTCTCCACGTTGGTTGAGTGTGGAGTAAGTGCATATGAGCGCATGAGGGTGGGAATGGATGTTTGTATCTGTGTGTGCCTGTATGTCTGTGTCTATATGTCAGGTTGGGTGTCAGGCGCCACCTCTCTGGGGACATCTCAGGCCCTCCAAGGTTTGGAGGCATATCTCCCCCTACCACCACTTCCCCTGCCAGTGGCGGACCCCCTCAGACATCGGTGCGTTGGTGGTTCTTTGTGTCCGGGGATGGGCGTCCAGGTACACACCGGCTCACTCCTTGGCGGCCGCTTATCGGGGCCCGGAGCCTGGGGCTCGCTCGGGCCACTTCGGAGGTGGGGTGCCACCGGCCTCTCGGCCTGGGGCTCGGTCACTCAGGCGCAGCTGGCTGCCGGCGGAGCTCACGGGCGCGTCACTGCAACTCCCCCTGGCTTCTGCTCCGCGGCTGCTGAGTGAGCCCTCATCTGGGACTCTCCTCAGCTCTTTCCGGGACAGTGGCGCAGCTGCCCCTCTGTTGGTCTTCCTTGGTCTCTTGTGTTCTGGGGGCCTCTGGATGTCTGGAGTTTTGATCTCCTCCATACCTGCTTCATGCCCTGGAGGACGGGGCTGTGGCCCCCCCACACCCTCTAGCAGATTATTACATGAAGGAACCTTTTAAAAAACAAAAAACAAGCGCGTCCATGCTCACAGGTGTACACATGGGTGATCACACCCACAAATTACACCCTTTTTGGCTCCTACCTCAAAGCACACTGTGTTCTGTTGATCTTATGTCCTGCACAATAATGTTTAACATTTAGTATTTACTGTCATATTCCCATATATCATTGTGATGTTGTTTATTCTATTACTCTTGTTCTCTTCTGCTTGCTTTCTTTTTTCTTTCTCAGCAGGTGACCCAGGTGATTGATATATGCATTTTTTTTTCTCTGCCCGTTCTGTTGGTTTTTGTCTTTTGCCCTTCTCACCCGTCCCTCTTTTCAGCTGTTTCTCTTTCCCTCTTTCTTTCTCCCCTTCTTTCCCCCAGTCAAGTCTGTCCCGTATTCAGTAAGTGAAAATAAAATAAACAATAAAAGGTGAATCAAATGGACCATTACGGCAAGGCTGGGATGGTCAGTTTGGTAAAGTAAATCCGTTGGGCATCTTTCTTTGCCTTTAGACAACAATTCTGATGGCAAAAGAGCCAAACGGGACAGGCCAAAAAGAAAAAAAAAAAAAAAAAAAAAGAAAAAAGAAATGACAAGTTCAGACTGTGTTGAAGAATAAAGGTGGTCATACAAATAATAACTTTTAAGCTCATTAGAATTGTCCAAACTCTGTTTTTATCTTTTATACTTAATTTGATCTATTAATTGTTATATTTTCCTTATTTTGTGAGATTTAACAAAGAGTGCAGAATGTCTGTGAAGGTTCTCAGTCATCCAGGTCATCGTAGTCAAAGGAGCTTGCAAAGAAAAGCGTCTGGACTTCTTTAAGTCACTTGAAGACGTTTCACCTCTCATCCGAGAAGCTTCTTCAGTTCTAAGGTCAAATGGTGGAGAGTCCCAGATATAAACCTAGTGGGAGTATCCCCCCACAGAGGGACAAAAGGACCCCCTGATGATCCTCTAATCGCCTGAGCCAAGGTGTGAAACTGGGTGTGGGTCCCAATCAGCCAGAGTTTCGGGTGAGTTCATTGTGAAACCTGACCCCACCTTATCAGGCGAATTCCTGAGGTCAGATGGCCCAGGATGTGAGTGGGCGTTAAGGCGTCTGGGGAGGGATCTCAAAACTGGATTGTAGATGGCAGAGAGTTGGTGTCGTAAGCCACCGCCTCTGTTCAAAGATGGTCGCTCACAGTGGACATAGATGGCTTCTTTCATTCCTCTTTCAAACCATCTGTCCTCTCTGTCCAAAATGTGAACATTGGCATCCTCAAAAGAGTGTCCTTTATCCTTAAGATGCAGATGGACAGCTGAGTCTTTTCTCTCCTCTATTTTTCTTTCTCTCCCACTCTTTCTTTTAAGGTCAATCAAATGGACCAATATGGCAAGGACATGATGATCCACTTGGTAAAGTAAATCCGCCTAGCATCTTTCTTGGCCTTCAGACAACAATTCTGATGGCTAAAAATCCAAATGGGACAAGCAAAAAAAAAAGAAAAAAAAAAAGAAATCAAAATTATTTACTTTTACTTAAAGTTGCTTGGTTTAAACATTTCATATGTTTTGTAAGTTCTATTGGCGTTATCTCATTTGCTTTTGTTGCACCCCTCCTTCCATGCAGACACATGTAAGCCTTAATTGGATCCTCAAAAGAGCCCCTTCAGAAATTAGCATGGTAATTAAAATTGTAAATCTTAAAATGCTGGCTTGGTGTTTCGATGCGTGTGAGGTATATGAAGCTGTGGGAAGAAAAAAAAACAACAAGGGCACAAACCAGTTCAGCAACATTCTGAAGCTCATATTTTTTCTCAGAGCTGTCACTCACCAGGGCCGCTGTTGATTGAGTGGAATGTCATCTGTTCAGTGTTATTTTGTAATGGAGAAAAAAATGCCTCCACTGTGTGCGTCATCTCCACTGCAACACAGGCAAGGTACACGTGCAGTTGTAGTTGACAGTTGTGATTGGCAGGTTGTTTAGCGTTAACAAAAGTGAAATGAACACAATAATATTATAGTTTGGATTTTAATAAATGAAGACAGCATGTTTCCCTTCTTTTTTGTCTAATACACTTAACTAAAATAACAATATTGTTGAATATTGGAATATTGTGGTCCAGCAGCCTGGCTTCAAAGGCATCTTCTGCAAGTCTACAGAACAGAGTTTCAAAATTTCTACTAGATTTTCATTTCAGGTTTTTTGTTTCTTTTTTCACACTCTCTGCAGATTAGTTACTCTCTGATACAGTACAGTGGACTTTCTTGTGTAAAAAAATTAATGATTATATAACATGTAAGTTTTGATTTTCAAAACATCTGTTCTTATAAAGAGACTCAGCAGTAATATTCATGCAGATGCACTGAATCACTGCACAAAGCTCACATTTCTAAAGCTAAAGTGAACAGAGCTGTATATGAACCCCTCAATTGCAAAGCTCAGGTCCGCAGCGTTATAGTGCACAGCTAAAATCAACGATTGCACCGAGGAGGCACCGATTACATACACAGATATATTTGACACAAACTACCCAGTGTGACTGTTGGTATTTGGAGCATACCATGAATGAACCACTTTAGGCAGAAGCATCTTTGATTAAAAAGAAAATGTGGGTGGATTTAATGTACCGATTCAACACAGGATGTATTTTCTTGATGTATATTAGAGATGTTCTTATATTTCCCGTCTTTCCCTTTGTGTTCAGGTTGTCATGAAGCCGTGTTTATTTGTGTCTCTGCTGATCCTTTTTGATTTTAAAGGCGATGACAGTCAGTGTGTTGCTCTGCGGGTGGGGCCAACTCAAGGATGTCAATCTGTATGAGATTCTTCCATTGAAGCATGCCACGTGGACTTGTATGCAGTAAAAAATTATGAATACAAATATATTTCTGTCTCCTCTGAACTCTGCTTTTTTTCTTTCTTTTTTTTCCTTTTTTTTGCCCGTCCCATTTGGTTCTTTAGCCATCAGAATTGTTGTTTGAAGACCAACAAGGATACCCAATGGATTTACTTTGTGAAATGGATCATCAGGGCCACCCTCCTGGGGAGAGCCCCAGATGAGGGGTCACCCAGTAGCCACGGAGCAGAAGCCAGATGGGGCTGCAGTGACGTGCCCGCCGGCTCTGCCGGCAGCCAGCTGTGCCAGAATGAGCCGAGCCGCAGGTCCTGAGGCCAGAGGGCCCCCTTTGCCCCGGAAGAGGCCTGACCGAGCAACAGGTACCAGGCCCCGCCAAGTAGTCACCGGGAGTGAGCTGGTACATACCTGAGCGCCCAGCCCCGGACACCAAGAACCACCAACGCACCAACCCCTGAGGGCATCAGTTACCGGCAGGGAGGGCCTTTGGAGGGCCTGGGAGTTCCCAGAGAGGTGGAGTGTAAGACCCGACCTGACAAATAAACACAGACAAACAGGCATACACAGACACAAACATGCATTCCCACCCTCATGCACACATATACAAATACTCAGCATTCACCCAACGTAGGGATAGACATAAATGGACATGTACACACAATCACACTCCCCAAACAAACTCTATATCCCGGGTCCAGGTACCCTCGCCCCTGGAGGGGGAAACGGCACCTAGACCCAGGAGATGTTACCCTTTCCCTCGGGGTGGAGGCAAGCAGACCGCCCCAGGCTCCGCAGCAGCAGGGAGGCCCCGCATCCTAGATCCCAATCGGACGGCCAACACCTCCTCCCAGCCCCCCTTCCCCGATAGCCAGCAGAGAACAGGGGTGTGTGAAGACCCAAAACCTCCCTCCTCTCACTCATGTGTAGTGTTACTGCGTGTTGTTCTAAGGTGCATTTAAAACACGGGAGAGCATGGTGCTGCTGCCAGAGATCAGCAGGTGTTAGCACGGCCCCTCCTGAGAACCCTCAATGTCTACATGGATTTAAAATTGAGAGGTGGGCACCAGCGCCAGAGGTAGGGTTGAATACACAGACCGTCAACTGGATGCCGTTAACGTGCCCACCCTCAAGGCCATATATGTATGTGTTATGAGAGTGTAAGTAATGTGGATGTCTAAGTTGTGGAATAAAATTGAGGCACAGGTGGCCAGAAGAGGAAAGGGGGGGGGGGGGATGCCTCCCCTGCACCCTGGTGACCAGTGTTGGGACTAACGCGTTATTAAGTAACGCGTTACAGTAACTACGTTATTATTGTGGTAACGAGCACGGTAACTAGTTATTATGCCAAAATCAGGAACGCGTTAGTCGTTACTGGGATTTAGATAGGGTCGTTACTCGTTACTTCGTGTGGTGGCTATCGCGGAGCTTCCACAGATTCAGTAACATTAGCAAGTGGTGGAGGCCCGCAGGTGGATGAAGGAAAAGGGACGCAGAAGGAAAAGAGACCCGAGGCGGCCGCCGGTCCAAGTGTGAACTGAACTTCAGGTAAGAAGTTATGACCTGCACTCTCTCTGGGTCAGATATAAACCGAGTTTAGGTGGAGTTTATTTTCGTTATTCTGACTTTTTCCGTACTGCGTGCTAGCTAGCATGACGGGGTTTCTATACAGCTAGGTGGGTGCTATGATACTGATGTTGAACTTTATTTTGTTCATAAGTTATTAGAGTTGCCAACCGTCCCGTTTGGTATTCAGAGAAAATATTACGCGTTTCTTATTGAGGTGAAAAGGAACAGTTTGTCCCGTAATTCAGCTACAATGAAAAAGGCACAAAGCTGGATTTATTCTGTGTCTTTGCTGCACAGCTGCCTCTTCTTCTTTCATTCTCCCCCCTCCCTCTCCCGTTTCTACTTCAGTCATGAAAACTGATCAATGATCAGCTGATCGGCTCTCTTGTTTGTTTATCGCTCACTTTGCGCCGAAAGAGGAAACCAGCGGATGTCGCGCTAAACAACAGCAGCACATTTAAGCTTGATCAGCTATTGTTAGAATTTATTTAATATTAATTTCTAGTATCAGCTGATGTTTGCTGGAGCCACAGCTGCAAAAAAGCTGCTGGTCATTAGGGCTGAACGATTATGGAAAATAATCTAATTGCGATTTTTTGCCCCAATATTGCGATTGCGATGCGATTATTTTTTAAGGTCTTTCTCTTCTGTATTATTAAACAAAGACAAGCAATACATCATATAGTATGGCCAATACTATATTACATTAATTTTAAACTGTTCTTTCCTGGAAGACAGACCTCTGTTATGATGACATGAGGTGATGCATGAATTGATGACTGACATTTTTATTTAACTTCTTCAATCACAACAGTATATTTGAACATACACAATAGTTTATTTTTAGCTTACAAACATCTGAGCATAAAGTGCTGACAAGGAACCCTGGTGTAAACATTAAAATGAAAGTCAGTACAATGTGCAGGTTGCAGAAATATACATAAAAAAATCAGTGGCTTTACCACACTCAGTTTTTCGACATCTGTGAACTACTAGACAGTCATTAAATTAAAAAATAATATTAAATAAATAAAACTAATAAATAAAAAATACACACATCTTACTGATCTCTGCAGTCAGTAACATTACACATAAAGTGCAAACATAATAGCAATTGTATAAACACACACAAAAACACGCCTTTAAATTAAAACTGGCTGAACATCTTGATTATCTGCAGTAAGTAACAGCAACACAGCACAAACTAAAGTGCACAATGAGTATGGCTCAGCTAGCCATAATCATCTCACAGGTTTTTTGCTAGGAAGACCAGCATATCTACTTTTGCTGGCTTTAAGGATGAGCGAGTGCAGGTCACTATATTCCCTCCAGTGCTGAACAGACGCTCTGAGGGGGCACTTGTGGCTGGCACACACAGATATTTGCGGGCCATCTTGCACAGTCGTGGAAAGTGAATGTTGTGCACCTTCCACCAGGCTAAGGGATCATCCTCTCCGTCAATGACAGGGGTCAACAGTTAATTATTCAACTCTGCCTCCACGACATCTTCAAGTGGTAGAGGCAAAGCTGAAGAGGCCGCACTGGTTTTAAAAAGACTACCAAGAGTCTTCTTTGCCTTTCCCCCAGAGGCCTGTGCACTTGGAGAATTTTGAGCAGTTTCAGTGCGAGACCTCTTCTCCTGCCAGATGCGAAGAGAGACATTAGTTTTGCAGTTAGCTTATATATAAATATTATGTGTTTGTGGAAATATAATTTTCAAGGATTTACCTGATTATGTGTACGTCTAGCCGATTCCACCATTTCTGTCCTCAGTCGGGCCTTAATGGCAGGAAGGTTGTCTGCGCTGATGTATTGCGTTTTGAACCTAGGGTCCATGAACGACGCAACATCCAAAAGCTCCTGGGTGTTGAGGTCACTATACTTGTCGTTGAGGTATGCCAGGACCTTGGTTTTAATTGATCTAGTCAGATCAGTGTCCTCAGCATCTTCAGCCAAGACTGATGTTGCCAGAAGATGGAGAAAATACAAAAATGAAAATACATAAGAAGAGGTGGGTACATCAGTGTGGGGTTGACATAACATATCTAGAATTAACAGCAGTAAAGAACAAGATAAATAATATTGTGGTGTGTTTGTGGGAGAGAGTGATACACAGGCTCGCGCATACATGCATGCACACGCACGCACACACACTCTCTCTCTCTCTCTCTCTCTCTCCCTCTCACGGCAGTAACTTACCAATAGCAAGATGTAATCTGTGTCCGAAACACTGGAGCCTGGTCCATTCGTTCAGCTGTGCTGCTTTCACCATATTTGACGCGTTGTCCGTCGTTATGCAGACAAGGTTGTCTTCAGGGAGATCCCAACACGCAAGCCCCTCTCTCAGGCCAGCAGCAATGTTTTCCCCTGTGTGGTCTTCGGGGAAGTAGGCCGTTTGTAGGCTGCGAGCTTCGAGGTGGAGGTCTTCGGTAATGTAATGCACCGTCAGACTTTGATAGGGCTCTGCTGTATGGCTTTACCACATGTCTGTTGTCGCCGCAAAAAACTCAACAGCCTTTAACTCCGCTGCAACCCTCCGCCTACATTGCATATGTAGCTCGGGTATTGCAGTCTGACTGAAATACGTGCGGGAGGGCATTCTGTACCTCTTATCCAGTGTAGTTACCAAATTATTGAACCCAGGCTTGGTCACCGTATTGACGGGCATCATGTCTTTCGCGATGCAGTGGGTTACTGCTTTGGTGATTTCCACGTGCCGTTTTGAAGTGCGTTCATATGGCGTAACACCTTCAAACAATTCGGTCAGTGATCCTTGCCGAGTAACGTTACTAGGTTTATTCTGCACACTACTAGATTTTTTAGCCATACATCTATCATACTCTGTTTTGTGCTGAGTCTTAAGGTGCTGGTACAAATTCGTAGTGTTTTCCCCGAGATGTAGAAACTCTACCAAGACAGGTT
This sequence comes from Aulonocara stuartgranti, assembly GCF_965226115.1. NCBI lineage: Eukaryota > Metazoa > Chordata > Actinopteri > Cichliformes > Cichlidae > Aulonocara > Aulonocara stuartgranti. The sequence continues at coordinate 47,449,366 of NC_138941.1, read as the reverse complement.
TTACACAGTACCTGACTCTGTGCGACATCATCTCTTTTAAACCCAAAATATTCCCACACGGCTGATGTGCAGTTTGTCTTTGGTACTAGCATCCCCGCAGGCTCTGGTTCTGTTGAACCTGAGGCCATTGTGTAGGCTACAGCTTTGCTAGACTGTTTCAAAACTTTGCTCCCCGTGTCACGTGACCAGAGTGCAGCCTCTGTGGTTAGACAATCTCGTTTGATCATATCACATGTTTTACTCGCGCATGTCACGTAAACAGAGCCTTTGCGGTAAGAAAATTGCACTTGATCATGTCGCGATATTATCGCAAATGCGATATATCGTTCAGGCCTACTGGTCATGATATGGTTTGGTTATCTGGTGAGAGGGAAACATGAAGATGAAACCAGGAGATGTCCTTACTGGATCATCAGAGCTGAACAGGTGATGGAGAAACAGGTTTACCTTTTAGGTGACATGAATGAGTTGAAGGGAAGTTATGAAACTGTTTCTGAGAGACAAATAACACCAGGATCCTTTTCTAGGTAGCTGACAGCTGGTAACTGTGCAGGTGCGGATCTAGCAAAGTGTTGCCAGGGGGGCATGTAGGGCATTAACGGGGAAAGGGGGGCACAAAGAAATACTTTTCTTTCTTATTCTCATTTAAAATGTCTAACTTTTAAAAAATAATTATCTGAATCTTACAACAAACAATTGATAGATTGGTGCATATATACCATCAAAACAGTGTACATCACTGACACAACAGTGTTTATTTTCATTCAAAGGCTTTATGATTTTTCCTATAATGGTGGGCCAGTCTCTAGTCAAAATGCCCGGGCCAATTTTCTGTCCCAGTCCAGCCCTGTATGCAGCTCATCTGCAGTCTGGTGTTACCTACATCTTCCTATTCAGAAGGCAGAATTTCCGAGTTCTGAGTACAATCGAAAGCACCACGACTGCAGTTTTTGTGTTGGATGTAAAAGGCGCACATGACTCTGTGACATAGGCTAGAATCATGGCAGCAGTCAATGACGGTCCAGGCGTGGGATTTCTCTCGTGGAAATATGCACATTATCTTTTCCTTTCTATTGGTAGGTGGCACAGTGCACTTGTGGCAAGTAAGCAAGCTAGAAGACTGGCAAAGTTATGGAAGAAACACATTAACAAGAGAATTCTGAGTAAAACCAAAGTTACTTTCCCTAGTAACTAGTTACTTTGAAAGTAACGAGTAAGTTGAAGTAACTGAGTTACTTTTGAGAGAAGTAACTAGTAATGTAACTAAGTTACTATTTTAAAGTAACTTACCCAACACTGCTGGTGACACACCCGCACTCCAAGGCCCTACTTGTGTGGGTGGGTGTGTTGGAGCGGGAAGAGGGAGGCAGCCGGGGATGGGGAGGAAAAGAAGGGAGGAGCAAGATGCCCCTCCCTGGGGCCATCTTGCTCCCAGTAGGCACCCCCGTCCTTCGGCACCCACCAAGGCAAGGGATCCCAGGCCCATCCAGAACGGGGCCTACGGCAGTAGGACCGCCCAGCCATACAGGACCCGGGGCAGTCCACCCGACCCCACCGCAGAGGAAACTGTACCCACCCTAACATTCAATCATCTCCCAGACTGCACAAGACAGTAGACACCCAGGTTAAGTTTATTCTTCCCCTCTCCTATGACTCTCCCCCACCTGCAGAGTGGACTCCTGCAAGGATGGAACAAACTCCCTGTCAGTTGAAGAGCCCCCTAGTTAGGCCGTTGCGCCAGAGGCCCCCTGCGCCAGGGCTGAGCCCCCGTGCACCCACCCGCCCGCAACCTCGGCAACACACCAACGAGGACCGAAGCCCCCAAGGCCCAGCAAGAGCCCTAGCACGGAGGCGAAGCACCCCTGAACCCCAAGCCCGCACGCCTGCACCGGGTCCACTCAGGGGCTACCAGGCCACTAACCTACGTCCGCCAGCACAGACCTTCCCCCAGCCCTGCTGCACGCAGCCACAAGGAGAACACCCTCTAAGAGCAACCAGAGCCACTAACCAGGTTATGACCACAACCCCCAGGTTAAGCCCTCCAGGGATAACGTGCCTAGGGAACTGTGCTTTTCACTGACTGCCTTCCTGACTCATTGATGTGTTTGTTCCCCGTTCCCATTTTACCTTTATGTGGGTTTTTTTTGTCTGCTTGTTTTTGTCAAATGTCAATAGATACAGACACAAAAGCCACAAACCTTTTGTATCTGGGTTCATAATACACAAAATCATTTTTGTCTGTTGCATGTATGGAGGACCATTAATGCCAAACATCAAAAATAGGAATTTAATACGTTTGTTCATAAATACACCATTATCAATAAATCCAGTATCATTTAAAGATACACACAGATATTGTTAACTCATAAAACTTGCATGAAGGCTAAAAACAGACAACCTGATGGTGTCATGACACAACCCTGTGAAAAGCTATATACACCCCATGACTCAGCAGGTTGTAGACGAACCTTTAGCAAAGATAAATAAAGTTATTGCTTGTCAATTCATTGAGGTTTGTGGTCATTCATTTGTGCGCAGCTCTCTGAACGTCCCACGACAGCATTTCAGTCAGCTTAGGGTCGGGACTTTGACTGGACCACTGCAAAACCCTGGTTCTTTTCTTTTTCAGCCATTCTGTTTTAGACTTGCTGCTGTGCTTGGGATCATTCTCCTGTTGCATGATCCAGTTTCAGCCACGCTTTACCTGTCAGACAGACAACCATAAAATCCTCTGCAGAAGTATTCTAGCACCAAGTGTGAGGCTGACTCAATGGCTGCAAGGTGTGCAGGTCCCGTGGATGTGAAACAAGATCACATTATTGCCCAACATCTTTGATGGCTGGTTTGGGGTGTTTGTGCTGACATGCTGTATTTCATTTTACCCAAAAGTGGAGTTGTTAGATTAGACTATCCAAAGGACATTGTTCAAGAATTCCAGACTGTAAATCATTCATATTTTATTTGTTGTGGCTACAAATGAGACTTTATTATTATTATTATGAAAGAAACATTTTTACATAAATACAGAGAACAGGTCTGTTTAACTTGTTACGTGGTTGCTCGGCAACATGATGACGTTATAATATCTTATAAAGACAACCTCACCTCATGTTTATATATTTTTTAAGCATTTTAAAAGAATTCCTGGCAATATTAACTTTTGGCACTTTTAATCCTCCACAGTAAATGAGTAAAGGTGATTATTGTCACTGTATTTAATGGCAGTCTTCTGGTATGGCGTGTGAAGTATTTAGGGTGTGCTGATGTGCGTGCATGTTTAAAATCCATTGGCTCAAATCCACTTTCCAATCCATTGCTCTCTGCATTAATCAGGTGTTGAGTCTCTGGTGGCCCTAATCCCTTCTTTAAATAACACACACGTGGCTCACAGTTGTGCGCACACACACAACATGTCTGAAAAATAATCAAAACACCAGGAGGAATGAAATTTCATTCAGAAAGGCAGACACACCATTATGCAACATTATATAAACATTATATAAAGAAATCACAGAGGCACACGTGACAGCCTGAAAATTGCATACATAAATTCACAGAAAAATGCTCACACCTTGGCAAAATGTAAAATGTAGATCCCCCTCCCCTAGATCCCATTATGCTATTTTTTTTAAATACATCCATGCACTGTCAGGTCTGCCAGGCGCACATTCCCCTGAAAGTTTTTTGCTTCTGTTATCGCTTCTACGTTTGATGAGTATACAATAATGTGCATAGCTGTCAATTGTACGCTAGTTGTACACGAGGCCCTGTGAAAATGTCTGGATACCCTCCAGAGCGCAGTCCTGTTAGAGTGTGTGTGTGTGTGTGTGTGTGTGTGTCCTTGTTTAAACATCATCATCAAGGGGACCAAATGCTGGTACTTTTGAATTTTAAGGCAAAGGCTCAAAAAGTGGTTTGGGGTCATGGTTGGGGTAAGGGGGCTAGGGACATCATTATGTCAGTCTGATGCCCTCACTAAGATGTGAAAACGAGTATGTGTGTGTGTCTGTATGACACAGAGAGAGATAGTTGTCTTTGTGTCAAAACCAGCAGTGGTTTTTGATCCTTTGATCTCCTTATCTCTTAATAACCCACAGCTGTTGCGAGCCTCTGTGCAAGCTCACGAGTGTGTGTGCAGTCATGTTCCTGGGTGTCAGAGACTCGTGGGTGTCCATAAACCATGTGAACTACAGCTACAGCTGTACATATGACACACAATTGTGAGAACAGAATACATCCTGCAGTTGAGCTTTTTAGGTATTTAGGTTTCCTTTGCGTCTTTTTGCCAGCAGACAGTTCTGCTTAAAAGCGCCCAGCTCTCTCTAACAACCCACTAGGCCAAGGGGAAAGATGTGGTTATAAGAAATTTATTGGCTACACATTTGAAGGGATTCACTGCTGCGTTCCTCTTTGTTTATTTGTGTGATTTCACAATATCACATATGGCTGCCACTCTGATAGTTTTGTCACACCTTAGATCAGGATAATTACGACAGGTCTTTTTCACAGAAAGACATTTTCACATGTCAGAGCTAGAAAAGCATTTCGGAAAATAATTAAATCATTGCTCCCTAAATTCTTTGGCATGGCCATGACTCGCTGGGACACTTGAATAGAAGTTATGACTTCTACCCTTGTTTTTTCTCTTGTGAAAAGTTTAAATAGGTCTTTGTTTATTCTTCTTATATAGTCCTGCATGGATTTTCTTTCAAGAGTTTGATGTCATTACCTCTGCCAGGGAGAGGTTCTGTCTGCAAATATGATAGCTCAAAAAGTCGAATTAATTCAGATAAAACTTTTTAGGGGTGTAGAGTGGAGTCATGTTAACAATCTATTAAAACTTAACTCACTTAATGTCTCATTGGTTGAAAATTGGCAAAAAGTCTTGTATCTTAGAAACTATGATTCCCGTGTGTTGTCAACATATAGAAAGTAGTGTATAAAAGTAAAAAAATCACTTGAATCATGTCACCTTTGACCTCTGACCTTTCCTTCGAGGAATAGATTGATCTGATGGACAAAGTGATAATAATGGTATAAAACAATCTTTCTTACTTCCATTGTTTGTATTGAGAACATAGGCATAAAGGCTATGATGCATGGTGATGCTAAATATCACATTATTTTATTATGACTGTTATGCAGATTACAGTAACAAGTTATAACCATTACAAAACATTCAGAAACATTTCATGTATATTCAAATTGTTAAACAGACATTTGTGTTCAAAAACGTTTTCATGTGATGTTGATTTCTAAACATCTAAATGAATTTTCCCAAACAATGGAATGAATGTTACATATGTAGTACATCTACATAATTGGGGGTACAATTATTATTTTTTAATTTATCTCAAGTATATTAGAATGGTTTTTGACTGGGTAAATAACAAAATCCTGCACATTGAACTTATGTTTCCTCCTGTTTCTCCTAAAAGTAAATACTGGCAAGAGAGTAAGCTGCCTTGGATGATGTTTAACACTCTCACAGTGCTTCCTGTTTTTTATTTGGGAGTGGTTGTTTTGCTTAAACTAACTGAGGACGCTCCAGAGACAACCTTAAACGGGTTACTGACTGCATAAGTGTCTTAGCAGCTGTGGTCCCCGCTCACAAAGAAAAGGTTTTAACATCAGGTGGGATGCTCATAGCCAGTGGTAAATATATTGATGAATATATTAGTATTAGAAGATATTTCCTCTCTCTTTCTGAGGACTAAAAAAATGTCTGACCTTTTAGAGCAGCAGGAAGCCTCAGCTTTTGACTCGCGTGGATTACTGAACTGGTTATATTTAATGTGAGAATCTACAGTTTTAGCAGTATAAACTGCTAATTCACACAAATATCTCATCAGCCAATCATATGGCAGCAACTTAGTGCATGTAGGCATATAGACACGGTCAACATGATCCACTGAAGTTGAAAGTGATCATCAGGATAGAAAGAATGGCAATTCAAGTGAATTTTCAGTGTGCGTGGTTGTTGATGTCAGACAGACTGGTCTGAGTATCTGCTGATCTGCTGGGATTTTCCCACAATCATCTATAGAGTTTAAAGAGAATGGTCTGATCAGGAGAAAACACTGTGTGAGCAGCAGTTTTCTGCTTGAAATGACTTATTGATACCAGGAAATCAGAAATGAATGACAAGACTGATTCAAGCTGATAGGAAGAAAACAGGGACTCAAATGACCAGTCATGACAACACAGGGATCTAGAAGAGCATCTTGGAACGGACAACACGTGTAACCCTGAATCAGATGGTTTATGGCAGCAGGAGAGGACATCGGGTAAGAACAGAAAACTTAAGCTACAGGTCATGTGAATTTATCCCAATTGGTGATGAGTCTAAAGTGATGAAATCAGATTTGCCAAGAACTTCCATGAGTCTGAATGTGATGTAAACACTTTGAAAGCATCGATCCAGGCTGTCTCCTGTCACTGGTTCAAGTCGCTGGTGTAATGGTGTGAGAGATACTTTTTGGCACACTTTAGCGCGCTAGTATCAACTGAACATAATTTGCCACAGCCTACCTAAGCTTGTTGCTGACCCTTTCAATCCCATTATGGCCTTAGTGTACACAACGTCTGATGGCTGCTTCAGCAGGATAACCCACCATGTCAAAAAGTTTAAATCGTCTCAAAGTGACTGCTCGAAGAGTTCAGTGTGTGCAAAGGGCCACGGTCATCAATCAAAAACAGCACCTTTGGAATGTGGTCGAACGAGAGATTAACATCATAGATATGCAAAGCTACAAAACAAAACTTCTCTCTGTCACGTGTTCTTTCGAGTGCGTTGAGTGTATGTTTGTTCTTGTTTTTTCTTAGATCCATATTTCAATACAGCGCCCCTTCACCTGCAAATGGAAAAGAAAACAAATGTAGAATGAATAGATGCTGAACAGACAACAAAGCAGGAGCATGAATAGAGAATAAAAAATGGTCATCATCTTTTTTTCTTTGATAAAGCAAAGGATTGAAGGCATGAAAATGGTGTAGTTAATTGTGTGACTGACATCTTGGCTGATAGAGAAGGTCTTATCCATCAAAGCAATGCTCAGCAAAGTTCAAACATATAGTTTGAGAAAACAAGCAGAACTGACTCAAAGAAACTTGGTGTGAGGAATATGAAAGAAGGGTAATTACCTCTGAAGGGGAAAATTAGAGATAATTATTTCTGACACATAATTGTCTTTTTACAGTGAGAATGGATCAAATGGTCAACCATATTTAATTGCTGGAGCATGAAAAGTGATGTGACTCAGCTGAGCACGTCTTTTGTTGCACTCAAACATGAAAACACAGTCACTAACATGCTCTCTGTAGATAAAACATGACTTATAACTGCAGCTTGTTTAATCAGGGTTAGGGTTCTTTATTTACAGCCATCAACACATTGTGATGAGTGGCATTGTTACAACGCTTTAAACAGAAATTGGAAAAAAAAAGTGTTGTGCTAAATGGCGTAAGGGTTGCCTGTGAATAATTAACAGTTTTGTTTAATCCTTTAAGACCTACCATAGAACCAAGGCCGCCAGAGCTTACTTTATATTTTTACATGGTGTGGTGCTATTTTTGGAACCATTTCAAGTTGCTATACATCAATACAACTGTTATAGCCCAGATTTTAATAATATGTATGCATTAAGTCCATAGTAACTACATTAATTGCAAAAAAGTGCAATAAACTACAAAAAAATTGAAAATCTTTTTTTTTTTTTTTTATTTACATATATTTCTACTTGGAGAAATTTAAGAGGTTTATCCCTCAAAACGTTAAATACAAAAAAGTTGCAAAAGATAGTTTCCCACCACAGGAAATTTATTTTGAGCGTCTTCATAGTTTTATTTTTGAGATACACCAATTTTTATATACTGCAGGAAAAACGAAAAACAAACCTATGATGCAAATTTGCAAAGAAAGCAGCATGTGCATCAAAATAAACTATTTTAAGCAGTGCAATTTGAGTTCTAAGCATCACAGAAACTATTCAGAAAAGCATGAAGTCAAACATGACTTATAAAAACACCAGTATAGGCTTTTAAGGCCTACAAGTAAAAAACTAAATTTTCCGCGAAAATGACGTCACTTCCGGTTTCGGGCAGGTAATGGCGGACATGCGATAGTTCGCCTGATGTCTTTTTCAATGTGGGAAGTGTTACAAACAGCTGATCGGATCGGCAAAACCTGTTTCTGGAATATTATGTTTTTGTTCCTGCAAGCGCTTTTTATGCAATATTTGCAAAGCGATATGTGGACGGAAACCGTGACCTAGGACAAGCTGATGGGATAAGATGTAAGTACAACTCCTCCGGTTTCATATGCAAAAAAAATATTGTGCTAGCTTACATGGTTCCGGTTCTACAGGGATTTAAAAATAGTTACGCAAAACGGAGCATGCCCGCTCTGACCGGCTTTAAAGGGTTAAAAGCTCAGTCATTACAAAATCAAGTCTACATATCAATGTGAGTATTCTTTTTTAAAATATTGTTTTAATTCACTATATAAAAACTATGGTAAATGGCCTGTATTTGTATGGCGCTTTACTAGTCCCTAAGGACCCCAAAGCACTTTACACATCCAGTCATCCACCCATTCACACAAACATTCACACACTAATAAAATATGTCTATAAAAATGCAGTTTGGAATCACTTTTCTTGGGAAGTAAATCTATTTTAACACATCCTCCAGTTGCAGAGCTACAAAATAATCTCCAGCAGGAAACTGGTGTAAATGTGTCTGACTGAGGGTGGACAGAGGGCCCAGTGTCATATACTGAGCCCTGTGCTCACTATCCGGCATCGTGGCGCCTGATTGGCACATGCTATAGATTACCAAAATTGGCAGGTTCACCTCTGGCACTCTGTGCTTTTCACAGGTGAGAGCAGGTTCACCCTGAGCACAAGTGACAAACGTTAAAGAGTCCTCCCTGTCCAGGATGTGTACATCCTCATCCTTGAAAGAGTGTCCACTGGCCTGTAGGTGTAAATAGACTGCAGAGTCCTGGCCTGACGAGTTGGCTCTTCTGTGTTGTGCCATCTGCTTCGCCAGAGGTTGTTTGGTTTCCCCAATGTATAAATCCTGGCACTTAACAGCGTACACTATGTTACTCTGTTGGGGGACCCAATCCTTGGGGTGGACCAGTTTTTGGCGCAGCGTGTTTTGGGGTTTAAAAGTCACAGAGACCCGGTGTTTAGAAAAAATGTGTCTCAACTGCTCCGATACTCCTGACACATATAGGATCACTACAGGTTTTCGCTTGGGCAGCGGTTGTCCTTCTTTCCTGGATCGGCTGGAGCTTTCTTTAGGTGCCGTTCCAGCTTTGACAAAAGTCCAGCTGGGATAACCACATTTACTCAGGGCCTAAGGGTACAATTACTTATTGTCAGTACTCATTGACTGGCCCCTCGCAAACTCCAGTAAAACATCTCTGGTAGATTATGTTTTGGTTCCTCACACACTACCAGATCCAGTGATACCTTGTTCCAGATTTTGGAGAAACACCTACAAGACACCGTTTGTCACCTCATTAGGAATATGCCCCGACATTGTCAGGCATGAATACATGCAAGTGAAGGCCATACGAACTACTAAGAACCAAGTGAAGGAATGGATTCTGCCTTGTGTGTACTGATAATTTTCAACAAACAATGCCATATCTGTTTGTTCCTAACACATTACCCAGTCCATATCAGTATAGATATCCAGCCTGATTTTTTAACCACTGGGATCAGATATGATTTCAGAGTGTTTAAGTACATTCCGGTGAATAAGGCAAAATAAAAGAAGATGTTGTGATTTCAAAATGAGTTTAACAGAAAGTATAAATTCGGATTAGTTATAGATAGAGCTGGGCGATAGAACGATAACGATATGTATTGCGAAATAACTTTTTCTCGATAGAAAAGTTAAACTATTGCGATAGGCCTCATCTCTCTTGTCCTCTTAAAAAAAAAAAGGACAGCCAATCCAAATTAACTAGCGCAGAGCCGAACCAATCACAGCCGCAGCGTCACGTCACGTGACTTGTTACGTACAGCACAAGTGCCAAGCCGCACATGTGTATTTGTTTGGGAAGCAGCCAGCAGCCGTGCCGCCCGGATAATGGAGGAAATAAGTGTGCCGACTAGAGAAAAATCAACCGAGAGCGTGACCGAAGGTTACCGAAGAGAAAACAGATAATGGTTCCAACGCCGGAGAGATTGTTGAACGGAAGAGCCATAGACGTTCCGTAGTGTGAAGGTATTTCAGCTATTTCAAGTCTGACAAAAAACAGAGTAGCGCGCACTGTAAATTGTGCCAAAAGCAAGTCTGGAAATACAATAAACCGGTGCATGCTCAATCTCTGACTCAAAGCGCTAATTCGTCATTCGGCTTTTGTCAGACTAAAGTAACTGTTAAACCTGTTTGAAAAGCTCAGCTATACAACAAGGAGAGATTGAGAATTTCCTTTTAGTTCTCAGTTTATTTGATATTGACAAAAGTTAGTCAATTTTGTCTGTTCTTCTGTAAAACAAACTAAGATTTATTTTTAGAATTAATATTTTGTTTCTAAGTGGAATTGACAATTTAGTAGTTTGTTTCGTTTGTTCTATTTTGAAACTTAAAACGCTTTAGCGGCTGCCTTTTGTGTAGTTTGCAATATTTGCCTTTATTTATCTGAAAAAGTCTCATGTTCCTTAAGTACATTTACCCTGTTGAACTTATTATGGGAAATAAATATTTAACCCTCTGATGCATGAATTATGAAAGCCTTGGTCAAGATTTTTTTCTTAAGTGCTTTTATTCTTCTCAGGACATGAAAAAAAATGTTTAACTCTTTTTTTTTCAAAAATATGTTTTTTTATAAAGTTATAAACTTGTCCACTCCAGTGGACTACATGCGCCTGAGCACTTAGCATGAAATACTGTGAATTTACTGTAAAAATTAATTACCTTGTGTTCTATTGTAAATATACAAACACTTGTTTGCTTGTATCCTTTGAAAAACATCTCAGCAATTTTTTTGGAACTTTCAACTCATAAGGCCCCAATGTTTAGACGTAAATAACAAAACCAATCAACAGTCCTAGCTATGAATCCTACACCTGAATATGGCAAACTATCTCCAACAAGAGAAACATTTTTGAGTCTACACAGTTCTATAACGATGCAGGACAGTATTACCAAGCCCTTAGTAGCATGCTGGAAGAAAACACAAACTGACATCTTAGTCTCTGCATCTCCAAACAGTTCTATGTTCATCACACCTAGGCTGTGCGAAAGTTTGCAACGCATCCAGGGCACAATGGCACACAGCATTGCATGCAGATGTATTTGGTCTTCCGTGTGCACACAACATCATGGCACCTGTTTGCATTTTTCACCTCGGTCAGTTGGGGCCAGTGATATCCTGTGGCAAACCTGACCTCACAGGCTACTTTGGTGACTGCTCTCCACTTCATGGGTTGTGGGGTCCCACTGGGTCTTCCTCTTTTGCATTGCTGGAGGGTGAATCTCTTCTCTTGTTACTGACAGTTCTTTACCATACAAGTTGGTGTTGTATGTTATATTATCAATTAGATCTGCTGGAAACAGATGTCTGAAGAAATCTATGGGATCCTTCCCCTCCACATTCAATTTCCACTCTCCTAGAAAAGGAGGCAAGTCTCCAACCAAGTCATTGTCTTGGACTTTCCAAATATTTTTGCGGGCTTGAGTATAGTCAGGTGCCATGTACCCATCTCCCACAGCTCCCTGATCATACTGACCTTCCTCTTCATCCTGCCCCTCATCGTTCTCACTTTCTGCATCCTGACTGTCTGTGTCTTCATCATCCGTAGTTCCTATGTCTCTGTTCTGCTCTGGCAGCCACTCTCATCATCACTGGACTTATCACTGAACTCCTCATCACTGCACTCATCAATGAAATCATCATCACTGGAGCTGGATGGAATTTCCTGGACTATTCTGTACGCTGCCTTATTCTTTGCTGCATTTGAAGTCTACAAAATATGATAAAATAATTATTATAGTAACTCAAACTACAGCTGATCTGCACAGAAATATATATTTTAAATGAGTAGCTTATAAATGTAACAATTATATGCTTACTTATAACCAAAACAGTCCCAAAAAACAGTGAGACAATTTATGACTTATGTTAAAAAAATATAGTGGGTAATGCATGATGTCCACTACAGTGGACACATGGTTAATTGTAGTTTTCTACATATTAGACATAACAATTTCTTATTCCAAACAGATAATATCCTTCCCTAGATGTTACTGCATATCATCATATTTTTTTTACCTGTTGGGCTCTTTTAGCATAGAAGGATTGACAGGATATGCCAGCAGTGGTCGGCAGGGGTGACAGTTTGTCTGCCATCTTTGATTCAGAGGAAATTTACTTGCAGTTGCACTAACTGAACACTGAATTGACCTCAATGGAGCATGGCAGCAGAGAGCACTCTAGAGGCTAATATGCAGTTCCACCATAGAAACCAATGCATTAAAGAGATATGTACGTTTTAGTAGCTGTCCACTCCAGTGACCACTATGCATCAGAGGGTTAAATAAAAACAAGCTGCTGATTATTTCACATTTTACCTGTGAGCAACGGCACATTTAAATCTTACAAATATAGTTATTTGGCTTATATCGTGATAGATATCGTTATCGCCTGAAATGAAAAAAACATATCGTGATATGAAAAAATCTTATATTGCCCAGCTCTAGTTATAGATAAAAAACAGTAATGGAAACAAATTTTCATTAAGTTGTGAGATCTGAATCAGATCAAAAATAGGTTTAGATTCTGGGGTAGTTCACTGTAAATCAGTACAAAGCAGTTCTGAGTTGTCATCTCTTTTTTCTGAAATGAAATATTTCAATCCTGATGAAAGCACTCATCCATGGTTTGACAAGTGTAAAGACTGTCACAACGACATGCTTTCACAGTCACAAGATTTCAAAGGAACTCAGCACCTGTGGGAGGTTTCGGTAGCATTCATATCGTTATTAGCAGTGCAGACATTCAGAGAATCAATGACAAGTTGCAGAGAAGATATATAATATAATATGTCACTAAGATGTTTCCAGGAAAGGGATCACACCTATATAACCCTTTATAAGTCTGGGGTACTAAAAATGACAATAAAAAACACACATGAATAAATTAGACAAAGCTAATAAAGATCAAATGTTTCACAAATGCAAGATCTCTCATACCATACGTTCTTCTCAGAGTTGTTTTTGAAAGCACTGTAAATAAAATAAAAATGCACAGGTTCGTCAGGGAAGAGAAGGGGTCTCTGGGATTTTTGTGTTACAATATATCTACTCATAGCCACAATACTGGTAGGAGGAATGCGTGCTCCACTACATATGACAACAGCACAGATTTAACTAATTTCACAAATGCATGCTTCCTGAGTGTGCAAATGGCTGTTTGGTCTTTTTGAATGCACCCACACATACACACTAAAAGACCAGAATCCCTGGAAAAGTGAACACGCATGAAATAGTAAGCTGACAGCTGGCAAATCATACACATGATAAGTGAGTGGAAGTCACATTGAATAAGTGCAGAGAAAAGTGAATGGCTTTGTTAGTGTGCGCGCACAGTGGGATATCGCCTGTTATATTCTATTTCTGGCACCAAACATGTCACCCATCTGTTACACAGTGATGCCAGGTGGGTGAAAATGAGTGGCATAAGCCCCACAAGAATGAGTGTGTATGCAAATATTTCTCTGAGCCTTTGTGTGCGTGTTTGTATATCTTCCTCTGTGAGTAATAAATACCCTCAGTGGGGAATCTGAGGCAGTAATGAAAGAACATTCATCAGACTGCTTTATTTAATTAAAAGGATTTCACCATCACAATCATGTCTTCATTAGGGGTTACTCTGGGGAAAAAAGCAAAACAGAAACACCCAATCCAGATCTAGAGTTGTTTATGAAAACCTTCCATTTGCCAAAAAAAATGCTTTGCCTTTTAGCGTTTTAAAAAGGCTTTTTCAGCTCTGAAAGATTTCAGCTGCCAAATGGTATTCCAATATGAGCTCAGTTACAATAATCTGCCTGAAGGGTTAAAAATAATCAACCAAATGAAAAACTGCTTCAGAGCTACAGTGTACATGATAAGAGTATTTCTACAGATATTTGTAGTCTGCCAAAAAACAGATCTCATTTTGTTTACACACTGAAAAAAAAACATCTGTGAAGAACAATGTCCTGTTCATTTTTTTTGCCTCTATTTTTATGAGGGTTTTTAGTGTTACTGTAAATGAAAAATGGTTAAAAAACAAACAAACAAATACAGAAAATTCTGTGGTACCTGGCTCTGGGATTTGTTCTGTCATTTATTGTTTCTTTTTTATTCTTAGTTTGTTGTAGTTTCACAGTGTGGACTTTTGAACCTCTTTAGAGATATCCGGTCTTTAAGTCTGACGTTCATGTCTGGGCCCAAACTCCGCTGCAGGTCCCTAAGTCAAACGATCACTGCGGCATCACTGAGAGTAGAAAAACTGCCTATTCTTTAGTCTGTAATAAAATGTTCAGTGTGGCTGCTCTACCAGGTGTAACAATTAAGTTTAACATCCAGGCATCCATGAAAACGGAATTTATGACATTTAACGGAGTTAGAAGTTAGCAGGGAGTTAACTTTCATCTAAATATAAAATACCATATTCTCACTGAGGGATTTATGAAACAAACTAAAACGTAGAGCTCTGCAATCTCTTCCAACTAGGGATGGGTATCGTTTAGGTTTTATCCGATACCGGTGCCAAACCGGTGCTTAAACGGTGCTCAAACACAAACTTTGTCCAAAAACCTCTCATGTTTAGCTGTTTTTTTGTAAAAACATAACAATGTTAGCCTTTTCTGCATCTATAGGGCATATATGGTATCACTCTTGGCTGGAAGCAGTGCTTAATCAATGAAAAAAAAACTTTGTCAAAAAACCTCTCTTGTTTAGCTGTTTTCCACTTTTTCTTTGGTCATTTTAGCCTTTTTGGCCAGGATGAAGGGAGTATCTGCCTCAAACAAGAAGACAGCCGTATGTAACTACGACAGTGTTTGCTAGTTCACCTTACGTGCATTAGTTTAATGCAGGGGCCAGGACTCTACTCTTCGGCTTCTTGGGGAATGTTGCTAACTCCGGGTCCAATAACAGGTACCACACCCACACTCGGAGGGAGGTCTTGCAGCAAGCTATCAAATACGGTGCATTTCTCGGATTTTAAAAAATCGCTGTTTGACATATCTGGGGGAAAAAAAGCAATGAAATAAAGCACCGAAATGTGCGCTGCTTTACAGTCTGGTTACTATCGTTTATTTCAGAACCGGTGCCAGGTACCCATCCCTACTTCCAATATAAATGAAGACAGGAAAGTAAACAGCAGTGAGTCTGTGAAGGTTCTCAGTCATCCAGGTCATCGTAGTCAAAGGAGCTTGCAAAGAAAAGCGTCTGGACTTCTTTAATAAGTTACTTGAAGACGTTTCACCTCTCATCCGAGAAGCTTCTTCAGTTCTAAGCCAGAAGCCATCTATGTCCACTGTGAGCGACCATCTTTGAACAGAGGCGGGGGTTTACGACACCAACTCTCTGCCATCTATAATCCAGTTTTGAGATCCCTTCCCAGATGCCTTAACACCCACTCACATCCTGGTCCATCTGACCTCAGGAATTCGCATGATAAGGTGGGGCCAGGTTTCACAATGAACACACCCGAAACTCTGGCTGATTGGGACCCACGCCCAGTTTCACACCTTGGCTCAGGCGATTAGAGGATCATCAGGGGGTCCTTTTGTCCCTCTGTGGGGGGATACTCCCACTAGGTTTATATCTGGGACTCTCCACCATTTGACCTTAGAACTGAAGAAGCTTCTCGGATGAGAGGTGAAACGTCTTCAAGTAATTTAAAGAAGTCTAAACAGCAGTGACTTTGTAAGGTTACTGAAGTTGGGCTAGCTGGTATATAATGATGTGCTACGTGATCGCTAGCGTGACAAAGCTATGTTAGCATAATATAAACAGTGAAGCTGGAGGATGAACGCTAACGAACGGAGGACGTTTTTCCACTCGATAAAAGCTATTGTGAGGGTTCCCAATGGTTAGGGGCAAATGCACTTGCATGGCAGGATGCTGTAAAAGGACCAAACGTCAGTCAGGAGAACAACTGAGATAATCCATCCACAATACGAGGTTAGTCATTAATATACTGCTGCATGGGCTGGGCTGTAGTTACATCGTAAAGGTTTAGAAACGGAGCTTTAAAATAATTAGCCATAATAAAAACCGAGAGAGGCCGACAGTGATCACTGACTGTTTTTAGGGGATTGTTGAGATTTAATGGAACAAGATACAAAGCATTGAAAACACAACAGCCTCATTAAATGCAGACTACTTTGGGCCTGGAAGCAGGATTCATCACATCATGACTTAAAGACTGGATTGCTGGATTGGTTTCGTCTTGTTAGTTTACCTGTGTCTTGTTTTCCCCAATTATATATTTACTGTATGCTGTATTTAAGCCCTCAGTTTTCCTCAGTGACTTGTTTTTTTTCTAGAACTGTTGATTTCTCTTAGCCTGTCTCTTTCTCCCTTCTTCTCTCTTAATTTACAGACTTTGTTATTTTACAACTTGCTGCTAAGAAGTTTTTTTCCCTGCAACCAGGATTTTCTGTTTCTACCATAAAGACCAGTTTTGTTATTTCTACTCAGTATTTTCTTTCAACCCTTTAGTTATCCAGGTAATTTATCCAGAAGAATCCATGACTGAAATACAGTGGAAATCATTAAAACGGGAAGCTGAAATACCAAATAATGCTAAGCTCTTTGAAATTCAAATCTTATTTCTAAGAGAGAACCTGGTATTCCTCATGTTCGAAAATGTATGAATGCAACAATTTCTATGTTTTATTGTGCTCTTAAAATGTATAAAGCACTTTTATGTGCACATCTAAACATGATGAACAGATAGAAGCTCCTCTTGAGTCTCGGTTCCGCATCTTCCGGGCAAGGACAGAGAGACTCAAGAGGAGCTTCTATCCCCAAGCCATCCGTGCCCTAAACACACACACCCGCCCTCTCACATCATCTATAATTGACTGAGTCAGGACTCTTCCAGACACTAAATCAAGGCACAATGTACATTTCAATTCCTTTAATTTTAAATATGTTTATATTGTCTATCCTGTAAAATAGTCAGATATCTATTCATATTAATGTACAGAATTCACCTGCTTGCTGCTACTACTGCACATTCACCCAATGTATATACTACATATATATATATATATATATATATATATATATATATATATATATATATATATATACCAGAAGGCAACATTGCAGACATAGAGGACAGTTACAAGTGCTTGGGGATCCCACAGGCGAATGGGAACCATGAAGAGGCCGCTAGAAAAGCTGCAACCACCAAGTACCTGCAGAGGGTCAGGCAAGTCCTGAGGAGTCAGCTGAATGGTAAGAACAAGATCCGGGCCATCAACACGTACGCCCTGCCCGTGATCAGGTACCCTGCTGGGGTAATAGGCTGGCCAAAGGAGGAGATAGAAGCCACTGACATAAAGACAAGAAAGCTCCTTACCATGCATGGAGGGTTTCACCCCAAATCCAGCACCCTGAGGCTGTACGCTAAGCGGAAGGAAGGGGGCCGGGGACTGGTGAGTGTCAGCACCACAGTCCAGGATGAGACAACGAACATCCAAGAGATGGCCCCAACTGACCGAGTGCTCAGTGAATACCTCAGGCAGCAGAAACCCCAAGAAAGAGGAGGGAGACGAGGAACCATCATGGAAGGACAGGCCCCTGCACGGTATGTACCACCGGCAGATAGAGGAGGTGGCTGATATCCAGAAATCCTACCAGTGGCTGGACAAAGCTGTACTGAAAGACAGCACAGAGGCACTAATCATGGCAGCACAAGAACAAGCTCTGAGCACAAGATCCATAGAAGCTGGGGTCTATCACACCAGGCAAGACCCCAGGTGCAGGCTGTGTAAAGATGCCCCAGAGACAATCCAGCACATAACAGCAGGGTGCAAGATGCTAGCAGGCAAGGCATACATGGAACGCCATAACCAAGTGGCCGGCATAGTGTACAGGAACATCTGTGCGGAGTATAACCTGGAAGTCCCGAGGTCAAAATGGGAGATGCCCTCAAGGGTGGTGGAGAATGACCGAGCTAAGATCCTGCGGGACTTCCAGATACAGACGGACAAAATGGTGGTGGCTAACCAACCGGACATAGTGGTGGTAGACAAACAGAAGAAGACGGCCGTAGTGATCGATGTAGCGGTTCCGAATGACAGCAATATCAGGAAGAAGGAACACGAGAAGCTGGAGAAATACCAAGGGCTCAGAGAAGAGCTCGAGAGGATGTGGAGGGTGAAGGTAAAGGTGGTCCCCGTGGTAATCGGAGCCCTAGGTGCGGTGACTCCCAAGCTAGGCGAGTGGCTCCAGCAGATCCCGGGAACAACATCGGAGATCTCTGTCCAGTAGAACGCAGTCCTGGGAACAGCTAAGATACTGCGCAGGACCCTCAAGCTCCCAGGCCTCTGGTAGAGGACCCGAGCTTGAAGGATAAACCGCCCGCAGGGGCGTGCTGGGTGTTTTTTATATATATATATACAGTGTTGGGGAGTAACGGAATACATGTACCGCCATTACGTATTTAGAATACAAAATATGAGTAACTGTATTCCGTTACAGTTACCGTTTAAAAAGGTGGTATTCAGAATACAGTTACTTTGTTGAAATAAATGGATTACACTGCGGTACTTTCCTGTTTCATATTGTCGCGGGTCAGGACTGTTTGGGTTTTGTTTGACAGCTACGTTCTGTTGTTCCAGGCGGCAGCGTTACGGTTGCCATGGTTACAGGGCGACGCTCTCTCTCTCTTTCTGCGACTGTGTGTTTCCTGGGTGAGAGAGCGCCTTTTCGTTGTTGTTGTTGTGCTAAGCTAACAGGCAGAATGCTACAAGCATAGCTCTAAAGAATGTAGCATCATGGGCAGTATAGTCCGTGTTGCAGGGAGAATGGACTGCCATACACGTTATGTGTCTGTGAGCGCGAGGAGGGAGAAAAAGGCGAGTGGAAAGGTACGAGTTGTCGTCGAGGAAAAACGGGAGCTGGAAGCATGTAAATATAATAATAACCACTGCAGCCAAGAAGAGTGCCTGACGAGCCCAGTTGTAAGTAAGCTATTAAGACTCGACTGTACACCGTGTTCGTGTTTTCCTCCGAAAACAATAAGTTCCGTTGGAGCAGTCTTTCAACGCCTCTCTCTGTCTCTGCTAGCAAAGTTGACCCACACAACAAAGTAAAGCTATTTTTCGGCTACGAGCCGACAGGGACCCCGCCGTATTAGTCAGAGGTCCCTTTACTACAGTTCGGAGTCGCGGACCTTCAGTAATAGTAATAAATCACACAGCAATAGTACATTCACGTTGTTGTAAAAAGCACGATAATATATTAAGTAATCCAAAGTATTCAGAATACGTTACTCTCATTGAGTAACGTAACGGAATACGTTACAGAATACATTTTGGGGCATGTATTCTGTATTCTGTAACGGAATACATTTTAAAAGTAACCTTCCCAACACTGTATATATATATATATATATATATATATATATATATATATATATATATATATATATAATGTTTTTCCTCTACACCCCCCCCCCCCCCCAATTTTTTTGCACATGTCGAGGAGCGTGTCAGGCTACATTTCACTGTGTGTTATACTTGTATAACTATGCATGTGACAAATAAAGAACCTTGACCTTTAAAAAACAATAATGATGAAGGTGAGTGGCAACTTCCTGGATCCAACTTTCAGATGACTTACAGAATGCAAAGAGCATGTACAGTATTAGAGCTCAGCAAAATCAAAATCAATTGATCTGACGTGTCCATATGACTAAAAGCATTTGCACCAAAACTGATTGTGGATCCAGAGCTCTCTCTGATACAAATTAAGGAAACATAATCATACCTACAATCATACATACTGTAGTTTAGATGATGAATGTAATCAAATGTAACTCAGGTTATTTTCTGCAGCTACACTTAACAGATGCAATATAATGCAAAATGCCTGACACACAATTTCCTAGAAGCCTCACGTGTATGGCGTGGAAAGAACTGTGAATGCTGAGTACAGTGAAAGAAAACAGGCTTTGCTACAGAAGGAGATTAGGGCCACTGGGGGGAAAAGTGGACACGTCTTTTTTTTTTTCTTTTCCAGAATTCTGAGATTAAAGATTAAAGTCACTTTAATGACTGTGATTAAAGTCACTTTAATCTCAGAATTCTGGAAAAGAGAAAATAAAGATTTGCCCGTTCCCCCCATTCTTATGGCTCCTTTCAAGTAAACTAAAACGTCACTAGAACTAAACTCATCAGTGTCCATGTCAGAAACCTTCCAACTTTTACATCAATAGCTGTGTACTTAGCAACCTGTTTAACTACCTACATTAAAAAAAAGCTTATATAAAAGCTTGCAGCGTCATGCATTAGTCTGAACAAGTGACTGATGTAACAAAGGCAAGGCGGGGAGCCAGATTAAAGAAGAATGCAGTAAGGGCACATTCTCTAAGAGTCACAACAGGTGTGCAAATACAGTGGACCTGTCCTGAGTGGGGTTGACTGAAGGTTAAGTGTAACGCAACATCAGAATGCAAGGCAGGTATTTGTGTGGGAGCAGTGGCTCACATCAGGTGACAAGATGATTATGTCAGATATCAATAATGGTAGCTGCTGGTGAAGAATTTATTGAGTTACTGACACGATAAGTTATGCAAACATTACGATTTAACATCAGTTTATGATGGACCGAGAGGAGTTTGTCTTCTTGTGTTTATACCTGGACATCGTTCGACACATTCAACATGATTGTAAAGGAGTCCAGAAAGACTCAAGAAGACCAGTAACTCAAATTTTTGCAACCAGCCCACTTTTGGAGATTAGTCGCAAAATTGGCCACCCCTATGAACACTGTTTAGTAAATACAGTCACATGCTATTTTGTCCTGATTGGTAAATCTGGTGCATTTTTCCTAATCCCATACTTTATTTTTACTCTCAATATACACTTTCATTGCAGCTGCCCTTAAAAAGGACCTGATATTACCTTATGCTTAGGGAGAGAATGGGATAGTGTAGTGGTAAGTCTACACACTTGGTGGATTCCCACCTGGTATCCAGTAGGGGTCCTGGCTAGACACCCCCATGCTAAAAAACTAGCCCTGGAATGGCGCGGCTACGTCTGCAGCCTGTCCGCAGCTCTGACACAAGCATTTCACGACATGTTGTACTTTGTGTGAATTTTATTTTAATTTTTTTTTACTAGTACCGTATGTGTTTAATGGTTAAATGTTAAAGTTAATGTTTACTTTAATTTGCTGTGATATAAAAGTCTTGCAGTCTGTAGTGATGAAAATAAAAATAAATAAAAGCAACAGCAGTATAAAAATCTGGAATGGTTGGAATTTAAATTATTTATTTGTGTTACCTTTTGACATCTATAATCTGATTTAACATTTGTGGTTTTTAATGGCCTGAAAAGAATTCATGCTCTCATACTTCAAACATGTGACTGAATACTATGGGATAGGTCTGACATTTTCGTATTTGACAAACTGGAATACTGATAATACCGGTTTGTTAGCGTGGAAAAGCACCTAAGGCTCTACAGTCAGGATCAAATTCAAGTCAGTGTCTTTCAAGTTTACAGTAGGAGTCCAGGACTGAACTGCCAGCCTGCTCCTGAGCACCTGAGCCACAGTCTCCCCTAATGGCTGAAAACATCTGTGCACAAAGACGGTGCATATATATATAAAACTTTTTAATTGTTCAAACATTAGCATGGCACATTGCACCATTTAATGTCCACTGCATGCTATAAATTAGTCATAGATAAACAGGCATGCTGCTTTGCTTTACTGAAGTGCCATTTATACAGAATAAAGCGTGTTCATTATTTTAACTGTCAAATTCTTATTCTTATTCTAAAAAAATATAATAAAGAATAACACAATATCGTTCTCATAATATTCAAAGTTGTGACATAGACCTCAGTTTATAGTTGAAATGAAGAACAGCAGCCGCAGAGATAAAAGTTCTGCAAGTGTCCCTGAACGCAACACACATTTTAGATCCACAAGGAAATGATTATCTAACTAACAAAAGAGTCAGGCGGCTTTTGCTTTATCCACTCACCTGATAGTCATCCTCTTTGGGCTTTACAGGATACACACTTGACTGAATCCTTCCTTTGTCTGTTTTAAACACTGTCGAGTAACTGAGTGAGTGATACGGCTTATCAGAATATTGGAAAATCAAGGGAGTCCCGCAAAGACCAGAACACAGAGAGTGCTGTGCCCTGTGGCAAAACTAGAAGTCTACGGTGTGCTGGAGAATCTCCCGCTGTAAAAACACTCAAAATGCTTCGGCTATGCTGGCTTGCCTTAGAATACAACAAGTTTAAACGCATCTACTGTGATAGAGAGGATCTTATGCAACAATAAAGGTCAGCAACTTGAGGTTAGTTTGTTATGAAATACTTGTGTTCAAACTGGTATGACATATTTAAAGCAATCAAACTATGATAATGGAATAATAATAGACTGATAAAATAAGTTCGTGTGTTGCAGGAGGAAGGTTAAAAATAATATATCCTACAATAAACAAAAGAATTCAAGCAAAAGTGACACAAGGACATAATGAAAGGCTTGAATTTTTAGATTAAGTTAAGGGGAAGTAAAATGCACACTGCTGGTTTCAGTGCAAAATCTATGAGATGATTTTTTTCTACTTTGTCTTAAAGAATTTTCCAAGACTGGGATACGTTAAATACTTTTTTATCTTTGTTACATTGCAGTGAAAACAAATATTGGACGCACTTTATAATGTCACACAATGAACCATTAAGGTATTAGGAAGCGGTTAATTCATTTATATATCATTACACCTCCTTTTGTGTGTCTTTCATAAATACAGATATGTTACACCATGTCCAGATATCAGCTGCTAGTCATAATCACAATAATATCTGTATCTATAAATGACATACTGAAAAGTAATGATATATTATTGAATTAAAAACTTGCTAACAGCTTATTAGTTAATTAATAAACCATTAAATGTTTTTTAATTTATGTTTAATAGTGTGACATTGTTATAAAGTGCTGCCCAAATATTAAGAGAGACCTACAAAATAAACTAAATACATTATAAGATAGTTAATTGTTTTATTTGCCATTAACTAATAAAAATCAAAATAAATAGATAACGAATTAAAGTATCTATTAAATTGATTAAAATATTGAATTTGATCTTTAATTCATTATTTCATGGTTTCTGTGTGTCAGGTCATCATGGCCTCGCCCCTTAAAGTCAGGGGGTGTGGTTGATTCTGATATAGTCAAAGCCAGGTGTGCAGTGGAATCTGAGTGCATGGGGTTTGTACACGCACACCTGCTGCTTTGCAGATACACCCAGGAATCCAGACATCTGAGGACAGGAGGACACACCTCACAGTGAGAGAGCAGCAGACTCAATGACGTCAGCTCGGCTTCTCTGTTTACTTTACTACCTTTTCACCCTGATGATTAATCCCTGCAATGAAAGGAGGTCATAAAAGACCTAATGACTTTTGTTCTTTTACATTTTATTCACAAATTTATAAGCACTTTGGGCAAGATGCTCAGCCATAAAAGATCCATTAGGATGGAATTATTTTGAAAGGTCATAAACACTCGCTCGGAAGAAAGTGCACCAGTATATTAGGCTAAATATTACTGATTAATCAACTGTTCTCTTCTCTCCTAAAAACATTTTAGGAGAAAACAATTATACATCAATGCGTAACTTATTCTCAACGAAGACAAAACAGATTGTATGTTAATTTTCTCTCTCTCCCTGGACGTTTCCAACACTTATAACAGATGGTGTTTACAGTGTAATCAAATACATTTAAAAAACGATAATTTACTTGACATCACTCTTCAGGAAATCTACAAATAGCATCAGCATGCTGCTCCAGATGTTTGAGTTCCTGGTGAAAATGTTCTCATTTTCCTTCCTGTGTTAAAATATTTTAGATTTCATTGAAAATGAGCTGTTATAAGCAGGTAAAACACAACTGAAAATCAGGAAATAAAGATGAGTGAACGATTCTCCTCAAAATGTGCCAGCAGTGTTTCAGTTAGCCACTAAGGTTCACTAAAACTATACAGTTAGAGCTTAACTTTAAGCCCAGCCAAACAGATTTGCTCAAATAAACTAAACACAGAAACGCACAAACTATCACCCATCAGATATCACCTGAGTGTGTTATATCCTGTGTCTCCCTCGCACTGAGAGATGACGGTGAGTGGGGGATTTGAAAACAGCGTGCCAGAAGCAATTCTGACCCAAGCCAAGAATTCCCTCCTAACCACCTATGTTGAATTAGAACTATTTAATATCATGAAATATTGAGTCCTGACATGAAAACGTAACAGCTGCAATTATTTCAAATATTTTTCTTGAAGCTGGTAGTAGGAAACCTCCTGTGTGTTTCCCACACTCGCTGAAACGGTAGCTCAGGTGCCGTTATAATCTTATAACTTCTCCAGCTTTTCCCTCTGGGTACTCCGGCTTCCTCCCACAGTCCAAAGACATAAAGTTAGTGGGAACAGATTAATTGGTAACTCTAAATTGCCCATAGGTGTGAATGTGAGTGTGAATAGTCGTCTGTCTCTATGCGTTAGCCCTGCGACAGACTGGTGACCTGTCCAAGGGTGTACCCTGCATCTAAGACAGCTGGCTCCAGCCCCCCCCCCCCCCCCCCGCGACCCTGAAAAAGGATGAGCTTAAGAGAATGCATAGATAGATTGCAGGTGCTGCTCTCATGTTTGTATAAGAAGACACCGTCTGACCTCTATACCAGCGGTCTCCAACCTTTTTTGCGCCACGGACCGGTTTATGCCCGACAATATTTTCATGGACCGGCCTTTAAGGTGTTGCGGATAAATACAACAAAATAAAACTAGTACCGGTACCGAAAAAAAAAATATTCATAACACACGTGAAAAGACCAAGGAAAACTGAGTAAACAATGAAAACGATAACAAAATAACGCTGAAAACCTATAAAAACCCTGAAAACTGTACATTTCACACCTGAGCCTCAACTCTCGCGGCCAAACGACTCACGGACCGGTACCGGTCCGAGGCTCGGGGTTGGGGACCGCTGCTCTATATGACCTTTGTTCATTTTGTTCACAATACATAATAAAACCTATGTTTTATGGTTTTGAGATTCCCAGATGAGACTTCATAAACCACTGGGAACCTGAACACACGTGGAGGAAAGACAAACAGTTTGGTGTTAAAATTCCTTGAACTAAAGACAGACAAGGAACACACACTTTCAAGATTCCATAAAATCATAATTTTCCCTGATTTGACCCCCATTGGTGCATCAAACATTCATCTCGTTAACTACAAAAATTTATAGCAAGGTATTTTTACTGATGTAAAAACTATTTAGGCCAGGTTTGTACAGCAGAACAGTACAAAGGGGTTAAACAGCTGATGTTTCAGTTGATCTTATCTCCTATCATTCAAAGCTAAAAGAAAATTGAGATTTGGCTGTAATTTTAACTCAAAAGCAATTGTGAAAATTAAAATCGACACAGCTACTATTTCTGTCTTTCTACTTTCTCTTATCTCTGCATGAGGCACGCAGTGCCTGCAGCCTCTCCTCATGAAGTTGCTCTTTACATGTGTTTTCTCTACACAGACAAACATTTACAGGACACTTTGTCCTGAATGCAAATGTTGCCGTTGGTGTTCATGAAAAATTACAATAACCACTTTTTTTTTTTATAAATACCCACAAAACAAATTAGAAATATTTGTAATTTGTAAAACGATGATTTTAATGAACACACGCGTGGGAGATGGACACCGTATGCAGACAGCCTCAGATCTCAAAATGGTGGAGCATTGCTCAAACTCTTATAGCCTCTGGTTCTCCCACCTTATCATAAAAGCATAAACATTCACATGCTTTTCTCTCACACGGCACCTAAGCTATGACCTTGGCTTCCCGTTTATCTGCTCCTGCTGAGTTGGGGCAGAAAACTCCAGTATATTCTGTTCTCTTCTAATCAGACAAATAAGGCGATGACTTTCTGCAAACAGTATTTCTTATAACATCATAAAACAATATCATTCATCCACAATAAATCAGCAGTCTAATGTAATGCAAATCAGTTTAACGAATGCAATAGTTATCAGCTTCTTCTAATTCAGGAGAATAATGCAAACTAAAACTACATAATAATTCACAATCTTTAGTTAGGGGTATAACATGGCATAAAATAATATTATAATCTAACAGTCTGAAACCAACTCTTGCAGAACTAATTGGTTTACAGTTAAAAGATGAAATAAATGTTTCACCTCGAAAACACTTCATGTCATTACTCAAGCAAATTGGAAAACACAATGTTTGAGGGCAAGTGGGCTCGTTGTGGAAGTGTGCACATGCAATCTAGTTTTATGCTACTGGCTATAATGCGAGTGTGTTGTTTGTGTCCTGTAATGCTGTCACTGTTTTGGATTTGATTTCTTGATTTTTAAGAAATGGCTCAGGGTATCAGCACACTGTCTGAGGGCAAACGACTCAGAGCTGAGGGATTTAAAATACTGACTTGACGCCTGAACTGTTAAGCAAGTTCAACATATCAAGGATATATTTCCATTATCCATATTTACTTAATCAACAACAGCAAGCACAGCAGTCACACAAAACTGGTTCCAAATTTTGGAAAAAAGTATTGTTGATTCTCAAAAAAAGACATTAAGTGCTACTGAAAACCTTTAAACTCTCCTACTACAAGCACAGAGGCCTGAGGGATCTTCTGCACTTTTCCCCCCAACCTGACAACTGATTTGTCAGTAGGCCGTGATTTCATACCTGTTGATATCTAGTCTCATAGAAAAACCTACTCCAGGGCAGTTTAGCTCTACAACATAATTCACCATGGCAATAAATCCAGTAAGAGTTAACCTTCAAGTTACCTTTGTAGGGCAGAACACTCAGTGTCAATCCTGAAATGACCTGGATAAGATGAAATCTTGCATCATAGCACAAGTCTGGTTTATTTGATTAAAGCAGCACCAGAACCAGCAGAGCAGCGATGGCACACAGGAGAAATACTGACTACCA